>NC_080172.1:32073334-32782907 GCF_950295315.1 Erinaceus europaeus | reverse complement strand
AAAAACAGCTTGCCTCATTTAAAAAACAGGCTATATACGCTTGTATTTTTAATCATTTTGAGATTATTTTAAAAGCATACTGAATTTTTCTCTCATTCTGAGGCCCTTGTGAGTCTGCCCCAAGGAGCTTTCTTTTGCACCTTAATATTATTTCTGCATGACTTTCACCTCACATTTTTGTAATATTTTTTTAATATTTATTTATTCCCTTTTGTCACTCTTGTTTTTTTATTGTAGTTATTATTGTTGTTACTGATGTTGTCGTTGCTGGATAGAATAGAGAGAAATGGAAAGAGGAGGGAAGACAGAGAGGGAGGCGAGAAAGACAAACACCTGAAGACCTCCTGCAGGTGGGGAGCCAGGGGCTCGAACCTAGATCCTTATGCTGGTCCTTGCGCTTTGTGCCATGTGCGTTTAGTGCCATGTGCGCTTAATCCACTGTGATACTGCCCGACACCCTTTGTAATAAAAATTTTATATCTTACATACCTGAAAAATAACTAAAATTGGTGTAAGTGGAATTATTTCAATAACTGTACAGAATTTTCAGATGGTAAGAATAAAAATCATTAAAATAAACTCTTTTCATAATTTTGACATACCTTTAGCTAAAGCTTCTTTATATTTCTCTTTGGCAGAATTCATTTCTTTTATTAATTGTCTATAGCTGGATTTTAATTTCTCTAATTCTGTCTTTGTAACCTGTGGATATTAAAAGCAAAAAAAAAATCCTTAAATTTATAATGTCCAAGAACTTCAATTTCCATGTATTACCTTAGGTATATTTAATTTATTAGAGGTGAGAATCATAACTTAGGATACAACTGTAGATGGTAAACAAAAAATTAGTTTAACATCAATGATAAATTCAACAGCATAGGAAATGAATAACATTTCTTTTTTTTCACTTTTTGTGATTAATAGTAGGTTATGATAGTTTTAAGATTACAAATGTATAGTTCCACACCACATACACCACTAAAGTTCTGTGTCCACACCCTCCCAATTTCCAAAGATAACTGCCACAGTTCTCACAAGTCTCCATACAGTTTTCCACAGGGGCTGCACCAGTTAACATTCCCACCAGCACTAAAGCAGAGTCATGTTTTCTCTACAACCACCCCAACACCTCACACATGAATGCTTTTACATCACATAAGCCAACAGTTTCACTCAGACACAAAGACAGACAGAAAGAAGGAAGAGATACCAGTACCAGAGTGTCTCCAAGCAGCACTTCAATATAGTTCATTGCACAAACCTGGGTCATAAGCATGACAAACATGCACCCTACCCAATGAGCTATCCATTGGGTCCAAAAATAACATTTCTTACAAAACAAATCAACAAAAAGTGCCGTCATCTAAAAGACCAATAAGTTAATCTACTGTGTATAGAAATATGCTCTCTAATAAAAAAAATTTTTTTTTTTACTTAATGCTAGAATGGAAAGGGAAATTCCAAACTTCTTATATGCTGTATCAGAAACTGAAAAATCTTACCATTTAAGTCTACAAGTTGGTAAATTAATTGCATACAGTAAAGATTTTTTTACCATTTTTTTCTTGTAAAATTATATCTCAAACAAGCAAATAAATTAGATAGAAAAATTGTTATTGAAAAAAATCCAACTAGGGGGCCAGGCAGTAACGCATCTGGTTAAGCATATTAGTCACTATGTGCAAGGACCTGGGTTCCAGCTCCACTCCCCACCTGAAGAGGGATGCACAAGTGATGAAATAGGTCTGCAGGTGTCTATCTTTCTCTCTGCCTCTCTGTCTTCCCCTCCCCTCTCAATTTCTCTCTGTCCTATCCAATTAGATAAAAATAGAATTTTTAAAGAAATCTAACTAATGAATGCATTATGAATGAAAGCAATACAATACTAACATTTTAAAAATCTGAGTGAAATAATCTTAACCATCAAAAATCAACTATTTGTAAAACTACTTACTAGACGAAGGCTAAAGAGAAACTTCCTAAACAGATTGAGAAGACTAGATACTGCCTGACCCCCTCCTAACTTATTTTCCTTTAATTATATGCACACATTACATAGTATAAAAATGTAATGCCTTAGAAAAGCTATTTAAGTAAATAAGTAATAAAAAATAACTGATACAAAACAGTCTCATATTATAGTAGCATTCTCCTTTTATACAAGCATATACAGTAGTAGTGAGATTTATAGTCAATAGCCTCTTATGTCCAGTGAAAACAAGGTATTACATATATACATATAAGAGACACAAATTACCTTCAGAAAATGATATAAAACAGTTTTACAAAATCAAACAGAGTTGAAAGACAAACCTTGATCATCTCTGCCTCTATCTGTTGATGAACACTTAAGTAACTTTTCTTCACTTGCTGCTTGTCTTTGATCATCATGGTGAGTCTGTGTAAGGGTCCAGAATTTAGATCTTCTGCATGCGCCTTCATTATCCTACTAAGTTGCTCTGTCTGCTGAATCATAAGCAGCCAAGACTGGAAAAAAAAGAAAGAAAATTAGCACTTGTGTTAAAGGTTTCCATTCTGCTGAGTGCTATTTGAAAACTTTAAATGTATTCATATATTTAGCTTTATAGAAATTCTTACATGCGTAAAAGTGACAGGTTATTGGAATTGTGTGGCAAACTAGAAATGGTTAATGGCTAACAGTTTCAAGTACAATGGCTTCAAGTGTCAGTGATCAGAAACAATGTAAGATACTAAGGAAGAGATTAAGCACTCTTTCAAAGTATGCTCTTGCAGCCTCCATTTCATTTGTTTTCCAATACACTAATAGATAGCTTCTGGTATGCTACATATATGCCTCAATAAGGTCACCACTTGCTAACAGTCAAATTCAATAGAAATTTAACCAACTTCATTCTTTTTTTTTACATTTATTTATTTATTTATTTATTTTCCCTTTTGTTGCCCTTTTTTTATTATTGTTGTGGTTATTGTTGTTGTAATTGGTGTCGTCGTCGTTGCTAGATAGGCAGAGAGAAATGGAGAGAAGAGGGGAAGACAGGGGGGAGAGAAAGATAGACACTTGCAAACCTGCTTCACTGCCTGTGAAGCAACTCTCCTGCAGGTGGGGAGCCGGGGGCTCAAAAAGGGATCTTAAGAGGATCCTTGCACTTTGACACATGCGCTTAACCCGCTGCTGCGCTACCACTCAACTCCCCCAACTTCATTCTTAAACTGTTTCTATCTGGTATCTGATCCTACTGACTCAACTATTCCTGAAACTCTTTTTTTGTTTAGTTGTTTACGTGCCTTCTTATATGCCAATATACCTGACTTCCTTCTTAAAATATTATTTTTGGGTCTTCATGCCTGGTATTCTTGATTCTCTGTTGGTTTTCCTTTATTAATAAAGACTAGCTTTCCTCAGTAATTTCTCCTGCACAACATACAGCCTCTATTGAGCAGAGAAGCACAATGATGGGTTCAAGCACAAGGATAGGGAAGGAGGCTGGAAGAACCATGTTAAAAATAAAGGAACAGAAGAATGTTTTTCATTACAGTTCTTCAAAATTCTATTCAGAAACAATTATTGTAGACATTGTGATCAGAGAAGTTGAAGTTATCTAAAAAAAAGCAGACAAGGTGTGTGCTGAGGTACTTATAAGAATATGTCTTCATTACAGTCAAAACTGGCCACAATCTAACTTGATAAAATTTCCTTTTTCATTTTATTATATTTATTCCATATGAGATAGTTTCATATAAGAGGGAAAGAGAAAAACACCAGAGTACTACCCCAACACATACAGCATCAGGGATTGAACTAGAATCTCAAGTATCCAAGTCCTGTGGTCTACCAGTAGAGTTGTTTCCCTAGCCTAACTTGGAAATCTTGTTTTCAACACACTGCAAAACATTTTCTAAACTGTAAAATGTTATTATGTACAGAGAACAAAACATGTGAGCTATGACCTCACCACATTTACTTAAAAGCTAAGCACTGCCATTGATCCTGATCATGGAGCAATTTAAAACAGGTGCAGCTCAACTATTAAAACAGAGCAAAGAGAAAAACAATTAAAAAAAAAACCTAAACAAACATGAATTTAAAACATAAGCTAAACGGCCCTAGTAACTCTTACATCTTTGCTTTTTGTTGTTGATATTTTCACTCATAAAAAAAAATGCATTGTTGGGAAAGTGTCTAATAGGATATGCAAAATGTTAAGACTGCCAACAAAGATAAAAGTCCTCAGTATTTATTTTCAAGAAATATATGTTTTAAGGGTAATCATATAACTCAAAGTCAAAGTGCTTAATAATGGTTAAAGTACGTAAAGAATGTATCATAAATTCTGTAACTGATTTGATTTAGACCAAATTAGCAGGACAGCCTAGCAGAAAGGCCCAAAGAAGACAGATCCCCAAAACCTAACTCTGGTTGGGCTCAACAAATGATACTCAATGCCTAAATAAATGAGAGAAAATCTAAGATAACCAGATAAAGAAAGGACTACAAAAGTTGGGTAAGAGCAAGAGACTGGCCCAATTATTAATGGCCTGTTTGGTCAATATTATACCATCTCATCATCTGGGGTCCTAGTCAAGGAATCCTTGGATTCCTATACACATATGATGGGCCTTGACCTCTAAAGGGTCACTCTCTACCACTGGTCGTTTCCATAAGAAACAGTGTCTTGTGAGCCCTCTTAGGACCTTGGCTATACCACCATAAAGCAATGATTGTAGAGACAGCCCTAGTCCCTGAAGAAAGGCTGGGTGTATCCTACACTGCCACTTGAAAAAAAAAAAAAAAAAAAACTGGTCCTGAAATGAGTACAGCCTACAATATTCCTCATATAGGAGCATGAGCTATAAGCTCAGACCAGTAGGGACTTAGAGGCTACACAGGCTCTGGAACTAAATATAAATATGCATGTACATATGGGCTCTGGAGCAGGTAGATGGAGGTAAATAGTTAATTTTAGCCACAAAATTCTTTTTTATAAGAATGGAGCTACTCCCTTCCCTATTCCAACTTTCTAGCCCTTTACTCCACTCTGACTCCATTCTCTCAGACAAAATTCTCATCCAGCCACAGGCTAGCTACCAAACTCAAGCAAAATAGTTGTATGACCCCAGAAACATGCCTAAAATGGTTCTCCTAGCTTTCTTCTACCCTAAAATCCCTAATCTCATCTGTTCTGATCCTACTTTCTGGTTCCTGTTCATTAACCATCTTGTCTCAACATAGGTCATGCCACCATCCAGACACCAGGCTCAGATGCTACCATGACTCCACCCCAACTTCTCTGGGCAGATAACATCACCAATGTGTCCTGGACCCTCACATCTCCAGAGCTCTGGTGCACTAGGGAAAGACTGAAACAGGCTGGGGCTATGGATCGACCTATCAACTCTCATGCTCAGTAGAGAAGCAGCTATAGCAGCCAGAACCTTCTGCTCCCCATATACAACCTTGATCCATACTCCCATCGGGGGAGAAGGGGCAGGATGAAGATAAGAAGACTCTGCACTCCAGCTCCATCAGCACACAGAGAGAGAGAAGGAAAAGTAGAGAGACATGGAGGTAGTTATGTTATCAGAAGTGACTTGGAGGGGAAGAGAGGATTCAATCAGAAAAGGGGGGGGCAACTATGTATAAATGTGGACAGGTAGTTATAGAGATGATGGTTGGCCCATGTCTAAAACTTTAGGGGAACAGTGGTGGATTGCAGTGGTGAGAGTGAAAATTCAGAACTCTGGTGGTAGGAATGGTGTGGATTCAAATCCTGGTCGACATGTAATTCTGTAATATAAAAATATATAAAAATAAATAAATAAAAGCTAATCCCCTGAAAGTGGAAAAAAATGTCTGATTCTGTTTAGGAGTCTTTGCAGAAAAGGGGAGATGTCTTCTTGAAGGTCAATAAAAATAACCACAGAACTAAGTCTGATTTTCTCCCACCTCTCAAAAGGGTACATCTTATCTTGTCTTGCTTACTGTGGTCACTACAAAAAAACTAAGCCTCCCAAGAAGCATACTGTCACAAGTATCAACCCCATATTACCCTCCATATAGAACTGAGTATCATAAAAAATTTCTGCCCCACCTCCCCAGAACCCCAGGGAAAGGTAGAGACAGACGGGAAGTGTGAGTAGACCTGTCAATGCCCATGTCTGATGGAGAAGCAGTTACAGTAGCCAGACCTCCCACCTCCTTCACCCCATAATGATCTTTGGTCCAGAGGGATAAAGAATGGAGAAGTTTCCAATGGATGGGGATAGGATATGGCACTCTGTGGGTGGGTATTTTATGGAATTGTACCCCTCTTATCCCACAATCTTGTCTATCGTTACTGAATCACTAATAAGAAGAAGAAGTTGAAAATAAGAAAACACAAAGCAGAACTTGGACTGGGTTTGGTGTATTGCAAAATAGCTCACCTGGATGGTGTGTCTACTTTGTTATGAGTGGAACCCATGTCAGCACCCACTGCACTGGAGGAAGCACTAGTCCTGTGGTATCTTTCCCCCTCCTTCTATTGCTGTTTCTTGTTGAGTAGTGAAGCCCCACCAGTGATGACAAAAAAAAAGACAAAAAAAAATTATCTTCTAGCTTTAACAAAGTCTGGCTCTATCCCAATTCTAGCCCCCCAATGCTGTTCTTGTTTTTTTTTTTTTTTTTTTTTTTTTGCCTCCAGGGTTTTTGCTGGGGCTCAGTGCCTACACCATGAATCCACTGCTCCTGGAGGCCATTTTCCCCCCTTTGTTGCCCTTGTTGTGGTTATTATTGTTGTTGTTGTTGATGTCATTCATTGTTGGATAGGACAGAGAGAAATGGAGAGAGGAGGGGAAGGCAAAGAGGGGGAAGAAAGATACCTGCATACTTGCTTCACTGCCTGTGAAGCAACTCCCCTACAGGTGGGAAGCCAGGGGCTCGAACCAGGATGCTTACTCCAGTCCTTAAGCTTTGCGCCACATGCACTTAACCCACTGCGCTACCACCCGACCCCCACCAATGCTGTTCTTAAGGTATTCACTTTTTGAAAAGTTTTTTGCTGCTATGAAGCTTAGGCCACCCTTCCCACAATAAATCTATCAAGTCTATTTTTTCCTTACAAAATATGTATCAAATGCATCTACTTCTCAACACCACTGGTACTCTTACTATGGTCATCTCTGGCTTACATTCTTACAACTCCTCCTAGTTGATGTCCTCTCTTTCCCAACTTGTCCTCTTTCCCAACCTAGACCCTTCAAAACAGGGAAAATTGTGATTCTCCTGAATAAAGTACTGTATTGATTTTCCTTTTCATTTAAAGAATAAACCAAGCTTAACTTCTATGGCCAATAAAATCTCTTCTTATCTGTCTTCCACTTCTCCTTCCAACTCCATGTTTGCCATTATCTATCTCTCCAACTAAAATTTTAGAAGCACTATTACTCACCCTTGAAGAACATCTCCTCTTCTTCATAATTAAGATAGGTCTCTTCTTTAGAAATCAGCTAAATCTAGGGAGTCGGGCGGTGGCGCAGCAGGTTAAAAGCACACCTGGCGCAAAGCGCAAGGACTGGCATAAGGATCCAGGTTCGAGCCCCCTGCTCCCCACCTGCTGGGGAGTTGCTTCACAAGCAGTGAAGCAGGTCTGCAGGTGTCTATCTTTCTCTCCCCCTCTCTGTCTTCCCCTCCTCTCTCCATTTCACTCTGTCCTGTCCAACAACGATGATATCAAGAACAATGATAACAACTACAACAATAAAACAAGGGCAACAAAAGGAAAAATAAATAAATATTTTTTAAAAAATCAGCAAAATCTCACATAGGTTTATTTCTTTCTATTCTTTCCCACATATTTGTATGTAACTTTGGTTTAGGATTTTGTTTGTAATTAATTATTTTGCCACAGGGTTATCACTGGAGCCCCACTACTGCATGATTTCTCTACTCTTTTATATTTCTTTCTATTCTTTCCCGTAGCATTTAAAAATAGGTAGTTTATCTGTATGTAATTTTGGTTTGGGTTTTGTTGTTGTTGTTGTTGTTCATTTATTTTGCTATCAGGGTTATTACTGGAGCCCCACTACTACATGATTTTTTTACTCCAGGCTGATTCTCTATTTTTTTGTAAATATAAGGTGACAAAGAGACAAGTAGAGATAAATAGTACGAGGAGACAGAAGAGAGACACTACAGTACTTTTCCCCTACTTCTGAAGCAACTCCCCTGCAGGTGCTCCAATGTGATGGCCAAGAGCTCTAATCTGACTCCTCATCCATGAGAAAGTGTGTACTCTACCAGGAGAACAATCTCCTACCCTTTAGTTTTAAATTTCACCTCAGCTAGAATGGAAGTGCAATGAGGGTATTACATGGGTCCTTACTAACAGCTTTAAATAGTTATTAAGAGACCTGATAAAAAACTGAACAGTAAGTATTCTTTAAAAGAAGGACGCATAGGGGAGAAAAATGGAGAGAATTCAGTATATGCTGTTAGTATATTGCTTTAGCTATGTAAACCTAGTATTGAATAGCATGTCAACTATAATGGCGAAAGAAAAAATAAACAGGTATAAGTTCAACTAACTGAATAATGGGAAAATCTGCATAGTACACAATGAATACAAAACACAGGCTTAAAAAGAACTGGTGACTAGGCAAAAAAAAAAAGCTGGGTAATCAATAACTTGAATTAGATGGGTGGGTGATTGAAGTATTTGTTATTTTTTTAAAAAAGTAGAGTAACCAGTTAGCACACGCTTGATGAAAAGACAAGGGAAAAGATGTACTTCACCATTTCAAATAAAACTAGTATAACATTTTGCAGCTATGACTCTTTGGTTGTGGCATAGCAATTGTGAGGCACAAATTATTTCCTGATTAGGATAAATTGTGTAAGATAATTCTTTATAATTTAATAAACAAAATATGTGGAAGATAATTCTTTATAATCTATTATAAACAAAATACTGTAGACCATATGCAGATACTTGAACTGCTTTATTATAAAGATTATTGCTTAATGATGAGAATTCTGTATATAATTTATTTTCTACGTATTTAAAAAAAATGTTTATTGTCTACAGGGCTATCACTGGGACTCGGTGTCAGCACTACAAATTCACTGCTCCTGGCAGCCAGTTTTTCTTCCCCCCTCTTCCCCTTTCTACTTTATTTGATATGGAAGAGGAAAATTGAGAGGGGAGCAGATAAAGAGACAAATATACAGACACTTGCAAACGTACTTCACACTCATAAAGAGTCCTCCTTGCAGGTGAGGAGTAAGAGCTTGAGCCCAGATCCTTGCACATGATCTTGTATGTGTTCATCTAGGTGTCCCACCACCTGGTCCTATTAATATATTCGTCATAATAGAGAATTGTTTTTGTTGCCCTTGTTGTTATTATTATTATTGTTGTTATTTTTCTTGTTGTTATTGCTGTTGTTGTTGCTGGATAGGACAGAGAAATCGAGAGAGGAGGGAAGACAGAGAGGGGGAGAGAAAGATAGATGCCAGCAGACTTGTTTTACTGCTTGTGAAGTGACCCCCTTGCAGATGGGGAGCCAGGGGCTTGAACCAGGATACCTATGCCAGTCCTTTCGCTTCACACCATGTGCACTTAACCCAGCTACTGCCTGGTCTCTGATAATACAGAATTTTTTTTTCCCCTCCAGGGTTATTGCTGGGCTCGGTGCCTGCACCATGAATCCACCGCTCCTGGAGGCCATTTTTTCCCCCTTTTGTTGCCCTTGTTGTTGTAGCCTCGTTGTGGTTATTATTATTACCATTGTTGATGTTGTTCGTTGTTGGATAGGACAGAGAGAAATAGAGAGAAAGACAGAGAGGGGGAGAGAAAGATAGACACCTGCAGACCTGCTTCACAGCCTGTGAAGCGACTCCCCTGCAGGTGGGGGGCCGGGGGCTGGAACCGGGATCCTTACGCCAGTCCTTGCACTTTGCGCCAGGTGCGCTTAACCCACTGCGCCACCGCCAGACCCCCAATAATAGAGAATTTTGTCAGTAGTAAGAGTTACTGATGCTGAAAGCTAGAGATAAGTGAAAAGATATTAAAAAGTAAAAATACCAGATGTTCAGAGAAAAAATATCACAAAAGACTAATATAATGTGAAAATAAAGCCTTCTGTAGTTGAGTTTACAAAACAATATAAATATCATAGTTATTGAAAGAAGAGGTACAAGATGTGAAAGTAAGTACAAATTATATATCATAGGGAAATATCCCAAAGATGCTAATAAAAATCAAGAGAAATTGACAGTAAGTATATGTATATTCATTTCCTAATCTTTCAAACAGAACAATCAGTAACTAGATTTAGTTTCAGTGTTTGAACAGAGAATTACACCTTGACAAAAGAAAAAGAAAATGCTATTAAGGAAATCCTTAAGTATAAGATCAACTAAGATGGAATAACAGTAATCAAATTTATAAATAAAACAATTTTAAAATGTCTTTTCAAAGTGCTTGATAAAAAGATAATTAAAAACAGAGACTACTGAGAGAGGAGAAACCAAGATGAGCCCTGACTTACTGACTAGAGAGGCTGTGGCACAGGGAGAAGCAACTGGAGCTGATGCCAGCAAATCCTTATGCAGAGAGGATAGGATTGTGTTAGAAAAACAAGGCCGCTAGCAACTACAGTACCTGTGAAAGTTTACCCAAAAGAATGGTAGACAAGGCTGGAAAGAAAGTTCATGGAGTAGGATGTGTTTTGTTTTTTGTTGTTGTTGTTTGTTTTTTAATACATGACACCCAGGTTCTAAACCTGATACCACATGGGTACAGCACCAGGGAAAACTAAAGTATTCAATACTGTGGGGCCTCTCTCTCTCTCTCTCTTGCTCTCTCACTCTCTCATTATCTCTGTATCTGCCTTAAAAAAAAAAGAAAAAAACCTGTGTGGACTAGTAAAATCAACATGTTAGGTTCTAGATCTGCAAATAAGAGGATAAACAGAGTGACCAGTGATGCTGTCCAGAGCATACCTATGAAGAAGCTATATGAACTGGGGGGTGGGGGAGGAGTACCTGGTGTTCTCATTAATAACTGTGCCCCTTCCCACCAGTCGACTGGAAAACTCATATCCCCTGGGAAGTGGGTGAAGTACTTAAAAAGGCTTTACCTTGGTAGTGGGGAGTAATTTTCCCTAGAGTTAACAACACTCTAACTAAAATAATAATAATAATAAAAAAATTTAAAAACATTAAAAAAACATTAAACAAGATCTACAAAGATCAAACTGTTTCCAGGTAACTTAACTGTGATGTCAAACAAAACTCGAATGCACACAGAAATATAAACTATGTAACTGAAACAGAGACTAAAATAATTCTGAAAATAAACAGAATGCCACTGAACTGTTGCACACCTTCTAGAGACCTAAGACACTTGTAACTGAATATCTTGAAAGAGGAAGACGGAAAAAAGAAAAGTGTCTGTAGAAATAAAGACTAAGGAGCCGGGTGGTGGCGTACCTGGCTGAGTGCACAAGGACCGGGGTTCAAGCCCCCAGTCCTCATCCGCTGGGAGAAAGCTTTGTGAGTGGTGAAGCAGTGTGCAGGTGTCTCTCTGACTTTCTCCTATCTCTCCCTATCCCTTTGATTTCTGGCTATATGTATCCAATAAATAAAGATATTTTTAAAAAGAAAAAAAGACTAAATAAACATTGAAAACTGAAAACCCATAGATTTTTAAGAGACTCAATGAACCCATACACAAAAACTTGGGGGAAAAAATAGCACACAATAATAAGCTGATATTTCAGTTAAATGGATTTAGGCCATTCCAAGACCTGATAATAATAATAATCCAACAGCTTTCTTAAATTTCGTCAACTCTGTAATTCATTCTTTAATTCTTGGATATCCTTATTTTTCTTAGAGTCTTACATTTCTTACATTCAAGATTGCTTCCCAGGTCAACAGAGCAGGAATTAACTATCTGGAATCAGAATTATCCATGGTAACCATTGTTATCATTGCAGGTATTCATGATACCATGGTATCCAGAACTGTAGCTACAGTATCATCAGTTCTATTTATTTATTTATTTATTTATTTATTTAGTAAACTGTATTCTAGAAGCCTGCAGTTGTTTCAAGGTTATAATTTCATGCCTGCCCAAGGTGTGTTAGCACATCTAGCCCACCTCTGAAATGTCAAGCTCCTCCACTTCAGAGAACTAGGACAATTACTTGTAACCACTTCTACCTGGTTCCTTAGCAGCCTCAGTTGTGCAGACATAAGTCAAAGGTCTATTGGTGTCTCACTCTGTGTCCCTGTTTTGACTTCTAACTTTCATTTATTAAAAACAGCATCTAGCATCTGTCTTCCTTTTGACTTATTGCACTTATCATGATCACCTCAAGTTGCAGCCATGTTGAAGCAAAAGGCAAAGTTTCAAGTTACTGAAACATTTCTGGGTTTTTTTGTTTGTTTGTTTAATTATGATCAACAAGACTGCAGGAATACTGAAATGTTTTTAAGGAACCAAAAAGCTGAGGCAACTTGGCAAGTCAATAAAAGATGATTTATCGGAGTTAAGAATGCCTTCACGTGTCAGGAGAATTTTCCCTTTTTTTAAATTTATTTACTTATTTATTTTGGATAGTGACAGAGAGAAAGTGAGAGGGGAAAAGGTGAGGAGAGGAAATGGCTCAGAAGCTGTCTACCAGACTTACATGCCTGAAAGAGGAGAGAGGGGGAGAGAGAAAGAAACCTGCAGCATAGTTTTGCCTCTCATGAAGCTTCCCCTGTGCAGGTGGGGGCTAGTGGCTTGAATTCCTCCCCCTCTGTCCTCCCCTCCTCTCTTGATTTCTCTCTGTCCGATCCAACAGCAATAACAATAATAACAGCAAGGGCAACAAGGGCAACAAAAATGGGGGAGGAAACAGAAACAGTGGATTTGTAGTGCAGGCACCGAGCCCCAGTGATAACCCTGGAGGCAATAAATAAATAAATAAATAAGGTAAATCATATAGGTGTCTCCTACTAAATCTAGGAATTAAATCAAAGATCTCCCACCCTTTTATTTTATTTTAACCAGAGCACTGCTCAGCTCTGGCTTATGGTGGTACAGGGGATTGAACTTGGAACTTCAGAGCCTCAGGCTTGAGAGTCTCTTTGCATAACCATTGTGCTATCTACCTCTGCTCCCACCATGTGAACTTTATAAAGAAAAATGTAAATTACGATAAGGGTCCTGTAGAAATTTTCCTATGCCTCTTTAAGTACCACATGCTAAGCCTACTCTCTGACCTTTCACCTCCACATCTTATTCCTATTCCCCATCCATGTCCTCGGAAAGCTGTTCTACCTATTCTCTTTCACCAGCTATATCCCTTAGATGTCCTTCACTAGCTCTTTCAAGCCAATCTTTCTTTCATAATAAAAGTCTCATCCCCAAATGCTATCTAAAACCTCCCTAACAAACTTGTAGAGAAAAAGTTCCAACTTCTTATTTGCTTTAAGAAGACAGGCACTGGCTTTCTATGTTACGACATAGCCTTTCTCTAAAGCTCTACCAAATACATTGTTTCCCACTTTAACATCCTGTTTAACATAGGGGTACAGAAGAGAGGTTAATGCTCTTCATTACTTCTCCCCAAATCCACCTATCTTAAAAGCTAACATTCTTTGTCTATACAACTATCTGCTCTTCCTCTTTAAAACTGCATGACTCTTGTACATGTATAGGCTTCCTCTTATTTTTTTTATTATCTTTACTTATTAATTAGATAGAGACAGCCAGAAATCGAGAGAGAAGGAGGTGACAGAGAGGGAGAGAGACAGAGAGACACCTGCAGCAATGCTTCACCACTTGTGAAACTTTCCCCCTGCAGGTGGGGATGGGGGGGGGGCCTCAAACCTGGGTCCTTGTGCACTGCATCATGTGCACTCAACCAGAGGCACAACCACCCAGCCCCTGGCTTCCTCTTATTTAATCTTTACCTGAACACTCTTTTTGTGATATACAAAAGTATGTGAACCTGAAATAACCTTATATATAAAAGATACATCAAAAGTTAATATAACATTTTATATAATATACCGCTTATGAATTATACAGTGATCTTTAGAAAGACTGTATTCAGTAGTGTACCATTAAATTAGAGGCTAAGAGTGAGAAGTGAAAACTGTTTATCTACTCACTATATTATCAGTAACCTCTATAGTGAAGAAGTCCTTTTAGGTCAAGATTAGTGAATCATTCTTGATATGACACATTCTGTTAGAATAGATTGAGATGAAAATGAAAGGGGTTTCTTTCTACATTTGAGTTTCCAAATAGAAGACTGCCTCAGGCCTGAAGTTTTTCTAAGCATAATGATTAATAAGTAAAGTGTCATTTTATTTTTATCTTACCAACCTCAAATACCAGAGTGAATAATTAGAAGAAAAAAAAAAGCACCACTTTAAGGCAGCCACACAGAGCATGTTTACATTTCACTGTGCCTCAGTGAAAAAAAGTCATGGTCCCCTTGGAATATACCTAAAATAGACCTACTAGACCAACAGCCCAGGTTTAAAATTTTTACATTTAGAACATTTTTCATACTGCTATTTATTGAAAAAAGTTGATATATGAGAAAGCCTATGTTTACTTGAAATATATTATTTCAAAAGATCTTCTGAATTTTCACTTTCTTTTGTTTATACAGGGAGAGAAAAAGGGAGATAGAGAGACAGAGACAGAGAGAAAGAGTGACAGAGAAAGATACAGCGAGTATAAAAGACCACAGCTCCAAAGCTTCATTCAGTCTGGCGAGGACCAGGCTAAAACCTGAGTTATGCACATAGAAAAGTAACACACTAACCTCTTCTGAATTTTTAAATGTGAACTACATTACTGCTTTGTGACTAAAATTATATTTTTTCTAGAAATAAATTTAACTCTGATTTTGCAAATAAAAAGAGGCACTTTATAAAATTCACTATTCTCTACTTCCTCCAAAAAGAGAGATTCGCTGCACAGACTAATAGGATTCCAGTATTGAAAAGTAGTAACTATCAATCCTAGAATGCCTGTTTTATTATTAGAAACCAACAAAAGTAAATAGCTAAGAGGAAAACACAGAAAGGAAAAGTTGTACTCAATATTTGAAAAAAAGAAAACAGCGCAAAGTGCAAGGACTGGAGTAAGGATCCCGGTTCAAGCCCCTGGCTGCCCACCTGCAGGGGAGTCGCTTCACAGGCTGTGAAGCAGGTCTGCAGGTGTCTATTTTTCTCTCCCCTTCTCTGTCTTTCCCTCCTCTCTCCATTTCTCTCTGTCCTATCCAACAATGACAACAATAATAATAACTACAACAATAAAAAACAACAAGGGTAACAAAAGGGAATAAGTAAATATATATATAAATAAAAGAAAAATAGGGAAAAGACACAACATGTTTTCTACCTTTGAACTAACAGACTGTGGTGAGATAAATCAGTATTACATGCACAGGTAGTAATTTAAGTGTTCTGGGTTCACTACTGTAAGATATTTATTCTGGGACACCGAGTCAAAAAATAAAATATTACTGGCGCTATAATTATAATTAAGCTTTATGACCAACAAGATGACATGCTTGAAAAATACCAAAATAATGGTTGTCATAAATAGCTTTTCTCTGTAGACGATATCTTCCAGTTGCTCACTTTCTTCTTGTGTATTTTTTAAATACAACACAAAAATTCCATGAATAATGAATAGATACTGTACCACACAATAACTCAAAATAAAAAGTTCTCTGAAACAATAGTAATCACTCAATATTTTCCTGTTAAATGGAAAATGCTTTTGGAATCTTTTTCTTTATTTCTTTTTTATTATCTTTATTTATTGTATAGAGACAGCCAGAAACTGAACCTGGCCCCTGGAATCTCTAAATCCTTATAGGAGATAGATGTCCAGAAGACAAGACATTAGACTTCTCCTAAAACTTAGGTTATTAGACTGAAGTGCAACTGCAAATGAAGTCTTGAGAAGATCCTACTCAGAACATTTCTCTACAGAGCTTCATGATTACCTAGATTCACAACCTTGTCTGCAATAAGAATCACCTGGAGCCCTTTTAAAATATCAGTTTTTGAACCCCACAACCAGAGAAGCTCATTTAATTATTTTTAGCTAGGGTCCAAGCACCAATATTTTAAAGGTTCCCAAATAATTTTAATGTACAAGTTACAGGTTCTGCTGAAATGAAACAGCTGTGTTCCCAATAATTATTAGGTGTGAAAAATCATGTGATAAAACCCACAAAGTTCAGCATACCTTAATGATGACCCTCTTGGCCACTCACTACCAGGCCACCCCATTAGCTAGTCTGGGAATACATAGACACGATGGGCCTAGATCTCTAACAGACCTTTTTCTCCACTGTCACTGGTCATCGCCATCAGGAACAATATAGTGGACCCTCCTGTGTGGCTCTACAGGACCTTACCCTCAATGTGGGTCAACACTGGTAGGGTCTGCCCCATTCTCCACAGGGAGATTGGGTCAACATACTCTGCCACTAGAGGAAGATAGGTCCTGCAATAGGTGCAGCCTAGAATGTTTCTAGCTATGACTACAGAATATGAGTTCAGACCTACATAGATATAGAGGTTACACAGGCTCCTGTGCTGAATATGGGCCCCAGATCAAATTGATGGAGTTCATAGTTGATAATATTTATATATTTCTCCCATATTTGGGAGATAGTCTCTTCCCTAATTCAACTTTCTGCTCCTATGCCCAACTCTGACACCATCTCCTCAAACAATACCTTTAGCCCACCTGCATGTTGGCTGTCAGGCTCAGGCAAAATTAGTAAAGTCATGGTCCCCTTGGAATATACCTAAAATAGACCTACTAGCCTTTTCCTAAATGGAGGCCACAAATCTCATCTGCTATAGTCTTACTATTAGATTCCTGATTATTAAACCATTTGTTCTGCTTTATATCTTAATGCTTTTTAGCCACCAAGTTGCAGATGCCAACCTGACTTCACTGGACAGATTACCTCACCAATGTACCTGGAATCCCACCTCTCCAGGTCCCTGCCCCACTAGGGAAAGATAGGGACAGGCTGGGAGTATGGATTGACCTGCCAAGGCCCATGTTCAGCAAGGAAGCAATTACAGAAGCCAGACCTTCCACCTTCTGTGCCCATAACAATCCTGGGTCCATTCTCCCAGAGGAATAAAGAACAGGAAAGTTCCAATGGAGGTGGTGGGATATAGGAACTATGGTGGTGAGAACTGTGTGGAATTGTACCCCTCTTATCCTTAATAATTATTAAATCATTATTAAATAAATCATTATTAAATAAATAATAAAAAATGTCAAAAATACATGTTTTAAAAGACTTGAACCCGATAAGAACTTTGCAGTCTAATGTGTATTAGTTTTGAAATGTACAAATAATGCAATAAGCACTGCACTTTACTTTGAAAGACCTAAAATTTGCTTTTCAAAGTAGGCTTCAGAAAGGTTGCAATCTGTGAGTCACTGTATAGTAGTAATCTCTTTACAATAACTATTTCTCCTTGAAGCAGAAAGTTGCAACATTATAGGTAGATGGGTGTGGTTCCTAACATAAAGGATAAGTAGAAGCAGCAGCCAGCCATGAAGTGATGGAACTTTGTCTTCGCATTTTATGTATTTCTTTGTTTTTATGTATTTCTAAGCGGTTCAATTTTGCTCAACAGTTTTCTGCATTCACCTAGACTTCTTCCATGCCTGTATATAATCAAATACAGAATCACATTATGTTGAAATTATCTTCTATAAATCAATAGTATTGAAACAAATTCATGTCTTAAAAGAAAACATTTTAACAGAATTGACTCTATAGCCAGGCTTAAGAATTATAATATAGATATGCACATATAGATATAGATTTGAAACTAGCTACAAAGGTTCAAGTTACATTATAAGTATATTGACTACCAAATAAGACTATTTCACCAGAGAACACTCTTTACAAATTCTAATTTATATAATATATAAAATTTATATAATATGTAAAACATATTCATTCTACTTATGTTTAAAAGGGAAGCCATTACCACTCTTCAGGCAGGTGGTACTAATTGAAAATTTGTACCCCTATACTAATTTAGAGAATAAATATTGGCCACATTATGCATGTGACAAATTTCTAGGCTGACTCTCCGGTACCAAGTAAGAAAAATAAATGCATGGTGGATTTTATAATGCACATATAACTAAAAGCATAATAAAAGCAATAACATAGCACAAAAGACAGACATGAAGAGCCCATACATGACTAGAAAGCAAACTTCAGTTCTATAGTCAATAATACTGCAGATTGCTAAAAAGCTCCCCATTCCACCCATTTTCCTTTGATGGTCCAATCACTACAAGATTCTGCTCCTGGCCATCCTCAAAATACATACAAGGTCACCAGTTAAAACAAAGGCTAAACCCTCCTTTTAGATCTGCTTTGGCAGTAGTTTACCAGCCCCCACCTAGGTCTGTGCAACTTCAACAGACTAGTGGCTGCCAGGTTTTCCCAAATACCTGGTCTTGGCTAGGTAGCTAAAATTCAGCATACAAAAAGGGCTGTGCACTATGAACTTCAAACCCTGATCACCACTAAAATCCATTCGACCTCAGTGCTACAGCAACTACCATCATTGTTGTTGGGGCTATCATTACACACAACCAATTCACACAACCCAGGCTCACTCATGTCACAGACCTGCATCCAGTTCCTAATAGCATCCAATATAACCACACAAACGTATCAAAAGAAGAACCTAAATTAAAAGCCCAAATAAGACAGAAATGTAAGCTTCCTGAAGATGGATTCAAAGCAGTAACACTCTCGATGCTCGCTGAAGTGAGAAGATTCATGAAATAGAACTTGAACAAGGACAGGAAAAAAAAAAAATCATGAAAAAGTCCAAACAGAAATCATAGAGTTAAAGAATACAGTAAGTGAATTAAAAAATACAAGAAGGTGGCACAAAGCTCAAGGACAGGTATAAGGATCCCGGTTCAAGCTCCCAGGTCCCCACCTGCAGGGGAGTCGCTTCACAAGCGGTGAAGCAGGTCTGCAGATGTCTGTCTTTCTCTCCCTCCCCTCTGTGCTCCCCTCCTCTCTCCATTTCTCTCTGTCCTATCCAACAACAACAACAGCAATAACTACAACAACAGGGCAACAAATAGGGCAATAAGGGCAACAAAAGGGAATAAATAAATACGAAAAAAAAATCAAGAGGGTTCAAAAGCAGAATGGCAGAAACCAAATTTCAAATCGGTTAGCTCAGGGCTATGGTAGTAGAAATCATCAATGGTCCACACCCCGACAATGGCCCTGAAAATCTACCCTTCCCCCCAGAGTGTTTACTTCGGTGCAGTACTCCAAACCCAGTCCAAATTCTGTTTTTGTTTCCCTCTCTGTTCTTCTTTTTCAACTTCTGTCTATAAGTGGGATCATCCCATGCTCATTTATCTCTTTCTGGCTTATCTCACTAACATGATTCCTTCAAGCTCCATCCAAGATGGATTGAAGAAGGTAGATTCTTTATTCTTAATAGCTGAGTAGTAATTCATTGTGTATATATAACACAATTTTCTCAGCCAATCATCTGTTGTTGAACACCTGGGTTGCTTCCAGGTTCTGGCTATTACAAATTACAAGTGGTGGAGCATCTGGTTAAGCTCACACATTACAGTGCACAAGGACCCTGGTTCAAGCCCCTGCTCCCTACGTGCAAGGAGAAAGCTTCATGAGTGGTGAAGCAGGACTGTAGGTATTTCTTTGTCTCTATCCTCTCTCTTTCCCCCTTTCCTCTCAGTTTCTCTCTGTCTCTATCCAATAATAAATAAATAAATAAATAAATAAATAAATAAATAAATAAAGTAGCAAAGTTTCCGATGGAAGAGATGAGACACGGAACTCTGGTGGTGGGGACTGTATCTGTATGGAATTACAACCCTGATATCTTACAATCTTATTAATCATTATTAAATCACTAGTAAAACAAAATTTAGAAAAATATCATCATAAAAGAAAAAAATAAAGAATTAAAATGAAGAGGGCCTTGGTCTTGCCTGGGATAAGCCACCAGGTTCTAGATGCTACCATGATGCCAACCAGACTTCACTTGGCAGACAGCCCCCACCAATGTGTCCTGGAGCCCTGCCCCATTAGAGAAAGAGAGAGACAGACTGGAAGTATGGATCGACCTGTCAACGCTCATGTTCAGTGGGGAAGCAATTACAGAAGCCAGACCTTCCACCTTCTACACCCCATAAAGATCCTGGGTGGGATGCATTGGATCGACCTTCTCGTGGTGCATCCCGTGAGTACCCATTCATTGGGGAAACTGACGATCCTTCCTAGCCGACTGAATCCACATGGATCCCAGTCACTTTCAAAGCCAGCAACAAGCAGCTCCTGACAGCTTTCAACCTGACCTGTTGGCTGGCTATGGAAGAAGGGCAAATGCTAGAAGAAGATCCTGGGTCTACACTCCCAGAGGGTTAAAGAATAGAAAAGCTATCAGGGGAGGTGATGGGATATGGAGCTCTGGTAGTGGGAATTGTACCCATTTTATCCTGTGGTCTTGTCAGTGTTTCCACTTCATAAATAAATAGTTTTAAAAATTAAAATGAAGGCAACATAAGAAAGTTATGGAATATCAAGTAGAACAACATAAACCTCAAAGACACTGTCGAAGAGAGTAACACATGGAGGTGGACCTTTTTAATTTTATTTTTTAACTAGAGCACTACTCAATTCAAACTTGTGTCAGTGACTGGCAATGAACCTGGGACCTTCTGGTGCCTCAGGCATGAAAGTGTATTGTGGGGGCCCAGCAGTGGAACATCTGGCTAAGTGCATGTGTTACCATGCACCCTTAAGGACCTGGGTTCAAGCCACCAATCCTTCACAAGGCTGTGAAACAATGCTACAGTTTTCTCTCTTTCTCCCTCTCTGTCCTCCTTCCTACTAATTTCCTTCTGTCTTAACAAATAGAATAAAATAAAATAAGAAAAATGAAAGAAAAAGTGAAGGAAAAAATTTTGCCAAAGAGGCAAAATTCTTATTTATAGAAGTAATATACAAGATCTTTGCCAAACCAAGCAAGGTGACAGGCACCCAAATCCTCCTCATAAAGTTCTAAACAAAATA
Source organism: Erinaceus europaeus (assembly GCF_950295315.1). Lineage (NCBI taxonomy): Eukaryota > Metazoa > Chordata > Mammalia > Eulipotyphla > Erinaceidae > Erinaceus > Erinaceus europaeus. Next base: position 32,761,796 of record NC_080172.1, on the reverse strand, counting down.
ACCAAAACAAATACCATTGTAATTAAAACTCCAAAGATCAACTATAGAGTACATCCAAATAGTAATGAGAGAAAAGCAAATACTCATATGTAAAATTATCCTAATAAGACTATTATCAGATTTATCAGTAGAAACTCTGAAGGTCATGAGGGAATGGTATGGTGTAGTCAAAGTGTTGAATGGAAAAGACCGCCAACCAAGAATACTGTATGTGTCTAAACTGTCATTTAGAATAAAGAAACAATAAAAAGGTTTTAAGACAAACAAAAGTTAAGAAAAAAAAATGTATCTCACTAAACCTTCCCTACAAGAAACACTACAGAGCCAGGAAGATGTCACAGTGGCTTGTACCTAAAACTTTCATAAATAAATATAACAATTCCTAACACTGCCATCCACCAGAGTGAAGCAATGCTCTGGTCTTTCTCACCCTTCTATTTTATTAAAATAAAATAAATAATTTTTACAAAGAAATGGTACATAAACTTCTAGATAATAAAAGGAAATCCTATTCAAAAATTACAAAATACTTAAAATATAAGAATAAAATAGGAATAAATAACAGGGTTTCTTTTAATGAACTCAGAATTTAATTACCATTTCAATTTAAAATAGACCTCTACTCTAGAGCCTTAGATGTATAGCAGGAAACCCACTTGAGTTTCTAAGATAAACATAAGCCCAAGTGAAATGCTGAAATACAATTATACTGCAAACAGTAACCCAAAAATAGGAAGGATAGCCAAAATAAGATTTAAAAAAAAAAAAAGCCCTATGAGCAATGAAAAATTGAGACTGGGTTCACTCTTTGACACCACACACACAAAAAAAAAAGAATAATAAAATATTGCAAAAATAAATAATTTTAGGCTCAGGGAAATAGTTCAGCTTATTAAAGCATCAATTTGCATGTGTGGGGCCCTAGATATCACAGGTTCATTCCCCAGCACTGCTTCATCTCACAGATGAATAGTGCTCTGGCCCTCTCACTCTTTCCTTATCTTTCATAATAAAGTAAGTAAATGTTTTAAAATATATATATAGTAGACCTACAAACAAAAATATCATGAAGTAGAATCCAAAAGTGATTAATTTTTTAAACTTTCCTCATGAGATTATGATAATTAGAAATGTTGAAACCACTACCTTAGGATGCTGAGTTAGGCATATGCATAAAATAATATGACCTGATTTCCTTAAGCACAGTTATGACATTATATGTAAAGTTAAAGCATAAAATGCTTGTTCTTACCTTGGATACATTGCTGACATAATTCATTTGTATAGTATTTTCCTTATCAACTTGATTACAAAGGTTCTGTAAACTGGATGCATATTCTTTGTCACTTTTTATTCTCAGGGCCATAAATTTCTTCACTGTTTCCAGTAATCGTAATTCCCAGTCTTGCAATTTTAACACAGCTTCATGTGAATTCTTCAGGTCACTCCCAAACCCCATTTTTGTAAGGCACTGTCTTATCCTCCACACGTGAGCTTTCTAGTCAGCACATATCTGTATATGTAAACAGAAGGGGGAAAAAACCATAAATAAGAAGGAATTAGTCTTCAAAGCAAAATTATTACCCTTTCTTTCTCTCTCTCTCTCTTTCCTCCCTTCTTTCTTTTTTTTTAAAATATTTTATTGATTCCCTTTTGTTACGCTTGTTTTATTGTTGTAGTTATTACTGTTGTTGTTGTCGATGTAGCTGGATAGGACAGAGAGTAATGGAGAGAGGAGGGGAAGACAGAGAGAGGAAGAGAAAGATAGACAATTGCAGACCTGCTTCACCGCTTGTGAAGTGACTCCCCTGCCGTTGGGCAGCTTGGGGCTCAAACAGGGATCCTTAAACAGGTCCTTGCGCTTTGTGCCACGTGCCTGCGCTTAACAGGCTGCACTACCACCCGCTTTCTTTCTTTTTTACATCAATGACCTCCCAGAAACTTCTTCAAGGAAGTTCATCTACGCCGATGACATCTGCTATGCAACTCAGGCATCCAAGTTCGACATCCTCGAGGAAACACTCACGAAAGACGTGTCTCTGATATCTGATTACTGTAAAAAATGGCGACTAATCCCTAGCACTGCAAAAACGGCATCATCTGTTTTCCATCTACACCATGCCTCGGCCTCGCATGAGCTTAATGTGCAGCTTGGCGGTACGAGAATCCGGCATGAAGCCCAGCCAGTCTATCTTGGCGTTACTCTCGATCGCACCCTGTCATTTCACGAACATCTCATAAAAACTGCAGCAAAGGTGGGCGCGAGGAATAACATCATTGCAAGACTGGCCAGCTCCTCACGGGGCACGAGCGCTTCCACACTACGATCATCATCTCTGGCATTATGCTATCCCACTGCAGAATACTGTGCCCCAGTATGGTTCAGCAGCCCCCATGTCCACTTGGTCAATTCCAAGTTATATTCCTCCATGAGGATAATTTCTGGAACCATCTGTTCCACCCCGGTTCCATGGCTGCCAGTTCTTAGCAACATCACCCTGCCAGATATTCGTCGGGATGCGGCATCATCTAAGTTCATTTCCCACGTCTACGCTCGACCAGACCTGCCAACATACGCGGATATCTTCGCCCACCCTGCCCGACGCTTGACGTCTCCTCACCCAATCTGGTCCCCTACGCCTACACTGAACTTCTCTGTTCCAGACTCTTGGAAACAGAGTTGGCAGTCAGCTGAGGTAAAGAACAAACACCTCATCACAGACCCCTGCAAGCGTCAACCCGGCTTTGACCTGGCACGTTATGATTGGGCCCTCCTCAATTGCTATCGAACAGGCCATGGCCGGTGCGCCGCTATGTTCCACCGCTGGGGAGCCAGAGACGACCCGAACTGCCCCTGCGGCTACAGACAGACTATGACCCACATAGTCAACGACTGCCACCTCTCCAGATTCAAAGGAGGTCTCGAAACTTTACATCAGGCTCAACCTGACGCTGTTGACTGGCTACGGAAGAAGGGCAAACGCTAGAAGAAGAAGACCAAAGCACTGATCAGCTCTGGCTTATGGTGGGTGGTTCAGGAGATTGAACCTGGGGCATTGGAGCCTCAGGCATGCCAGTTTCTTTACATAATCATTATGGTATCTACCCCCACTGGCCCATTATTTCTAAGTTACAGTTTATCACAAAAAAAAAAACAACTATTTCCCTTAAAGATCAGAAACCAGATGCAGATAAATACTCTTATCATTTTTATTCAATATCATACTAGACCTTCCGCCTTCTGCACCCCATAATGACCTTGGGTCCATACTCCCAAAGGGGTAAAGAATAGGAGAGCTATCAGGAAAGGGGATGGGATACGGAGTTCTGGTGGTGGGAATTGTGCGGAGTTGTACCCCTCTTATCCTATGGTTTTTGTCAGTGTTTCCTTTTTATAAATTAAAAAGAAAGAAAAGAAAGAAAGAAAGAAAGGAAGGAAGGAAGGAAGGAAGGAAGGAAGGAAGGAAGGAAGGAAGGAAGGAAGGAAACAGTTTGGAGATTCATCAGAATTCTAGAAATGAACCTAGCAATCCCTTTCCTAGAGAATTACCAAGGGAAAACGAAAACATTTATCAGAATAGACCTACTCACAACAATGTTGATAACAACACAGTTTGTGATAGCGCAAACTTGGAAGCAATTCAAATACCCAGTGACAGATGAATGACTAGGCAGCTGTTAAAAATGATGAGGTTGGGAGTTGGGCGGTAGCGTGGGTTAAGCACATGCGAAGCACAAGGACCAGAGTAAGGATCCCAGTTCAACACCCGGGCTCCCCACCTGCTGAGGCGTCGCTTCACAGGGGGTGAAGCAGGTCTGTAGGTGTCTCTCTTTCTCTCCCCCTCTCTGTCTTTCCTTCCTCTCTCCATTTCTCTCTGTCCTATCTAACAACGACGACATCAGTAACAACAACAATAATTACAACAATAAAAAAAGATAACAAGGGCAACAAAAGGGGAAATAAATATTTTTTTTAATTATAAAAAAAAATGCTGAGGTTATCTTTTAATATTGTAGTCTTAATGTGAAGGTATCATGCTGAGTGAGACAAGCCAGAAAGAGAAAAGAGTATCATATGATCTCATTTATAGGTAGAGCTTGAGAACAATGAACAGTAGGGGAAAACATGAGTTGAAACTTGGGGGGAAGCATATTGCACCAAAGCAATGGGAAAGAAGGGATAGGGACAGGATGAAGGGACACTGGAATTCTGCTGTGTCTCTTACACAACAATCAAGAGGAAATAAGTTGTGTCCATGTTTTAAAGAGAATACAGGAAACTTTTAACCCCCCAATAAAAATGAAAATAAACAAACAAATATGGAGCAAAAATAATCAATTAAAAATGGACAAAAGTTCTGAATACCATCGGTGTGGGGGCAGTAATGACGTATTTAATAGGTTTGCTGTACTTGTTTTTATTTTTACTTTCGGCAAGTGGGTGCCTCCAATAGGGTTAAAATTCAAAGGATCCAGGTACAACACTTTTGGGAATATAATTTCATTCCACCCAAGTGTGTTCTGTTGTTGCTGTTGCTGTTTTCTTTTTACCAGAGTACTCTGGCTTATGGTGGTACCGGGTATTGAAACTGGGGCCTTTGGTACTTTGTACATAAAAGGCTTTTTGCATAAGCATTATGTTGTCTCCCTGCCCTCAAGGTTGTTCTCATGCTGTGTTCTATCACATGTGTCTGGAACTTCTTGTTTTCTTTGTTGTTCTTGTTATTGCCACCAGGATTATCATTGGGTCTCTGTGCCTGCGTGGTGAATCTATGGCTCCTGGTTGACTTTTTAAAATCATTTATTTATCTATTATTGGATAGAGACAGAGAGAAAGTGAGAGAGAGAGAGAGAGAGAGAGAGAGAGAGAGAGAGAGAGAGGCCTGCAGCCCTACTTCACCACTTGCGAAGTTTTCCCCTGCCGGTGGTGACAATAGGCTTGAACCTAAGTCCCATCTTTTTTTTTTTTTAATAGAAACAAAAAGAAATTAAGAAGGAGGAAGCTAGAGAGGGAGAAAGAAAAAGATATGCCTTCAGCACCCAACTTTCATAAACTTCCCTCTTGCAGGTAGGGACTGAGGCTTGAACCCAAGTCCTTGAATATAGTAACATGTGTGCTCTACCAGGTGCACCACCAACTGGCCTCTTGGACTTTTTTTTTTCTCCCTCTCTCTCTTTTTTTTTTTTTTTTGTTGGGGGATTGATGATTTCCAGTCAGCAGTGGAGTGTACTGGTTTTTACATGTATAACATTTCCACATAGCAGTGCAACCCTCAGTAGGTCCTCCTCTGCCATAATGTTCCAGGACCTGAACCCTCTCCCACACCCCAGAGTCTTTTGCTTGGGTGCAGTACACCAACTCCAGTCCAGGTTTTGCTTAGTGATTTCTCTTCTGACCTTGTTTTTCCCTCTTGGATTTTTTAGTGCCTATGTCTAAATGCTTTATAATTTAGGTGTCACTGCAAATCGTACTTTTTTTTTCATGTCTTTATAAGCTTAAATCTTCCCCTTTTATCTGATTGTATGTAATGTGCAAGGATATAAAATATATATATTTCATACCCAGTTATTATATGATTGTTATTAGTGTGGGAAAAAAAGTTCTGAATAGACCAAAAAACTACAAGTGTTCAATGAGCATATGAACAAATATTCAAAATTATTTGCTACTAGGAAAATTATAAATCAAAGCAGTTACATAATACCTAACACTGAGATGCTTATAATTAAAAACACAAATAAGAGAATGTACTGGCGAAATTGTAGATAAACTGAAATCCTCAAATACTGCTAATGGAAATATACAATGATGCAACCACTGTGAAAAAGTTTGGCAGTTCCTGAAAAGTTGGACACAGTGTATCATTTGATCCGGAAATTTCACTTTCAATTATAAACCTAAGAAAGATTAAAACTTACTTTCTCACAAAAAAAAATTGTATATGAATGTTTTGGCAAAATTATTCATAGCAACCACAAAGAAAACAACCCAAATAGCTACCAACTAATGAATGGATAAAATTAATTATACTGCACATAACAAAATGTAATTTGTCAATAAAAAGCAATGAAGAACAAATAAAAGCTAGAACATGGATGAAATTTATAAACTTAATTCTAAGTGAAAGATCCCATGCACAAAAGATCACATACTATATGATACCTTTATATGAAATGCACTATATTTATAGAGACAAAAGCAGATTGTGGTTGTCGTAGGCTGACAGTTCAGAGAAGAAATGAGTAATCATTCTTGGGTGCTCAATTTCATTTTTGGTGACAAAAACAAAATGTATTTTGCAGACAGAGTGCACTCCTTATCATACATCAGCTGGCACCACATGGGAGCACCAAGGACATACCAGGGAAACTCCATGAGCAGTATAGCAAAGAGAAAGAGAGTGCTCAGATCACATGGCACTATGCCCAAAAGTGATCTAATTTTCAAAAGTCTTTCTAATAGAGAATTAATAAAATCCTTTGAAAGTACATTTGACATTCCAGTAGAAAAAGAAAGCAGTGAATGAGATCAATCCAAGGAAAGTCAACCAAATTATCTAAAGAGAGAAGTCTTCCTGACTAGGCCAGGACTTTGGTGGCTCCTGTGTATTTTTCTCGGCCTTGTCATTCTCCAAGACTATGTGTTGAATTGATGGATAAAATTACATCAAAGAGTTCAGGATTTTTAATGGATTATCAGGCTCCCCAAAAAGATGAAACTCAATCTCAGCCAGTATCTCCCCATACCTTTACCTCCATGCTCATTTCACACAGAAGTCAAAATTAAAACTGAAACATAAGAAGTATTCTAAACAAGGTGTCATAGTTCATTTTCCTAGCTCCTCTCAAAAGACTAGAAAATGCAAAAGAGGTAATCAATGAACACTGAAAGGTGGAAAGACACCATAATCCATTGGCCTTAGGACTAGAAAAACAGCACAGAGACCAACAAGAGGATCAACCCAACCCAACTTTACCCAGTCTCCAGTCTAGTAACAAAACATAGCCCACATGTAGGCTGCCTCCTCTGAGGGCTAAATGGGAGGTCCTCTGACATCAGTCAAGCCAAATATTGACAGCAAGAGTGATTATAAAACAAACAAAATTAAATAGCCAGGAGAAATGTTCTCCTTTTCTGCGATGCCTGTGAACCGCCTTTTCTCAACAAAAGAATATGAACCAAGGAGTAAACCAACAAGAAAGACCCAGCTGATCAGCAAGCAGCTGATCAAGAAGCCTCTTTTTCCCCACAGATTCAAAGATCTCCTTCTTCGGCATGAGACACTAGAGCAGGTACATAAAAATGGCATGAAATACTCCGTTTTTAGCAAGATGTTCAGTTCAGAAAGTTCCTTGTCCCCTAGAGGTCCAAGAGTCTCTTCTCCTGAGTTATCAGGGCAGCCAGCAGGCAGGGTGAAGAAATACTAACTCACCTGTTACCTATCAATAATAGGTCTAGTAGCTCAGTTAAGAAAACATCTTCTATTCCCTCAAGCTACACTACTAAGAACTAGTAGGAGTTCTGTCAGATAAACAAAGTCAAAATAATAGCACAAAGCCTCTGAAATCGAGACCATTATTGGAACCATAGTCTACAAAAAAAAAAAAAGACGAAAGTTTTCATGATATACCTCGAAGAAATGTTTTTGAAAATAAAAGACTGAAACAGGTCAAGAGACTCTTAATACAATAGATTGAATATACAGTGTTTAAATTAATATTACCTGTCATACCAATAGGCAAAAAAATAAAATCATAACCTGAATGAGAAAAGACAATTAATACTAACCCCAAGATGAATCAAGTGTTAAAATTATCTGAAAAGGATTTTAAGTCAGTGATCAGACAAATGGTTCCACAATCAACAACAAATTCTCTTAAAACAAATATAATGGGGGGGGCGCAGGTGGTGGGACACCTGGTTGAGCACACATGTTTAAAACAAATATAACTGGGGGGGTAGGTGGTGGGACACCTGGTTGAGCACACATGTTACAGTGCGTAAGGTCCCAGGTTTGAGCCCCTTGTCCCCACCTGCAGGGGGAAAGCTTCATGAGTGGTGAAGCAGGGCTGCAGGTGTCTCTCTGCCTCTCTCCCTCTCTACCTCCCCCTTCCCTCTTGATTTCTAGCTGTCTCTACCCAATAAATAAATAAAGATAATTTTTAAAAAATTTAAATGTAACATCTAAACAAAGGAAAACTGTGAAAATAACCAGATGGAAATTACAGAACTAAAAACACAATACAGGAATAAAAATCTCTCCAGATGGGCTCAACAGTAGAGTGAGTAGAGTGAGGATGACAAAGGATTCAACCAGAGAATGTAAGGACAGGACCCTGGAATTCACCCAGTCCAAATAACAGAGAGATAATAAACTGGGAGAAAAAAATGAACAAAGCCTAGTGGAACTGTGGAACAACAACAAAAGATACGGCATTTATATTATCTGGTTTCCATAAGGAGAGCAGAAAGTGAGGCTGAAAGAATATTCAAAGAAATATGTCCATTTTGGCAAATAAGATATTATTATATATTGTAGCTCCAGAATATAAGATGGTGTGAAGTTAGTAAAAGACAAACAGTAGATTAGCAGAATAGAAAAAACAACCGAGAAATAAATCCACACAAATAAGCTCGTTTTTTTTAAATAAAGATCCAAAAGCAGGTAAATGCACGAAAAATAGTCTGAGTAATAAAAGAGTAGTAGAACAATTGAGCACCTATAAGTAAAAAAGAGGCCTCATGCCCTAGAATACTGGGGGAAGCTTTGGTGCTGTAGTAGCTCTATCTTTTTGCCTCTGTCTCTCCCTTCCTAACTAAAAATGCTAGTCCAGAGTGGAGAAACTGTAATGACGAGAAGACTAAAGGGGGAAAAAAAGTCACCGGAACCTAGTATCTTACAGAGAAATTAACTCGGGAATCGGGTGGTAGCGCAGCGGGTTAAGCGCATGTAGTGCAAAGCGCAAGGACCGGCCTAAGGATCCCTGTTCAAACCCCTGACTCCCCACCTGCAGGGGCGTCGCGTCACAGGCAGTGAAGCAGGTCTGCAGGTGTCTGTCTTTCTCTACCCCTCTGTCTACCCCTCCTCTCTCCATTTCTCTCTGTCCTATCCAACAATGACGACATCAATAACAACAACAGTAATAACTACAACAATAAAAAAACAACAACAAGGGCAACAAAAGGGAAAATAAATAAATATTTAAAAAAGAAATTAACTCTAAAATATCATGAATGTCAATGTAAATATGAAGTTGCATAATCTATACACACAAAAAAAAAAAACACCATAAATCTTAAGTATCTGAGGGGCTGTGGTGCACCTGGTTAAGCACACACATTAAGGTGTTCAAGGACCTGGGTTCAAGCTCCAGGTCTCCACCTGTAGGAGGAAAGCTTCACAAGTGGTGAAGTAGGGCTACAGGTGTCTCTCTATCTCTCTCCCTCTCTATCTCCCACCCCCTCAATTTCTTTCTGTCTCTACCCAAGAAATAAATAAATAATTCTAAAAAATTAAATAAAATCTTAAGTATCTGAAATTAGGCAGAATTCTCAGACTTGATACCAAAAGTGCAATCCAAAAAAAAAAAGTTTCTTGCTGATGAAACCCCGCATGGTTCCCATATTACTTCTGCCATGTGAGAGTCCATGTGACTAAGGACTGAAAAGAAGAAAAAAAAAACAAGCTATTAACTGGGAGAAAATACTTACAAATCACATTAAAAGTACCTAGAAAATATAAAAATCTCACATAATCTGGCATCTGAAATGAAAAATGGACCAAAAACATGGGCAGACATGTCACAAAAGATGACATAAAAATAACAAAACAAGTACATGAGATTTTCAACACATTTCATCATTAAAGAAATACATTTAAAAGCACAGTCAAAGATACCTACACAACTACCAGAATGGCTAAAAATAAAATAATATGCCAAGATCAAATATTTGTAAGAATATGGAAAAACTGAATCACTCACTTACTGATGCTAAGAATACAAAATGGTACAGTCGGGGGTCAGGCGGTGGTGCATTGGGTTAAGAACAAATAGTACGAAACGCAGAGACCAGCTCAAGAGTCCCAGTTCCAACCAGCTCCCCGCCTGCAGGGGGGGTCATTTCACAAGCAGTGAAGAAGGTCTGCAGGTACCTATCTTTCTCTCTCCCTCTCTATGTCCCCCCCCAATTACTCTCTGTCCTGTGCAACAACAAAAATGGGAAAAATGGCCTCCAGGAGCAGTGGATTCATAATGTAGGCACCAAGCTCCAGAAATAACCCTGGAGGCAAAAAAAAAAAAAGGTACAAGCAATCGGATGTTTTCTAAATATGAGCATTCAACTGCAGCCATTTATCTACACTCTTGGAAGTTTATGACAGAGATATGAAAACAAATTCACCCAAAATCTGTACAGAAATGTTTATAAGGGAACTGTGTGGAATTGTACCCCTCCTACCCTACGGTTTTGTTAATTAATCCTTTCTTAAATAAAAAATAAAATAAATAAATAAATAAATAAAAGAAATGTTTATAAGTAAAAAATTCTAAGGTCATATATCCTTCAATAGGTGAATATATCATGACAAAAAGGAAAGTTTGTTACAAACAACAATCTTGATAAATTTTCAGAAAATTCTGTTGAATGAAAAAAATCAATTCCATGTATGTAATAGTCTTAAAAGGATAAAACTTTGGGGAAAGACAGATAGTACAAGGCCAAGGATTAAAAGTGAATGTAGTTATAAAGAGGAACATAAAACGTCGAAGTAGTATAATCAGTTAGTATCTTGGCAGAGGTACGTTTATGACAGGTAGGGAGACTTTATAGAAGTTTAATATACAGAGACAAATTAATATAAGCAAAACTGAAGCTATCTGAATCAATAATAATAAATAAATAAAACTTTCATGCAGTAGACCAAAAATCTGTTAAATGAATAAAGTGGCTGGCTGAGGCTACACAGCATTATTCGTGCATTTTATTTCCCTCTTCATTCTTTAGGCAAATTAGTAACTCCATGCATAAATTAATGTTATCACTATTTGTAATTAACTTTCAAACCCTAACCTACTGGTTAAATTCAGGAACAGCATCTTTGGCTCACTACTTAATGTCATGTGGTCAGACCCCTTTGCCTTTGCAGATACTCCTTCTGTCTAGACGTTTTTTTCTACGCTGAATGTTTGAATTTTGGGACCATCCTCAAAACCATTGTCACCCAGGTTGCTGATTCCCTTTTTTCCAAATTTCACAGATCAGGAATGTACTTGTGGTTGATAAAATACTCACCATATATTTTAACTTTCTGTTCATATATATTTCTCTCATTAATAAACTATGTGGAAATAAGATATCATGCATTATATTATTTACTGTATTTATTTATTGGATAGAGACAGCCAGAAATTGAAAGGGAAGGGGTGACAGAGTGGGAGAGAAACAGAGAGACACCTGCAACCCTGCTTCACCACTCGCAAAGCTTTCCCACTACAGGTGGGGAATCAAGGCTTGAATGCGGGTTCTTGCACACTGTAACATGGACTCAACCAGGTGCACCAATACCCGGCCCTCATATCAGATTTTTCACCTGTATATCATTATGGCTTACCATCCAGAATACAATAGAAAGTCAATCTAAAATAAATTATGGTAAATACAGCATACTTTCGTTTATTATTTTTTAATATTTATTTAGTTTGGGTAGAGACAGAGAGAAATTGAGAGGGGAAAAGGAGATAGAGACAAGCAGCACTACTTGGACCACTTGTGAAGCTCTCCACCTCCTGCAAGTGGGGGCCTGCGACTTGAGCCCGAGTCCTTGAACACTGTACTGTGTGTGCTTAACCAGGTGTACCACCACCTGGCCCCTACAACACCTTTTCAAAGGGTTGGTATATTCAATTTTAAATTAAAAACTGATATATTTTTGTGGACTATTAGTAGAAATGTGGCAGAAAAGGCAGTATTAAAAAGTATGTGCATGTTATTAGAAAAGATGTATATTTAATTTCACAATTCTTTATGCACTGCCAGAAAAAGTAGACAAGATGTCACACATGCACTCTTCTAATGCAACTCACTAGGCCAGTTTTTTACTTTAATTTTTCATAAGAAAATAGACAGAAGCAGAGAAAGAGGGGGTAGGAAGAGAGCAAAATATTGCTCCACCATCCATGGAGCTCTGATTTATCTACTTTGCTTTGACGCCTGAGATCAAAACAACAGACTCACAATCGTAAGGAAAGCTTTACCTCCACAGATCGACAGGATGTCAATCTTAAAATAGCATCCTTTTTAAAAGTGAAACTAACAAAAATTTCCACTATTGACAGACAATATGTTTCTTTTTTATATTACCTTTATTTATTTACTGGCTAGAGACAGACAGAAATTGAGAGGTTAGGGGGAGATACGGAGGGAGAGAGAAACAGACACACCTGCAGCACTGCTTCATCATCTGCAAAGCTTTCTCCCTGCAGATGGGAACCGGGGTCTTGAACTCGAGTCATTGTTCAGCAAGGTGCTCCACCACCCATCCCTGACAATATGTTTCTTTAAAGCTACCTAATTTAGTGGTATTCAGTTTAATAACAAAAAATTACTTACACTGAGTCTTTAGTTCATTATAATTAAAATTTTAAAAGAAATAGTGAAATATTTTTTTAATATTTATTTTATTTATTTATTCCCTTTTGTTGCCCTTGTTGTTTTATTGTTGTAGTTATTATTGTTGTTGTCGTTGTTGGATAGGACAGAGAGAAATGGAGAGAGGAGGGGAAGACAGAGAGGAGGAGAGAAAGATAGACACCTGCAGACCTGCTTCACTGCCTGTGAAGCGACTCCCCTGCAGGTGGGGAGCCGGGGTTCGAACCGGGATCCTTATGCCGGTCTTTGTGCTTTGCGCCACCTGCGCTTAACCCACTGCTCTACAGCCCGACTCCCGAAATAATATTTTTTAAAAATCATAAGTTCAATTATTACTGAAGATATCTGTAAGTATAAACTTAAACAAAATCACTAGCTATTAAATAGCAAAATACAAAAGATAACTAGTTTGTCTGGCATAATAATATTTTCCCATGTTATTTTTGTAAGTATAAGAGTAGATAAAAGTATTTGTCCTAAAATGACTCCTGAATTTGAATTTTTACATTTTTCAAGTACACAAAGGAAATACTGCTTATACATAAGGTAAAGTTTGTACTGTGGGTTATTTTAATCAAGATGTCTTATGCTCAAAAATTTTTATTTAAACTGAATATACCACTTAAAGTATGCTAATTTAAGTTACCTTATTCATGTAAGTGAGTAAAAACTAACAGATACAGGAAATCTTCCATTCTTCCCCAGATATTCTCACAAAATATCCAATACAGTTTAAATTGATAATCCTTAACTACTACAAGTTTTCACGTCAATTTATGGTTCAAGTAACTATCAAATGTTCCTATAAGACTGTAATATCATTAACTAACTAAAATACAAAGATAATTATTTCACCATATGTCTTACCTTTTCATACTTCAGGAATACGAGGCAGAAGTCAGAAACAGTGACTCTACTTAAACAAACTACTAAACTGCCTTCATAAGACTGAAACAAAGTCACAAAAAGCCACTTAGTGTGCAAGTAATAACCACTGTCATAAACAAAACAAAAAATTGACCTCATATGAACACAAGATAAGGTGAGGTTTTCTGTGTGTGTTTTTCAGAAGTTAAACTGACAGGAATGAACGAATACTCAACAAAGTTTCAACAATGAAGATATTCATTTCCAGGCAAATGCTGGCCTTTAATGCCTCACTGGTCAATTATTTAAAATTTATTCTATACTTTCATCATCTGAAAGTGTTACTTCAAGTTTAATTTAAAATGAAAGTTAAATTCAAGCGAAGCAACACTAAACTGGACAACCAAATGGAACAGGATTAATGGATGATAATTTTCCACTTACAAAAACTGTGTCTATATACAAATGCATATGTTTGCTTTAAGTCAACTGGTTTTTATTATAGATTAACTATTCTTTGAAGCAATGAAGTTTAAAATTACTTCAGCAGAGGAAAATTACTAACAGAAATTTTTTTTCCTTTGGTTTAAGGTCCTAATATAAATCAACAGGTATTTATTTATTGAGTAAAATGGGAGAGGTGGAAGTCATGAAATAACTCACCTAGTAAAGTGCACACTGTCATACACAAGTACCAGGGTTCAAGCCTCCACCCACCACATGGCAGCACCAATCAAAGGGGAAGCTTCATAAACAATGAAGCAGTACTACATTGATTGTCTCTTTCTGTCTCTTTCTTCCTCTCTGTCTCTCACTCTCTATATGGAAATAAAAGAGAAAAAAATCCACTGGATGCCTGGAATCACAGGCATGAAACCCCAGCCAAAATAAAGAGACAAGGCAATGAAAGCTATTATTAGTGATACAAAAATAAATAAACTTAGATTACTACCTTCAAAGAACTTACAATGGATTAAAAATAGTCAACGTTACAGATAATGGTAATCTCATTCAAACTCATTCAAACCCCACTCAACAATATGTGTAGTTAGACATGTTTCTCAGTCCATGAAGTGGCAGAATGTATAAAATAATAATCCTAGTCTCAAGAAGTTCACAACCTACAAAAATTGATAATTGTGGAAACAAAGGTCAGGCAATTCAACAAATTCATAAAGTACAAACTATATACAATTTCAGTGAGGATACAGGACCATTCTCAATATTCCAGAGGGTGTTGGCGAAGTTTTCACAGAATATAAAAGCATGTAGGACAAAGTACTACAAAGACAAAGAAAGAAATGAGCACAGCAGAACAGAGGACTCAAAAAGAAGATTTTTTAGAATGCACTGCAACAAAATGTACTATAAACTTAAAACAGACCATGATATATAGATAGGCTACTGAATGTGAGCTTCAAAATAACCACAAAGTAAAAAAATTTAAAAAAAAATTAAAAAAACTATAGTAGATACACACACACAATGAGAAAGTAATCTAAACATAACAGTAAAAAAAAAAAAAAAAAAAAAAAAAGACAGGGCACCAAAGTAAAAACCCTGTGGTGAGGGGTAGACATGCAGTTTCCTGAACCAGTGGGGGGGGCGGGTGGGTGGGATGGGACACAGTCTTTTGGTGGTGGGAATGGTGTTTATGTACACTCCTAGTAAAGTGTAGTCATATAAATCACTAGTTAATTAATATGAGAAGGGGAAAATTAATTGTATGTCTCGAAGTTTTTAAAACACAGACTGAGTCTTCTTAATATATAGGCTGTGTATTTGATATGCAGACTCTCTCAAAAGCATAGACCAAGTAGATCGGAGGCAAACAGTGGCACAGCTATTTACAAGATACTGGGTACTATACAGCAAACCCTAACAAAAGGACTTTTCAAAGTTAACTCAATTACCAAATAATGTGATAACATTAACTATCCATTGTCTTTTTGAACCCTAAGACAGCAGGAACCTCACATCTCCACTATAGAGCCTATATTTCCCCCAGGCCTGGAACCTTAGGATAGGGCCCACTTTCCCGAATGCCTCTCCCAATCCATATCAAATAATACTGCATCAGCCGATCGCAGCCTAATCAAGGCAACGATTGCCACCTCAACATGCTTCAGCTCAGACTGTGTCCAGAGACTTCAGGTATAGAATGACAACCCTTCAGCTTCATTACTTGAAACCTTTCCTTTCATAGCATTCTCTAATTCCATCCCAGGTGGATCACTTTCTAACAAAGTCCCAAAACCTAGATATAGACCAGGTTCTGTGAGAGAGAGCATATGTTCACACGTATCCATAAACTACTGCAAAATATATACCTGAAAGCAGAAGTACACTAGAGTTTGCAGTGAGTACCCCCCAACACTTCCTCTCCACTATTCCAAGCTTTGGGTCCATGATTGCTCAACAATTTGTTTGGCTTTGTATGTTAACTCTCTTTTCAGTCACCAGGTTCCAGATGTCATCAGGATGCCGGCCAGGCTTCCCTGGACTGAAGACCCCACCAATGTGTCCTGGAGCTCAGCTTCCCCAGAGACCCACCCTGCTAGGGAAAGAGAGAGGCAGAGTGGGAGTATGGACCGACCAGTCAACGCCCATGTTCAGTGGGGAAGCAATTACAGAAGGCAGACCTTCTACCTTCTGCAACCCACAATGACCCTGGGTCCATGCTCCCAGAGAGATAGAGAATGGGAAAGCTATCAGGGGAGGGGGTGGGATATGGAGATTGGGTGGTGGGAATTGTGTGGAGTTGTACCCCTCCTACCCTATGGTTTTGTTAATTTATCCTTTCTTAAATAAAAAATAAATAAAAAAAGAAGAGAAGAAAAAAAGGAATACAAAAGAATTAAAAAACAATTACCTAAATGGAAATAAGAATAGACCTATCAACAAGAGTAAAAAAAAAAGATTAATTTATCTGCTTCCTATAAAAGATAAATTTTATAAAGTCACAGGCTAAAAATGAAGAAAAGTAGTAAGATATTTCATACAAATGAAAATGAAAACAAAAGCTGGCACAGCATATATCAGACAAATCTATCCTAAAATAAATATTGTAATTAAAAACATAGCAAAATATTACATAATGATAAAGGATTAACATAGCCAAGAGGATATAGTAGGTGTAAATATTTATACATTCAACATAGAAGCACCTCAGTATATAAAGCAAACATAAAGAGAACTAAAGGAAGAAACTGACAGTAATACAGTAATAGTGGGAGACATTAATAACGCATTTACATCAATGATCAGAACATGCAGACAGAAAATCAACAGAGAAATGACAGTGCCAAACAACACAGTAGAGCAGAGGACTTAACAAATATATACATATAACCAAAAAGCAGCAGAATGCATATTCTTCTCAAGTGCACAGGAAACATTTTCCAAGATAAAGACACAAAACAAGTCTTAGTAAATGTAAAAAGACTGAAATCATATCAACATTTTCCAACCACTAACGAAATGAAACTAGAAATCAATCATAAGAAGAAAACTGGAAAAAGCACAAATATGTGGAGGGTGAGAGAGACAGTACAATGATTATGCAAGAGACTTTTATGTCTCAAGCTCTGAGGTCCCAGGTTCAATCCAGCAGAACTCAGCAGTGCACTGGTGTCTCTCTCTTTCTCCCCACCCCATCCTCTCTCTCTTTTTCTGTCTATATTTCACTCATTAAAGTAAATAAATAAAAATTTTTAAAAGACTAAATAACTACTCAGTCAATAAAAAAGGAAGTACTCTAAAAAACTTAAGATAAAATAGAAATTCAACATACCAAAATGTATGGGATGCAGTAAAGTGGTTCTAAGAAGGAAATTCACAGTGATATAGGCATACCTAAGAAAACAAGAAAAATCTCAAATAAATAACCTAACTTTACACCTAAAGGAAGTAAAAAAAAAAAAAAAAAAGAAATACAAAGACATTAAAAGCAATAAAGTAATAAAGATCAGAGTGAAAAATCAGTAAGATAGGGACTAAAATGACAATAGAAAAAGACATTAAAAATAAAAGAGCTCTATGAAAACATAACAAAATTAACAAATTAAAAAGCAATCCAAGAAAAATGAGAACTCAAATAAAATCAGGAGAAGTTAACAACCAATACAAATGAAATACAAAGGATCTTAAGACATTATTACACACATCTATACATCAACAAATTGGACAACCTATACAAAGTGGGTAAATTCCTAGAAATATAACAGTCTCTCAAAACTGAATCATGATGAAATAGATAATCTGAAAAGCAACTCTAAAGAGACTGAGTCAGAAGTGAAAATCCTTAACTGACTGTAGTGGAGAATTCTTCCAGACACTCTAGGATCTAATATCAAACTCACCCTAAAACATGAAAAGGAGACAATGTTCCCAAACTCTTATTTTGAGATCTACATCAACCTGATAAAAAACCAGACAAAGACAGACCATTTCTCATGAAGCCTAGCTAACTTTTAATAGCTTTTTGTTACTGTTGTCGCCAGAGTTTCACTACTCTGCACTTAACTTCTTCACATAGAGACAAAGACATTTCCACATTCAACCATTCTGGTTTTTTCTTATTATTTTCTGCCAGTAATTCTGTCATCTTACATTTTTTAAATATAAAGTTACAACAAGCAACATTTGGAAATACATGGGATATCATAAGTAAAAAATCAAAGGATAGGCGGGAACAGCAAATTTCCGAACACATATATCAAATAACCTTATTTTTCAGTTGTATAAACATAAACATTTGTGAACATTTGTGCATAAAACCATAGTTTTAAAGTCCAAATAGATGCACATAAGTAAACTCTCTGCCGAGCCTGGGATCAGCAACATGTGAGTAAATGGCTCTCAGACTCTATCTTTCTCACTCACTGCCCATGTGTATTCTCTCAATTTTCCTGAATAAAGTTTAAAATTCCTGAAAATAAAATAAAATAAAGTCCCAATAGATAGACATCAGATTTTAACATCAGCTACCACTGAAGAGTAAGACTTAGAAAAGTAGAATATCATTGTCTTTTTTCAAGAAGAGTAACACTTTTTTCAATTAATATTTTATTAAATATAATATTTTAATATAATTTCTATTTTAATATAAGTTTTAATATTTAATATTTGATATAATTTTAATATTTTAAATATAATATTTTTGTTAAATTAATATTTTATTTATTTATTTATTTATTTATTATTGGATAGAGACAGAGAGAAATTGAGAGGGGAGGAGACAGAGAGGGAGAGAGACACCTGCATCCCTGCTTCACCACTCGTGAAGCTTTCCCCCTGCAGGTGGAGACCAGGGGACTTGAACCCAGGTTCTTGCACACTGTTGTAATGTGTGCATTTAACCAGGTGCACTACTGCCTGGGCCCTCATTGTCTACTTTCTATATCTCTAGTTTGTAACCTTCTATAAAGTACAAAAAAAAAAAGAAAGTTCCACAACAAGTTTACTGAAGATTGAGATTTAAGATGATAAATATCACATTTCAGATATGGAATACTTAAGGTTAAAAATTATTTTTCTTTTTTTTTCCCATTTTCCCTTTTTTTAAAATTATTTTTCCTTCAACTGGACTTGTTTATTCAGGAAATGACACAAGTACTTATATCAAAATAGTTAGTTCTCTGAAAAAAAAATCTCCCAATTGTAGTGCCATAATAGTTTTACTCTACTCACAGTATACTTTTGGTTTCCACTGGACAATTCCATACCCCAGGTTCCTAAACCAAGAGCCTATTTCTTCTCTTATCTCTTTCTATCTGATGGTAATATAAAACTGAGCAAAACAAAAGGAAGGAAAAGGACTCAGAGTTTGTCCTGACCCATCTAGCGTACTTTCTTCCTCACTGAATTTTTCATCCTCTCTCAGACAAAATGACACTTCCCCCCATCAAAAATACTGCTTTAAAGTTTCCAACTTCCTGTTTCAAAATCCTGTATAATTATTAAAGAAAACCAACCTAACCTGTAGACTTCAAAATCCAGAGAGAGTTAAATACCAGTTCTATACAAGTACCATCATAAAAACCAGGCACTTGAATCATTTTGCACTCTGCCGATTCTGGTTATCTATTAACATATTTCTTACATTTTAATCAACTTCTCTTTTGAAACTGTACAATTTTTCAAAATGCAGACTATATATTATAATATATATTGTAATTGTCTAATATTCACAGCAACTAACTATATACCCCCAAGACAACCGACTAGAAGGTGGAAGTGAGCAATGGTGGATGAGTGAGGAATTCCTGACGGTTTCTCTTGTTTTAAATGAATTTCCATTGCTTACTAGTGCCTGTGGATAAAATGCAACATATAGAATAAATTTCCTAGTGTTATTTTTTACTTAACACCACAAAAAAGCCAGTCATGTGTATATAAAGCTAAAATAATGTTTAAAAAAACAACTTGGAAAAAAACTTTATCCTTAGCAACCTCAAAGAAGTGGAAGGAAAAAGGAAAAAGTAAATTACAGGAGCTGGGTGGTGGTGCACCTGGTTGAGCGCACAAGTTACAATGCATACATAAGGACACAGGTTCAAGACCCTGGTCTCCACCTGCAGGGGGAAAGCTTTGCGAGTGGTAAAGCACTGTTATAGGTGTCTCTCTGTCTCTCCCCTCTCTATCACTCCCTCCCCTCTTGATTTCTGGCTGTCTCTGTCCAATAAACAAAGATAATAAAAATTTTTTTCAAGGGAAAAGCAAATTATAACTAGGTTCTGAATGAATAATGTTCTAAGAAATCAGACATTTTCCAAGGAGACAATAAATATATACATATACATACATATATATTATTATACATCCCAAAAGCAAATACAGATCAGGGCTGCACCTGGTAGAACACACACATTACCATGTGAGAGGATCCAGATTTGAGCTCCTAGTCCCCACCTGCAGGAAGAATCTTGAGCGTAGAGCAGGACTACAGGCATCTCTCTTTCTCCCTCCCTCCCTATTTCTCTCTACCTCTATCAGAAAAAAGAAGAAAGAAGAAGGAGGAGGAGGTGATGGGGGAGGAGAAGAAGATGGAGAAGAAGGAGAAAGAGGAGGAAGAGAAGGAGAAGAAGAAAGAGGAGGAGGAGGAAGAGGCAGGCAGGGGTGTATGCAGAAGAGCTCACGTTACAATGCACAAAGACCACGGTTCAAGTCCGTGGTCCTCACGAGGAAATTTTAAAAGCAGTGAAGCATATAGTTCTATATGCTATATAGTTCTCTTAGTCTCAAACTAAATCTCTCTCTCTCTCTCTCTCTCTCCCTATCTCCCCTATCCTCTCAATTTCTTCTCTTTTTTTTTTTTCTTTTTTTTTAACCAGAGCATGGATCAACTCTGGCTTATGGTGGTATGAGGGACTGAATTTGGGACAACAGAGCCTCAGGTTTCTGCATAATCATTATGCTATCTACTCCTGCCCTTGGTCTCTATACAAAAAAAAAAAAAAAAAAAAAAGTCAAAATATTTAGAAAAGAAAGAAAAAGAAAAAAAAATCACCAGAATAGTGTAGTCACTGTGCAGGCAATGAGCCCCAATGATTACCCTGGTGACAAAAAAAAAGAAAAATAAATTACAGGTGATAAAAAAAACAAAAAAAGGAAAACTTATTGAGATGTTATAAATGAATTTATTGAATCATGAATTTAAAAACTCAAGGAAATATTTAGACAACTGGAGAGAACTAAATATGTACCACTAAGGATATTCTTAAATTATATTTTTTATTTTTTACATTTATTTATTTATTTATTTATTTATTGCCTTTCAGGGTTGTCACTGGGGCTCAGTGCCTGCACTACAAATCCACTGCTTCTGGAGGGCATTTTTCCCATTTCATTGCCCTTATTGCTATTGTTGTTGGGTAGGACAGAGAGAAACCAAGAGTAGGGGAAGATAGAGAGGGGAGAGAAAGATAGACACCTGCAGATCTGCTTATGAGTCCATGCCCCTTAAGGTGGGGAACAGGGGGGCTCCAACCTGGATTCTTATACTGGTCCTTGTGTTTAACCTGCAGTGCTACCACCAGGCCCCATCTTCTTTTTTTTTTTTTTTTTTTTTTTCACCAGGACACTGTTTAATTCTGGCTTATGGTGATACCAGGGAT
This sequence comes from Erinaceus europaeus, assembly GCF_950295315.1. Taxonomy (NCBI): domain Eukaryota; kingdom Metazoa; phylum Chordata; class Mammalia; order Eulipotyphla; family Erinaceidae; genus Erinaceus; species Erinaceus europaeus. The sequence goes on along the minus strand of NC_080172.1, from coordinate 32,740,163 downwards.
TGAGCCTAGGAATACTAATGCCTCAGGTATAAAGTCCTGTGGCACTACTGCTATTGCTATTTCCCTAGACCTAAATTAATTTTCTTATATGTGAAGTTGATATTATGATCATGAAAGAAATTATCTATATTGTTAGGACATGCATATGCTTAAACTTACATTATATTGTAATATAAATATACGGTTGCTTTGTTTGCCAGTTCCTTTTTTTTTTAATTACTTGCTTTCTTTTTTTTTTCACTGTATTTATTATTGGATAGAAACAGAAATTGAGAGGGGAGGGAGAAAAAGAGAGAAAGAGACAGAGAGACATCTATAGCCCTCTTTCACCACCCCTGAAGCTTTCTTTCCCCCTGTGGGTGGGTATTGGGGGTTTCAACCCAGATCCTTGTGCACTGTAGAGTGTGCACTTAACCAGGACCTTATACATGTGTGACAACCCCAAAGAGAAGCATAGATAATCACAGCACCAGAGCTTCTCCCAGTGCCATGATACTTCTGTGAGGTGCTGGGGCTGGAACCTATATGGGTCACACTTACAGTACGGCATGCACTCCACCTAGAGTGCTATTACTATATACCCTAAATATTTCTCTAATAGGGTTTTACAAAATTCTAGGATACATACATATCTGGAGAGTAAATATGGCAAAATTAAAGTAAATAAATGCATATGAAAGGTAATGGGGGGGATGGTAGTGATGCACACAGCTGAGCATGTTGGGACCTGAATTTAAGTCTTTCGTCCCTACCTGCTGGGGGACACTTCACAAGCACTGAGGCAATGCTGCAGGTATCTTTCTTTCTCTCTCCCTTTCTATCTCCTCCTTCCTTCTCAATTTTGTACTATTAAATGTAAAGGAAAAGGGGGAGGAGGAGAATGGCTACTGGAAGCAGTGGCTTTGTCATGCGGACACATTGAGCCCCAACAAAAATCCTAGCAGCAAAGAAAAACAAAGAGAAAAATAATGTGGGTGCTCATGATCGGATATTTTCCATTTCTCTGTAGCACCAAACATTTTCAAACCAGAATATTAGAGGGGTGGGGGGTCAGGGCGGTAGAGCAGTGGGTTAAGTGCAGGTGGTGCAAAGCGCCAAGGACCAGCTTAAGGATACCGGTTCGAGCCCCCTGCTCCCCACCTGCAGGGGAGTCGCTTCACAGACTGTGAAGTAGGTCTACAGGTGTCTTTCTCTCCCTCTCTCTGTCTTCCCCTCCTCTCTTCCATTTCTCTGTCCTATCCAATGACGACAACATCAATAACTACAACAATAAAACAAGGGCAACAAAAGGGAAAAATAAATGAATATTTTTAAGAAAGTATTAGAGGGGTGAGAAAATAGGAAGCTTGAGAAGAGATCAGCTTGACTAAGGCATGAGGAATAGCAATAGTACTCATCTCAACCAACATAAAAGTCCAGCTACAAGATCTTGGGCAGGTCACAGAAGCTTTCCAAGTCTGAATTGAAGTAGGAAGAAGTAGATATTTCCTAAATCTTTTCCAACTATAAAATCCCACCAGTCTACTACCAGTTTCTCAGTTCTGGAACTAAAAAGATAGCCAGGGGAGTACAGCTACTCGTATACTCTTTAATGATTCTTCACATAAATAAAAATATAGTGTTTACCTTTCTTTATTTGAATCTTCTATTCCTTCTAATGAGAATGTTTTCCCTAACTAGAGCACCACATCACATAGACATACCCATTCTTGGCATAGCTCCTCTTTACTTTTTTTACTTTTTTTTAAAGATTTTATTTATTTATTAATGAGAAAGATAGGAGAAGAGAGAGAAAGAATCAGACATCACTCTGGTACATGTGCTGCCAGGGATTGAACTCAGGACTTCATGCTTGAGAACCCAGTGCTTTATCCCCTGTGCCACTTCCTGGACCACAGCTCCTCCTTATTTATATTTCATTTTAAATATCAATTTCTTAAAGAGATCTCGCATGACCAACCTCTCTCATGTACCTCCTATTACGTATCTCCAAAATCTCTTTCTTGAATTTTTCTTCAAAAATTCGATACAATATATAATTACTTGTCACTTTTTTTTAACTTGCTCCTTTCCTAGAATATGTTATAAAATGGGGTAATCAACTTATTCTTCGTTTATCCCCAGAAGCTACAATTTATCTGATACTTAATAGAAATCTGGCAATGCACATCAAACAAATAAATGAAACAGTAATGAATAGGATGCTATGCTTCACAATGAAACTAATGTTATTTACAGAAATACAGAAAAGAGGAGGGTGTGTTGAGAAGAAAAATGTAGTATAGTGAAGCAGTTAGAAATATAGGACTAATGGTCCTATACTGGACTGTGGGATTCTAGTGTCAGTGTTTGTTGAAAACAAAGATAAAATTGCATCACAACTGAGGTAGGATTTAGTTGAATAAATAACAAAAAAAAAGCATAATACAAATAAAAAGTGATTGCAGACTGCCTAGGAAAGAGAATGATCTAATTTAAAAACCACTAAAAAAAATTAAGACAGGTCAAAACTACTTCAGAGGAAAAAAATTTTTTTAGAATAGTAAAGTAATCCTACCTTACTATAATTCATTGTTGGTCATAGCTTAGTTAAAGTAGCAGGTCCATGTTGAAGAATTATCCCTTAGAGATGAAGAAGACACTTGAAAAAACGTGCAGTGAAGTTCACGGTAATGACCACAGGTCTAGCCAGAAAACGTAAGCTGCAAGAAAAATTTCAAGGCATCAGAACTGTTCACCACAGAAGAAAAAGACCACAATATATGCAGACTACTACTGGAAATTAACTATGACAGTTTCTTACATTTACAACATTACAAATAAGGATACTACTGACTTAAAGATCTTCAGGGAGTCAGGCGGTGGCGCAGCAGGTTAAGCGCAGGTGGCGCAAAGCGCAAGGACCGGTGTAAGGATCCCGGTTCGAGCCCCTGGCTCCCCACCTGCAGGGGAGTCTCATCACAAGCGGTGAAGCAGATCTGCAGGTGTCTGTCTTTCTCTCCCCCTCTCTGTCTTCCCCTCCTCTCTCCATTTCTCTCTGTCCTATAACAACAATGACATCAATGGTGACTACAAAAATGAAACAGCAAGGGCAACAAAAGGGAATAAATAAATAATAATAAAAAATAAAAAAAAAAAAAAGATCTTCAATTTACTGTGGGATAACATCCAAAAAAACCTAAAGCCTCTTAGTAAAGCCTCTTAGTTTGGTCTACATTAAACACAACTCAAAGCATATCATGTCGACATTATCTAACACAGAATGTATATTATAATAAAGTATTGATACTTGAGCCATATGTGGGCATTATGTAGAAATGAAAGGATGCAAAAACATAACTTCCAAAGAACATATTGGCAAAACAATACACTGTAGACTACTGGTTGTTTCCCCTCAAGACCACCTTGTCAATGATAGCAACAGCTTATCAGGAATGAGTATCAGTAAAGCAGGAAAAAAACAAAATTCAAATTTTGACATGCAGTCTCTACTATATACATTTAGCTTTCACACCCTCACAAAGTCAGAAACAGTCACAAACTAAAGTCTCTTTTTTTGCCTCCAGAGTTATAGCTGGGGCTCAGTGCCTGCACCATGAATCCACTGCTCCTGGAGGCCATCTTTTCCCCCTTTTGTTGCCCTAGTTGTTGTAGACTTCTTGTGATTATTATTGTTGTTGATGTCGTTCATTGTTGCATAGGACAGAGAGAAATGGAGAGAGAAGGTAAAGACAGAGAGGGAGAGAGAAAGATAGACAACTGCAGACCTGCTTCACCGCTTGTGAAGCGACTCCCCTGCAGTTGGGGAGCCTGGGGCTCGAACCCCATCCTTCCGCCGGTCCTTGTGCTTTGCGCCACATGCGCTTAACCCGCTGTGCTACCGCCCAACCCCCCAAACAGTCTTAAGAATCGTCCTTATCTATTTAACTTTTCTACCCCCTACTTATCCTCTCCTATCTTCCCAATGAGTAATGCATTTCACTTCTAATCTGTTCCCTCAGTTTTTTTTTTTTTTTTGGGGGGGGGTATAATTCATGTTTTGCTCCATTTTCAATCCAAAAAAAAAAAAACTAATTTCAAGTTTAAAGGACACTAGAAGCAAATGACTTTTTTTTTTTTTTTTTTTTTGGTAAACATTAGTATGGCCTAAAAATTATGATCAACTACGTACGGAAAATTGTGTCAGACTCTGGGTACGGATAATTGTGTCAGACGCTGGGAAGGATTCTCCCAACAAATACATCCCTCACTACCATGCTGTAGTATGCCAAAGCCTAACCCATTCGTCTGCTATTTTCTCAATGCCTGAAATTAGGAGAATTGCTAGAATGTCTCTTAATCGCTAACACACTTCATTATCAGTGATACCAATATATTCCATTTGCATTCCTGTCACAGTCCCTCATTTGTTCCTTCATACCCTACTTCCAACCCTGATTTCTTACTTTATAAACAACTCTTTTCTCAAGATTTTCTTATTTGTTTGCCTACTCCACTTCCTGTCATTTCTTCTACCTCCCTGACTTCCTAACACTACATTTCATAGATGTTACCAAAAAGTTTGCTCCTTCTTTTCTGAACAGAAAACTGTGCAAACACAGTGTGTCAGGACTATCTTCCAAGTTCCTATTCCTCTGAAATTTTTATTCATTCTCTAAGGGTTCTTTGCCCTCAGACAAGTATCTGACTCTCTACTAGATTTGGTAAGGTTCTCAGTGCTAAAATTGGCTGAAAAAGGTAGCCTGTATGTAATTAAGGTTTATGATACCACTGTTAAACTATGACTAGATTTAGAACATAAACTATTAATATTAACATGGACTTTACTCACCATCCAACAGTAGAATGTTTATCATTTTTATGGTGGAGTAAGGGGTTAATGGTTTACTTTTTTTTTTTTTGACACCTGCAGACCTGCTTCACCACCTGTGAAGTGACCCCCCTGCAGGTGGGGAGCCCGGGCTTGAACCAAGATCCTGATGCTGGTCCATGCGATTTCTGCCATGTGAGCTTAACCCACTGCACCACCACCCGGCTCCCAGGGGTTAACAGTTTACATTGCAGTTGTTGGAACTATGGTACAATCTCTCTTTCCCCTCCATGAAAGTTCTCTGCTGAACATTCTCACCTACAATTTAGGGACTTTTCTGGTCATGATGTAACAGGACTCCAAGGTTCTCTTCACTCTCTCCCAATCCACCCATTCCAAGTTTTATTTTGTGTTTTTCTCTCTATCTTTATTTCTTAAGTTTCACCCATAAGTGAGATCATTCAGTATTTGTCTTTCTCCCCCCCCTTTGGCTTATCTCACTTAGCATTATCATCTTTATCAGAATCTAGCAAAGGTTTCTATATACAAACTAAATACGTATAATTACTTTCTAGTCCATCTTAATCCTCTCCACTAAAGTCTCAGTTACATAGATTAACTATGCTCTAATCTACACTTATGGCCAAATTGGATCCTGCTCCCTGACTATGTCTGTCTTCATGACTAGGACTAAAGTGGGGAAGATGCCAAACCTACAGTGTAAAACCTACTGACCCTTTAGAGTTGGAGATACAGCACAGTGGTTATGAAAATAACTTTCACATCTAAGATTCTGAGTTTCTAGATCAGTCCCTAGTACTACCATAAAACAGAGCTGAGTAGTGGTCTGGTAAAAAATTAAATAAATAATAAATAAGTCATCGTCATTATCATCATCATCATCATCATCATCATACTAGAAGCTGGCTGAGCACACTTGATACCATGCATAAGGACCTGAGTTCAAGCCCCAATTCTCCACCCGCAGTGGGGACTCCCACTTCATGGGTGGTGAAGCAGGTCTGCAGATATCTATCTTTCTCCCTCTCTATCTTCCCCTTCCCTCTCAATTTCTCTTTGTCCTATCAAATAAAATAAAATAAATGCCTGCTGGAAGCAGTGGATTCATAATGCTGGCATTAAGCACCAGCAATAACAGTGGAAGAAAAAAAAATTCCCAACTAAAGTCTGCTTTTCATAAGTCAAACATCTATCTAAAGTTAGGCAATGAACTTATTACATCTATGTGAAATTAAATTTTCAACATCAGGGAAATAGCTCACTGGGTAGATGCTTGATTGGCATATGAAAAACCCAGATTTAAGTCCCTGCACTACATGAAAAGAGCTACAATGGAAAATGCCTCTCCTCAGTCTGTCTAGCTGTGTCCCTCCTCAATAAAAAAGTTAAGTCCTGACTGTTTGGCTTCTACCAGGCCACCAGATCACTTGGGGTCCTAGTCATGGAATCTTTGGATTCCCCCATAGATACTATGGGCTTAGACCTCACACGTGTCTTTCTCTCTACCATCACTGGATACCTCCATCAGAAATGTAATCATAAGCCCTTTTGTGGGTACTTTCTAGGACCTTACCCTGACTATATAACCACTCTCCAAAAGGAGGCTGAGTCTTCCTACTCTGTCACTCAGAGAAAACTGGTCCCAAAATGAGTGCACCTAGAATGTTCCCAGCTATGACCATGGACTGTGAGCTCAGTCTGACAGAAACCAGGAAGTTATACAGACTCTCGTGCTAAGTATGAATAGATATGGACCCTATGTCGGATAAATGGTAAAGTTTATTTATATAATTTTTAAAGTGTGGAAGCTACTTTCTGCCCTAATCCTGCTTTCTAGTTCTATTCTTAACTCTGACACCATGTTCCTAGACAATATTTTTAGTCTACCTCCATGTTAACTATCAAGTTTTTTTTTTTTAATATCTTTATTTATTGGATAGAGACAGCCAGAAATTGAGAGAGCAGGGGGATATAGAGAAGCAGAGAGAAAGAGAGACACCTGCAACTATACTTCACCACTCACAAAGCTTTCCCCCTGCAGGTGGGGACCAGGGGGCTCAAACCTTGCGCTTTGTAACACATGGGCAAACCAGGTGAGTCACCTCCCAGGCCGTTAACTACCAAGTTTAAGCAAAGATTACTAAAGTCATGGTCTCCTAGAGACATATCTAAAATAGACTTCCTAGCTTCTTTCTACCCTAACATTCCTATTCTCATCTTCTCTACTCCTATTTTTGAGGTCCTGTTTATTAAATTTTTTTTCCTGCTTTATCCCTTACTGCCTTTCAGCCTCCAAGTTAAAGATGCTACTATGATTCCATCCTCACCAACATGGCCAGAAGCCTCACCTCTCCAGAGCCCTATCCCACTAAGGAAAAACAGAAACACTTTGAGGGCATGGATCAATCTACCAACATCCATGTCTACTGGAGAAGCAATTACAGTGGACCTTCCACACCCCAAAAAGAACTTTAGTCATAGTCCAGAGTGGTAGATTATAGGGGAATAAGACTAGAGGGCTCTGAACCCTATTCCCCCAAGACCTGAAGCCTTTGTCACCAGGAATCTCTTTTTGTTTGTTTTTATTTTGCTTCCAAGGTTATTGCTGGGGCTCAGTGCCTGCATTATAAATCCACTACTCCTGGCTGCCATCTTTTTTCCATTGTTGTTGGTGGTGTTGTTTCTGTAACTATTGTTATTGTCATTGCTGCTGCCGTTGTTGTTGGATGGGCGGAGAGATATTGAGAGAGGAGAGAGGGGAAGAGAAAGACTCCTGCAGACCTGTTTCACCACTTGTGAAGAGACTCCCCTGTAGGTGGGGAGCCCTGGGCTCCAAACAGGATCCTTACACGGCTCTATGTTCACTTAACCAGGTGCCCCAACGCCTGGCCACCAGGAATCTTATTTTTATACCATCACTGAAAGAGAAGTGAATCTAGTAAACACTAGAGGAAGCCAGACACTGTTTCTCTTATCTGAGAGAAAAGAGGAAAAAAAAAGGAACACTCAGAAATAGTAATAAGTATAGGTGTGACTTAGAAAAAGTGAAGAAGGGAGGGTACATGCTGTAGCACACTGGGTACTAAACACAGGACCCCCACAAGGATCCCAGCTTGAGCCCCAGGCTCCCCACCTACAAGGGGATTGCTTCATAAGCAATGATGCAGGTCTATGGGTGTCTATTTTCCCCATCTCTATGTCCCTCTCCCTTCTCAATTTCTCTCTGTCCTATACAGTTAAAAAAAAAAAAAAGGAAGTGAAGGCAGGACTGTAGAAAAAATGGGCAATATATAGATAGAGATAGATAATTATATATATAAAGTCAACCCATATCTGTGATCTTGGGCAAATTACTGCAGTTTCTAATGGATGGGAACAGCATGGAATTATATCACTATTATCTTATAATTTTGTAAATTAATAGTAAATCTAATTTTAAAAAAAAAAGTCTATCCTGAACATGAAATCTCACATGCATAAGCTTCTGGTAATACAACACCCTCATGACTCCCCCCAAAAAATAAATAAATAAATGAAACCATGTTTTTAAAGAAAAATTATTGTTCATGATATTATTAAGGAAATGTACCCTTATGACAACAATTCTATAAATCTGCCTTCATTCAATGAAGTGATACTTTAGTTTCAAAAAAAAATGTAGAAAAAAATGTTTATATCCAGTAATATTCTAAATAGGATTCTAAATACACCTATATTTTGTGTTTGCTGATGTTGTGTTTTAATCCCCATCTCTTTTGCCAAGAATATTTCAATTATCTTCTGCTTAATTTCCCTTCTCTTATTCTTAATTCATGTAGTCTGGGTGGTACTAATCCTTCCTACACTCAAGTTCCTGAAATAGGTACATGAACCAGGTCTGAACAATCAGCTTTGTTCCTTCAATAATCAGTAGTTTGGGAATGAATATGTGACAGAACTGAAGCAATGAGATTCAATCTGAAGTTTTTGGCAGGAACTAATCAAAAAGTTTTTTCAGCTACTGTTTCTACACTGAAAGAATATGGTAAGTAACTTCTTAGCAATAAGCCAACCCAGAAAAAAGAGGAAAAAAAGGAAAAAATGACAAAAGAAATGGAAAAAAAACTAGAAATATCTGCCCCTAGATAGGATTGTTTCTGAGTTCAGGTGAGTTAAGGTGTGAAGAGTTGTGGCTAGTAGAATTTAAATCATTATTGGGAAACAATTCTCTCTTGACTCTTCACATTCCAGCAGAGTCAAAGCCTTCTAAGCAAAAAGTACCACAAGGATACTGCAAAATAGAGAATACAGTGGTATACTGTCTGTCATGAAAGGAAGAAAGAGAGAAAGAAAGAGAGGGAGGGAGGGAGGAAGGGAGGGAGGGAGGAAATAAGAAAGAATGAATTTTAGTAAAACACAATGAATGAAAAACTCTAATGAATTTTAGTAAAACACAAAGCTCTTCCTAGCCCTCCCTCAGAAAACATTCACTTATCTTAGTGTTGTTGTTTTCATTTATATTTCTTATACTACTCTATACTTAACTTACTTTCTAGGGTGGTAACAGAAAGTTATTTCCTCCCTCTTTCACTAGCAGGCATTTTCTTAATGAGAAATCTTTCCCCCTTTGTAAAGTATGCTCTAACCCACCAATGTTTGAGATTTACTTGTTGCAGGGGAAAATAAGTCATTTTTTATTTATTAACTCATTCAAGAGCTCTTTACTCAGGGGCTAACATGTTTCATGAATTCTCCAATATAACAAAACACATTAAAATTTCCTGCCTTCATGAAGATTAAATTTTAGAGAAAAAAATGAAAAGTACTGTGCTAGATTATAAGAACTATCAAGAAAGCAAAAGGATAACAGCTATAATAATAAATAATAAAAGGTTAACGAGAAGTATGGAGAACGCAGATTTCAATTTTTAGGTTATCAAGAACTTTAACACATGAAATGATATTTGAGCAAGAGAGTAGTAATATGGATATCTGGAGTAGAGCATTCCAGGCCAGGAAAAGAATACAAATAGTCTGATTAAAGAATAATAAAAATGTTTGCATATAGGAAAATTACAGACACTGAAACTACGAATTCAGAAAAATATTTCACATGAAGAAGGAAAAACAAGTCCACAACACAAGCTAATTTTAAGGAGCTTATACTCTGATTTACATGGGGAACCACTGAAAGATTGAGAGGAGTAATGTGATCTCTGACTTTTTTTTTTTTATTTATAAAATGGAAACACTGACAAAACCATAGGATAAGAAGGGTACAATTCCACACAATTCCTCCACCAGAACTCCGTATCCCATCCCCTCCAGATAGCTTTATATTTTTTAAAGATCTCTGACTTTTCAAGAAAAATGTAATAGTACTCAAACATTAATATTCTGAGAATCACAGTTCTAGTAACAAGAAGACTTTTAGGAATTATGTGGAAAGGAGACAGTGGAGTTGAACGAAAATCACTCTAGGGGAGTCGAGTGGTAGCACAGCGAGTTAAGAGCACTGTGGCACAAGGCACAAGGACCAGCGCAAGGATCCCGGTTTGAGTTCTGGCTCCCCACCTGCAAGAGAGTCGCTTCACAGGCAGTGAAGCAGGTGTCTACCTTTCTCTCCCCCTCTCTGTCTTCGCCCCCATCCATTTTTCTCTGTCCTATCTAACAACGACGACATCAATAACAACAACAACAACTACAACAACAACGAAAAAAAAGGGCAACAAAAGGGCAAAATAGATAAATAAATAAAATCGCAAAATCACTCTAGTAGGGGTTGTGAGAACTATCAATAGTCAGATCTCAAATATATATTGAAGCCAACAGGATCTATTGAAAGACTGAGGGCAAAGGAGAGCACAAAGAGTCACAGAGGGCGAAGGTGGTAGTGCACCTGGTTCAGTACACATGTTACAAAGACCAAGGACCCAGGTTCAAGACCTCCCATCCCCACTTGCAGGGGGAAAGCTTCGCAAGTGGTAAAGCAGTGCTGCAGGTGTCACTCTTTCTCTCTCCACTCTATCTCTTCCTTCCTTCTCATTTTCTGGCCATCTCAATCCAATAAATAAGTAAAGAAAATAAATATTTAAAAAGAGAGAGAGACAGAGAGAGAGAGAGTTAAAGGTAACTTGAAGGTTTAGAGCCAGAAAAAAAAAGTATGAAATTACCACTTACAGAGACAGATGGTAATGACCCATTATTTAATAATATTTTTAATTACTTATTTTAAAGAGGAAAGAAAGAGAGAAAGGAGGCAGACCAAAGCACTACTCAGCTATGATTTATGGTGGTGGTAGGGATTGAAGCCTGAGGCATACCAGCACATGGAACTATTTCCCCCACCCTTGTATATTTTATTTATTTAATTTTTTTTGTCACCAGGGTTATGACTAGAGCTCAGAGAGCCTGCACAATGACTCCAGTGCTCCTGGAGCCTTTGTTTATTTAGAGAGACAGAGAAAAATTGAGAAGAAAAAGAGAGAGAGAGAGAGAGAGAAGGAGAGAGACAACTTCAGCATTGCTTTATTTCTTGTGAAGCATCTTTCTGCAGATGGGAGCCAGGGTCTTGAACCAAGGTCTTTATACACTGTAATATGTGTGCTCTGCCAGGTGCATCACAGCTACCCCAATTATTTAATTAGAATTCTATCACTGTCATCTAAAAGGAACCTGAAAATATTAAAATCTATTTTGTAAACTAGATCATATAAATGGCAGCCCTAAAATGTGGAACTGAGTAAAGAAAGTAGAGAACATGTTGTCTATCTTTTGTAAGGTGAAACATCAATAATCCAATAAATGTAAAATAGCTGGTAAATTACCATCTCTCACAAATCAGAATATTATGAAGCTATTAAGGATGAATAGAGTACTTACTTTAAAAAAAATGTTGGGATGTGGATATGCTGTCTACTATGTAGCAGTTTTTAGGAATGTCCTTTGAAAAAGAAACACACTTTGAGGAAACTGTTAATAAAAGAAAACTCTTTTTTAAAAAATATTTATTTATTTATTCCCTTTTGTTGCCCTTGTTTTGTTGTTGTAGTTGTAGTTATTATTATTGTTGTTATTGATGTCATCATTGTTGGATAGGACAAAGAGAAATGGAGAGAGGAGTGGAAGACAAAGAGGGGTAGAGAAACCTGCAGACCTGCTTCACCACTTGTGAAGCGAGTGCCCTGCAGGTGGGGAGCCGGGGGCTTAAACCCGGATCCTTACACTGGTCCTTGCGCTTTGTGCCACGTGTGCTTAACCCGCTCGACTCCCAAAAGAAAACTCTTTATCAGTCTTTCACTACAAACCCAAGATCATAATCTTGCAATCTGCTATTAAAAATTAAATATCCCACACAAGGACCAGCAAAAGGATCCGTTGGTTCAAGCCCCCAACTCCCTACCTGCAGGGGTGTCTGTCACTTCATAAGCAGTGAAGTAAGTCTGCAGGTGTCTGTCTTTCTCTCCCCCCTCAGTCTTCCCCTCACTCTCACTTTCTCTCTGTCCTATACAACAACAAAAATGGGAAAAGATGGCCACCAGAAGCAGTGGATTTGTGGTGCAGAACTGAGCTATAACTGTGGAGGAAAAATATATACATATATCAAATATCTCTAATTGATATCTCTAAGTTATCCACAAATGGTGTGGAAAAGCTAATGATCTTCTCCAAACATACTAGCCAACAAAGAAAGGACCATTTACTACAAAAAAACAACTTGGACCCTATGACAACTTAGCTGTGTTCCAAATGGCCTACAATCTACAGGAGGTAGATTGAAAAGCCTGGATTTGCTGTGTCTCACAACTTCAGTACTGTGGACATTTTGAACAAGAAATTGCTTTGTTGTGGATGACTTTCCTGTGCATTGTGGGATATCTAGCTGTATCCTTAGATTCCACCTGCTGCATGCTATTAGCACCTGCTTACTCTCCTTTTAACTCCCTACTGAACAACAAAAATATCTCCAGATATTTCCCAAAATCCCAAAGTAAAAATTGTCCCCTGCTGGGATTACAGTGATAGACTAAGGTATTTGAAGACAACCAGGCACAGCTTAATTCATGAACTATCAATAAGATATGGGCTTTGGATAATTGGAAGAATTTGATCAAATACAAATAAAAACATAGTAAATTTAGCACCATGGAAGGGAGCACAGTGGATAAACTGTTGGGACTTGTATGTATGAGGCCCTGAGTTCAATCTCTAGCATAAGTACCCCATGTGCAAAGTGACGTTCTGATACTCCCTCTTTCTGCCTCTGCCTCTCTCTCATCAATAAATGAATTTAAAAAATAATAATACTATGTGTGGGGGTCAGGCGGTAGCAGTGGGTTGAGCGTACATGGTGTCAGGTGCAGGGAACGGCATAATAATCCTGATTTGAGCCCCTGGCCCCCCACCTGCAGGGGGGTCACTTCACAAGCAGTGAAGCAAGTCTGCAGGTGACTATACTTCTCTCCCCCCTCTGTCCTCCCCTTCTATCCCAATTTCTCTCTGTCCTATCCAACAACAGCAATGACAACAATAACACAACAATAAGGGCAGCAAAAGAGAAAAAATGGCCTCCAAGAGCAGTGGATTCATAGAGCAGACACTGAGCCCCAGCAATAACCCTGGAGGCAAAAAAAAAAAAAAGGAAAAAATACTATGTAAGAAAACTGTATTGCCTAAGATACTCCCAACAAAGACTTGCTACTGATCAACTCTGAAAATGGCAAGCTGGACTCTAAATTATAAACAGAAAAAGGGGGGGCTCATTGGACCTTGCCCTCAACTTGGATCAACAACGGTAGAGAATGTTCCATCCTCTGAAGGGAGGCTAAACACACTATGCTACACCTGAGGAAGATGGGTGCTGATATTGGGGCAGCTGGCAATGTTCCTACTCATGACTACAGAATGTGAGCTCAGATCTACAGGGATGCAGAAGTCACAGAGGCTCCTAAGCTGAATATGGGCCCCAGATCACATCAAATCGATGGGGTTTACAGTCAACAATATTTATACACATTTCCTATATTTGGGAGCTACTCTCTTCCCAAATCCAGCTTTCTGGTCCTTTTTCCAGCCATGACATCATCTCCCCAGACAATAACTTGGATCCACCTGCATATCAGATTTCAGGCTCAGGAGAAAAAAAAATACTAGTATAACCACAGGCCCTTTGGAATATAACTAAAATATGACTACTAGCTATCTATAGAATGAAGACCACCCCCCAACTCTTCATCTGCACTACTCCAGTTTTTAGGTTCGTGATTAGCCAACAACTTGTTTGGCTTTATATGTTAACTCTCTTTTCAGCCACCAGGTTCCAGATGCTAGCATGATGCCAACCAGACTTCCCTGGACAGACAACCCCACCAATGTGTCCTGGAGCTCTGATTCCCCAAAGCCCTGCCCCACTAGGGAAAGAGAGAGACAGGCTTGGAGTACGGATTGACCTGTCAATGCCCATGTTCATCGGGGAAGCAATTACAGAAGTCAGATCTCCCATCTTCTGCATTGCACAATGACCTTGGGTCCATACTCCCAGAGGGGTAAAGAATACGAAAGCTATCAAGGGAGGGGATGGGATATGGAGTTCTGGTGGTGAGAACTGTGTGGAGTTGTACCCCTCTTATCCTATGGTTTTGTCAGTGTTTCCTTTTTATAAATAAATAATAATAATAAAAGGAGGACTACTGAAGAAGTACAGTACCCTATAAGGGAAATCCTTCTCAATAACCATTTTGGCTGTGAAATCCAAGAACAAAGATCATCCTGGGTAGTAAAAACCAGGAGCAAGCTAATAAAATATTTTATTTCAAGGGGTCAGGTGGCAACGCATCTGGTAGAGCACACCCTTCACAGCGTATGAGAACATGGGGTTCAAGCCCCGGCTCCCCACATGCAGCAAGGAAGCTTCACAAGTGGTTAGCCAGTGCTGCTGGTGTCTTTCTTTCTCTCTCCATCTCCCCATTCTCCCTCAATTTCTCTCTGTCTCTATCCTAAATAAATAAGTAAATGTTTTAATTGTATTTCATGACCTCTAAAGTGAATCATCTGGTAGAGTTCAGGAACTCTGTACCTTAAGCCTGAGTTCAATCCCTAGTATTAAATATGCCAGAATAGTGCTCTATTGTCTCTATCTCATGAAATAACTAAATAAATCTTTTTTTTTTTTTTGCCAACAGATTTATTGCTGGAGCTCAGTGCCAGCACTACAAATCCACTGCTACTGACAGACATTTTTTTCCCAGTTTTGGTTTATTTGTTTTATTTTTAATTTGATAAAAAAAAAAAATTGACAGAGTAGGGGGTGACAGAGAAGGGGAGAGAAAGAGACCTTCAGACCTGCATTACTGCTTATGAAGTGTACCCCTGCAGGTGGGGAACAGGGTCCTTGCAGTGGGTAATATGTGCACTTAACAGGATGTGCCACCACCCAGCCCCCCAAACAAATAATTTTTTAATATACTTAAATTATTCCACTGAGGCAGGGAAAAGAACATTTTATGCAAAAAGACTTTCATGCCTGAGGCTTCAAAGTCCCAGGTTAAATACAGGACCACTATAAACCAGAACTGTGCAGTGCTCTAGAAAAGAAAAAAGAAAGACAAAAAGGAAAAGAAAGAAAGGAGGGAAAAAAAAACTTAACAGAATACTAGTCTTCCTTGGCCCCAAAATAATGTGTCATCATCAACCTGAAAATATCTGTGGGATATTTGTTTTTCTAATGAAGATTATTTATTGCTCTTAGCAATTCTTATATCAATGAACACTGGCTTTATTAGTAATCTATATCATGTATCATCTATATCATTTAATCGTAAATTCTTAGGCGCTGAGTTCTTTATTCAGATAGAACTGTAAGTTACCCAGAGGCCTTAGACTTAAAGTTAGATGAGGTTATTTAATAAGTCTGAGTCTAAAGTAGACCTACTAGCTTTTTTCAAAATAGAGACCCTAAATTTCGTCTGCTATATTCTTACTTCTAGGTTCCTGATTAATAAACAATTTGTTCTGCTTTATATTTTCATGTTTTTTCAGCCAACAAGTTGCAGATACTACCATTATGCCAACTTGACTTCCCTGGGCAGACGACCTCACCAATGTGTCCTGAAACCCCACCTCTCCAGAGCCCTGCTCCACTATGGAGAGAGAGAGACAGGCTGGGAGTATGGATCACCTGCCAATGCTCATGTCCAGCGAAGTAGCAGTTACAGAAGCCAGACCTTCAACCTTCTGCATCCCATAATGATCCTGGGCCCATGATCCCAGAGGGATAAAGAATAGGAAAGCTTCCAATGGAGGGGATGGTGGGAATTGTGTGGAATTGTACCCCTTTTATACTATAGTCTTGTGGATCATTATTAAATCAATAATAAAAAAGAAAAGAAAAAAGTCTGAGTTATATTCATCTGATGGGGCAAGTGGTAAGTGCATTGGAAGTTGTAAGTAAAACATTTTCATTATGTAAGAGGGGAGCATTTTTTTCAATTATATGTATGTAAGGAAGAACAAGTATGCACATTATAAAGATTATAGTGAATATCGCTTAGTTATGCTTACCCAGTATCTACTCCCAGTTCCAGTTAGTACCCAAACTAGATTTAGCCAATCAGCATACACTCCCCTACTAAAGGCTATTGTATGGAAAACCCCTGTTGATGTAATCGATACAATTCTAGAAATCTTACTAGACTTGAGGGTAAGAGGTACTCCTTTTCTGTTGAATTTAAGAATATGAAACAATGTTAGCTTGGAGATATCAGAGGGTTCCACAGGAAGAAAGCCTGAAAGTACTCCTAACACATGCGAAAGTCATTGAGTCTTTAACTCCAACTGCACCTGAATGAAGTTATTACAAACTACAAGAACTCAATAGGCATGAAGACAGCTCCTAGGCTGACTCTCCTCAAAAAATTTCTTTAGATCCTGGCATTTCTAAATGAAAGCAGGATTTCCAGGCCAATAGGAGAGAAACTGCAGAGGAGGAGACAAAGAAAAACCACAGTGGATAATTATAACCCATTTATGAATAGGCAAAAGAGTGCTGAAAAGGACAAAGGAGAACCAAGCATCACCAAGTTACAGATGCTACTATGACTCCATCCCGACTTCTCTGGACAGATGACATCACCAACGTGTCCTGGAACCTCACCTCTCCAAAGGACCAGCTCACTAGGGGAAGATCAAAATGGGCTGGGGATATGGATCAATCTGCCAACACCCATGTTCAGCAGAGAAGCAATTACAGAAGCCAGAATTCCAGCCTTCTGCACCCCCAAAAAATGTCCATACCCCCAGAGGGCAAGCAATGTTAGGGTAAGATGACCAAAGGGCTCTGAACTCCAATTCCATTAAGACCCCAAGACCCAGAGAGAGAAGAGGAAAAAAAGGAAGGACATTCACAAATAGCAATAGGTGTAGATGTGACTTAGAAAGAGAAGGCAGGACCATAGGAAAAAATGGATAGACAGATGATAGATAGATAGATAGATAGATAGATAGATAGATATATAGACAGATAGATAGATAGATAGATAATAGTCAGTCCATATCTGTGACGTTGGGAGAAGTATTGCAGTTTCCACTGGAGGGAACAGGGACATAACTCTGGTGGTGGGAATGGTGTAGAATGATGATACCCCGGTTGTCTCATAATTCTGTAAAGTGATATTAAGTCACTGATTAAAAAAATAAAATTAAGTAAACAAAAGAATTCAATTATTTGCTCTAAGTCACACAACTAATTGCAGGTAACACAGTTTCAGCCCTAGATGGGACTCGCTCTAACATCCATGTTCTCTCCATTACATCACATTTTCTCTAAGGAAAAATCTAAAACTTCTCTGTGCTTTATAAATCTGTAACAATACAGAAAATTCTTCCATAGAATGAGACTTACCATCTGTTGAGTGACTAAACAAAGGAAAAAACCATACACTTTCCTGCTTTCTATTCCTTTCCTGTATCAACTTGCCTCTTGTGTGACACAGACCATTTTTGTGTTATTTTTGTTAGATTACTTTGAGAACCTATTTTTGTATTATTTTCATCCTATTTCAAAAACTGTAACATCACTAGTGTCTCTAAGCTAAGTCACTTCAATCTTAGAGAGTCCTAATCGCAGCATAAATCAGGTTGCAAATAAAAATGGGAAATCACAAAAAGAGAAGGACGAATACCAGATGATCTCACTCATAGGTGGAACCTGAGAAACAAAGACAGTAAGGGAAAACTCAAAGTGAAACTTGGACTGGGTGTGGTGGATTACATCAAAGCAAAGAACTCTGGGGAAGGGATGGAGGAGCGTGAGGTTGAAAAAGGAGCTAGGCTGGGGAAGACAGTGTGTTTTTGGACACATATTATAGAAACAGGAGAGACTGTACCGTATATAAATAACTGTATCGTAGACCACTAACCCACACCTCCAATAAAGTGGAGGTAAGAGAAGGGAGCAGGGGAAATCAAATGATCATGGGCCTGGGTCCAAGTCCTCAGTCCCCACCTGCAGGAGGAAAGGTTCACAAGAAATAGAGCAGTGCTACAGGTGTCGCTCTTCCTCTTGCCCCATGCCCATTTCTCACCCTCAATCCAAAAAAACAGGAAGTAGAACCTTAGATAAAGGCCCAGATCCAGTTATAATTCTGTTATAATTGATTGTTAAGTCAGAAAAGGACTTTAACATCCTACAAATAAAAATATGGTTGTGTTTCATACTATTTTAAGATATTTATAAGAAATTTAGAAACAAACCTCTGAAATCTTTTTTTTAAGTTTTTTATTATCTTTACTTATTGATTGGACAGAGACAGTCAGAAATCGAGAGGGAAGGGAGGGATAGAGAGGGTGAGAGACAGAGAGACACTTGCAGCACTGCTTCACCACTTGTGAAGCTTTCCCCTGCAGGTGGGGACTGGGGGCTGGAACCCAGGTCCTTGCATATTATAATGTGCGCTCAACCAGATGCACCACCACCCAGCCCCAAACTTCTGAAATCTTATGATCTTATAAACCATTCGTAAATCACTAATTAAAAAAGAAAAATTTTTTTGCCTCCAGGGTTATTGCTGGGGCTCAGTGAATCCACTGCTCCTGGAAGCCATTTTTCCCCCTTTTGTTACCCTTGTTGTTGTAGCCTTGTTATGGTTATTATTGTTGTTGATGATGTCGTTCGCTGTTGGATAGGACAGAGAGAAATGGAGTGAGGAGGGGAAGACAGAGACGGGGAGAAAAGATAGACACCTGCAGACCTGCCTGTGAAGCAACTCACCTATAAGTGGGGAGCCGAGGGCTGGAACCCAGATCCCTATGCCAGTCCTTGCGCTTTGCGCCACGTGGGCTAAACCCGCTGTGCTACAGCCTGATCCCCAAAAATAAATTTTAAAGTGGGAGGTGGCACAGTAGATAAAGCATTAGACTCTCAAGTATAAGGTCCCATGTCCAATCCCTGGCAGCACATGCAAAAGAGTGGTGTCTGGTTCTTTCTCTCTCTCCTCCTGTCTTTCTCATAAATAAATAAGATCATTAAAAATAAATATTTTTAAAATAACAATTGAAAATAAGTGTGACAAAATGAATAACAGTGGCTATAAATGTGGGGAAAAAATCACTAACTTCTAAAAAGTATCATCTATTAATAAACAATCAAATTCTTAAGATATTATTGTTCAAAGTGGAAGGGAAAGATTTATGAATATAAGCTCCCTGACATTTTCAAGAAACAAAAAGCATGAGAATTTTTGAGACTACATAACAGTGTTTCACAAGCCAACTTTTGTTTCCCTGGAAGGTGTTGCAAACTGATTCACATCCAGATCAAAGACAAACTAGATTCCACATTCCATTTTTAAACTTATTTTTAAATGTCTACTTTCTAAGTTCCACCACTCTTTTTGGCCTTCTTCACTTTTAGCAATTGGATTTCCTTTACCAAGAAAACTTTTACAAAGAAATGTTACATCAGTTGGCAACAGTTCCAATAATAGTTTCTGGGAAAGTAACATAATTACAATATAATTGCCAGGAAGATAGTGTAACTGTAGCACACAAGACATATACAGGTTCAATCTCCAGAGCCAGACAAATATGCTCTACTTTAATGATCATTATAAGGTATTCAATTGGAACAATTGTCATGAAAATCAAAACAAATGTACAAAAATAAGAGAGAACTAAGCAGATGTGTTTCCCCCACCCAAAATAAGAGTTTCTGAATCAAAGTGATTTTCTCTAAAACTTCTACTAACAGAATCTGTGTCTGCCTTGAAGGTTAAAATGTTGAGTTGTGAGAGAAAAGGACTATGCATAAACAAATAAGTATAATAGGTTATATTATAAATACAGGAAATAAATATCTCTTTATTAACTATTTCTATTCTTATGCCTTTGCCAACACCACTGATAATTTTATAAATAACTAGAGTAGTGATCAAGTTTTGTGTTGCAAATAGTTATATAAGACAACTAGATTGTTTATGCCAGTTTGATCAATATAGAGTTAAGAAGCCTGACAGTGATGGTACTTAACTAGAATACATAAACTTGAAGTAAATTCAAAATGGATGTGAAATGTGACAGTGAATGCATCTGCATAATTGAAACGTTCACCTAACTCAAAGTGTCCATATTAAAACAAACAAAAAGCTAATGTTTAAAAATGTGCCTTTGCAAGGAGTGGAAATAGATGTAGTCTTGGTGCATGATGGTGGATTTCCTGGGAAAGCTGGGGATGACAGTGTGTTGCAGACACTTAACACAAGGATATGAAACATTGTACGTGTCAACAAATGTACCGTAAGTCACTAACCCCCACCCCAATAAAATTATTTTTAACGAGGAAAAAAACTGTTTCCTCTGCATCTTATAATGCAAAATTTGTGTAAAATAAAAAAAAAGATCTTGTGAAAAATTAAAATAATTGACCAGTAGAAGAATGTATTAGGGAGTCGGGCAGTAGCGCAGCAGGTTAAGCGCACGTGGTGCAAAGCACAAGGACCCACATAAGGATCCCGGTTAGAACCCCCCCACCCCCACCCCTGCTTCCCACCTACAGGGAGGCGCTTCACAATCTGTGAAGCAGGTCTACAGGTGCTGTCTTTCCCTCCCTCCTCCTCCCTCTCTGTCTTCCCTTCCTCTCTCCATTTCTCTCTGTCCTATCCAACAACAACAACAACAATACTAACTACAACAACAATAAAAAAAACAACAGGGAAAATAAATATTTAAAAAAGGATGTATACAAAAAGTATGTGAATCTGAAAGAAATGTAACTCAAGAACAAGTCAGACAGAGGAACCCTTTTACATTGCTGGTGGGAATGTAAATTGGTACAGTCTCTGTGGAGAGCAGTCTGGACAACTCTCAGAAGGCTAGACATGGACCTTCCATATGATCCAGTAATTCCTCTCCTGGGGTTATACCCCAAGGACTCCATAACAGCCAACCAAAAAGAGGTGTGTACTCCTATGTTCATAGCAGCACAATTCATAATAGCTAAAACCTGGAAGCAACCCAGGTGCCCAACAACAGATGAGTGGCTGAGAAAGCTGTGGTATATATACACAATGGAATACTATACAGCTATCAAGAACAATGAACCCACCTTCTCTGACCCATCTTGGACAGAGCTAGAAGGAATTATGTTAAGTGAACTAAGTCAGAAAGATAAAGATGAGTATGGGATGATCCCATTCATCAACAGAAGTTGAGTAAGAAGATCTGAAAGGGAAACTAAAAGCAGGACCTGATCAAATTGTAAGTAGGGCACCAAAGTAAAAACCCTGTGGTGAGGGGTAGACATGCAGCTTCCTGGGCCAGTGGGGAGTGGGAGTGGGTGGGAGGGATGGGTCACAGTCTTCTGGTGGTGGGAATGGTGTTTATGTACACTCCTAGCAAAATGTAGACATATAAATCAGTAGTTGATTAATATGAGAGGGGGAAAATCAATTGTATGTCTCAAAGTTTTTCAAAACACAAACTGAATCTTTTTAATATATAGGCTGTGTATTTGATATGCGGGCTCTCTCAAAAGCCTAGACCAAGTAGATTAGAAGCATCCAATAGCACAGCTATATACAAGATACTGGATACTGTACAGCAAACCATAACAAAAGGACTTTTCAAAGTTAACCCAATTACCAAATAATGTGATGATAACATTAACTATTGATTGTCTTTTTGAACCCTAAGACAGCAGGAACCTCACATCTCCACTATAGAGCCCCTACTTCCCCCAGTCCTGGAACCCTTGGATAGGGCCCACTTTCCCGTATGCGTCTCCCAATCCATACCAAATAATATTGCATCCGCCGATCACAACCTAACCAACGCAACAATTGCCACCTCAACATGCTTCACCTCAGACTGTGTCCAGAGACTTCACGAGCTCACCCTTCAGCTTCATTACTCGGGTGAGACCTTTCCTTTTATAGTACACTCTAATTTCATCTCAGGTGGTTCACTTTCTAACAAAGTCCCATAACCTAGATATACACCAGTTTCTGTGAGAGAGAGCTTATGTTCACACGTATCCATAAACTACTGCAAAATATATACCTGAAAGCAGAAGTACACTAGAGTTTGCAGTGAGTACCCCCCTAACACTTCCTCCCACTATTCCAAGCTTTGGGTCCATGATTGCTCAACAATTTGTTTGGCTTCGTATGTTAACTCTCTTTTCAATCACCAGGTTCCAGATGCCACCAGGATGCTGGCCAGGCTTCCCTGGATTGAAGACCCCACCAATGTGTCCTGGAGCTCAGCTTCCCCAGAGACACACCCTACTAGGGAAAGAGAGAGGCAGACTGGGAGTATGGACTGACCCATGTTCAGCGGGGAAGCAATTACAGAAGCCAGACCTTCTACCTTCTGCAACACTCAATGACCCTGGGTCCATGCTCCCAGAGGGATAGAGAATGGGAAAGCTATCAGGGGAGGGGGTTGGTTATGGAGATTGGGTAGTGGGAATTGTGTGGAGTTGTACCCCTCCTACCTTATGGTTTTGTTAATTAATCCTTTCTTAAATAAAAAAAATATATATATAAAGAGAAAAAAAAAAAAAGAACAAGTCAAAGCACTATATATTTTCATGAAGAGGTTTACTGCAACTGGAGTGGCTACTGACCCATTTATGACCAAAACTGGATATTAATAAATGCAATGTGTTTTTCTTTGTATACTGTGAGATTGACCCCCCCCCAAAAAAAAAAGTCCCACCATCTGATGGAAGAAATTTACAAAATCCTCCCAAGCTGGTTATCTAAAGAAAAGATAATAAACTACAAGAAGCATTCAATTCCTAACAGAAAATATATCCAAGAAAAAACAGCAACAATCAAGCACTACAATAATCAAGGGCCAACTCTTCAACTTTGTGACAAGCAGCAAGTTCTATGATTACGCCAGAAATACTCTTTTGTCCTGCAAATGCTAGGACACAGAATCAAGAAAAAGAAATGCTGCACGTATACTAATAATACAGTGGAGAGTCATGTAGCCTTCATAATAGAAGCAAAATGTTGTTTAATAATATTAGTGACTAAAGTTTTATATATATTGCCTCCTGAGTTATTGCTGGAGATCGGTGCCTGCACTACAAATCCATGGCCCCTGGCAGCCATTTTTTTGATTTTTGTTGTTGTTGGATAGGACAGAGAGAAATTGAGAAAGGAGGGGAAGAGACAGAGGTAGAGAGAAAGATGCCCACATACCTGCTTCACAGCTTGCGAAGTGACCCCCTGCTAATGGGGAGCCCCAGGGCTCCAACCCTGACCCTTGTCTTTGCACTTCCTACTATGTGCGCTTATGGGTGTGCGCTACCGCCCATCCCCCTATTTACATAATTTTTAACATTCTGAAGGGATTACTTAAAAAGTTCAATTAAATTCGACTACATCTTATGGATTCACTAAGGTATGGACAAATACCACTTAGTAAATGTCAAGAGTCTAAAGAACAGTTTTTCAATGTCTTCATAACCTCACTACAAATTGTGCATACTACATCCATATACAACATGAGTTATTCGAAAGCAATCTTTTTCACGGTAATGTAATTTCAACAAAAAAAGTTTTTAATTGAATCAATCTAAAGAACACTTTTTATGTGCATATACCTAAAATATTGTATTAAGAGCTTCCCCTTCTCCTAACTTTATTCATCCCACTAAGAAAAATACTTTTGCGATCTCTTTTTGCTAGTGTCAGGGCCTTGTGCATGCACAATTACATTATTCCTGGACTAAAGTTTTTGTACTTTTTTTTTTTTGAGACAGAGAAAGAGAGTAAGAAACAGAGAGAGAGAGTGAAAGAAAAGGATGGACACAACAGTACAACTCCACCCACTATCTCTGAAGATCCCTATTTCCATATGATACTTGGTAAAGTAAACAAAGTAATACTAGAAGAGGTAAAATGTTACTATGCAAGAAACTAAGATGTTGAATACTACCTAAATTCAAATCGTTTACCTTGACCTTGACTACTGTCTCATTTCTTCCTCATAACAATCTTGTGAGGCAATTTTATAGATAAGGAATATGATTTGAAGAGTGTAAGTAATTTGCTCAAGGTACAACAAAAGAAAACTCTTGACTAAAACTCACATGTATAGATCAAAAACAGTGACTCTTCTTTCACAACACCCTATAGCCTAACAAAAAATGGCTATATTAAATTTTTAGCTCACAGGGGAGATAGCTTGCAGTGATAGAGCACAGACCTTGCAAGTCTGAAACCTCAAGTTTTTTAATTGTTGTAGTTATTATTGTTGTGGATGATGATGTTGTTGTTGAATAGGACAGAAAGAAATAGAGAGAGGAGGGGAAGACAGAAAGCAGGAAAGATAAGACACTTGCAGCCCTGCTTCACCATCCACGAAGCAACTCCCCTGCAAGTGGGGAGTCTGGGGCTCGAATCTGGATCCTTATGCTGGTCCTTGTGGTTGGCGTCATATGCACTTAACCCACTGCACTACCGCCCGACGCCCCCTCAAGTTCTTTTCTTAATATTTATTTATTTATTTATTTATGAGAAAGGAAAAAGAAAAATATGAAAAGTAGGTTTAGGGTCTACTGGAAACAAATGGCATGTCTCAGATGCTTAAAGATAAAAGCAGAAATTTCCCAACTGAAAATTTTTCAACTATAATATAAATATGTGAATTTATACTCATTTCTTATTCTTTTATTATAGACAGAGTTCTATATTAAGATAACTCCTTTAAAAGTTTATTTTCAATAAATGATGTTAAGAGAAATTAATAACCACATGCAAGGTATACTTATGAAAATGTATCATTTTCTCCATGAACAATATTTAATTCAAAATGGATAAAAGCTTTGAGTACTGGGTCTTAAAGTATAAAATATATAAATAAAAACACAGTTATCTTCAGATCTTGGCATTTCTGAATAGAAGCAGAATCTTTAGGCCAGTAGGAGAGAAAACACAAAGGAGGGGTCAAAGAAAAACCATATTTACGAATTGGAAAGTGTGCTGAAAAGGACAAATAGAGCCAAGCACCGCCAAGTTGCAGATGCTACTTTGATTCCATTCCAACTTCCTAGGCAGAGGACCTCAACAATGTGTCCCAGAACCTCACCTCTCCAGAACCCTAACCCACTAGGGAAAGATAAAAACAGGCTAGAGAGGAGGCCGGGCAGTGGCGCAATGCGTTCAGCGCACATGGTTTGAAGCACAAGGACCAGCATAAGGATCAAGGTTCCAACCCCAGCTCCCCACCTGCAGAGAGGCCCCTTGTGGTGAAGCAGGTCTGCAGGTCTATCCTTCTCTCCCCCTCTCTGTCTTACCCTCTTTCCTTGATTTCTTTCTGTCCTATCCAATAACAAGAGCAAAAAAAAAAACAGGCCTCCTGTTTTTAAAATGTTTTTTAAAATGGCCTCCAGGTGCAGTGTATTCATAGTGCAGGCACAGCCCAGCAATAACCCTGGAGGGGGAAAAAAAAAACAGGATGGAGGTATTGATCGACCTCCTAACACCCATATATAGTGGAGAGGCAATTACAGAAGCCAAAACTACCACCTTCTGCACCCCATAAAGAATTCTGGTCCATATCCCCACAAAAGGAAAAATGTTAGAGGAAGTTAGCCAGAGGGCTCTGAATTCCAATTCCATCAAGACCCAGATCAAGAGAAGAGGAAAAGAGAAAGAACTTTTGAAAGTAGCAACAGGTGTAGGT
The DNA here is from genome assembly GCF_950295315.1 of Erinaceus europaeus. Taxonomy (NCBI): domain Eukaryota; kingdom Metazoa; phylum Chordata; class Mammalia; order Eulipotyphla; family Erinaceidae; genus Erinaceus; species Erinaceus europaeus. The sequence continues at coordinate 32,714,161 of NC_080172.1, read as the reverse complement.
GTGACTTAGAAAGGGCCATAGGGGGAAAAAATGGGCAAATACAGATAGTTATACAAATAATAGTCATCTTACATAAGTGACCTTAGGAGAACTACTATAGTTTTCAATAGAAGGAATGGGGACACAGAACTCTGGTGATGGGAACAATGTGGAGTGATACCTGTTATCTCATGTTTTAGTCCTCTCAACCATATGCAAGGACAAAGCTGAGTTCTTGTCTGTTTGTCTCTATTGTCTCTTTCATGAAATCAATTTTTTGAAAATGAAAAGACATCCTACTGAAGGGAAAAATATTTTTATTGATTAATAGTGATTGACAACACCATAGGATAAGAGGGGTACAGTTCCACATAATTCCCACCATCAGAGTTCCATATCCCATCTAAGAGAAGAATATTTGCACATCATGCATTCGATAAGGAAACTAGTATTGAATGTAAAGAACTCAAACCTCAAATGAAAAATCAATGCCATCAAAAAGTGGACAGATGAGTGGCTGAGAATATAGCTCATGGTTAAACACATGCCTCACAGGTATGAAGTCCTAGCTTCTACCCTGAAACATTAATAATAGTAACAACAATAATAATGATAGAGTCACAGAGCTAGCACAACTGTTTACTTAATAGACTTTCATGCTTAAAGTTTTAAGGTTCCAAGTACAATGATTCTTAGTCAAAATTGAGATGGGGGGAGAGAAAGAAGCGGGGAGAGAAGTAGGTCTAATTTTAGTGGCTGGGAGGTTATGCAAATGATAGTGTACCAGACTTGCATGCAGGAGGTCCCAAGTTTGACGCCTATCACTACATAAACCTGGGTGATATTCTGAGTCTGATTAAAAAAAAAAAACTTTGAAATAGTAATATAATAATTGGTAGAGTTCAATAGACAATTCTCCAGGGAAAACATACTGATAACTAGCACATGAAAAAAATGTTCATTATCACTCATTCATAGGGAAATGCAAATCAAAATTACAGATAAGATTCTCTGTGAATATGGGCTTTACAAAAGACTGCAATGAACCCAAACACTAGAAAGGATGTGAAAAAAAAGAAAACCCCAGGGGCGGGGTGGTGGCATACCTGGTTGAGCATATATATTACAATGCGAAAGGACCCAGGTTCGAGCCCCCAGTCCCCACCTGCAGGGGGAAAGCTTTACGAGTGGTGAAGCAGGGCTGCAAGTGTCTCTCTGTCTCTCTCCCTTTCTATCTCCCCCTTCCCTCTTCATTTCTCGATGTCTCTATCCAATAAAAAAAGAAAAGAAAAAGAACATATAGTGGAGGGGTATATGTGTGGGTGTGGTGTGGTGTGGTGTGGTGTGTGTTAAATTTACTCATCTAGGTCTTGATTTACAAAGATAATGCCTTCCTATTCACAAAATTGTTCTGTGATATTTTAAGGGAACTGCTATAGTTTTCAGAAGCAACTTTTCCAACCACAAATGAAAATCTCAATATTTTAGTATGGTGCAAATTTATGCTGGCTTTCAAATTTCACTTCAACACCTATTCCTTAATATTCACTATGTTGTTGAAAGTATTATTACTATGCAGGCTGGGTATTGACTATACAATTTAACTTTTCTGCTTTTTTTCTCCCCCTCCCCCCCTTTTTTTTCTTTTTTCCTTCCTCTTTCTTTCTTTTACCAAAGTACTGCTCAGCTCTCCTTTATAGTGATGTAGGGCACTGAACCTGGGACTTTGAAGACTCAGCATGAGTCTCTTTTGCATAACCATTATGCTTTCTAACTCTACCCACTTTTCTGCTTTTTTAAAAATACTCTAATACTGAAAATTTTGAAATGTTCATACACCAGACACACAGCAACTAACAGTTAAAGATAAAATAAGTGAATTATCTACCATGAACCTGAATTACTTCGAAACTACTGACATCAACCTTTGAAGTAGTGCAGAAGCTACATTAACTGGAACCTAAATAATCTTACAAGGTATGTATTTAATGCTGACAATCATCAGTGCAAAAAAGAAACAGATCTTCACCAAACGTCTTTGATGGAAGAAAACAGAGAACAAGTTCACATGTATACCTCTGTATTCAACATACTCCAAATGCCTGTGGGAGCACGGTTCCCTTAACTGAAAAGTACCAGCAGAAAAGGCTGATGTTAAGACATTTGACCTTCCTTTTACACTGACAAATGTGTAGCTCTTCACAAGTATGTCTTCCTATAGACACTATAGAAATAAATACATTTTGCAGTAATTTGTTACTTTCTAGCCTCTAATTACTAAAATCGTCTCATCTACCTTACTCGTTTTTCCCATTATATGTATATATATATATATATATATATATATATATATATATACATGATGACTTTATGAAATGTTTTATTAACATAAAGTATCTGGAAAAAAGAAAAATACCACACCTTTAGAGCAGTATATAAGAATGATAGATAACTATAAGCAGATCAACTTCCACAAATGAAAAAAAAAATTGAACAGTAAGGCAAACAAAATGATAGGCTAACAGTAAAAAGAGATAACTTCGGTTAACTTTTTTCTTTTTTTCTTTTTTTTTTTTTTACCAGAGCACTGATCAGATATCTGGTTTATGATGGTGCAGGGGATGGAAGCTGAGACTTAGGAGACTCTCTGCACAGCCATTATGCTATCAACCCTAGCCCGAATAACTCTTGGGATCTGTGCAAATCCCTAACCGTACTAATACCAACCCAATTAGCATGTTATAGAAAGATGATTCTATGGGTGATTCTAAGGTAGAAAGCTGCCCTGGAGATGCTTCCAACCTTAAAAGGCAAAAAGAGGAGCAACTGACCCGTCTGCGCTAGCTTCACACCCAACAGTGTATCTCTTTCCTGAACTCCTGAGAGTCACCTCTGATCAAGACAGGGGTAGGAATAAAAGGTGGCAATAAAGGTAGCAGGTGGCACCGGAGGAAAATAACTTGGGGGAGGGGGGGCGAACGTCGTGGGTCAAGGGAGGCTGCTGAGTCCCAAAGGAACAGAGCGAACCCGCGGGGTTTCGGGGTGTCCACCAGGACTGGAGCAGGCGCGCGCAGAGAAGGGGGTGTGGGCATGATGGGCGGCACCCACAGGCCCCATGCGTACACAGAACCCCACACCCTGCAATGCTCCGACCCAGCAACGGGGTGGGGCAGACGTGCCCACTTGGGCCTTTTCGCGCCGGCACCCGCCCCCTCAGCCTCGCCTCCATTCCCGGGTCGTGGGATGGGCGGATCTCGCTGGGCCGGGCTCCCAAACCTAAACCAGGAATGCTCCGTCGGGATGGGCGGGAGACCCCGCAGCCGGGAGCGGGCGTGGGGGGTGGGGGAAGAGCCCTGGGCGCAGCCGCCGCAACCCAGGCTGAACCCCAGGCGGCCCCCTGTGGGCAGGGCAAGCTGCCCCCGATCTTGGCTAGCGTTCCCTCCTCTTCCCCCCTCCCCCGGCGTTGCCCCGGGCAACAGCGCCGGCCGCCTGCAGCGCGAAACGTACCTACCTAGAACCTGACAAGCAGGAGCCCCTCAGACACTGAAGCCAGCCGCCACCCCGCGTCACGGGGGCCGCCACAGCCAATAGGCACCGCTGTCACGAGCCTGTGCAGCCAATCCAACTCCACTCCGGTCTCAGGGCACCCTGGAATCTTCAGCCAATGGACACGAGTAGAAGGCGGGCGCTGCCGCCCGGCCCCCCAGCCCCCCTCCTCCACCGCCTCCCGGGAGGTGGGGTGCGGCCGATTGGCCGGAGACCCGGAGGGTGGCACCCGTGTTCCTGCAAGGTGGGCGCTGAAGGGTCGCTGGCTGGGTCGGCGGCGAGGGGAAGCGTGCAGCTGCGGCAGCCACCCCCGGGACCCGCTGCCTGGCTCAGCGGGGTCGCCAGGTTTTCTGTGTAGTCGGCTCTTCTCTAGCCGGTGTCCAGGGCTGGCGGGACGGGGCCGGAGGCGGACGGCGTCACAGGAAACTTTGGGAGGCTCGTCTGGCAGCGGCCGGGAAGTGGCCGGGCCGGGGATGATAAGCTGGGGCCGCCTGGAAGGGACCAGCCGGCGGGTCGGCAGCCGGAAAGGAATTCGGAGGGTGGGGGCGGAGGCGTGATGGAAATGTTAAGTGAGCCCGCGGGGTGCTGGGCAGTCTCCGGAGCTGAGCTCTTGGCATCCGAAGCAGAATTGTGGCCGCGAGTCCCCCACACCCCTAAATACACAGTTTTCACCTTCAGAATCCTGACTTTTTTTTAACACCCCCCCCCCCGTGCATCCCCACATTTTCTTTGCTTCTATTATCACGTTGATTTCTGTAGAGTGGTTTTCAGGTCCAGTGGACTATTACTAACCTTAAAGGCAGGAACTGTGCCTAGCTCGTTCCAGTGTTGCTAGAGTCCAGTAAGTACAAAGTAAATAAGGTTAGGTAGAGCCCCTTTCTGTGGGCCTGACAAGTATATATAGGGTACATATGCTATTTATTACTCGCCCCTCTTAACCTCACCCCCTTTCCCCTCCAGTAATAAGCTCCGATTAAATTTATGGTCTTAGTGCGAAAGGAAGGAAACTAGGAAGGGAAGAAGAGGAGGTGGAGGGGATGGGAAAGGAAGAAGGGTTAGACAGCCCTGGACTTTGGGTGAAGGGTTAGACAGCCCCGGGGGCGGGGGGTTGCATGGTGTTAAGTCTTACAACAAGTCTTTGAGAGAATCCCCTATAGCTTCTAACTCCAGAATCCATACAACATGTTGTCAAACTGGTTTATTCTTAGGATTGAAGACTGCTTCAGAATCCTCCTTCACCAAAAGAATTTGGGAATGAGTAATGTAAGCTAAACAAAAATAACTAGGTAATCTCTAAAAGTATGCTATGTTATTTATTATTAGTCATTATTCTAGGGTGTGTGCCTATGACAGAATTTTTAGGCCTTATATCATGCACTTTGGTTTGAACCACATTCCTTGCCTAGAGCAAATCTAACATCAACTCCCAACTCCAACCTCCCCCTAAAAAACTTAAATTACGTGGATTCCACAGAAGAGTGGTGACATTTTTTAAGCAGGCATTTATCTAATCATAGTAAATAGGCCTATACCTAGAAAAATGTTAAGTTGGAAATTGTACTTTTCTGTTTCAATGTTAAAGGAGCCAAAACCTTATGTCAAGACACGCAAATTTTAAGTACAGAACCCAGTAATTTCCCCTGTTGAAAATAGAAGCAAGTTCCCTGTCTTCAAGTGTGATTACCTAATAAAACTTGTAATTGTGGGGCCAGGCGGTGGCGCACCTGGTTGAGCACACATGTTACAATGTGCAAGGACCCAGGTTTGAGCTCCCACTCCCCACCTGCAAGGAGAAAGCTTTGCAAGTGATGAAGCAGCGCTGCAGGTGTCTCTCTGTCTCACTCCCTCTCTATCACCTCCTCTCTCAACTTCTGGCTATCTATCCAATAAAAAAAGATAACAAAAATTTTTTTAAAAACTTCTAATTGTTAAATATGTCCTCATCTCATAAATTTATGTAAATCTTTTTGAAGATCATGTAGGCCTTTTGTGGGCTAACATTTTTCTAAGGATTTTGTCCTAGAAATGTTTTTCCTAGAGACCTGGGAATGTACTTTTTAAAAAAAGAGAGAGTTAAAGCTTCTGTCCTCCCAAGTTGTGTGGGAGAGAAGGAGCTTAAGTTCTTGGACAAATTGCCATAAGTTGCATATCTGTTATAAAGATATTAGAGGTTTGTTCCACCCCCCCTGCATAAAAGGTAATTAGCTAATACAGATAGACACACATACCTCAGTAGCCAAACGAAACTAAGATGAATCTGCTTAGTTATGTAAATGGGTGTGATTTCTTTTGAAATCTCTGTGCTGACTACAATTAGCATACCGGTCTGTTTTAGTATTTAGTAATAAGTTTTGTTTCTCCGCTATATTTGTGTAGAGTATTTCTGGATTGGAAGATTTTGTTTCTAATATTTCCTCAACAGTATTTATGCCCAAAGTAGTGGGACTACAAAGTTGGGGAGAAATAGTTACTTTTTTTTAACTTTTAGATCTCAAAAATGATCTGGCATTGGCAGATTTATTACAAATAAAGTTTAGTCGTCAGAAATAATAAACTTAATATCTGATGTGCATTTTTTAGTGACTGCTAACAGCAGGAACAACCTTATGTGAATAAATCTCTTAAAACAGTGTTTAGCATCTGAGAAGGTGGACTACCTGGTAAAGCACTGGGCTTCATGCCCAAAGTTCCCAGTTCCATCCCCAAATACCACATGTACTAAAGTGATCTTCTGGATTTGGATTCCCTCTCTCTCTCCTTAGCTGTCTGATATGAAACTCTCTCTCACGTGATAAAGTCCTTTTTTTTTTTTTTTGAGTGTTTGAATACAAGAAACAATGAGATGGAGACCCAAAATGGAATCATTCATACCAAGTCCTAAAAAGACACTGCATGCCTATTTACAGTTTAGCCTATCCCAAAAGTAGATACTAAAACCAGTCAGTTGGGAGATTTTTAATCAGCATGAATTAGGTAATCTTCATGTGATCCTCCAGCCTTCTTTTGCTAATAAAATTTGGGGTAAAGTGGGCCCAACTGTGGTGCACCCAGTTAAGGGCACATAGTACTAAGCGCAAGGACGCATGAAAGAACCTGGGTTGGAGCCCCTGCTACCTGCCTGTAGTGGGTCCAATTATCGAGCAGTGAAGCAAGTCTGCAGGTGTCTCTCTATCTCCCCGTCCTCTCTCAATTTCTCTTTATCCTATTCAATAAAAAAGGGGTGGAATGAAGGCAAGTTGGTGGCACAGTGGATAAAGTACTGAACCATGAGGTCCTTAATGCAATCTCTGTCATCTCACGAACCAGAGTGATACTCTGGTTCTCCTATCTCTCATTAATAAATAAAACAAATCTTTAAAGACAAAACAAAAAAAATCTTATCCCACTCTCTACCTTCAATTTTTTTGCAACTCCTAGCAATACCTAATGCTGTTCAAAGCATATTTTTAAATAAAGCTAGTAAATCTAAATTTATTTGGACAAATTTTCTCCTTTCTTTTTCCTCCAAGATTATCACTGGGGCTCAGTGCCAGCACTATGAATCCACTGCTGGAGGCCATTTTTTCATATATATATATATATATAGGATAGTGCAGAGAAATTGAGAGAGGAGAGATATGGAGAAAGACAGACAGACCTACTTCACCCCTTGTGAAGCTTCTCCACAGGTAGGGAGCTGGGGCCTTGAACCTGGATCCTTGCACCAGTCCCAGCCAAGTACACACTTTGTACTACGTGTGCTTATCCCCATGTGCCACCACCCAGCCCTCCTTGGACAAATTTTCTTTCTTAACAATAGAAGAGAAATGAAATTTCTATGACGATTAAATGTTATGGCTTATGTTTTTTCAATATAAATGAAATCTGTGGATGTACATTAAATAATTAGGTAAAGTCAAAGCGCATTGGAGACTGTTTCACTAAAGCATATTTTCCCAAAAAACATAAAGAAAATCTAATGATAGAAAGCTGTAGTTGGTGAACTAACTATTCATACTTGTAGAGAATAGCTTTTTATAATATGGTGGCAAAAACTTCTATATTGCTGGTATGAATGTGTGTTTTTGAAATAACTATCAAATGTGTGCACATGTGTATTTTAAGGAACCTAAATCTCTAAAAACAAATTATTTCCAATATTTGAATAGTTCTCTCAAGTCTCACCTACCCAGTCAAGAAAATTAAAACTACCTGCCATATGCTAAACTTGGTACTGGGAAATACAATTGAAGTAAATGAATATGGGATAAATCTGTGCTGTGTTTTGAAAATTGAAAAAGCAATTATAGCAAATTCACTTTAAAATTTTTCCTCTGTTATAATTATCACTATACTGCAACATACTTAGCACTTTGCCTGATTTCAAATTTACTGTGCAACTCTCCGCACAACCTGTGAGAGTACAGAAAAATAATTTCCTTCTAGATGATCTATGGGCTTCATAAAATACTAGCCAACTACAGAGGACCTAGAGGGATATATGTATCGGCTGAAGTTGTTAGTATAGGATTAAAGAGAGCTATCTTCTATCATTAAAATGTAGATCTATACCAGGTGCTGCTAAGACTTTTAAAATGTCAGAGTACTGCATAAATTTAGATAAATGTACCCTTAGTATATATCCATTTCCCAAATACCAGTTTTTATCTTTTAATAACATTACTTACCTGGACAAGTGAACACAATAATTTGGACATTAAACCTTAGGCAATCAGTTAAAGGGGGGGGAGAGATTGCAAAAGCCCCCCCCCAGTCTTTTTCCATTATTCTCCCTTTGCCCCATTTTCTTATTTAATAGTTTGTCACAGACTTCAAGAGAAATTCATGCTGTGTACCATTTTATTTCAGTAGTCCCCATACATACCCCTCCCTCTCCTTAATCTGCAGCTCACCTCTTTTTTTTTTTGTTTATTTTATTTTATTTTATTTTATTTTATTTTATTTTATTTTTTACCAGAGCACTTCTCAGCTCTGGCTTATGGTGGTGTGGGGGATTGAACCTGGGAATTGACAGAGCCTCGGGCTTGAGTGTCTGTTTGCATAACCATTATGCTATCGACCCCCCCACACCTCTAGTCTCTCTTTTATGTCACTTCTTAGTGTTGTAACTTTCTGCCCTTTCTAATCCACAGCTCACACTTAACCATTTGCCCGTATCACTAAAAAATGGAGTTAGTGGTAAGATACACAATATGGATATAATTTCTAAGTTTATTATAAAGAAACTGCAGTGTCAGCTATCAGTGGATATAAATGTCTTAGATATTGAAAGTTGTCCTTTTTTTTTAATATTTATTTATTCCCTTTTGTTGCCCTTGTTTTATTGTTGTATTATTATTGTTGTTGTTGGATAAGACATAGAGAAATGGAGAGAGGAGGGGAAGACAGAGAGGGGAGAGAAAGACAGATACCTGCAGACCTGCTTCACCACTGTGAAGCTAATCCCCTGCAGGTGGGGAGCCTGGGGCTCGAACTGAGATCCTTATGTCTGTCCTTGCGCTTTGAGCCACATGCGCTTAACCCTTATCCAAATTCATGTTTGTGTGGAGGTTTCAGCTTTTCCATTTTTACTTTTTAAAATAATTATGTGATTTCCTTTACCCATTTGTGTAAGGAAAATCAAGGAGGAGGAGAAGGAGGAAAGATGGAAGGTATAGTTAGAAGGGAAAAAACTTCTATTCTGCCTTAAAACTAAGTTTAGGTCCTTTAAGACCCTCCCAACAAGAGGTTTTCTGTCCTCCTAACACAACAAAACATTTATTCAACATTGTTTCCCCAATTTCTCTGAGCTGCTGTCCATTGAAAATACTACCATCAGCATACCCAGCCAAGACATGTCCTTGCCAAAACATCCCTAAATCACTCAGACCTGTCAATTTTGTTTTAGTTAATGCAGTGCCTTGCTCTCACCAGTGCATTACTACTGAGCCACCTCCCAAGTACAGTATTTTTCTATATTTTTTCAAAATGAGAGAGGTAGAGAGCAAAACACCACTTGCCTACCCATGGAATTCTCTTGGTTCCTCACATTTGGTGCTAAGGACCAAATCCAGATACTGATGCATTAAAGTGGGTTCTTTGATAGCTGAGTCAGCTCACCAGGACTGGTCCTATTTCACAACCATCCATTTTTCTCAGAATGTAACTGTCCTTTCCTATAGTCCTTATTCCAGACTTACTGGTCTTTCAAAGATAATGGTCAAATGTTTACCTGTGGGAGATTATTGGAATGAGAACTTATTTAAAAATATGGCCTCCTAGAGTTACCCCCAACAGATGCTAACTTAGAAGGTCTAGAAAGAGTGCAGTAAATCTTTATTATTGTCATAAAATCAGTGAATCTGATCAATATGGGTGTATTAAATACTAGTACTTACTTCTGCTTTATCCCCAAATTCCTTGTAGTGTCTTTAAGGAAAGCAGAGATTCATGAATAAAAACAAGATATTTATTGTTGTTAAAATTCGGAGGCTCCAGCTGGCCGGGCTAGCTTCAAGGGCAGGTAAAGAGACTCGAAGACACACGGCTGGGCAGGGAAGCTGTATTTCTTGATTCAGGAACAACGATTCATAAACTAACCCAAACTAATCACCAAACAGAACTCTGTTGCTTCTTTCCCCCGCGGTGGCGCCAACTCTCTAACTCTGTCACTCTGGAACTCTGTTGGGGTACCTTGGGGCGGGGACAAGCGGGCCCACGAAAACTAGCAGGACTGAACCAATTTTCTTGGCAGGGGGAGAGCTAGACCAGACCAATGTAAAGCATACAACAATTTATTTGTTAGGTTTATTTATTACATGAGAGAGAAGAGAGAATCGGAGTACTACTCTGGCACATGCAACAGCAGAGATCAAAGTCAGGGCATCATGCTTTTTTTTTTAACATTTTATTTATTTCTTCATTGGATAGAGGCAAAGAGAAATTGAGAGGGAAAGGGTAGATAGAGAAGGAGAGAGACAGAGAAATACCTGCAGCCTCACCTCTTTTTTAAAAAATTTTATTTATTCTCTTTTGTTGCCCTTGTTTTTTTATTATTGTAGTCATTATTGTTTTTGTCATTGTTGGATAGGACAGAGAAATGAAGAGAGGAGGGGAAGATAGAGAGGAGGAGAGAAAGATAGACACCTGGAGACCTGCTTCACCACCTGTTAAGAGACTCCCCTGCAGGTAGGGAGCCAGGGGCTCGAACCAGGATCTTTACACCAGTCCTTGTGTTTTGTGCCACCTGTGCTTAATCCACTGCACTACTGCAACTTCACCATTTATGTAGTGTTCTCCCTGCAGGTGGGGAGCGGGGGTTTGAAACCAAGTCTTTATTCATTGTAATGTGTGCATTCAACCAGGTGCAGCACAGCCCAGTCCTAGGCTCATGCACTAGTGCTCTAGTCGCTACATCACCTCCCAGACCACATGATACTATTTTTTATATAAATAAACCTGGGTGTTGGGAAAGAACTTTGGAATTTAAAAAAAAATAGTGATTTTAAAATTCTAAAGCAGATGATAAAGTCAAGAGTTATCAAAAGAACAAAAATGACACTGGAAAATAGAAGAAGGGGGATGTGGCCTGTACATGGCTTACCTGGTAGAGTACACACTTTATTGGGTTTGAGTTGTTGGCCACTGCATGGGAACAGCAACCAAAAAAAAAAAAAAATACAGAGTAATGAACCACTGTTCTGCTTTTTTCTCCTACTTCTCCCTCTACTTCTTCCTGGTTTTCACTAGGTACCAAAAACAAAACAAACAAACAAAAAACTCTTGAGTTCACTGGGAGTGGTGGAGTTATCCAGGTATAAGGCCCCAGAAAAGTCCTATCGAAGAGGGAAGCATTCAGTTTGGTCTGTTGGTTTAGAAGCAGAAGGGTGATTTTGACAGAAAAAAAGGATGGTCAACATCCATGAGAAAAGATAAAATGATAGAGAAGACCAGACCTTTTAAAGTAGAAATTAACATAGCTGACATAAAAATATCTTTATAGTTCTAAAATCAGAAAAAATATGCCTGAGAGCATATTCCACAATTTCCCAGCTATGTGGCATAATGTATATTTAATGTTTATCACTGGTGCTTTACATTTAACAAATGATACAAAAGTGTTACTATTATTATCATTTGTAACATTTTATTTATTTTTCGTGGAATTGGGGCTCGTGGTTACTTTTTTCATTCAGATAGAATCACGGAAATAGTAGAAGACTCCAGAGCAGTGAAGCTTTCTTCATTGCCTTGGCTCCTTTAACCTTGTTGATCTTCTCTCACTCAAAACTTCTTTATGTCTTTGTAGCCCAACTAACTCTTCCTACATTGTTCTTTATTTTATTTTTGTATTTAAAAAATTATTATCATTATTATTATTATTACCAAAGCACTACTCAGCTCCGGTTTATGGTGGTGCAGGGGATTGAACCTGGGACTATGGAGCCTCAGGCATGAGAATCTCTTTGCATAATCATTATGCTATCTACCCCTGCCCCATTTTCCTACATTGTTGAGCTGGGATTCCTATAAACTAAAGTTGCAAACAATCAGACATTCTCACTATTTTCTGCAATGGAATTTGTCTCCTGCTCTATGGCTACTGATTTAACTCCAGATTATAGGTTTTGATCCACATATTTTTAATTTTTAACTTTCTCTTTTATATGACTTTGAAGCATATTGGGTTAAATTCCCAGATGATAACTTTAGAGTTTGCTGCAGAGTCCTAATCATGGCTTCAGAAAACTTAAAAAGTTCGCATTTCACTATTGAGTAGAAACTTTAGAAAAACAATATCAACTTTTAAATGAAATTACACGCCTGGAAGGGGAGTATAAATGTAAAAAAGAGAGCACCTCATTAATACTCTTTCAAGCTGCTAGAGTGAAATTGAGTCATTGCATATTCTAACATCAAAAAACTCTCTTGGATATACTAAAGAACACCATTATGCACACAGCAATAAAATGAGAAAGTTATTAGAGGGAGCCACTAAGAATAAAAGGTTGCCAAGACATATTCCTAAAAATGGATAATTTAACATGCTCATTATAAGTGTTCTAAAATAGCTCAAAGATTTCCCAACTGAAATTGAATTCCTTGTGGTTGTTAACTAGTCAGATTATTAATTTTTCTCTTGCTTAGTTAAATTATCTACACCTCTTCATTGACCCATGCAGGCATGTTTTTACCTATACCTATCTAAACATACAGAAATATTTAATATTGGTATTTGATGTTTGCCAGAGTAGTCTTATGGAAGCAAGTAGTTAGGCTTCTTTTTAAAGACCAAGAAAACTGACAGAAAGTCTTTTGAATGAAGACTAGGCATCTGATAGATTCATGATTTTACTATACTGCTATAATTGTCTAAATTGCTTTCATAATGTAGAAACTCTTAATTGCAGAATATCTAAGAATTATTGCATGTCACCACAGTAAACCTAATCACTGGAAAGTTTTTTAGTTGATAATTGCACATTTAAAAATGCCATACCAGTTCATTTGTTTTTTCTTTTTGTTGGAAATATTTGTTTTACTTACCTACTTATGAGAAAGAACCAGAGTATCACCCTGGATATTTAGTACCGGAGCTTGAATTCCCGATCTTATGCTCACAAATCTGAATATACTCTGCACTACCTCCTGGTAACATAATGGATAATTTTTTCATGCCATTTTCATTTATCTCATACAAAATAGCTTAGGTTTCAAATGAGATCTATTGCACTCATATACCACATTTTGGATTCTGTTATTGCTTATTTTCAATGTTTGTGGTTCTATTGGTATGTTTTTTAATTTTTAAATTAACTTTATTTATTTATTTTGGATAAAGACAGTCAGAAATCCAGAGGGAAGGGAGTGATAAGGAGAAAGACAGAGAGACACCTGCAGCCCTGCTTCACCTCTTGTGAAGCTCCACCTGCAGGTGGAGACCAGGGGCTCGAACCCAGGTCCTTGCACACTGTAACATGTGTGCTCAACCAGGTGCACCACCACCCAGCCCCGTTGGTATAGTGTTATTTTTTTTATCTCCTTGATAGCTATGCAATTATAAAATACTGAAGTTTTTTTTCAAGTTTGCACTTTCCTTTTTTTTTTTCTTCTTTACTGGGGGATTAATGTTTTACAGTTGACAGTAAATACAATAGTTTGTACATGCTGAATACTGAATAAATTAATTGAATTGGTGGTACAGCAAGGGTTTGCTTTATCGGAGCTGGTAGTAGAGCAAAAAATTCCTTCTTAAACGTTTTATCTGTACAGAGAAAAAAAAAAGTTCTGTTCCCATACTCTAATACTTAGAAAATCTCAGGTAGCCAGCCTCTCACTCCATCTCCTTCTTCTTCTTCTTCTAGCGTTTGCCACTCCATCTCCTTCAACCATATAAAGGACTCTAACGATAAGAATTAGAAACAAGACTAAAGAAATACACATGAAATCTGAAAATAACAATATACCTTACATTTGTTAGAATAGCTATTATCAAAAAGATAAGAAATTACAAGTGTTGGCAAGAATATGGTGCAGAAAGTCCTTGTGTATTGTTGTAATTGTACACAAAGAACATAAAATGATGTAGCTATTATGGAAACAATATGGAGGCAACTCAAAAAATTACAAATAGAAATATATATTCAGAAACTTCACTTCTGACAAGCAAAGCAGAGCACAGCAAAGCAAAGCAAACATTAACTGGAAAAGAGCTGTGAGACCCATGGTTGTAGCAGCATAATTTTCAATAGCCAAGACATAGAAACAACCTAAATGATAAATTGATAAAGAAATTATGAATATATGTACATACACACAAATGTAGTGCATAGAAACATATACACATATACTCAGTTATAAATAAATAAAATGGGTTCGTTATTCAATTATAAACAAAATATTGCCACATGGGGCTATATGAATGAAACTTGAGGGCATTATGCTAATTGAAATGAAGCAAAGTGAGACAAATACTGTATGATTTCACTACTAAGAGCAATCTAAAAAGCACACATAAGTTCATAGATAGAGTGAATTTATGGTTGGTATGGGAATGTGGGTGGGTAGATAGGTAAAATACTCAAGGTGGTCAAAAAGTATAAACCAATGGTCTAGGTACTGGTAGCAAAATAAAGGTTACAAAGTAAAGGTAATGGTAGTGTAATGTACAACATGGTAAGCATAGTTGATAACATTTACTGTATATTTGAAAGTTGCTAATAGTCTTAAAAGTTGGCATCAAATGAAAAACAAAAAAGTATACCATACTCTGTACGATAACAAATAATTAGGCAACTTAAGGTGATCATCTCACAATAAATACAAATAAATCATTACGGCGTATACTTGAAAGTATTACAAATGTTATATATCAATTTTATCTAAATTTAAGAAAAAATAGTAAACAAAGTAAGAATTGATAGTTTATTTTTGCCATACAGGAAAGGAAGGCGGAGGTTTTGGCAAAAATTGACTACACTGTTCTCTGAGAGTTTTAAAATTCGGACTTTTTCCAGAGACAACCAGAGCAGGGACAGAGAACACACTACAGCTGCTCCCTACTTTCCCTGCCTTCTCACAGACTTCTCTCCAGCTCCTTTGCAACAGTATTAATCCAAGAACTAACACCTCCGACCAGCCCAGGCCCAAAGTTGGGCGGTTCCAATCTGGTGGCCCAGCACCAACCATCGAGAGGAGCCCCCCCCCCACCTCCAATGTCCTAGAGCGGCCGCGGTGTGGGGGCGCGGCGGGAAGGCCAAAGGGGCGGGTCCCAGGAGGAGCCTTGTGGGTCTGATTCAACCGCAGGTCTCAGCCGATATTCGGCGGTGAGCGATTAAGCCTACGGTCTTCGGCTTTCTGATCAATGGTTTCCTAAATCGTTCTTTCTACTGGCTGAACTAATGCAATGCATACTCCACGCCCTCCGCCGAGCGCCTCCCTACAACGGAAATGAACGCAGCGGGCGGGCAGGTGAAAGCCTGCTGTTCAAGGCGAGCCTGGGGCCTCCGCTTGGGTGTAGCAGCAGGAACCCGTCCAGGAACTTGGACCGGGGTTACCCAGATCCCGGGTGCTGTTGCTTGGTCCATCTCCCCAACAAGTGGCGGGTTACTTTAGTTTTCTAGACCGCTTTACTCGAGTTTAATACTTTTCGTGCTTTTGTGCGAATTAAATAAGATAATAAATGTGAATACCAATGCATGCTAGTCATTAAGTGCTCTTTAAACTTTTGTATTAGCGACCCAATGTTGATTTACAAAATTACATGTCAACAGGGATATAATTCCTGAGTGCTTCTTATAGACCTGACAGTGTTGACCACTTTAAGTAAAGATAATTCATTCAATGTATGCTTACTGAGTATATAATACGTAATGTAAGGCAAGACAAAACTTCGGGGCAAGAGGTTGACAAGGAAAGGAAATCTAGGGCTACCCTGTCTCTCAATGGACCACAATTTTAACTTCTGGGCTTTACCCACACTCCCCACCTTCTCTGGCTCCTCAGCCCAAGCCTGTCTTATTTCTCCTTCATCTTCCCGCTCCTCCCTCTTCAGTTCTGTTACTGTCAGGTCCCCAACCATATGAAGCTCATTTGAAATTGACAGTTTACTTTTAGTATGGAATTAGACTCCCAGTAATTTCATTACAAACTTGAGAGCTTTTAACTGTTCCAAGTGGGCAGGTCTGAGAAATTGTTGATTCAACCGAGATGTGAAAAATTAAGTTGAAATGAGTGAGACTCAACTATAGTAGTTCCAGGCCTAGGGAGGTGTGAGGTGGCAAACTTGAAGCAATGTGTGTTTAGCATCAAGAGTAGGCTTCTATTCTATTCCTGTCCCCTCCCCATAATAGGGCAGTAAACTGGAAACTAATCTTTGGCCTAATAATTTCCCCTTGTAATAAATATCATGCAGGAATAATACAGGATGTTGCCTTCACAGTAGATTCAAAGACTCAAAGGATGGGAGAGAGGATTATGGGGATCCAATGCTCCAGGGAGGAAGAAGATGATCCTTGTGTAGAAAATGAAGAGTGTGGGGCCGGGTGGTGACGCACCTGGTTGAGCACACGTTACAAAATACTCAAGGACCCAGGTTCGAGTTGCTGGTCCCCACCTGCCAGGGGGAAAGCTTCGCAGGGCTGGAGGTGTCTCTTCCTCTCTATCCCCTTCTTCCCTCTTGATTTCTGACTGTCTCAATCCAATAAATAAAGATAATTAAAAAAAAAAAAAGAGTGAAGAGTGGTGACACTCATCTGGGGGATATGTAGGACTATACTCCTATGACAACAATCATGTAAGTCAATATTTCCTCAAGAAAGTGATTTTAAAAAGTGTTAAGTATATTGCATTTCCCCCCGCATCACTTGTTTGTTAAAAATAGATGTTTTATTAAATCTGATAAAGATTATGATATCTTGGGTTCTTCATTGCCTTCTAAACTCTCTCTTCTTCTTCTAGCGTTTGCCCTTCTTCCGTAGCCAGTCAACAGCGTCAGGTTGAGCCTGATGTAAAGTTTCGAGACCTCCTTTGAATCTGGAGAGGTGGCAGTCGTTGACTACGTGGGTCATAGTCTGTCTGTAGCCGCAGGGGCAGTTCGGGTCGCACTGGCCATGGCCTGTTCGATAGCGATTGAGGAGGACACAATCATAACGTGCTAGGTCAAAGCTGGGTTGACGCTTGCAGGGGTCTGTGATGAGGTGTTTGTTCTTTACCTCAGCTGACTGCCAACTCTGTTTCCAAGAGTCTGGAACAGAGAAGTTCAGTGTAGGCATAGGAGACCAGATTGGGTGACGAGACGTCAAGCGTTGGACAGGATGGGCGAAGATATCCGCGTATATTGGCAGGTACAGTCGAGCGTAGACGTGGGAAATGAACTTAGATGATGCCGCATCCCGTCGAATATCTGGCAGGGCGATGTTGCTAAGAACTGGCAGCCATGGGACCGGGGTGGAACGGATCGTTCCAGAAATTATCCTCATGGAGGAATATAATTTGGAATCGACCAAGTGGACATGGGGGCTACGGAACCATACTGGGGCACAGTATTCTGCAGTGGGATAGCATAATGCCAGAGATGATGATCGTAGTGTGGAAGCTCTCGTGCCCCATGAGGAGCTGGCCAGTCTTGCAATGATGTTATTCCTCGCGCCCACCTTTGCTGCAGTTTTTATTAGATGTTCGTGAAATGACAGAGTGCGATCGAGAGTAACGCCAAGATAGACTGTCTGGGCTTCATGCCGGATTCTCGTATCGTCAAGTTGCTCATTAAGCTCATGCGAGGCCGAGGCATGGTGTAGATGGAAAACAGATGATACCCTTTTTTCAGTGCTAGGGATTAGTCGCCAGTTTTTACAGTAAACAGATATCAGAGACATGTCTTTCGTGAGTGTTTCCTCGAGGATGTCGAACTTGGATGCCTGAGTTGCACAGCAGATGTCATCAGCGTAGATGAACTTCCTTGAAGAAGTTTCTGGGAGGTCATTGATGTAAATATT
Organism: Erinaceus europaeus; assembly: GCF_950295315.1. Classification (NCBI taxonomy): domain Eukaryota; kingdom Metazoa; phylum Chordata; class Mammalia; order Eulipotyphla; family Erinaceidae; genus Erinaceus; species Erinaceus europaeus. Next base: position 32,696,162 of record NC_080172.1, on the reverse strand, counting down.
AAATAGCGTAGGAGCCAGAACAGAGCCCTAGGGGAGGCCGCTTGAGACAAGTCTCCATCTGCTAGACTTGTCACCCAGATGCACCCGGAATCTTCTGTTTTGGAGAAGAAACGATATAGTAGTGTTGGCCACCCATGGAGGCAGGCATCTGGAGATCTTGACTAGGAGACCATGGTGCCAGACCGTGTCATAGGCTGCTGTGAGATCAACAGAGACAGCACCCGTCTTTAAGTTCTTCTGGAATCCATTTTCAATGTAAGTTGAGAGGGCCAGGACTTGTTCGCAGGTAGATCTTCCTGGGCGGAAACCAGCTTGGGCGGGTGATAGGAATTTCTCTGTAAGAGGAGAAATACGTGACAGAAGCAGCCTCTCAAGGAGTTTGTAATACACGGAGAGGAGAGAAATTGGTCTATAGCTAGCGGCCAGTGTTGGGTCTTTCTTTGGTTTCAAAACTGCTATTATCTTCGCACGACGCCAAATTTTGGGCATAGATTCAGATTCCAAGATGTGGGACTGGAATGAAGTGAGCCACTTCTTTGCCACGGGGCCCAAGTTAAGAATGAGTTCTGGGGTGATGTTATCATAGCCAGCAGCCATTCCTGGTTTAACCCTCTTCAAAGCGTCTTCCAGTTCAGACAGTGTAAAGGGAGAGAGTTTTGGAGATGGACAAGATAAACGGAAGTGGGATGACCACTCATGGGAAATTTCTTTTTTCCAGACTGGGTCGATCTTAGCACGTCCAACTTGAGTTAGGTGACTGTCCACTGAGTTTGGAGATACGGGAGGATGGGAGATGGGAGGGGGTTGGCTACTGGCACCCAGACTATGAAGAAGCTTCCAGGCCTTCCTACTTGAGTGGGTGAAGTTCAGACTTTCCGTGAGTTGTTGCCAGCGGGCTTGGCGTGCTGCATCCAGGGAGGCAATGAGGTGGTCGGCCACATCTGGGTCACCCGACTCATCATACTACTTTAGTAGTTGCTCGCATTCAGCATCAGGACAAGGCATATAGTTAGCACGTCTCCCACAAGGAATGGCTTGGGATAGCTGGGCGGTGATGACTGTGCGGGAAGATCTTGAGAATGTGTCTCGTAGCGGGAAAGGTTTGGCTGTTGACTGTGCTAATCCAGCACAGGTCGGGTGACGAGTCTATTCCATCTAGCACTGTGAAAAGAGCCTGGCTGTTTGGGATCATATAATAGGGAGAGGTCATTCGCTGAAGCCCAGTCGGCTAAGATAGAGCCGTCAGCACGAGTGGAGGAATATCCCCAGTCTTGGTGATGACTATTAAAGTCTCCAACGTAAACGGCTGGGTGATTTGGGCTGGGCAGGACCTCATTATCCCATGAGGCACTGGGAGGCTTATATACGTAAACTCTATATAAACAGCTGACTTGTTTGAGCATTTATCAAATGAAGGACTTGTGTTCAATTCTAGCTTTTGCTGTACTGCATCATTCATAATATTTTTCATTTGATGCTGTCTTTGGTACTTTTTTTTTTTTTGCCTTCAGGGTTATCTATGGGGCTCGGTGCCTGCACTACGAATCCACTGCTCCTGGAGACCATTTTTTACCATTTTTGTTGCCCTTGTTGTTATTGTTATTGCTGTTGTTGTTGGATAGGACAGAGAGACATCAAGAGAGGAGGGGAAGACAGAGAAGAAGAGAGAAAGATAGACATCTACAGACTGGGGATTGCACTTAACACCACTGCACTATCGCCCTGTCCTATTACCATCTAATCTTTACTTCAATTCTCCAAACTACAAATCATTCTAAGAAATAGTTGTCACACCATCAGCTGGGGCCCTAGTCTGGGAGTCCTGGGATTCCCACACAGACATGATGAGCCTAGACCTCGAATAGATCCCTCTCTCCATTGTCACTGGTCATCTCCATCAGGAACAACATAATGGACCCCTTTGGGGACCCTCATAGGACCTTGCCCTCAATATGGATCAAGAACGGTAGAGAATGTTCCATCCTCTGAAGGGAGGCTGGATAACATACTCTATCTATCACCTGAAGAACATAAGTCCTGAAATAGGTGCAGCTTGGAATGTTCCTACTCAACTTAGGAGTCTTTTATCACTTCTTTCTCCATATCAGAAGTCAGCCAGGCAAGTCAAAATGAAGGCTGACTCAACTTGCAATATCTCCTGCTTTCCTTCCATAGAAGAAATTGCACCCTTTAACTTCCTCTGTTATTTATGCTATCAGCACTCAATTTCTATTTTAAATTCTATCTACACATCGATAGCCATTTTCCTTTTCCTATTATGAATAGAAAATTAATTTGTCAACTCACTGTATCTATTTTTTGTGTTATTATTATTTGTCTCTACTGGGACTTCAATACTCCAAGCCAATGTTATAATTTTTTTTCATATAAAAAGATACATATGGGGAGTCGGGCAGTAGCGCAGCGGGTTAAGCGCACACGGCATGAAGTGCAATGACCGGCCTTAAGAATCCCGGTTCTAGCCCCCGACTCCCCACCTACAGGGAAGTCGCTTCACAGGCAGTGAAGCAGGTTTGCAGGTGTCTCTCTTTCTCTCCCCCTCTGTCTTCCCCTCCTCCCTCCATTTCTCTCTGTCCTATCTAACAATGACTACATCAACAAAAACAACAGCAATAATAACTACAACAATGAAAAACAAGGGCAACAAAAGAGAATAAATAAATATTTTTTAAAAATATGTAAAAAAAAAAAGATATATATGGCCAGAGAGTTGAGTGCACATGGTAAAATGCACAAGGACCTGGCTTCAAGCCCCTAGTTCCCACCTGCATGGGAAAGGCTTTAGGAGCATAGAAGCCGTGCTGCAGGTATTTACCTCTATCTTTCTCTTTCATCTCAATTTCTCTTTCTTTCTCCAATAAATAAAAAAATAAAAATAAAATGAATTGAAAGAAAGAAAGAAAAAGAAACAAAGAAAAATACCACAGCACTAAAGTTTTCTTCAGTATGGTGGGTCATGAATTGGAACCTGGGTCTTGTACATAACAAAGTAAACAAGGAACTATCCAAGTGAGCTATCTTGCTGACCCTATTATTTATTTATTTATTTATTTTCACCAAAGCATTGCTCAGTTCTAATACATAATGGTGCTAGGGCTTAAACCTAGGACCTCTAGTGCCTAGGTGTTGGGGACTGGGCACATTGTCCAGGAAGTCCAGGCCATTGTTTCCATGAGAGTCTGAGCTGGTAGACCCCAGACCCTGCCCCCTCCAGGTTGAGATATGGCAGGTCCCACCTGACCTCTGGATTTACCACGGTTGGACCTCGGGGACATGGATGCCTTTCCACACATGCCACTCCTCCCCTTTTTAAACAAAGACCATAAATTACTGTACATGGATAACTTGAAAACTGCCAGCAAACATCCTGATTGCTCAGCTGCCTCCCTTCTCCCCTGCCCCAAAATGCCTGCAATCTACTTCAGGAAAAATATACATTATATACATTGTGAAGCTTATGATCAAATCCTGTATGGTAACCTTTTACTTGTGATCAGTCTGTAAGTCAAAATATGACTATGCATTGTGTTGCTCTATGTTTGGGTTAATGATTATCTCAGCCTTCGCCCCCTTCCCCAGCTCCATTGGGTAGATCTACTTGCTTTTATTCCCACAATAAATGACATGCCCCTCTGAGGCCTCTCCCGGAGCTGGTTGAGTTTGGCATGGCTTCTTCCTCTCTGTGAGTGTCCCTGGGTGTCAGTCAGAGTTCAGGGCACCAGTATGCTGGCCTAGCTTCATGGCGGGAGACAGATGACCAGGGACACATGGCTGAGCGGAGAAACAGTATTTCTTTATTCACGAGCAAACAGTTCAAAAAACTAATCTAATCTAATCACAACCCAATTCTGTCCTGCCTCTCTCTCCTCAGGCGGAAGACTCAGCAACCAAGGAAGTACATAGGATAGGGGCCGGGGAGAAGGAAGAAGCACGAAAAGGCAAGGACTAAACCAAAATCTCCCGGAGGCAGGGGGAGTGAGACCAAACCAATGTAACAGAATGACCATGTAAATAGACCACAACGTCAAGCAATGTAACAGAAGGGATCCCAGAAGCAGAACTAGAAGCATACCAACAATTCCCCCTTTTCTTTTTAACTAATTGACCATAGTATCAGGAGTGTGGGGTGAACAGAAACCTATATCGTACAGGCATTTAAAAAAAAAAAACTGCCACAAGACATGGAAGAACAAATAAAAGAGCAACAAGAACCAGTGTGATGCCAAGGGAAGGCCTGAGGGGGGCGTTTCTTGCCTCTGGGCAAGGCTTTATCAAGGTAAAGGACATTTCCTGCCTCTGTGGGCTTCTCTTGCCTCTGGGGCGTTTCTTGCCTCCACGGGCATATCCTGCCTCTGTGGGCATTACCTAGCAAGGAGGGGCAGGTATGGCCTATAGAGTCTCAAGGCAACTGGCTGCAGTCAGTCTCTATCTCACATAAGGCATCTCTTGCGCTCACAACTTCACCTTCCTTTTTCAGCCATTTCACAATGTTTCCTTTTTCCATGGTAGGAGATAATGATGGCATCAGAATCTTAATAGGATCTGCCTGTAACCACTGAGTGCTATACCAACATCTGGGGAAAAACAGAGTCACCCTAGGACTCCCAGGGGACTGCTCTCACCCTTCACAGCCAGTGGCCAGGGAGGCAGGGAACCCGGAGCGACAGCCCACACCTAGGCTTGAAATTATATTGTATTAACAATACTGCTATGTTGCTCAGTTATGTTCCTGAACCATTGAGGACAGCATCAGCATTGTGCTATAGGACACTAACAAACTGTTCTCCTTTTCTTCTCACAAAATCCTGTGGAAATGTCTATTACTGTGGTTACTACATTATATTATGACTAGTTGTGTTATTTTCAGATCATTAATTTGAGTTCTAAGGAGAGTCTGAGAGTTTTTTTCCCATCTATTTCTCTTATGCTTTATGCACTGTATTTAGTGATTACATTTGAACAGTTAAATGAAACCCATATAGAAGTTGTATAATACATATTATATATGCATTTTAATGATCACTATAGTATGAACATTATGCAATCATGAATTGGTTAAAAAATAGATCATTAATAAAATTTAATAAGCACCCCCACTATGTGAAGAAAAGGAAGCCCTTTTAAACCACTGGTGTATGTAAATTTTTCCAGCTGCTATGAAAACCAGTATGGAAATTTTTCAAAATTTAAAAAATAAGTCTGACACATGATCCAGCAGTTTCATGCCTAGGTATCTTTATGAAGAACAAAGACGCACCAGTGAAAAGAAATATGCATACCTAATTTCACTGCAGCATTCTTTCCAATAGCCAAAATTTGGAAGCAACCCAAATATCTATGGCAAGTGAGAAAATAAGAAAGTTGTGATATACAAGCATTGGGATACTATTTTGTTATGAGAAAAGATAAAGTTTTGCCTTTTGCTACAACATGGATGGAACTAGAGGGTATCATGGTAAGTGGAAGAAAAAGGATAGAAACAAAAGACATATGGTCTCATTCATATGTGGAATATATAGAGAAACAAAATTATGGAATGGAAAAAGTCAAAAATAGATAAAAAAAAAAAAACCTTAGTCTAGGACTGCAGATCTGAAGCTACTAAGGGGACTGACTGTTTGTTGTATTGGCAAAGTATAGGAACTTTCGTGGTGGGAGAGGAGTATTGACAAATTTTGAAGTGTGAAATTTTATTCCTAAAATGTAAAATGATACTGTAAATTAACATTACTTCAATAAAAAACAACCCAATTAGGGTTGTTGTTTCTCATTTTTGAGTTTTAGGAGTTGTTATTTTTGCCATCAGGAGCTTAGTGCCTGGAGGACAAATCCATCACTCCTGGCCAGCCTTTCTCTCCTCTCTCGCTCTCTCGTTTAATAGGACAGAGAAAAATTGAGAGGGGGAGAGGGATATATAGAGATAAAGATAGACACTTGTGATTTGTGTCACCGCTCATGAACCTTCCGCCTGAAGGTGGTGTGGAGCAGAGGCTCCAGTCCAGGTCCTTGCTTTTTTTTTTTTTTTTTTTTTTTAATGTTTTGGATAAAGCTTTCAATGTTTCACCAAGTATGTTGTTTACTGTGTGTTTGGCATTATAAGATTGTTACTAAGCTAAGGGATATTGAGTCTATACCCATTTTGTTGAGGATCTTTATTACAGAAGGATATTGAGGGCTGAGAAGTTATCACAGTAAAGAGGTAAATAGCACTTGGGCTTGTATATGAGAGATTCCAGGCTTGACCACCAATACAGCCAGTATCCAGAGATGAGCAGTATTTTGAGAGAGAAAGGAAGAGGAGAGAGAGAGAGAGAGAGAGAGAGAGAGAGAGGGGAAGGGAGGGAGGAAGGAAAGAAGGAAGGAGTGAAGGAAGGAGGGAAAGAAGGTAGGAAGGAGAAGGAAAGAAGAAAGGAAGGAAGGAAGGAAAGAAGGAAGGAAGGAAGGAAAGAAAAGAAAGAAAGAAAGAAAGAAAGAAAGAAAGAAAGAAAGAAGGGCCCTCTGACAATGTCAAATGTCAACTAGTGCACAAAATAACCCTGCTTGAGTATAGCTGCAGTATTGTAGGTACTCATTAAACTTTCAGTAAGAAATAGCATATTAGAGTATTTTAAAAGAGTCTTTAATGAAATCATTCTTTGTTCCTATAATTATTTCTAATTGCATGTTCTGCATACAGTGTTCAAGGATTCATAAGATCAGAGAAGTACTTCCTATAGAGCCTATCAAAGATAGTACCAGTAGAATAATTAATTTCCATCAAACTGATTTGAAAAGTTGTCAGTATTAATTCATGAAGCCCAACATAAAAATAAGTCAGTGTTTACATAGTAAGCCTTTTCTTTTTCAACAAACTAAAAATTTAAACAAGTGACCAAATTGTTTTAAATTTTCTTTATTAGTGATTTAATAATGAAAATTATTTTTAATTTTAAGAAAATAATTTCAAGGAGTTCTTAAGTACTTTGGAATTCCTATTGAAATGTTAGAAGCTGATACTCTAAGCAAAAGCCATTTCATATTATTCACTATGCCTAGACCATGAAAGTGAGTAATTGCATTGTATAAAAGTGAGTTACTGGGCAGAGGGTAGACAGCATAATGGTTATGCAAACAGACTCTCATGCCTGAGGATCCAAAGTCCCAGGTTCAATCCCCCGCACCACTATAACCCAGAGCTGAACAGTGCTCTGGTTAAAAAAAAAAAATGAGTTATTACAGTGTATACTTAACTGGCTTAAATAATTCTGAACTGAGTTTGAAAATGTGATAATTTGTTATAAAACATTCTAATACAACCTATATCCCAAAAACTATGACTATAGACGACAGGACAATGACGAATAGGACCAATCTATAAAGCAGGCAAACAAAAACATGATAGTCAGATAGATATCAATTGAAAGGGCTCCACTGGGGTCACTTGTCTCCATCTTTGGGGACAAGTAGTAAACTTATCAGATGCTCGGTGTGTTAGTTTAAAAGTTGAGAATACTGATGTCCACCTTTCTGGTTGTTGGGGAACCAGAAATAATATTTGATAATATATATTATATGAGCAAACACTAATCACAGTTGAGTTATGTAGGAAATTCTTATTAAGTTGGTATATTATCCTTCAGTATAAAAATAATTTACATTATATAATATATATAAATTCAACATATTTCAGTATTTTGAGATATAGTATATTTTAATTTGAATGTAGTTGAATTTGCTATTACTTTCCTTTTATAGGTAATAAGTTTTATTGTGTGTGTATGATACATACACATATGTTTCCCCCTTATCTGATATTTTTAAATTTAGGAAAACAGATGAGTTTGGAGGGCTAACTATGTTAATATCTACCTTGAGGAGATGTGGAGAAGATGTTGCTATATCCCTGTAACAACAATAACAATCTTATAAATCAACATTTTCTCAATGAAATGATTCCTCCCAAAAGAAGAAAGAAATGAGTTTTGGGCTCACAAAGCTAGCTCCCTATGTAAAGTCAGTGTCTTGTCATGTTCATGGCTCAGGTTTTAAGACTCAACACAGTGGCTGGGAAGTGGCATACCTGTTTGAGTACACATGCTACAAAGCACAAGGACCCAGGTTCAAGCCTCCGGTCCCCACCTGCAGGGCATAAGCTTTTTGAGTAGTGAAGCTGGGCTGCAGGGGTCTCTCTGTCTCTCTTCCTCTCTGTCACCCCTTCCCTTTCAATTTCTGGCTATCTTTATCCAATTGAAAAAAAAGAAAAAACAAACAAACAAAAAGACCCAGGACCATTTGGGAAATGCCATGACATGAAAGGAAACTGGTGCTTTTATGTCTCTCCCTCTTTATGTCGCCATCACTCATTGAAAAGTGGCCTAGATGTTGCACTGGTATGCCTCCCCCATCTCATTTATAAATAAATCATAAAAGAGAGAGAGAGAGAGAGAGAGAGAAAAGTGATCGAGGAGAAATGAAATCACACATGCGTGAGGTCCCCACTCTGAATAATAAAAGAAATAGATTTATTGGTTTATTTAAATCAACTGATGGTATAATATCATACATCACTCTGTCTTAAAGGAAGAAGGCATGGTTTTGTTCTTTTTTAAATTGTGAAATATCATACATACTTTATAATCAAAATATAAAGTAATACAAAATAATTTTAAGAATTATAAGGTGAGGGACCGGGTGGTGGTGCACCTGGTTGAGCACACATATTACAGTGCTCAAAGATCCGGGTTTGAGCCCCCAGTCTCCACTTGTAGAAGGAAAGCTTTGCAAGTGGTGAAGCAGGGCTGCAAGTGTCTCTCTCTCTATCTCCCCTACCCTCCCAATGTCTGGCTGTTTCTATCCAATAAATAAAGATAATAAAAAAATTTTTTTAAAGAATTATAAGGTGATGGTTGAGTATCTATTGTTGAATTACAAAACAAATTATTTCTATTTTTGGAAGTTCCTATTTGCCTTTGCCTGAATGTATCTTCTCCTCAGACTAACAGTCACATTTGAAGTCACTCCCCTATAGGTGGGGAGCCAGGGCTCGAACTGGGATCCTTACTACAGTCCTTAAGCTTTGGGCCACCAGCAACACAGAAAAAAGATATTTACGTCTGCCATCTGTCCTGGCTTTCCTTCCTAATATTTAAGGACAGGCAGGTACCATTTAGCACAACATTTATAAGAATGTTGAGAAAATTGTCAGCTTTAACCTTGAATCAGCAATTCTCAAAAGAAAGGATCTGCTGCTGTTACAGAAAACAAAGGAATTCTCTGAGGATAGTAGTTTTCATGTAGAAGAGAAACCAGTACGCAGATTCTTGGTGAATATGAGGGCCCAAGTTTGAGTCTCTGTCTCTCTGTCATGTGTAATGTGTGTGCCTAACCACTTGTGCCACTGCCTAGCATAAATAAATATTTTAAAAGAAATAAAATGTTTTATTTGTCTGTCTGTTTTTTTGTCACCAGAGTTATTGCTAGGGCAAGGTGTAGGCACTAGGAATCTACCGTTCCTGGTGGCTATTTTTAACTTTTCTTTTTCTATTTTATTTGTCAAGACAAAGAGAAATTGAGAGGAATGGGGGAGATAGAGAGAAAGAGAGATATATGTACGCTTACTTCACTGTGTGTGCAGGTGGGGAGCAGGAGCTTCTTGAACTTGGGTTTTTACACATGGTAGTGTGTTTAAAAGGGTCACCACCACCTCAACATTTAAAGAAATAAAATGTGTTCCTTGGGAACATGTTGTGGCTCAGCCAGTAAAGCACATGTCTTGCCTGTGTGAGTCCCTGAGTTTAATTTCTGGTACCATATAAAAACACCAAACACAAGGATGGTAGCGCAGCTAAGAGCAAGTGGCTTAAAGCACAATGATTGGCATAAGGTTTCTGGCTTGAGCTCTGGCTCCCCACCTGCAGGGGGGTTGCTTCACAGGCATTGAAGCAGGTCTGCAGGTGTCTTTCTTTCTCTCTCCATCTGTCTTCCCCTCGTCTCTCGATTTCTCTCTGTCCTATCCAACAACGACGACATCAATAAGAACAACAATAATAACTACAACAATAATAAGCAACAATGGCAACAAGAGGGAATAAATAAATAACTAAATGAAATAAAAAAAAACACAAAACAGGTGGATTCCATGGATTAAAAAAAATGGGTCAGAGAGTGACTCTATAGTATTGTACATGTGTGAAGGCCTAGGTTCAATCCATGATATTGTACAAAAATAAAATTTAAATGTGGTTTTTTTTTAATGAAAAGATCTTTACTACAAAAATCATAAAATAGCATAATGACAATCATTAAATCACAAAGCACAATAAATGTAATTCAAATGGCTGGGCAATGTAAATATGAATAAGAAGTATTACAATGGAGCGCACATGTTAAAGGAGTGCAAGGACCCAGGTTCAAGCCCCTGGTCCCCACCTGCAGGGGGAAAGCTTTGCAAGAAGTGAAGTAGTGCTGCAGATGTCTCTCTGTCTCTCTTTGTCTCTATCTCCCCCTCTCCTCTCGATTTCTAACTGTCTCTATCCAAGAAATAAAGATACTTAAAAAAAAAGCATTACAAAGACTATACTAAAAGCTTATTAGTGAACAAAACAATAAATATAATTTGCCATAGTGTGGATGTGGGAAATTGATGCTTTGAATAAGAGTTCTGGCTCCTTGTTTCATAACTGAATGTCATCATACAGTGCATAAAAATATCTGATCTGAGGGGCCAGGCAGTAGTGCATATAGTATGAAGGGCAAGATTTATAATCTATTGTAAAGCAATACAATTTTAAAAAATAAAAAAGAATTCAGTAGGCATAAATTCTATTTTAATTAAAATGTTAATAAATTTTCCTTTAAGATTCGTTTGGCTTTATCTAAGATGTTTACTTTATTAAGATAATAATTTTTAATAATGATAGTAGCATGATAATAAAGTTAACAGAATAGCAGGTAAAATTCACACTTTATAAAGTTTTGTATTGACTTAATCCCCAATTTGAGGGGAATCAATTAAAACCATATTCCAGGGGTGAATTAGAATTAATATATTTGAGTGGTTTATAAGACCACTAGCCACTTTAAATATGACAGATACATATTGCCTCAGTGCAAACAAATGATTGTGCTTTTCTAAGTTCAGTAAAATAAAAATGCCATTACTTGTACTCTTTCTCAGACATTGTAACTTTTAGCATCCCATAAATCCTAACTAATTATGTGTCAAGAGAAAAGGTTAATTATAACTCGAATATGCTTCCCTTTTTTATCTAATGAATCAATAGCACACATTGAGAATGCTGGAGGGTGGGGGAAGGTAGGGCAGGGAAAAAAAAGCTTAAAATAACTGCCTTAGTAGGTTCTATATGTAACAAAACATCCTAGACAATAGAAAACACTGGCTCATGGGGGCTGGGTGGTAGTAGCGCAGCGGGTTAAGTGTACATGCGCAAAGCTCACGGAACTGCGTGTAAGGATCCCGGTTCCACGCCCCAGCTCCCCACCTGTAGGGGTGTGGGTTCACAAGTGGTGAAGCAGGTCTGCAGGTGTCTTTCTTCCCCCCCCCCCCCCCCCCCCGTCTTCCCCTCCTCTCTCAATTTTTCTCTGTTCTATCCAACAACAACAATAACAATAATAACAGCAACAAAGACAACAAAAATAGGAAAGGTGGTCTCCAGGAGCAATGGATTCGTAGTGCAAGCACTGAGCCCCAGCGATAACCCTGGAGGCAAAAGAAAACACTGGCTCACTAGACAGTTTATTCATTTGTTATTGCTATCAATAAACAAGTGTTTATTAAATAGTAGCTGCTCCAGCCACATTGTGCTAGGTTAGAAGTGATACAAAGAACAGATTTAAGTAAGACAATATTTCTTCTCTCAAAGAACTCCCAATTCTGTAGTAGTGAACTTAATCTGGAGATCCTGTTCCTGCAGTTCTGTACTAAGGAGACCATGGTAAGTGATTCCTAAACTACTGTCAAAGTCAGTCCCTTGCTGCAGACATCAAGAGGTTCTTCTAGCCAGAGGTTTTTTTTTTGGGGGGGGGGATTTTATTCTCCAAATAACTGTTAGACTTTTCTAAATATCACATATTTGTATAATTTTAAGCAACATAGAGCTAATATATGTATATATAATATTATTGTGCTACTACTATAATAGGATTATAGTTTCTTTTTTTTTCAGTATGAAAGAAAATAAGTCTTTGTTGATGTATCATTCACTGATAACTCATTTCAAAAATCACTCTAGTGTCAAAATTTTCAATGACAAAGCACCATAGCCTTATTAGATAACTATATTACACTATTAAATTGTATTGCTTTATAATCATACATTTCTCTGGCATCATATTATTTATTTGAAAAGTCATAACACTAGTGTCAACTTAGTCTTCCAATGAATATACAATGAATAATAAATCATTAGTTTGACCTATCTGGAGTCTTAAATGTAGACTTCATGATTGTGTCTCTGTCTAGTAAACTTGGCTTTAATGACGAGGAGAAAGAGCACATATGCCTCCATAAGGAAACATTGCACCAAAGATTTAACTGTTTGGCATGGTTGATGCAAAACAAATAACACTAGCATTAGACAACACATGGCATCTAGTGTAGTTAATGGTATCTGAGTAATGCTATAGTTGGCTTCTGCACTAATTCTTTAAAATAATATTCTGCTGTACAAAAACATTTTGCTCTATAATCTCTTTTACATGCACAATCTTTAATCTTCACAACTATAAACACCAATCTTTACAATCTTCATTTTACAAAAATAATTTCTAAAGTAGGTTAAAATGCCCAGTGCTTTAAGAAATAAAGCTGTAAGAGCCAGCATTTGAATCCAGATTACTCTGATTTCATCTTTTATATTTCCTCACAGCCCTGCCACCCCCCCCAAAAAAAAATCTGCTGTCTAGCTTGAAAATGGTACTTTTACCTTCAAACTAACCACATGAATAAAGAAAACAACAATCTTCATAAACCCATCAAAGTAAAAATATCACTTCTTCATAATGCAGTGTCATCAAGATATCAGAAGTCTCTTTGGTCTGATTTGCTGCATTTTGATCGCACACCTGCAGCAAACATTTCTAATCTCATTTAGAAAAGTAATGTACACAGAAAACAGGACCTGCTGACTTGACAAAGAATCACATCCGCATCTGACATCTTTCCAAGCCACTCTAAAGCAACAAGTGTTAGTTGTTAACTAGTAAGAACTAGTCTCTGTGTACTTGAGTGTATCTAGCTTCTGAAGAGATAGCAAAGAGTTACTAGTACTCCTAACTGGTTATTCTTCTCATTTATGACTATAATCTTAGTCACAATAAAGGCAGCATGTTTTGATCAGCAGTAAATAAAGGAATACAGTGGTCCTGTCCACATATTGATTTTTTAACTGCTGGTATCCAGAACTAAAAGAGAGTAAAATCCTGTTGTTTTTGTTTGTTTTCAGACAGGGAATAAAAGACAGAGGGAGAGAAACAGAGAGAAAGAGGAGAATCACCACTGCTTCATTACTTGCCCTTTTGTGAGGTACTCCTCTGTGGTGGCTGGGGGCTCAGACCTGGATCCTTGTGCATGACAAAGTGTGAGCCACCTCCCTTCTGACACCTAGCTTCTGCTACTTTAAGCCACAGAGTCTGTCTCAATTTGTTACAGTGATTACAGGCAAGGAGTATAACACTTTAAGAGATTATAGTACAACAAAGGAAAACATTCACATTATAGATATTTGGGGAAAACTGAAAAGAAACTTCTCATCCTGTTGGCAATGACTTCCCCTAAGTGATAAAGTCATAATAATCTTGCTACTACAGACTTCTTTATAATGTCTGTATTGACTCCAGCTTTCTAAATAAATATTGTGTAAGTATATCCCTTTGGGTTGTACAAGATCATACACATTGACATATTAATTGTATAATTGATGATGGGATAATTGGAAGCAATCTAATTATCCAAAATTTGATAATGGTTAATTAAATTCTGATTTGTTCTTTTGGTGGGATATTAAATAGCCACATTCATGAATATAATGTAATAATAAAGAATAAGTTTTAAAACAAGGATACAACATACCTTAATTGTTAAGACTGTAAACACTGGAATCAGACTGCCTGCATTTTAAACAGATTTGCTTCTTAAAAACTCTACCTTTCCAGGTGGTTCACTTCCTAACAAAGTCCCAAAACCTAGATATAGACCAGGTCCCCTGAGATAGAGCATATGCATATTTCACACGTATCCATAAACTAGGGCAATATATATACCTGAAAGCAAAAGTACACAATAGTCTGCAGTGAATACCCCCCAACACTTCATCTGCACTATTCCAGCCTTTAGGTCCATAATTGTTTAACAATTTGCTTGGCTTTGTATGTTAACTCTCTTTTTCAGCCACTAGGTTCCAGATGTCAGCATGATGCCGACCAGACTTCCCTGGACAGACAAACCCACCAATGTGTCCTGGAGCTCCACTTCCCCAGAGACCCACCCTACTAGGGAAAGAGAGAAGCAGGCTGGGAGTATGGACGGACCAGTCAACACCCATTTTCAGCGGGGAAGCAATTACAGAAGCCAGACCTTCCACCTTCTGTATCCCACAATAACCTTGGGTCCATACTCCCAGAGGGATAAAGAATGGGAAAGCTATCAGGGGAGGAGATGGGATATGGAGATTGGGTAGTGGGAATTGTGTGAAGTTGTACCCCTCTTATCCTATTGTTTTGTTAATGTCTCATTTTAAAAATAAGTAAATTAATTTAAAAAATGAAAAGAAAAGCTCTCAGGGGAGGGGATAGGATATGAAGTTCTGGTGGTGGGAATTGTGTGGAGTTGTACCCCTTTTATCCTATGGTTTTTGTCAGTGTTTTCTTTTTATAAGTAAAAATTAAAAGAAAACAAGACTGAAAAAAGTGAAAAAAAAAACTACCTTGTAGACAATTTCTTTCTCATTTTTCTCATTTGAGGAATAGTAGAATTGACTTCAAGTCTTTTTTTGAGGCTCAGATGGATGACATTACATTGCATTTACTCTAAGGAGAATATATATATCTGATAGTGAGCTGTGCTTTATCATCAGGATTATTATTATTAATAATTTATAATTAAAGAGTTGCAGTTGCCTTCACATATAAGTTAAGCCCCTGATTTTTTGTATGATTGTGACATGAACTTAATTACGCACACTGTGATGCCTACACAATTTGAATTTAGTTGTCACTTAGATTACATTATGACTCCACATGAAAATAAAAGTTGTTGCCAAGTAAGAGAGTTAAATTTATATTAGTAAAGCAAATATTTTTTTCTGAAAGGACTGTATGCTTCTGCAAAGCAACCCAGAAGAGGAGGCAATGATACCTTTTTTTTTTTGACTTGAGTTCATAATTTTTTAAAAATAAATATTTGGCAACAAAAACAAAATAAACCCCCAAACAAAGTATAAAGCTGTATGTTATGTGTATTCCAGTGTAAAAATTTAACCAGCAAAGATTTAGATGGTACATAGTGGGTTAATGAAGTTTATCTTTTTGTCTGCAAAAATTACAGAAACTTACCATTTTCTTTATTTTATTTTTATTTTTTTGAATTTCTTTATTGAGAGATTAATGGCTTACAGTGAACAGTAAAATACAATAGCTTATACACACGTAATAGTCCCAGTTACTTATCATTTTCTTAAAACTTAAATTTAAAAAATGTATTCCACGAGACTGTTAAAAAGTTCAGGCGTTTGAGGGATTATAAATTAAATATTACTCTTTCTCCTGTTTTGTTTTCCTAGGAGCAACTCTAGATAATTCTGATAGAAAGGAATTTAAAGCAGTAAATTAGGTACTTACAAAATTACAGGAAGGGTTCAAAAAGCAGAAGACAGTACTACTGATTTCCAAGGCACACCATTGTAATCCAGAGGCCAGCAAATTGCTGCTGTTTCCTTTGCTCTAGTTCCACAACTGGCTCAGTTCCATCTGAAGTTCATGGCTAGACACTGACTGCTGCATCTGGGCCACTGCCTCTGGATAATGACAGGTGATAAGGTGACCCTGGAATGCTGAGTCTTGCTATAAACCCTCATGAGCTGGCAGCTCATCATGAAGAGAGGCCTCCACTTTACTTCTAATTTCCAGGTCCCTCAATGCTGAGAGAAAATGTTCATCTAGAACTCCAGCTTTTAGAAAATTTGAGAAAGGATATAGTAGTTACCTATTATAAATTATTAAGCAGTCCCCAATTATATACTTGTGTGGAAAATGACATACTGGCTGTTTGAGACATTTCATCTTTATAATGCACCAATAAATGCTAATCCAAGCTAAGTCTTTGTGCATTTGTGAGAATATAATAAATTCTAAGCAGTAAAATGGGTATGTTACTGACTTATTATATACATCTTCATGTAATAAGTAACGGATGACCTTATCATATATTAAGTGAAGTTCAAAATGGCATAAGTAACTCAATTATGGTATTGAATGATTTTGCTTTCTTTATTTCTTTTTTCTTGTTTTTTAATAATTATTTTATTTAGTAAGCCTTTCTTGTTATTGATGTCGTGGTTGTTAGATAAGACAGAGAGAAATGGAGAGAGGAGGGGAAGACAGAGAGGGGGACAGAAAGACAGACACCTGCAGACCTGCCTCACCGCCTGTGAAGCAACTCCCCTGCAGTTGGGGAGGCAGGGGGCTTGGAGACCTTTACGCTGGTCCTTGCACTGCGTGTGTTTAACCTGCTGTGCTACCGCCTGACTCCCTTCTTTCTTTCTTTTTTATTTTTGTTTGCCTCCAGGGTTATTTTTGAGCTCGGTGCCAGCGCTACGAATCCACTGCTCCTAGAGGCTATTTTTCCCCTTTTGTTTCCCTTGTTGTTTATCTTTGTTATTATTGTTGTTGCTCTTACTGTAGTTGTTGTTGGATAGGACAGAAGGAAATGGAGAGAGGAGAAGACAGAGAAGGGGAGAGAAAGACACCTGCAGACCTACTTCACCGCCTGTGAAGCAACCCCCCCCCCCCATGCAGGTGGGGTGCTGGGTGCTGGAACCCGGATCCTTGACCTTCACGCCATGGGAGCTTAACCTGCTGCATCATGGCCCAGCCCCCCTACTTTATTTCTTATAGGCAGGGGACTCTAGCTTGTGCAATTCCACTGCTCCTAGGCTGCTCTTTCACTTACATGGTAGCTTTATCCCTCGTGCCATAGTACCTCCTGTGTGGTATTGGGACTGTCCACATAGCAAGACAGGTCCCCTACCTGGTGAGCTATTCCTTCATTCCAAGAATAGATTTAAAATTCTTTTTTTTTTTTAAAAAAAAGATTTTATTTATTTATTCATGAAAAATGATGAGAGAGAGAGAAAGAACCAGACATCACTCTGGTACATGTGCTGCCAGAGACCAAACTCAGGACCTCATGCTTGAGAGTCCAGTGCTTTATCCATTGTGCCTCCCATACCACAATTTAAATGTCTTTAAACATCAATCATGTAACATTTCATTCATACAATATAATGTCCTTATTGCAATATAATGCCCTTCATTTGCCCTATTTCTGTGATACAAGGGTTTTAGTAGCACTTTCTTGTGTTTCCTGATCCTGCCTGAGAACACAAGAAAGGTGTGGCTACCAATTCAAAACTAAATTAATTGGGCCACCAGAGGTTAAGTTCATTGGTGTAGCAATTTCACCACCTACATGGGGACAGGCAGAATACCAATGATTCTTGAAGTGCTTACTAGAGGTCAGCTACTGTTCCTTCATTTAAACCTTAGGAGGATCCTAAGAGGCACATACATTTTGAATCTTCTAGTATAAAGAAACTAGTCTTTAGCAGACAAAGAACTTGGCTAATATCACAGGATTTATTTCTGAAAGAGTCTAGAATTAAATCTCCAAAGTTTTCCCTGGCCAGTTTTCTAGAGCATGAATTTGTTCTATCTTAGCAATGCAGGAATTTGTGAAATGAGAATTGGTAAGGGATCTGGTATTTGGTGTAGCTAAACATGATGCAAGCCCAACCCCAGGAAAACTTATAGGTTCTATAGCCATAGGCCATCTCATTCCAATAGTTTTTATATGAGGATAAGAAGTGATCACATATTAGAATGAATCTACTACTGAAAGAACAATACAATATGCATTCATTTAATCAGCTAGATAATCAGTGATTAATTCATTAACTGTTATTCACAGAATATTAGAGGTCTGTGGGGACTAAGAAAATAATACCAGTTAGTGGTTCGGTAGTTGGTGCATTGGATAAAGCACTGAACTCTCAAATATGAGTTTTGAGTTCAATCCCTGGCAGCATATGTACCAGAATGATGTCTGTCTGTCTGTCTCTCTCTTTCCCTCTTTCCTCCTCCTCCTATCTTTCTCATGAACAAATAAATAAAATACATATAAAAAGGAAAATATTACCATTTACAGTCTTCCTCATACTCTTGAGGAATTTATAATTGCTATGGAGATAATAAATAAAAACACACCAAATATGAATAGAAATTATACTATAAGACAGAATCATATTTTAGTGCTCTTTTGAAATTTTAAAAAATTATGCTTTAATTGTGAAATATAGCCTTAGATATAATTTACTCCTAGATACAATCCTATCAAACATAGAGGTACAAATTTATTAATCTAAATTTTATTAACTTACTACTACGGGTTGTAAAATAGGGTAAATATCTATAAAAGCATTTGAATATTGGATATAGTAAGGCTTTAGTACAACTAGAGCAACTTGAGCAATCCATATCCATCATTACAATATTCAGTTCAACTTTTAACTTCATGAATACTATGTGGCTTTTTTTTAAATTGAGAAATATGTTTGGTATAATTTTGTAACCAGAAAAAAAAAGAAACATTTTTCTCATGTAAAATTCATATATTGTCAAAAATACATAGCAGGGAAAGTAAAATCTCACCCCAAAGTTATTTTTTATTTTATCTTTATTTATTTTTTTCCTTTATTGGGGGGAGATTAATGGTTTACAGTCAACAGTAAAATAGAGTAGTATTCAGTTTTCCACACAACAATCTAAACCTTGCCCCTCTAGATCCTCCTCTGCCATCATGTTCCAGCACCTGGACACGCCCCTCCCCCCCCCCACCTTACTTTGGTGCAATACACCAACTTTAGTCCAAGTTGTGCTTTGTGTTTTCCCTACTGTTATTTCCTTCCTTCCTTCCTCCCTTCCTTCCTTCCTTCCTTCCTTCCTTCCTTCCTTCTTTCCTTCCTTCCTCTCTTTCTTCCTCTCTTTCTTTCCTTCTTTCTTTCTTCCTTTCTTCCTTCCTTCCTTTTTTCTTTTTTATTTATTTTTATATTTATTTATTTATTTATTTAAGAAAGGAGACATTAACAAAATTATAGGATGGGGGGTACAACTCAACACAATTCCCGCCACCCAATCTCCATATCCCATCCCCTCCCCTGATAGCTTTCCCATTCTCTATCCCTCTGGGAGCATGGACCCAGGGTCATTGTGGGTTGCAGAAGGTAGAAGGTCTGGCTTCTGTAATTATTTCCCGCTGAAAATGGGCATTGACTGGTTGATCCATACTCCCAGTCTGCCTCTCTCTTTCCCTAGTAGGGTGAGTCTCTGGGGAAGCGGAGCTCCAGGACGCATTGGTGGGGTCTTCAGTTCAGGGAAGCCTGGCCAGCATCCTGATGGCATCTGGAACCTGGTGGCTGAAAAGAGAGTTAACATAAAGCCAAACAAATTGTTGAAGAATCATGGACCCAAAGGTTGGAATAGTGGAGATGAAGTTTTTTTGTTTTTTTTTTTTAAAGACAATCAGATATCGTGGTGTAGTATGTGACAACCAGTATTTTATTTTGTTCTTATTTACTATTGAGAAAGATAGGAGGAGATACAGAAGAAGAACCAGACATCACTCTGGTACATGTGCTGCGGGAGACTGAACTCAGGACCTCATGCTTGAGGATTCGATGCTTTATCCACTATACCACCTCCCAGACCACTTGTTATTACTTTTCAACTTCTGCCAGTGAGTGAGATCACCCATATTCATCCTTCTCTTTCTGACTTATTTCACTTAACATGATTCCTTCAAATTACATCCAAGATGAGGTGAAGAAGGTGAATTCACCATTTTTTTTTTTCCTCCAGGGTTATTGCTGGGCTCGGTGCCTGCACCATGAATCCACCGCTCCTGGAGGCCATTTTTTCCCCTTTTTGTTGCCCTAGTTGTTGCATCCTCGTTGCGGTTATTATTGCCATTGTTGACGTTGCTTTGTTGTTGGATAAGACAGAGAGAAATGGAGAGAGGAGGGGAAGACAGAGAGAGAGGGGAGAGAAAGATAGACACCTGCAGACCTGCTTCACCGCCCATGAAGCGACTCCCCTGCAGTTGGGGAGCTGGGGGGCTCTAACCGGGATCCTTACGCCGGTCCCTGCTGCTTTGCGCCACGTGCGCTTAACCTACTGCTTCACCGCCCGACTCCCTCACCATTTTTTAATAGCTGAGTAATATATATACCATAATGTTCTCATTCACTCATCTGTTCTTGGACACCTCGGTTGCTTCCAGGTTTTGGCTAATACAAATTATGCTGTTATGAACATAGTATATATAAATCTTTTTGATGGGTGTGTTTGGTTCCTTGGGGTATATCTCCAGGAGAGGAACTACAGGGTCATAGGGTAGGTCGACTTCTAGATTTGTGAGAGTTCTCCAGACAGCTCTCCACAGGGGTTGGACCAGTTTGTAATCCTACTTTCATTTCTGGCAAAGATCATGAAGAGGTTTCTGATTCCACTGCTCTTTACTGCAGAAAACCAAGAGAAAAAAAAAAAAAAAACTCCATTGCCTTCTAACCAGCACTTGGAGGATGAAGTACATTAACTCAAATCAGCCTTCCCAGTCTCCAGTGGGAAGTCAGCTTTAAATAAGGAGAAGTGAGGGAAAAACTGGGGATCAGATCCTGGGGAAAGCAGGGAGGGCTCCAGTGTCTTCAGATCTTCCTTTCTCCTGGGCTATGACTTCCTGAACTTCCTTCTAGAACCAAATTTATAACAATATCGACAATTCTTAAATAGTCTACAGGTAAAAAGATGAACAGGAATTTCATGGGAATATTTGAGATTCCAAGAGCTGTTCTTTTGTTTCCAAATTTAGTTTTTAGAATATTAACTGTTACTTTGCAAAAATGTTCCTGTAAATAGAGTGCTTATTCACCGTGAGTTCTGATTATGCCCTTTCTTACCCCAAAGTCATACAAGATTGTTCCTGTCCATTTGGTGCAGGTTTCAATAGTGATTTTATTATAATATACCACCAAAATATTTCTATAGAGGCAATTAAAACCAAAAAAGACATTTTTCACATGGTTAAATTTGAAGACCAGCACATATTTTCTGTTCTAAGATCTAGAACATGGTATTGGAAGAATAATGAAGTGGATATGATTAGTCTTGGCTGATAGGATATTGCTATGTGAGGTGAGGGCTAAGGGGTGGCCTGAGATGGCTACCCAATGTCAACTGACATTTCATTATGTAGAATCCTACAGGGTGGCAGCAAGTGGTCAATGGAAGCCAACTATTGTTTTGATGGAGATGTGATTTAATTTTGTTTTTTATTGAAGGGGCACTGAATTAAATTATTATATAAGTTTCAGGCATACATCATTATAAATCAATATTTATATGCAGAATGTAACATTTCTTACTGAAAGTCTAGTATTATTCTTTTATTTTATTTTTGGAGAGAGAGAGAGACAGAGGGAAAGAGAGAGAAAGAGAGAGAGAGAGAAAAAAAAAACAGGGGCCTGGTGGTGGCGCGCCTGGTTGAGTGCAGCATGTTAAGGTGCATGAGGATCTGGGTTCAAGCCCTAGACCCCAACTTGCAGGGGGAAAGTTTCATGAGTGGTGAAGCAGGTCTGCAGGTGTCTCTCTGTCTTTCTCCCTCCCTATCACCCCCTTCCCTTTTGATTTCTGATTTCTGGCTGTCTCTATCTAATAAATAAAGATAATAAAAATTTAAAGAGAAAGAGAGAACAAGAGGGAAGGGCAGAAGAGAGATGTGCAGTACTGCTTCACCATTTGTGAAGCAGCCCACTGCAGGTGGGAGCCAAGAGCTTGAACCAGGGTTCTTGTGCACTGTAACCAGCATGTATGCTCTACTGGGTGTGCCAGCACCTAGGAGCTCCCGCTCCCCACCTCAAAGTCCTTTTCTTTTCTTTTTTTTTTTTTTATTTAAGAAAGGATTAATTAACAAAACCATGGGTGTTGACTGATCGGTCCATACTCCCAGTCTGCCTCTCTCTTTCCCTAGTAGGGTGTGTCTCTGGGGAAGCTGAGCTCCAGGACACATTGGTGGGGTCTTCAGTCCAGGGAAGCCTGGCCAGCATCCTGATGGCATCTGGAATCTGGTGTCTGAAAAAAGAGTTAACATATGAAGCCAAACAAATTGTTGAGCAATCATGGACCCAAAGCTTGGAATAGTGGAGAGGAAGTATTAGGGAGGTACTCACTGCAAACTCTAGTGTACTTCTGCTTTCAGGTATATATTTTGCAGTAGTTTATAGATACGTGTGAAGATATGCTCTCTCTCACAGAAACTGGTGTATATCTAGGTTTTGGGACAAAGTCCTTTTCTTTACCACACATTTGTTTCCTTTTACCCAATCTATTGCCACCCTGGCCTTTTTTTTTTTTTTTGCCTCCAGGGTTATTGCTAGTTATTGCTAGGGTTCAGTGCCTGCACTAGGAATCCTAGTGGCACTGCTCCTGGGGCCATCTTTTTGCATTTATTTATTTATTTATTGGATAGGATAGAGAGAAATTGAGAAGGAATGGGAACATAGAGAGGGAGAGAGACTTACAAACCTGCTTCACTGCTTGTGAAATGACTCCCTGCAGGCAGAGAGCCAGGGGCTAGAACAGGGATTCTTGAGCCGGTCCTTGCGCTTGGTACTATGTGCGCTTAACCCGGTGTGCCACTGCTGCCCTCATCTTTATTTCTGATAACTACTAATTTGAACTGATAGTCTAAATGGGATTCATATTTTTAAATTCGTTTTGTGATGTGATTTTGATTCTAGTGTGACCCTGTTGACTTCTGAGCCTCAGTTTTAGTGTTGTACCAGTTTAGTGGGCTATTCTGTAATCTATCAAAGCACATGAAATCTGGCATGTTTATCCACCGGTTCTCTTCCCTCATGACAAAAACAGACACCATACAAGGTGAGCTATCTTGTTGACCCAGAAATTATATATATATATCAATCAAACTGAATTTCAGAACTGAAATAAACTAATATGTAACAATCTAATCACAATGTTTCCTAAACAGAGTTCAGGAATACTTTAAAGTTGTTTATTTACTTCCTTATCACCTGAATGTAGTTTTTAATTGATTCTGTGTCCTGGGCTCTAATAAGTGTTTTCTCTATGCTTTTGTAACAGATAAAAGGAAGCCTTGTTCCTTTCCTTTTGAATTTTACATACTGTGTAATGATTTTCTAATTAGTAAGTTTGAAGAAAGGCTAAAGACTGGATGTTTAAAAATTATGGAGAAAATGATAAATGCATTACAGAAATTTTAGAGCTACATTCTAAAAGTGGAATTAGTAAAGCTCTTGAAAATGGAAAAGTAGAGAGAAATGCCTATTCAGCATAATAGTGTTCGCCTTGGGTGTATTTCTGGAAATGCTCAATTATCGTAGTACCCTAGACTGAAAAACCCTTTAGCTTTTCAGCCTTGAGTTTATTTCTTATGAAACCCCCAGTTTCTGAGTTTATCTAGTAGAGACTTCAGCTACTGTCTTGTAAAAAGAAGATACCCACACCTACCTCTTTAATGAGAGAGATCACTCTAATCCAGAGGTGGGTCTTAGAGGACCAATATAGTACTCAAAGTTTGAAAAGTTGAAAACTATACTTTATGATGGGAAGTATATATTCTTTCTAAAGAATTCTTTTTTCCATTCAATGAAAGTGAGCAAAAATCCAAATGTGCTTTAGGATGTGTACTCCAAAGGATAATTAGACTGAATAATAGACTAAGAACAAATAATAGAAAACTAGATAGTTCTTTATCTATCACAATCAAAATTTTGATTCTAAGTTAACATCCAGTATTTGAACCCACTCAGGTAACTAAGCCTTTGGGAATTTGGGAACTTTTTTTTTTTTAATTTGGGGAATTTTTTAGAACTGCAAATTCATCTGCAAACTAAATTGAAAACCATCAGGTACTCTACCTGGTGACTGTGAAGTTATTCTTCAGAAATTCTCTGTTTGTTTACTTAGTCTACACTGATTTATTTGTCCTCAGATGGAGCTTATTTTATAATCTGTTTACACTAGTACACTGGAAATGCTGAAAACATTTCACCCATCTTTGCATTGATGCCACTGTAAGAATATTTATAAAGAATTATTCTTATATTAATATGCTTCCATATATAATTAAATATGTGAGGTGAAAAGTACCTTAACTAGGAAGAATAAAATATAACCATTTCCAAAATATGAAATAAAAATAATATATCCAAATTAGAGATTGGTGACAAACAACCAATCGCAGGATGGGTCTATCTTATATTTATTTTCAAAACTGGAAAAAAAAAAACCTAACTAATACAAAATGGTAAGAATGTAGGAGAGACACAGAGTGGAAACACAGAAAGGTAGGGATAGAGGGGCAGACTATAACACTGATTAGCTCTGGTTTGTGGTGGTACAGGGGATTGAATCTGGAACCTCAGAGCCTTAGGCATGAAAGTCTGTAGCATAACCATTATGCTGTCTGCCTAGCCTGCTTATTACATTTTTATCCCAATACATTCTGTAAACACAAGTTTCACAATGGTTATATGGAGAAATGGAGAGAATTGTGAGGATTAAGTAAAAGGGCCATTCTTGTATAGTGGTACTTGAATTTTGGTGGTGAATGTGACAGAGTTTTTACACACACATATAAACCCATATTCCTAAAATTTACTAATGTTGTAAATCAATTAAATAAACATATAAACATCATTATATGAATTATTAGTATGTATAAAGTTATTGTGTTTATGTCCTTTATTATCTTCATTTTCATGTACAAAAATTTTATCATTTTAGCCCACACATCTTCTTTTCAAATTTTTATTTATTATTGAATAGAGATGGAGAGAAATTGAAAGAGGAGGAGAAGGCAGAGAATGAGACAGAGAGATACCAGCAACCCTACTTTACTACTTGTGAAGATTTCCCCCTGCAGGTAGGAACTAGGGGCTTGTACCTGGGTCCTTGCACACTGTAATGTCTGTGTTTAACCAAGTGCACACGACCTGACCCCTGCCCACACATCTTCTCTGAATTAACCTTCTTCCTCTTATCATTGACAGCACCTTCTCTCTTCTTAGAATTTCAACACATCTGTTAAAATTGACCCATTCTACTCTTGCATTAAGGTAGGAATTGTTATAATTTTTTTTTCATCTATTGCTTTCCTACAATATACACACCACCACACAACACCACCATTTTCTGGTGCTGTTTGTGGTCTGAAGACACTTCTTCTTCTTCTAGTGTTTGCCCTTCTTCCGTAGCCACTTAACAGCGTCAGGTTGAGCCTGATGTAAAGTTTCGAGACCTCCTTTGAATCTGGAGAGGTGGCAGTTGTTGACTATGTGGGTCATAGTCTGTCTGTAGCCGCAGGGGCAGTTCGGGTCATCTCTGGCTCCCCAGCGGTGGAACATAGCGGCGCACCAGCCATGGCCTGTTCGACAGCGATTGAGGAGGACACAATCATAACGTGCTAAGTCAAAGCCGGGTTGACGCTTGCAGGGGTCTGTGATGAGGTGTTTGTTCTTTACCTCAGCTGACTGCCAACTCTGTTTCCAAGAGTCTGGAACAGAGAAGTTCAGTGTAGGCATAGGAGACCAGATTGGATGATGAGACGTCAAGCGTTGGACAGGGTGGGCGAAGATATCTGCGTATATTGGCAGGTCTGGTCGAGCGTAGATGTGGGAAATGAACTTAGATGATGCCACATCCTGACGAATATCTGGTGGGGCGATGTTGCTAAGAACTGGCAGCCATGGAACCGAGGTGGAACGGATGGTTCCAGAAATTATCCTCATGGAGGAATATAATTTGGAATCGACCAAGTGGACATGGGGGCTACGGAACCATACTGGGGCACAGTATTCTGCAGTGGGATAGCATAATGCCAGAGATGATGATCGTAGTGTGGAAGCTCTCGTGCCCCATGAGGAGCTGGCCAGTCTTGCAATGATGTTATTCCTCGCGCCCACCTTTGCTGCAGTTTTTATGAGATGTTCGTGAAATGACAGGGTGCGATCGAGAGTAACGCCAAGATAGACTGGCTGGGCTTCATGCTGGATTCTCGTATCGTCAAGTTGCACATTAAGCTCATGCGAGGCCGAGGCATGGTGTAGATGGAAAACAGATGATACCCTTTTTTCAGTGCTAGGGATTAGTCGCCGTTTTTTACAGTAATCAGATATCAGAGACATGTCTTTCGTGAGTGTTTCCTCGAGGATGTCGAACTTGGATGCCTGAGTTGCACAGCAGATGTCATCGGCGTAGATGAACTTCCTTGAAGAAGTTTCTGGGAGGTCATTGATGTAAATATTAAATAGCATAGGAGCCAGAACAGAGCCCTGGGGGAGGCCGCTTGAGACAAGTCTCCATCTGCTAGACTTGTCACCCAGATGCACCCGGAATCTTCTGTTTTGGAGAAGAAACAATATAGTAGTGTTGGCCACCCATGGAGGCAGGCATCTGGAGATCTTGACTAGGAGACCATGGTGCCAGACCGTGTCATAGGCTGCTGTGAGATCAACAAAGACAGCACCCGTCTTTAAATTCTTCTGGAATCCATTTTCAATGTAAGTTGAGAGGGCCAGGACTTGTTCGCAGGTAGATCTTCCTGGGCGGAAACCAGCTTGGGCGGGTGATAGGAATTTCTCTGTAAGAGGAGAAATTCATGACAGAAGCAGCCTTTCACAGAGTTTGTAACACACGGAGAGGAGAGAAATTGGTCTATAGCTGGAGGCCAGTGTTGGGTCTTAGTTTGGTTTCAAAACTGCTATTATCTTTGCACGACGCCAAATTTTGGGCATAGATTCGGATTCCAAGATATGGGACAGGAATGTAGTGAGCCACTTCTTTGCTGCGGGGCCCAAGTTAAGAATGAGTTCTGGGGTGATGTTATCATAGCCAGCAGCTGTTCCCGGCTTAACCCTCTTCAAAGCGTCTTCCAGTTCAGACAGTGTAAAGGGAGAGAGTTTTGGAGATGGACAAGATAAACAGAAGTGGGATGACCACTCATGGGAAATTTCTTTTTTCCAGACTGGGTCGATCTTAGCATGTCTAACTTGAGTTAGGTGACTGGCCACTGAGTTTGGAGATACGGGAGGATGGGAGACGGGAGAGGGTTGGCTACTGGCACCCAGACTATGAAGAAGCTTCCAGGCCTTCCTACTTGAGTGGGTGAAGTTCAGACTTTCCGTGAGTTGTTGCCAGCAGGCTTGGCGTGCTGCATCCAGGGAGGCAATGAGGTGGTCGGCCACATCTGGGTCACCCAACTCATCATACTGTTTTAGTAGTTGCTCGCATTCAGCATCAAGACAAGGCATATAGTTAGCACGTCTCCCACGAGGAATGGCTTAGGAAGCTGCTTTGAAGATGGCTTGGCGGAAGCGCCTGTAGGAATCTTCAGAGGGGATAGAGTTAATTGGAATTGCAGGAATAGATTTGTTGGTAAGATCACTGAACAGATGCCAGTTTGCTTTCCGAAAGTTCCATCTTAGTTTCTCCAAGCACAGAATCAGTGGGAGCTGGAGACCAATGTGGATGATAGCTGGGCGGTGATGACTGTGCGGGAAGACCTTGAGAACTTGTCTCAAAGCGGGAAAGGCTTGGCCGTTGACTGTGCTAATCCAGCACAGGTCGGGTGACGAGTCTTTATTCCATCTAGCACTGTGAAAAGAGCCTGGCTGTTTGGGATCATATAATAGGGAGAGGTCATTCGCTGAAGCCCAGTCAGCTAAGATAGAGCCGTCAGCACGAGTGGAGGAATATCCCCAGTCTTGATGATGACTATTAAAGTCTCCAACGTAAATGGCTGGGTGATTCGGGCTAGGCAGGACCTCATTATCCCATGAGGCACTGGGAGGCTTATATACATTAACGAGCTGAATAGTTCCAATAGTAATGGAGTCGTAGAAGGTAGAAGAGGCCGTGTGGTAAACGTCCGCAAGATACGATTTGGCGTAGATGGCTTGGCCGTGTTTCGGATGGAGATTATAGCATATTAAATCGAATCCACTGATGGTGAATCGAGCAGCTTCATCGACTGCTATGTGTGTTTCTTGTAGGCAAATGACATCTGCCTGATGCTGTATCGTCAATTGACCAATAAGACACTAAGTTTATGAGATAAATAAGACAGAATTTGTAAGTGATTTTGAATGTTTAGTTTCCTTGCTGAAAGTCAAGACACATCAGTCTTGTGAAATTTAGCTTTCTTATCTATAAACTGAGTGAGTTAGACTACACAATCTCTACCATTCTTGTCAACTCTAACAATATAGATCTAGATTTTGGGGTCTGAATCCATAGGCTTGGGTCTTGATGCCTTTATCACAGCAGGAAACTTATTTAGCTTACAGTTTAGATCTCTCTTTTTTTTAAAAGAATTTATTTATTCATGAGAAAGATAGGAGGAGAGAAAGAACCAGACATCACTCTGGTACATGTGCTGCCGGGGATCAAACTCAGGACTTCATGCTTGACAGTCTAGTGCCTTAGCCACTGCGCCACCTCCCGGACCACCAGTTTAGATCTCTTAAGGAGATCTGTTTTTGAACTCTACCTTTTTAAAAAATTTTTTTTATCAATCAGTCCTGTATCTTTGGGTTCAAAACCTCAATGGTTGATTTGAAGGGTGGTTGTGGTGGTGGAAATAGTGATAATATACTCAAAAGGCCTGGATTCTATCAGGAGCTCATAAGGGGAACTATTATCTCTATTCATAAAAGGTTGATTCCAAACTATGTGAAAAAGAGAGTCAAAATGTGTATTAAAAACATAGTGAACTTTAAGATTAAGTCAGAGGTAATCGGAATACCTCTCTTCTCTCTCTCTCTCTCTCCATATATATGCTATTATATAGTAAAGAACAAATAATTAAAACCATGTATAGGAGAAAGAGTCAAGACATCCTTTATCTAGAACTAATTTGTCTCTACCCCTAAGGCCTTTTTAGGTCTAACCAATTCCTTATGTATTCAGCTGGCCTGATGGAAACATGATTTATTCCTATCTACCAGTCTAGAGAGAAAATACTGCAGGATACTGAGGATTGTGTAGACTCATAGCTTGTGTAACTGAATTATAATATGGAAAATCAGGAGTGTCACATTCTGTGGACTGAGATGAGTCACCAACTAACACAGAGAATATAGCAGATATACATAGAGAAGCAGAATGGAAGAACATGCCTTAGATCTTTAGATTTTTTTCCTTATACATTTTTTAATTTTTAAAAAATATTTATTCATTTATTCCCTTTGTTGCCCTTGTTGTTTTCTTATTGTTATGTTGTTGGATAGGACAGAGAGAAATGCAAAGAGGAGGGGAAGACAAAGAGGGGGAGAGAAAGATAGACACCTGCAGACCTGCTTCACCGCTGTGAATCGACTCCCCTGTAGGTGGGGAGCCGGGGGCTCGAACCAGGATCCTTACGTGGGTCCTTGTGCTTTGCACCATGTGTGCTTAACCTGCTATGCTATTGCCCAACTCCTCTTAAACATTTTTTAAACCCTTTTTGTGGAATTAGTTGGGTGAACTCAGTGACTTGTATAGGCACAATACCACTGAGCAGTATCCTGGGCCCATTTTTCCATGGGAAAACAGAGAAAGAGAGAAGAGGGTTAAAAAGAAGAGAGACAGAGAAACAGGAGAGATACTATGGCAATGTTACACTCTCCATGGAGTTGCCCTGGTGCTATACCATGGCTCAAACCTATAGCCTCACACTTGGTAAGGCTTCTGGTCTACAAGGATGAACTAGTTTTCAACTTGACTTTCCCATAGTTTAGAAAAAAAAAGATTAATCTATTCATTAATGAAAGAGAGGAGGCAGAGAGCCAGAGTATTATTCCTGCATATGCTATGTCAAGGTTTGACCTTGGTGACTCACACTTTTAAGTCCAGCATTCTAGAAATTACACCACTTCCTGGGCCACTAATTTTTGTATTATTGATTGTAACCCCCTCTTGAATTCCTGCCCTCACTTTCTACCGTGTTCCTAACTTTTGCTACAGTCCCTCTACAGAAATTTGTTACCCTTCAACAGACCAGGAACTTGAAATTGACCAAAGACAGTCACAGGTTTTCCACAGTTCTGAGTCACCTTTGTTGCTAATTAACTCTGGGAAATATCTGTTATACTCTTCCTAAAGCTTTTTTTCACCATCATGAGTCAGTTTTTAGGATTTGTTTTATTTCCTCCAGTTCTGTTTGTTTGTTTGCCCTTAGAGTTATCAGTGGTGGTTCAGATTTTTTTTTTTTTTTTGCCTTTAGGGTTATTACTGGATTCCCTATACTAAGAAACTATTATTTCTAGAAGAAAATCACTTTTAGTAGTTCTCTCTTTCTCTCTAATAGAGAGTGATACAGAGAGATACTTATAGCTCTTCTCTACCACTTGTGGTGCATCCCCCTTGTATGTGGGGACTGGAGGCCTGGACTGGAACCCTTCTACATGGTAATGTGTATGCTCTGCTGGGTAAACCAGACCTGGTAAGGCTCCTGTCTTACTTTGCCAGCTTCTCTATTGTCATTAACATCCTAACCAACAAATTCAGTGAGTGCGGTCCTACTACTTGATCTGGAGTCTGAGTTATAATATAAGGCTCACCTGAACACCCAGTCCAGGGTTCCTGGCCCTTGCACTCCTAACAGAGAGGAAGCTGTCAGTTATGTCCAGAAGGTAGACACTTTTCCTACATACATGGTCAGACCCCAAAGTGACGTAACTTACAGGGTAAAGCAGACTTTGCATTGCACTTTGTGTTGTTCCGGACAAAGTCATGGGAGGAGCTTGGCAATAAGGGAATGAGTATCATTTATCATTTTGTACCCTTCAGGAGAACACCTAGCTAATGCCTACCTATATAAAAAGATATAATTGAACACATTAATAATGAAGATTACATTATGCTATTTTCCAGGGTTGGGGACACATTGCAAACTGGCACTTTCAGAATAAAAATGGGTGAACATTGCCTCCTATTTCTTGAGTATGTATTGTTATTAGAACTCATTTTTCCTTTCACACACCCTTGTTTCTCTCCAGCTGATCATAAATTTGCTAAGCCCTGGCACACATAAAACAATTTTTCAGCAAGAAGGTACATGTGGAAAGTTGGAGTGGGTTATTAAAGCAGTCAAGAGAAACCTAAATATTGCTAAACAGGTCATAAATGAAGCTTTAAAATGAGCACTTAGATAAACGAAGAGTACTGATTGGAGAAATAAGAAAGGTGTGATTCCATGTGAATTTGGATTACTACCACTAGCTTTCTGCATAAATTTGCACAAATTTTATAAGATATGGATGTCTTTTAAAGAACAGTACCTTTTTGTATTTCTGTAGAGTTCTAGGGATTTGCTTTCATTTTATGAATAAACCAGGATCAATTTTTTTGTTATAACTTTCCATAAAAGTTTCTTAGCCAGAAAAATATGAAAATAAAAATTATAACTAATTTATAAAAATCACTTAACAAGTTTTACTTTGTGTTCCCTTCTTCTGTTCTTGTTTCTTAAGTTCTGTTCATGAGTGAGATCATCTCATACTCATCCTTTTCATTCTGGCATATCTCATTTAACATGATTTTTGGACTGGTTTGGTGTTACACACCAAAACAAAGGACCCTGAGGAAGAAAGACAGGGGGATGGGGTAGAGCATAGTGGGGGCTTTCCGGTTCTGGTACATGATGATGAAAAAGGACCAAAGTTGAGGCTAAGAGTATTTTGCAGACATCTATCATGGCAAGATGAGAAATAGTACCATTGTACTGATGTGCATTAACCATTAACCTCCCAATTAAAAAATGGTAATTTTAAATAAAAAAAATTACTTAACTTCAAATTCTACATAAAAAGATATTGAGGAGGCTAGGTGGCATCGCACCCAGTTAAGCTCACATAGTATGAAGTGCAAGGACCCTTGCAAAGATCCCAGTTTGAGTCCCCAGTTCCCCACCTGCAGGGGGTTGTTTCATAAACAGTGAAGCAGATCTGTAAGTGTCTATCTTTCTCTCTATCTGTCCCTCTTTTCCCAATCTCTCTCCATTCTATACAATAAAAATGGAAAAAAAATGGCCTCTAGGAACAGTGGATTCTTAGTGATGGGACCAAGTCCCAGTGACAATCCTGTAGGGTAAAAAAAAAGATTTTAAGAATAAATAACTAATGTGGGAGGCAGGGTCATAGAATAACTGGGACTAAATCACCTCTCCTCCCAAAACAACAAATAAATACAAAAAGCCCAACTGAAGTCATAATGTACAGCTGAAAGTTCTGCAGCCTCAGGTGAGTGCTTGTGTGGGATTGGAGAAAAAAGGGGTGCAGGTGCAGGTTGAAGAACAGCTGAACTGTGCCATTTTGGCGATTTCACTTTAAGTGCAACAAGCAAGTAACATTGTTCCTAGCACCAGAAGAAAAGAGACAGAGGCTTAAAACCTCTCAGTCTTTGACTGGGGGTGGGGGTGGGTGGGGGGAGTTTAGCCTTCTGAATTTAAGGCAAAGACATAACATAAAACAGGGCATTTGCAACCACAAGACAGCCCAAAGCAACCACCCCTCCACTCCATCCCACCCTCTGCAGATCATACAAATAAAAGAATCCTAGAGATCACAACAGCACCACTTGCTGGCCATCAATAACCAGCACAAAAAAATGCACAAGCAGAAAAACAGAACTTAACAGCCAACTATACTGTATCAGCAAGACAGAAACTAAACCAAGGAAATCCAAGGAATTACATATTTAGAGAGACTCTCAGAGACAGACTACACAGAGCTCATTATGAGGACTCTCCAAGAATTTAAGCAAGAATTTAAAGAGCATGTTGGGAGTCAGGTGGTAGTGCAGCCGGTTATGCAAAACACAAGGACTGGCAGAAAGATCCCAGTTTGAGCCCCCCAGATCCCCTCCTGCAGGGGAGTCACTTCTCAAGCAGTGAAGCAGGTCTGCAGATGTTTACCTTTCTCTCCTTTCTGTCTTCCCCTTCTCTCTCCATTTTTCTCTATCCTATCCAACTACAATGACATTAACAACAACAATAATAACTACAACAATAAAACAACAAATATAACAAAAGGGAATAAATAAATAATTTTTTTAAAAAAAAGAGCATGTTACTATGGAATTAATACACATAATAGAGGGAGGCACTTATAACAGAGTTCACTAAGAATTGTCAAATCTTGAAAGAAGACCTTCAGTCAGAACTGCAGGGAGTAAAAGACACTCTAACTGCAATCCATGTCCAGGTAAAAAGCTTAGGAAGTAGATCCACACATTCAGAAGAAATAATCTCCAATCTAGAAGATATGGCCAGCACAGTCTTTCAATTCAAAGATGAGGGAGAAGAATGGTTCAGAAGACTGAGGCAACTCTCTATGAAATTGCAGACTCCATCAAAAGATTGAATATGAGTGATAGGTATATCTGAAGACGAGGACAAGGTTAAAGTCCATTTCAGAGCAATCTTAGCTAAGAACTTCCCTCACTTAGGGAACCATCTTAACATTCTCATCCAAGAGGCAGAACGATCACCCAGATTTATAAATACAAAAAGACCAATGCCAAGGCACATTATTGTAGAACTATCAAAAGTCAATGACAAGGAAAAATTTTGCTGGCTTCTAGGGAAAGGAAAGAAGTTATATACAAAGGCAGAGCTATAAGACTTTCATCATATTGCTCTTCATAAACTCTAGAGGCAAGGAGAGAATGCAATGACATATTCAAAGTTCTAAAGGAGAGGGAATCCCAGCCGCAAATATTGTATCCTGCAAAATTATCCTTTAAATGTGAGGGAGAAATAAAGGCTTTCTCAAATATTCAAGAACTAAAGGAATTTGCCACAATCAACCCAACCTTACAAGAACTACTGAACCAAGTCCCACAAGAAAGGAGGAAGCAAAGGAATACATGTTCCAAACACCAAGTTGCAGATGCTACCATAATGTCAACCTGGCTTGCCTGGACAGATGACCTCACCAATATGTCCTGGAACCCCACCTCTCCAGAGTCCCGCCCCAGTAGGGGAAGATAGGTACAGGCTGAGAGTATAGGTCAACCTTTTAATGCCCATATCCATCAGAGGAGCAATTACAGAAGCCAGACCTCCCACCCAACTTTTGCACCCCATAATGACCCTGGGTCCATGCTCCAAGAGAGATAAAGAATAGGAAAGCTTCCAAGGAAGGGGATGGGATATGGAACTCTGGTGGTGGGAAATGTGTGGAATTTCACTCCTCTTATTCTATGGTTTTGTCAATATTTTCCATTTTTATTTTATAATTAAATTAAATTAAAAAAAGAAAAGAATAGAGGCAGGACCATAGAAAAAAAATTGCCAAATATATGTAACTAGAGATAGATATCTATAGAAATAATAGTCAACCTATATCTGTAATCTTGGGAGAACTTCTGTAGTTCCCAATAGAGGGAATGGTAACACAAAATTTTGGTGGTGGGTAGAGTGCTCTCCCTTTTCTACTAGGTTTTGGCAGTTTATGGAGTTATATTTGTTGTGACACAGCATGGAAAATGGGATGTAATTAGTATAGGGCTGAGCATAGTATGAACTTAGGCAAACCTACAAGGGATTGTGGGTACAGCCTTACTTTTTTAAGTGTGTCAGGCAAAAGTTGGGTTCTCTCTTTTCCTGTGGCTTTCCTTCCCCTCAGACTCAGGCCATGCCACCTTTCCCAGGAGACTGAACATGTTGAACTGTGCTACAGCACTCTTTTTTTCCTGTACTTTCTCTTCTGGTCTCTCTCTTTTCTTCTGTGCTCTCAGTGGCTCTTACAAACCCCAAGACCCTCCATGCTGCTTCTCCATGGACCTGAACATATGTTGCCAATCTCTGGTAAACTTAGATGAAAAGACTCATGTTGCCCTCAACTTGGATCAACAATGGTAGATAATGTTCCATTTTCTGAAGGGAGGCTGGAGAACATACTCTATGCTACATCTGAGGAAGATGGATCGGTATTGGGGAAGCATGGAATGTTCCTACTCATGACCACATAATGTGAGCTCAGATCTACAGGGATTCAGAGGTCATACAGGATCCTAAGCTGATTATGGGTGCCAGATCACATCAAATCAATAGGGTTTATAGTCAATAATATTTATATCCCTTTCCCATATTAGGGAGCTACTCGCTTCCCTGATCCAGCTTTCTGGTCCTTCTGCCAGCCATGAAATCACCACCCCAAACAATAACTAAGATCCACCTGCATATCAGATTTCAGGCTCAGGGGAAAAAAAAAACAACAAACTAGTGTAACCACAGGCCCTGTGGAATAAACTAAAATATGCCTACTAGTTATCTACAAAATAGAGAACCCCCCAACTCTTCATCTACACTATCTCAGCCTTTAGGTCCATGATTGGTCAACTATTTGTTTGGCTTCATATCTTAACTTTCTTTTCAACCACCAGGTTCCAGATGCTAGCATGATACCAACCAGACTTCCCTGGACAGACAACCCCACCAAAGTGTCCTGGAGCTCTGCTTCCCCAGAGCCCTTCCCCACTAGGGAAAGAGAGAGACAGGCTGGGAGTATAGACTGACCTGTCAACGCCCATGTTCAGTGGGGAAGCAATTACAGAAGCC
The DNA here is from genome assembly GCF_950295315.1 of Erinaceus europaeus. NCBI lineage: Eukaryota > Metazoa > Chordata > Mammalia > Eulipotyphla > Erinaceidae > Erinaceus > Erinaceus europaeus. Next base: position 32,660,233 of record NC_080172.1, on the reverse strand, counting down.
AGACCTTCCACCTTCTGCATCCCACAATGACCTTGGGTCCATACTCCTAGAGGGTTAAAGAATAAGAAAGCTATCAGGGGAGGGGATGGGATACAGGGTTCTGGTGGTGGGAATTGTGTGGATTTGTACCCCTCTTATCCTATGGTTTAGTCAATGTTTCCTTTTTTATAAATAAAAAATTTAAAAATAAATAATTAAATCAAATTAAAAAATAAAAAAAAGACTCATGCATCTGTGCCCATATTGACTAGCTGATACTTGCCTCTTTATGGTAGCTAAGTAACCACTGTGTAATAAACTGTTGATTGTTTTGAACCTGTGACAAGCAAAAAAAAAAAAAAAAATTCTTGTGGTGGGAATAGTGTGAAATTATACCCCTGTTACCTCATAATTTTTTAAATCAATAATAAATCACTAATAAAGTTTTTTAAAAAAGCAAAAAATTTTTAAAAGATTAATTGGGCAGGGAAGATAGCATAACGATTATGCAAACAGACTCTCATGCCTGAGGCTCCAAAGTCCCAGGCTCAGTCCCCCCACACCACCAAAAGCCAGAGCTGAGCAGTGCTCTGGTGTTTTTCTCTGTGTCTCTCTCTGCATCTTTCTCAAAAATAAAATAAATTAAAAGATATTTTTAAAAAGAGTAAATGACTAACAACCATATGGCTTATGAAAATAAGTTCACTTTTACTAAAAACACAAACTGATATCACAATGTCACACCATTATTTACTCATCACATCAATAAAAATTTTACCAAGTATTTGAAGCAAAAAGAGATACAATGAAAAAAAATAAAAAGAAAAGGTACAATGAATTACTATTCATATATTACTGATGGGAGTTCAAATCAAAGGAGCCTTTTTCAGAATATATTGGCCATTTCATGTCTTTTAATCTTTTTTTATATTTATTTATTTCCTTTTGTTGCCCTTCTTGTTTTATTGTTGTAGTTATTACTGATGTCATCATTGTTGGATGGGACAGAGAGAAATGGAGAGAGTAGAGGAAGACAGAGAGGGGTAGAGAAAGAGAGACACCTGCAGACTTGCTTCACCACCTGTGAAGCTACTCCTCTGCAGGTGGGGAGCCTGGAGGCTGGAACCGGGACCCTTACACCGGTCCTTGCACTTTGAGCCATGTGCACTTAACCCACTGTGCTACTGACCAACTCCCTATCTTTTAATCTTTTAATGTTTTTTTCTCCAAAAATTCTACTCAGAAAAATTGTCTAAAATATGAGCAGAGTTAATTTAAATTTTTTTATTAGTAATTTAACAGTGATTTACAAAATTATATGGTAATAGGGATATAATGCCACATAGTTCCCACCACCAGTCTTATCTTCCTGTCCCCTCCAGAAGAAACTCCAGTGGTTCTCCCAAGGTCACAGATATGAGTTGACTTTATTCTATATCTGTCTATATCTCTATAGTAACCTCTATTTTTTGCCAATATTTTCTACAGTCTTGCTTTTATTTCCTAAGTCATACCTACACCTATTCCTACTTCCAAGTGTCTTTCCTTTTTTTCTCTTCTCTCTCAGATAAGTGAAACTATGCCTGACTTCCTTGTGTGTTTTCCAGATTTGCTTCCTTTTCAATGATAGTATAAAAACAAAGATTCCTAAGGGACTTCCGGAGGCAGAGCTATGAGCAGCAGCAGATCTGTTTCTCTCCTCTCTTCTCCTCTCTTCTCCTCTCCTGGATCAACTAGGAATACCAAAGGAGACCACCTGTGACCAAAACAAGACAGGACTAGAATAACTACAGTAACCCACCAAATTACTGGTGAGTGCAAACACAAGTGGCTGGTGACAGAGAGGAGCCTAAGGAGAGACTAAGTGGCTGGCAACAGTCTGGCGGTTTATCAGTTGAGACACCACTTCCAGTCTGTTCCACCAACAAGGGGACAGCTGAAGGGAGAAGAGGACTCCCCAGAGACTCACCAAGTGCAACTCTGAGTCTTCATTGCTACTGCCCTCAGAATCTGGAGCAGCAGCAGGGAGGGACACCGGGGGGACAGAGATCTAACCAGGAAACTCAGGAGAAGACCTATACCTCTGTGGCATAGCTGCGGGGCTGTGAAAGTCTCTTTGCATAACCACTGGACTATCTCTGCCACACCCTGCCTTATCTCTTGGGCAGGAGTCAGTGATTAAGCTAAGAGGTCTACTTACAGTTTAGAAGCCCTCAGGCTCCCATAGCATACAGAGAAGAAGAAAAAAAAGAGGCTTTTAAATCACTGATCCCCAACTCAGGGACTAAAATACTATTGAAACAACTGTTAAGTTCCACCACTGTGAACCCTTTAATTACCTTACTTAGACACAAGTCAATCCAGGAAATAGTGATCAGTAATTTGAAAAGTACTAAGAGAGGGAACTCAGAATATAATATATAAAATGGGTAAACCAACAAGAAGAAATATTGGAGAAACGAACCAAGACAACAGTCCAGCTAAAAGCCCCCCAAAGGTTGAAGCACAAAATAACGAGTTCAACATCCAAACATTAGCTAAGGAAATAATCACAGGAGTTAGTAAAGAGTTTGAAGGAATTGTAATCAGAAATACAGGAACAACAAATGAGACTCTGGAAGAAAACACTAACTATCTCAAGGTTATTAGAGAGCTGAAAGCTGAAATAGCTGAGCTAAGAACACAACTAGCTGAACAAGCTAAAACAGTATCAGAACAGGATAATAAAATAGATGAACTCCATAAAACAGTAGAGGGCAGAGAGAATAGAATCAATGAGGCTGAAGACAGAATTAGCAAGATAGAGAACAAATTAGAGACAACTAAAAAGAAGTAAGAGATCTCAAAAAGATATTAAGAGATGCTGAAAACAACAACAGAGACCTATGGGATGACATCAAAAGAAACAATATATGCATTATTGGCTTACCAGAGGAAGAAGGAGAGAGAGAGGAAGAAAGAAAGGGAGAGGAAGAAAGCATTCTTCAGGCCATAATAGCTGAAAACTTCTCTAGTCTAGACAACATCAAAGACATAAATATTCAAGAAGCCCAGAGGGTCCCAAACAGAATTAACCCAGACCTAAAGACACCAAGACACATCATAAGTAGAATGGAAAGGAATAAGGATAAATAAAGGATCCTGAAGGCTGCAAGAGAAAAACAAAGAGTTGCCTACAGAGGAAAACCCATAAGATTAGCAGCAGACTTTTCCACACAAACACTACAGGCGAGAAGAGAATGGCAAGATATCTATTGAGTGCTCAATGATAAAGGCTTTCAACCAAGACTACTGTATCCTGCTAGACTGTCATTCAGATTAGATGGAGGCATCAAAACCTTCTCAGACAAGCAACAGCTGAAGGAATCAACTGTCACCAAGCCTGCCCTGAAAGAAGTTCTGAAAGATCTTCTATAAACAGTCAGACCATCATAAATAGGACATATATCAGAACACTCTAAAACTCTACAAGAATGGTGTTAAAATATCTTAAATCTTTGATATCAATAAATGTTAATGGCCTGAATTCACCTATTAAAAGACAGAGTAGGAAGATGGATCAGAAAATACAACCCAACAATATGCTGTCTACAGGAAACCCACCTAACTCAACAAGACAAACACAGAGTCAAAATGAAAGGATGGAAAACTATCATACAAGCCAATGGCCCACAAAAAAGGGCAGGAACAGCTATTCTCATATCTGACACGATAGCCATTAAAATAGATAAGACTTCGGTTCGAACCCCGGCTCCCCACCTGCAGGGGAATCGCTTCACAGGCGGTGAAGCAGGTCTGCAGGTGTCTATCTTTTTCTCCCTCTCTCTGTCTTCCCCTCCTCTCTCCATTTCTCTCTGTCCTATCCAACAACAACAACAATAATAACTACAACAATAAAACAACAAGGGCAACAAAAGGGAATAAATAAAATAAATATTAAAAAAAAATAAAAAAATAGATAAGACTTAAAAAGATAGGAATGGACACTACTTAATGCTCACAGGATCAGTCAATCAAGAGGACTTAACAATTATTAACATCTATGCACCCAATGAGACGGCATCTAAATACATCAAACGTCTACTGAAAGAGCTACAGCAATATATTAACAGCAACACAGTCTTAGTAGGGGACTTCAACACCCCACTCTCTCAACTTGACAGATCATCCAGGCAGAAAATCAATAAAGACGTAAGGGAGCTAAATGAAGAGATAGATAAACTAGAACTATTGGACATTTTCAGAGTCATTCATCCTAAGAAACTGGAATACACATTTTACTCAAATCCACATGGGTCATTCTCAAGGATAGACCATATGTTAGGCCACAAAGACAGTATCAGCAAAATCAAGAGCATTGAAATCATCCCAAACATCTCAGACCACAGAGGAATTAAACTAACACTTAACAATCAGCAAAAGATTAGTAATAGTCCCAAAATGTGGAAGCTCAACAGTACACTTCTTAACAACCTCTGGGTCAAGGAGGAAATCAAGGAAAAAATCAAAATGTTTCAAGACTTCAATGAAAATGAAGACACAAGCCTTCAAAATATTTGGGACACAACTAAGGCAGTACTGAGAGTGAAGTTCATAACTATACAAGCACACATTAGGAAACAAGAAAAAGCACAAATAAACAGTCTGATTGCACAGCTTAAAGAACTAGAAGAAGAAGAAGGAACTTTAAAGCAACCAGAAGGACAGAAATTACTAAAGTTAGGGCAGAAATAAAGAACATTGAGAATAAGAAAACTATACAAAAGATCAACAAAAGTAAATGTTGGTTCTTCAAAAGAGTGAACGAAATCAACAAACTTTTAGCCAGACTCACAAAACAAAAAAGGAGAAGACCTAAATAAATTGGATACTAAATGAAAGAGGAGATATCCCAACAGACACCGCAGAAATTCAACATATCATATGAGGCTTATATGAACAACTATATGCCACCAAGCTAGAGAACCTGGAAGAAATGGATGATTTCGTAGATACCTACCAACTTCCAAAACTAAGTAAAGAGGAAGTGGATAACATGAACAGGCCCATCACAACTAGTGAAATCAAAACAGTTATCAAAAATCGCCCCAAAAATAAAAGTCCTGGACCAGATGGTTTTACAAATGAATTCTACAAAACCTTCAAGGAAGAACTAATACCTCTACTTTTAAAAGTCTTCCAGAAGATTGAAGACACTGGAATACTCCCTGCCAGCTTCTATGAGGCCAACATCACTCTGATACCAAAAGCAGACAGGGACACAACCAAAAAAGAAAACTATAGACCAATATCTCTGATGAACATAGATGTTAAAATACTGAACAAAATCCTAGCCAATTAGATACAGCAATATATTAAAAAGATTGTTCATCATGACCAAGTGGGGTTTATCCCAGGCATGCAAGGTTGGTTTAATATACATAAATCAATTAACGTGATCCACCACATCAACAAAAGCAAGACCAAAAACCACATGGTCATATCAATTGATGCAGAGAAAGCCTTTGACAAAATACATCCCTTTATGATCAAAACACTGCAAAAAATGGGAATAGATGGAAAATTCCTGAAGATAGTGGAGTCTATATATAGCAAACCTACAGCCAACATCATACTCAATGTTGAAAAACTGGAATCATTTCCACTCAGATCAGGTACTAGACAGGGCTGCCCACTATCACCATTACTATTCAACATAGTGTTGGAAGTTCTTGCCATAGCAATCAGGCAAGAGCAAGGAATTAATGGGATACAGATTGGAAGAGAAGAAGTCAAACTCTCCCTATTTGCAGATGACATGATAGCATACACAGAAAAACTTAAGGAATCCAGCAAGAAGATTTTGGAAATCATCAGGAAATACAGTAAGGTGTCAGGCTACAAAATTAACATTCAAAAGTCAGTGGCATTCCTCTATGCAAATAATAAGCTAGAAGAAATTGAAATCCAGTGTTGGTATGCTTTTAAAAACCCCTTCTGTTTCATTTCATTTTATCCCCCCTGCATTCTATTTACATAACACTGTATTCTATTTACATACCCTCTGTTAACAAGCACCACCCTCCCTCCAGGGCATTGGTGGTTCAGTGGTAAAATTCTTGCTTGCTCTACCCCCTCTGCTTGTCATACCCTGATTTTCACCAGTCACTTTTCTCTCCACCCTCTCTGCGTCGCATCCTGTTCCCACCCTACTGGGCTAGTATATTTATAAGGACAAGATTGTTTGTAGTTAGTTTAGCTTAGCTTGGTATAGATTGCACTGCGTCCTGCATGAATAAAGAGATACTGCATACAACCCAGCCATGAGTCCTGGGTCATCTGTTACCTGCCCGTGAAGCCAGCCCGGCGAAAACAACAATCCAGAAATCAATTCCTTTTACTATAGCAACTAAAACAATAAAATATCTAGGAGTAAACCTAACCAAAGAAGTGAAAGACTTGTATACTGAAAATTATGGTTGTAAGTGAATTGCAGCTGTCAAGTTCTCTACAGAAAAGCGGAATTCCAGCGGCTGACCTTCCTCATGCAACATTTCACTCCCTGGCAATTCTTCCGTGGCCATCTGCTTTGGACTGGCACTTCTATCAGACTCACTGGTAAACCTCTTGGACACTTTGCACAACTCTGCAGCAGCTTCCCTTTGTGCTGCTGGGTTTCTCAAAGACTGAGTGCAGCCAGCTGCCTTGGGATTCTATCGGCCATACCCCCCCCCTTGCTAGGTAATGCACACAGAGGCAAGAAACGCCCCCCTCAAGCCTTCCCTTGGCATTACACCGGTTCTTGTTCCTCGCCTACTTGTTCCTCCATGTTTATGCCAGTTTTTTTTTTTTTGGAAAATGCCTGTACAGTATAGGTTTCTGTTCACCCCACACTCCTGATACTATGGTCAATTAGTTAAAAAGAAAAGGGGGAATTGTTGGTATGCTTCTAGTTCGGCTTCTGGGATCCCTTCTGTTACATTGCTTGATGTTGTGGTCTATTTACATGGTCATTCTGTTACATTGGTTTGGTCTCACTCCCCCTGCCTCCGGGAGATTTTGGTTTAGTCCTTGCCTTTTCGTGCTTCTTCCTTCTCCCTGGCCCCTTTCCTATGTACTTCCTTGGTTGCTGAGTCTTCTGCCAGAGGAGAGAGAAGCAGGACAGAATTGGGTTGTGATTAGATTAGTTTTTTGAACTGTTTGCTCGTGAATAAAGAAATATTGCTTCTCTGCTCAGCCATGTGTCCCTGGTCGTCTTCTCCTGCCGCAAAGCTAGCCCAGTATACTGGTGCCCTGAACTTTGACTGACAGCTGACCAGACCAGACTTTCCTGGACAGAAAACCCCACCAATGTGTCTTGGAGCTCTGCTTTCCCAGAGCCCTTCCCTTCTAGGGAAAGAGTGAGACAGTCTGGGAGTATGGATTGACCTGTCAACGCCCATGTTTAGCATGGAAGCAATTACAGAAGCCAGACCTTCCACCTTCTGCATCCCACAATGACCTTGGGTCCATACTCCTAGAGGATTAAAGAATAGGAAAGCAATCAGGGGAGGGGATGGGATATGGAGTTCTGGTGGTGGAACTGTGTGAAGCTGTACCCCTCTTATCCTCTGCTTTAGTCAATGTTTCCTTTTTATAAATACAAAAATTTAAAAAATACAATTGACTGTTTAACATTTTGATATGACCCAGGGACCATGTTTAGCATAGGAGCCTGTAAAACCCTGTCAGTCTGAGCTCACATTTGATGACTACAGCAGGGAACCATCTAAGATGCATTCATTACAAGACCAATTTTCCTTTCGTGACAGAGTAGATGACCCAGCTTCCCTTTTAAAGTGGGGAAATCCTTGCCATTCCTAGTTTATAGTGAGGATAAGGTCCTAGAGAGACCCACAAAAGGGCTTATGATGAGATTCCTGATGGAAGTGACCATTGGTGATAAAGAGAGGGATCTCTTAAAAGTCTAGGCCCATAATAGCTATGGGGGAATCTAAGGATTCCCAGGTGATGAGGTGGCCTGTAGTGGCCAGAATTGCAATCATTAAGTGACTCAGTTTGGACCGAGATCACTATAGCAGAAAATTTTATAAAATATTTTTCAGAATAATTATATATATATTTATAACTTAATATTGATTTACAGAATTAAAAGATAATGGGAGTATAATTCAACATTATTCCCACCATCAAAGTCCTGTGACCTTATGCCCTCCATTGGAAATCATAGTAGTTCTCCCAAGGTCACAGATATATATTTTTTAACTACATTAAAAAAAATTTCTATTTATAAAAAGGAAACATTGACTAAACCATAGGATAAGAGGGGTACAACTCACACAATTCCCACCACCAGAACTCTGTATCCCACCCCCTCCTCTGATAGCTTTCCTATTCTTTAACCCTCTGCGAGTATGGACCCAAGGTCATTGTGGGATGCAGAAAGTGGAAGGTCTGGCTTCTGTAATTGCTTCCCTGTTGAACATGGGCTTTGGCAGGTTAATCCATACTCCTAGCCTGTCTCTCTCTTTCCCTAGTGGGGAAGGACTCTAGGGAAGCAGAGCTCCAGGACACTTTGGTGTGGTTGTCTGTCCAGGGAAGTCTGGTTGGCATCATGCTAGCATCTGGAGCCTGGTGGTTGAAAAGAGACTTAGCATACAAAGCCAAACAAATAGTTGACCAATCATGGACCTAAAGGGTGGAATAGTGCAGATGAAGAGTTGGGGGAGGGGGGTCTCTATTCCTCCATTTTGTAGATAGCTGGTAGGGATATTTTAGTTATATTCCAAAGGGCCTTCGGTTATACTAGTTTTTTCTTTTTTTCTTTTTCTTTTTTCCCCTGAGCCTGTAATCTGATATGCCAGTGGATCTTAGTTATTGTTTGGGGTGGTGAAGTCATGGCTGACAGAAGGACCAGAAAGCTGGATCAGGGAAGCGAGTAGCTCCCTAATATGGGAAAGGGATATAAATATTGTTGACTGTAAACCCCATCAATTTGATGTGATCTGGGGCCCAAAATCAGCTTAGGAGCCTATGTCACCTCTGCATCTCTGTAGATCTGAGCTCACATTCTGTGGTCATGAGTAGGAACGTTCCAAGCTGCCCCTATATCAGGACCCATCTTCCTCAGGTGTAGCACAGAGTATGTTGTCCAGCTTCCCTTTGGCGGATGGAACATTCTCTACTGTTGTTGATCCAAGTTGAGGGCAAGGTCCTATGGGGGCCCACAAATGTATCTATTGTGTTGTTCTTGATAGTAATGACCGGTAACAATGAAGAGAGGGATTAGAATAATTTTATTCTCTTTTTTAAATTTTTTATTTTATTTATTTTTTTTGCCTCCAGGATTATCATTGGGGCTTGGTGCCTGCACCACAAATTTACCACTCCTGTAGGCCATTTTTTTTCCATTTTGTTGCCCTTGTTTATTGGTGTTATTGTTACTATTATTGTTGTCATTGTTGTTGGATAGGACAGAAAAAAATTGAGATAGGAGGGCAAGACAGAGAGGGGGAGAGAAAGATAGATACCAGCAGACCTGCTTCACGGCTTATGAAGCGATTCCCCTGCAGGTGGGGAGCCGGGGGCTGGAACTAGGATCCTTATGATGATCCTTGCACTTTGTGCCATGGGTGCTTAACCCGCTGCACTACTGCCCAGCCCCCTTTATTCTCTTTTTTTAACCAGAACTCTGTAGAGTTCTGGGTATTGTTGGTGCCAGGTATTGAACCTAGGATTTCTTGCATGCAACTCCAGTGCACTACTGCATTGCAATCTCTCTGATCTCAGAGAAATCTTAGCTGCAAATGCCTGAAATCCTGAAATAAGCTCAGTTAATGAGGACATTCATCTGACACAACAAGAAAAGGAAGAAGTTTTAGGGTTGTGATTCAGTGGTTTATTAATGTCATCAAAGAATGAGGCTTCATCCATTGCTTCTGTCACCTTCAGAACTAGCAGAAGGATAGGTGTACCTCTTCACCACACAAAGACTGGAAGACAGTCTTTTTATTCTATGACTCCATCCTACATGTAAGACTACTCCCCCCAAATCTCCATATAGAACTTCCTATCACATCTTACTGGCTAGAAGTAGTCATATATAATTTCTGTACCAAACAGTATAGAGGAGACTTATATTTTTATTTATTTATTAACATGAGAAAAAGAAAAAGCCAGAGCACTGCTCTGGTACATGCTATGGCAAGAATAAAGTTCAGGGCCTGGTATTTTAAGTCCAAAACTCTAGCCACTGCACCACTATGTCATTTTATATAGTCTGTTCCTAGTGCTACTAGAAAAATTATTTCTCTGAGTCTCATGACTGAATGAAGTTGGTGTATATTCCAGAACAAAGTGACCCAAAGTGCTAAGTAAAAGAAACTAGTGTTTTAGAAAAATAAATAAAAATATTTTTATGTTCTATGGTGGAAGATTAGTTATTATAAACATCATGTTTGAAGAATGTTTGAGATAGTAAAATTTCGATGACATAATGTTGATTGAGTCTATTAGAGATGCCAACAAAATGTCAAAGACTGGGTGACATAAGAACAGATGGAAGCTGGAAAATTCAAAGTGTTGATTTCTTCTCTGGTTAGATCTCTCTCTTCTTGGCATGCAGGTGACTTGTTACTGTATCTTCCATTGACAAGGAGGAAGAGAATGAGGTCTCCTGTGTCTTACTCATGTCGGACATATTGAGTATTCCAATATCGTGACCTCATTTAAACTTAATTATCTTCAAAAAACATGATTTCCAGATATTATCACATCAAGGAGTTGGGCCCTCATATACTAATTCGGAAGAGGATATAAACATCCGGTTTATAGTAAATATTCTTTCAAAAAAGAGAGGCTAGAAAGATATGGGGGACAGTTGGTAGTGCCACAACCAATAGAGTCAACGTGCATGTTGCAATGTGCTCAACTGAATGGCTATTGCATGACTATTGACACACCCTAAAAACAGTCTATTTTTGATATCAGCAACTATAATGCATGTACTAAGTTCTTTGAGGAATATATGAGTAGTTGTGGTAGTGGTCTACTCAATGACACCAATATCTAAAAGTGCTGACTGAGGCCAATGGTAAAGTGTTCTACAAATCCAACTCGGTGACCCTCTGCCTGTCATGCTATTATTCTCAAAAAGAGATACATTCATCCTTCTTTACTTATTCTTTTTAAAGATTTATTGTTCATATTTTATATGAGGGTGAATGAGAACTTCATATGACAAAGGGAGAGAGAAATTCAGCATATCACTCCAAAATATATGGTACTCAGGACTGAAATATGAGCCTCTCCTCAAGTCCTGAGTTCTGACAATTGAGCTATTCCTTCACACTTCTCACCACCTCTGCTTTATCTTCCAGGAACAATGGAAGGGTTGAAAAGGAAAAAAACATGAGTGGGAAGGAATATCCTTTTAGGACATCCTCTCTAATAAATAGGTAGGGTGGTCCAAGTTTTGTCCAAGCTGAAGAGGTTTTCTAGTATGTGTGACTTTCAGTGTTACCAACAGAGAAGTTCTGGGAAAGCTGGAGTTGGTTTCTCTACTAACACTTCCATACACTGTGCAAGTCAAGAAAGTCACACCTTGGTATCACTGAAAAATGATTAAGGGAATTAAAAAAAATTCAATTTCTTTTATTCTTTCTCTTATTAAAAATGCCTTCTAGAGCATTTCATAATTTCTAATATGCTCCTAAGGAATGCATTTTTTTTCCACTTTTCATCCAACAACCTAGGGAAGAGGAAAAATTCAACAGATTAGAGTAGCAGCATCTGGAAGCTTTTAGGAGGCAAAAGAGAATTAAAATCCATTAAGGGGAGCCAGGCAGTGGCTCAGTGGGTTAAGTGCACATGGCGCCAAGCACAAGGACTGGAGTAAGGATTTTGGTTTAAGCACCCAGCTCCCCACCTGCAGAGGAATCCCTTCACAGGCTGTGAAGCAGGTCTGTAGGTGTCTTTCTCTCCCCCTCTGTCTTCCCCTCCTCTCTCTGTTTCCTTCTGTCCTATTCAACAACAATGACAGCAATAACAATAATAATAACAGCAACAATGACGATAAACAACAAGAGCAACAAAAGGGAAAAATGAATAAATAAAGTTTAAAAAAAAAAAAATCCACTAAGGAGATGCACCATATGTCCAAGGATCTCCTACAGAAATCTTGCCCAGTTAAAAAAAAAAAATCAAAAAACAAGAATTTGATCCTTTTATAAATTCTAAAACTCATTTTAAAAATTCATTTTCACTTTCAGTTTTCAAGATCTGTTGTCTTGGCAACATCATGAACTGACTAGTTTAAATTTAATGTTTGTCAGTGTCTGCTATGTTATTTAAAACTGCAAGATAAAAAAATAAATATCCTGATATTTTTATCTCTCAATCTACTTAGAATCACTCCATGAATTTATGATATTTATTTAGTGAGATTAGTGGCTCTAGAGGTTTCATAGTAACTATATCATTGAACTTAAAAGGGTCAGACCCTGAGTTTAATCCTTGCCATTATGTGTAATAGAGTGATGTTCTGGTTTTCCTTCTCTTTCTCATTAATCAGTAAGTAAATCTTAAAAAATAAAATAAAATAAAAGGGAGTAGGGCAGTAGTGCAGCGGTTAAGTACAGGTGACGCAAAGCGCAAGGACCAGTGTAAGGATCCCAGTTCCAGCCCTGGGCTCCATGCCTGCAGGGGAGTCACTTTAAAAGCGGTGAAGCAGGTCTGCAGGTGTCTCTCTTGCTCTCCTCCTCTCTGTCTTCCCCTCCTCTCTCCATTTCTCTCTGTCCTATCCAACAATGACCTCAATAATAACTACAACAATAAAACAGCAAGGGCAACAAAAGGGAATAAATAAATAAATATTAAAAATATAATAAAAATGAATGATTCTTATGGCTTCAGATACTGAGGGCTATTGAGAAAAAAAAAGATTTTATATGGGCTTCCTCTATTGTCTAAGTGTAAAATGTTCCTATGTGACGTGATTTAGTAGGTTAGTATTTGTTTCTGAAAATGCTAAATTTTTTCCATATAAATTAATGATAATAGTGTTCTCAAATAATCTGCTATATCATAACAAATAGGAATATATTACTTTTGGATAGTAGAGAAAACCTGTGTTGAAATACACTGCTCTAATCCAGACAATTTCCTTGAATATATCAACTACATTGTATGGATCATTAAAGGCAGACTCCATTGACTTTAGAATAATGAGATGTAGTTTCTTTGTTTTTCTGAATTAGCATGTGAATTCACATCCACTAGCAATGTAATGCTTTCCTGTTTATTCAATGAATCATCCCATTCTTTACATGGGGCTAGGAAAATTTGTTTGAAAAATTAAACCTATGTTATTTAGCTTTTCACTTCTCTTTCCTTTCTCTTCATTTCAGTTATGTGTCTGTCTGATCAGATGAAGAATGTGGCAGAGAAGGAACTCTCCTGTATAGCTAGTTAGATTGTCTCACTGAACCCTTACAAGTAAGATAATTGTGGCCCAAATACCACAAAAAAGCAACAGAAAGCTGCTGGTCTTGAAAGAACTGTACTACAGCACAATATAAATTGGGTTAAATAAAAGAAAACTATCTCCTTCCCAGCCCCCCCCCCCCCGTGTGTTTACCAGATAGTTGTCAGGCTTGGTGCCTATATAATTCTACTACTCCTGGGGTCTTTATTTCTCACAGAAAGTGAGAGATAGAGAGGGAGAGATAGAGAAGGAGAGACAACTGTAGCACTGTTCAGTAGAAGAAAATTCACTTGCACTCTGTTTACACACAATGCTGCAAAACTAAAAGAAAACATCAAGATGCATAAATGTGATGACCAGTGGTCTGAAGGTTCACAGCACCCTAATTCTGTTTTATTATTATTATTTTATTAGTGATTTAATAATGATTGACAAGATTGTGGGATAAGAGGGGTACAATTCCACACAATCCCCACCACCAGAGTTTCCCATCCCATCATCTCCTCCATTGGAAGCTTCCCTATTTTTTTATCCTTCTGGGAGTATGGACCAAAGATGTTTATGGTGTGCAGAAGGTGGGAGGTCTGGCTTCTGTAATTGGATATGGACATTGACAGGTCTATACATTCTCCCATTACCTTACCCTAGTCGGGTAGGGCTCTGAGGAGGTGGGTTTCCAGGATTCATTGGTGAAGTCATTTGCCCAGGGAAGTCAGGTTGTTGTCACAGTAACATCTGTAACTTGGTGGCTGAGAAGCATTAAGATATCAAGCAGAGAGAGCTGGTGGTAGCTGAATGGGCTAAGTGCACATGGCACGAAGCACATGGATCTGTGTAAGGATCCGGGTTTGAGGCCCCAGCTTCCCACTTGCAGGGGGTCACTTCACAAGCAGTGAAACTGCAGGTCTCTCTCTCTTCCCCTCCTCTCAGTTTATTTCTGCCCTGTCCAGCAATAACAACAGTAATGACAAAAATAAGAATAACAACAAGGACAACAAAAATGGGAAAAATGGCCTCCAGGAGCAGTGGATTCATAGTGCAGGCACCAAGCCCCACTGATAACCCTGGAGGCAAAAAAAGAGAAAAGAAATATAAGCATCAAGAACAATAGAACCACTCTCTCACAGGCTGAGGAGTGTTAGTTCCTAGCTTTGATAAGTAACAATTCAATTCTGATGACTTAATCCCATTAACCAAACACTTGTTGAAAGTCTTTCTCTACTTTTCTATTAGCTGCCTCCAACATTAAAAAAAAAACAAAAAACCAAAAACTCTACCTTTTGTTTCAATGGGGTTGAGTTGAATTTCTTCTGCTTACTGTAATAATTTTGAATAAAGTTTTCATCGCCTGTTTAACTGTTCTGGTGCAATTTTCTCTCACAGGACTCAAAAGCAAGTAATTAAGTTGTCATATGAAATTAAAGTTATAATTCATTGTACAGTTCAATTTGTGGCTTGAAATTTGTAAGCCTAAAAAATAGAAGCATTCTACTAGGCAGCTGACTTTTGAAATTCTAGATAATTTGTATACTGGAATCCGATTTTAAAATGAACTTTCTTTACATAACTTGAGTCTTCTTGAAATGTTTCTTGTTCTTCTTACCACCAGAAATGGCTACTGTTTCTCCCCCAAATTTGAGGACTTATGTTCCCTTCTGGAACATATAAATTGTGAACAGTACAAACTTGTCATTCATTCATCCAAAGCAAAGGAAATTGTGTTCTTTCTTCTAAAGGCCTATACATACAATAGTATTGTCCTTTTCAGTATTCTTTGCTGTTCATATACACTTTATAAGTTTCCTTCATGATTTCTTTCTATTCCCTCCTTTGCAGTTAATCTCCTATTGGCTTTGAAATCTTGTTTCTATTCAGAGATGCCAGGAACTAAAGAGATTTCTTGAAGAAAGTTAGCCTATAATTGTCTTCATGTAGCCAATTTGGCTCTGCCTCCCAGTATAATAGTACTGTAAAGAAGGGAAAATTCGGGGCCAGGCGGTTGTACACCTGGTTGAGTGGCATGTTATAATGAGCAAGGACCCGGGTTAGAGCCCCTGGTCCCCATCTGCAGGGGGAAAGGTTTGCAAGTGGTGAAGCTGTGCTTCAGGTGTCTCTCTGTCTCTCTGTCTCTATCACCACCTCCCTCTTTATTTCCAGCTGTTTCTATCCAATAAATAAAGCTAATAAAAAATTTTAAAAAGAAGGGAAAGTTCTAATTTTTCAAGACTTTTATAGCTTCAGAGAAGATATAAAATTTATTTTTCTAGTATAAATAATACAACTAGGACGAAAACAATTTTAAATTCCACCTGGATCAGTAAGATAGTTCACCTACATAGTTGTACCTGCCTGCTTTGTCATGCATATGACCCATGCTTGTTCTCTGCCCCAGTATGAGAGGAAGTTTCAGTGCTGTGGTACCTTTTCCTGTCTTGATCTGTTTCTTTCCCTACTTATCTGTCTGTCTATCTATCTGTCTGTAAAAGCAGACATTGAGCAATGAAGCTCCTATGATGACAATAACAACAAAAATTCCACCTAATTAGTTCCTTCTTGTTATGAGATGGTTGTTTTTCACTGTTCCTATAAATAATGATCACAGACATAGTTCCAGGATCAGAAGTCTAGGCACAGCATCTCTCAACCTGGTGTTCCATGTAGAGCCTCATAAAACAGCAATCAAGGTATCAGCTGGACTCTTGGGGAAATTTTGTTTTCAAGATCATTCAGGTTGTTGACAGAATTTAGTCCCTTTAGGGTTATTGGATTGGACTTCCATTTCCTTGTTGAGGTCCCTTTCATGTTTAAGCTCACAATAGCACATCGAATTCTTCTAATGTTTTGCCTATCTGACATTATATTCCACTGCTAGTCAAGAAATATGACTGCCTTTCAGAATTTCTGTGATTCCATTGGATATTCCAGATCAACCTTCCTATTTTAAGGCCATCTGCCTAGTAGCATTAATTAAATTTATAAGGCCTGTCCTGTCATGCAAAGCAATTTACTCATGGGAGTAATACTATGAAGATAAATTCACGGAGTTCAAAACTCTGCTTACTGTAAATGAATTTAAAACATTTTGGAGGTAGAGATGCAAGGAATTGTTTCAAAGTGTGTTCAACATTTTATCTGATGAGTCTATTTATACCTCATCTGGAAACTTTCTAAATGTTCTCATCATTTTCTTAAGTATGTGCCTCCATCAGTCCACAAATATTTGGCATTTGGGCTTCTTGTGTGCAGAAAGATGTGAAAGACAACTATCACCCAGCAAAACTTGGAATGTGGTAATAAGACTTAAAGTTTGTGAAGCAATGATGTAATGAGAGTAGAAATATGTGAGTATGTAGGTCACTTTTCCCTACTATTCTACCGTTAGGTGTGCTGTTAAGAGGAGGAATAGGAGAAATGAGTGGAGTGGAAGCTGATCTGTGACTTAGAATTATCTATGTGAAGAGAGCATGTCTTATTAAAGTAGGTAAATCCTAAAGAAGTCCCGGAAAGGTCTATGTAGAAAGAGGACAAATGAAAGTGCAGTATTAGTACTACATAGTGGCGTTGACTAGCTAACTTCTTTGAAGAAAAATAATTTAGATTTGTACATTTTAAAAAAAATCATAAAAATGTCACCTCACCACATAAAATCAATGCCACAATTGCATAATGACATTCAATTATTTATCTAGATCCCTTTTAAGTACACTGTTTACAGGCATGCATTCACATATATTATGTGGGGAGAGAGAAGATAACAATCTGGAAAAAGGAAACAGCCCACGTGAAGAGAGACACTCAGCTTGACAGACCCAAGAAAGGGAAACATGTTGAACCATAGGACCCCTTGGAGTGTGCTCCACTTTCTCCCACAAATCCAGGGTCTCTGCAGAAAACATCCACTAAAAATGTGCATTTTACTCCTCTGCTTCTTCCAACAGATACTGATTTGAGTTCTTAATGAAATGCATGTTTGCGTTCATGATCCAAGTTTTAAAACCTCTAAGTCACCGCATAAAAAACTGATTAATAGACTTTCTTTTTTATTCCCTTGGATCAGCTTAAACAATTATGCCCTCTAGCCTCTGAAATCTGTACTGCAAAGGCCATTTTAGCAGTTATTTGCTTCGGCTTTATCCTCCTCAGCTTTGGTTCTTAAAGACAAAAGTCAGCAAATATGTGCTTCAGATTTACAATATCCCTCCATGTGTAAGTATAGCAATTAATTTCATTTGGTGTGGACATGTGGCTATTGTGAGGTTTGTTTGTCTTTTTAGCTCTAGCAAAAAAAAAAAAAAAAAAAAAAAGGAGCCACCTTTAGATTTTTACTAATTTTTGTGTGTTCATATTTAAAAATTCATACATACCATAGGAAAAATGCTCGCTGAAATAGTGTTAGGTGGGAAACTACCCATAATTTCCTAACAAAGGCACATGACTAAAATCAAAATGACAAGCTATGAATGCTGCCTGCCTGACCTTTATTGACCATCTGTCATTTAGGAGTCTAGTCTTTAAAAAGCCACGTAGGTACTACAGATGCTTTGATTTAATATATTTCTACTTGTATTTTTTTTTTTTGAGACAATCAAGCTGGGAGTACTGCAAACATATTCCATTTATTTATTTGTTCCTTTGATCCCTTTATGTTCTTTTTGTATGCAAAGGCACACCTCTCCTTAAAAGAGCTCATCAGCCGTTCTCAGGAACTCAAGATTTAATATCTTTGTTTTGGGCCACCTTTAACAAAATTTTGTTTTTCTTCTTTTGATTTTGGTCGATGCATCCATGTTAACACACTGACAACCTTCTTCTGCCCTAGTCTTCTTCTTGGAGTTGGAATTCAGATCGGTTGTCAGATTATTGAAATACCTTCCTACATACATTGAATTGTTGCTAATTGACCGATGAACTGAGTACATGGCTAAAGGAGAAATGTGAGAGAGAGAAGAAATCTTAGTTTGCTTTTTTTGTATTGTTGTTGTTGATATTGTTGCTATTGATGTCGTCGTTGTTAGATAGGACAGAGAGAAATGTAGAGAGGAGGGGAAGACAGAGAGGGGGAGAGAAAGACAGACACCTGCAGACCTGCTTCACTGCCTGTAAGCGACTCCCCTGTAGGTGGGGGCCCTGGGGCTCGAATTGGGATCCTTAGGCCAGTCCTTGAGCTTTGCGTCACGTGCCCTTAAACCACTGCGCAACCGCCGGAGTCCCCTCAGTGCGCTTTTATTTCACAGACAAAGATAAATAATTAAGGAGACCCATGAAGGAAGAGGCAACATTTTAAGGACTCATGGTGCCAGCCTTCAGTTTTCTGGGTCTTTAAATTCAAGTGACTAATCTCGTTGGAAATAAAGTAGAAATCATAGTAACAGCTCTGGATACCTGGCTAATGTGAATCACACAGATATCTTCACCTAACTCCTCTGGCAGAGAGAACAAATAAATACATAAAAACCACTTTTGGAGCTTAAACTCTAGTCATGGAGCTTTGAAATATCTTTTCACTTCAGAATTTGAGTAATATGGAGACTCTCAGGGCAGCTAAATGGGTATTCCAAATCCCTTAGGACTTGGACTGAGTATGTGTATTGCACCAAAGTAAAAGACTGTGTGGAAAGAGCAAAAGAGATGAGATAGAGGGGTACTGTAGTCCTGGGGCATGATGATGAAAAGGGACATATGTTGGGGGAGAAAGCATCTTGCAGACATATGTCATGGGGAGATGAGTGTTGTGCCAATGTGTCAACAACTATACTATAAGCCATTAACCCCCCCAATAAAGTGGAAAAAATATTGCATGACAAAAACTTTAGCATCAGTCATATTTAGAAAGTCTTCCTCCTCTCTAGAATTCTATAACAGTCCCAAGTAGCTTGTGGAGTTCACAAAATTGGAGGAGGAGATCTTGGTATTGAACTCAACATGGTTGTACTAGATGCTCATTATTCTTGCTTCTGTGGTTTTCTGTTGATCATGGTCTTTGCTTACATCTGTACCCAAGTCAGTTACTGGCACAACTGCCAGCCAATAGATCCACAACTCCTTCAATTCCTCACTCTGGAAAGCATTCACCTCATAGATAAGATTGCCCCCCTTCAACAGCAATGCTTGCCTTTCTATAGAATCTTTTTACTAGAAGGAAAATGAGAAATGGGAGAGAGGGGAGTGATGTGAAGGGGAGGCAAAAAAAAAAGAAAATTTCTTAACCCTCTGAACTAAGAAAATTCCAGGCCTCCAGGATTCCTGTCCTTTTGAAAAAGGAAAGGTAAAAAGTATTATTTATGAAAGCCAATTTTGTTTGTGTTATCTCTTGCTAAGTAACAAACCCTATTTAACTGGCTCAAATACAATGACAATCCTCTTTTTTGCCTTCAAATAGGGGTTTATAGGATGCAGCTAGGCAGTTTTCTCTGAAGTCTCTCATGTCAGTTGAACTGAAAAGGGGGGTGAACTGAGTCATCATGAAGACATTTCCACTCACATAACTAATGCTTACTTTGCAAACTGTGTATTACTATAAGTTCTAAAATACCAACTTACAAAATAAATGGAGACAGAAGCTTACAATAAATTGGTTTTAGTAGTAATAAGCTTGGGCTTTACCACATTAACACTGATTTAGAATCGACTTGGAGCATTAATTCTTTCTGGCACATCTACAGAACTTAAAAAATAATCACAAAGTTGGGGCAGATTTGGCTCATTTTGGATCAAAAACATTATTATAGTAAAATCCCTCCTCAAAGAAGTGCTCATTTATTATGTGTAATTTGGTGAACCATTTCTTTCAGCTCCAATGGGAAAAATATCAGAAAAGCAATTCCATTTTCTCTTCTGTATGTAATGAATCTTCTCATATTTCTTCTAGTCAATTTCTCTAAAAATAAAATGAATGGCCTCCTAAGTGAAACTTCTTATATTTCCCTGTGATGTTCTGTGGTTAGTAGTCCGGTTTCACATTTGCATGGAGCCAGCTGTCAAATATACCAGAGGGAAGTCACTATGATTTTATAACACGCTGTAGAGTCACTTATGTCCATAAATCTAATTTCACTAGAATGCCTATGGGAATACAAACATCATCAAATTTGAAAATTAATCCTTTATTACTTTCATTTTGAACTTCACCCTTTACTTGACTCAAATTATCTTTAACAGATAATGGATAAGTGGCCTTAGACTGAGTAAGTTTCCAAGAGCAATTGTAAAACTTCTTAAAATTCCTGCCAGATTTTCTTTTGAGTATAGTCAGGGTAATTACCTCTGTTCTCTTTAGGAAAATCCTTTTGACCTACTTAATATCTGTGTTGTCATATTTAACATGTAATAACAAAAGCCTAAACTGTAAATGCACTTAATAGGTACAGGTTTAAAATTTGAATCCCAGAGATTGTCAACCACACCAAAAATATAGTGTTTCACCTCAAATATATAATAAAAATTGGTATGATTACCTGAAGAAAGTATCTTAACCTGCTTAATCAAAATAAGTTTAAAAATGTATGTACCAAATAGCCCTAGTTGAGGAAAAAAAACATGCAATTCATGTCAAACATTTTCTGGTCTGGTCTTGAAAAATCAGTGCAGTTATTATTGATTTCATTAATAGCATAGACTTACAGTCATTTAAATCCCTTCTCGAACATTGTTGAGAATAACTATAGGGCTGGGCAGTAGCATACCTGGTTGAGTCTGTATGTACCATACAAAAAGACCTGGGTTCAAATCCCCAGACCTCACCTATAGAGAGGAAGCTTCACTAGTGGCGAAGCCATGTTGCAGATCTCTCTCCCTCTTTTCTTCTCCTACCCTCTCAGTTTTTTGCCTTATCAAATAAAATAAGTGAATACTTTTTAAAAAATTGAATGACTGTAAAGTTTTTAATAAGTGCTCATCTCTCTCTTTTTTTCAACTGCAATATAACCTTATTGAGGAAATGTTGATATGTAGAACTGTTGCTGTCATAGAGCACATCTCCCTAAACTAGATTTCAGCATACCATACCCTCCACCAAGCCATCTTCTTCCTCCATCACAGACCACAAGATTCCTCAACTCTTTTGACTGTGCCTTTCTCCTTCTGAGTCCCAGAATATGTTGTGATAGAATAAGTACACATTCTTAAAAGTAAATGTAAAGTAGTAGGTGATATTAAAGTATTTTCTTCCCCACTGATTCTAAATTTTGAATTTTAATATACCAAATGTTTAATTCACTTGCTTATGTGTTAATATTTTATTAATGTTGTATTTATTAATTATATTAATATCAATATTAACATTGAGGTATATTGGTTTACATCACTGAATAAGTTTTCAGTTTACAACTTCATGCCTCAAAAGTTGCATAAATCACACTGTGCCCATGACCTAATGTCTAGCTAACATCCGACTGACTCTCTATTTTACACATCCATCCTCCACTCTCCGCCCCTCTGATAATCATTATTTTTTCCTCATAGATTGACATTTTTTGTGTGTTCTGTGCACTCGTTTGCCTTGTTTCTTAGTATTATACATATAATTGCAACCCTAACCACATGATATTTATCTATCTCCACATTACTTAGCAAGATCTCCTCAGGGTTCATCCTTATTGTTACAAATTGCTATTTATTTATTCTGGGTGCCTGCAGAAATTAGGTATGTTTCTTAAAACTCACGAACTTAATCTATAGGTAGGACATATATATATACTATATATATAGTGTGTGTGTGTTCATGTGTGTATGTATAAAAAGAAAGTTGTGAATTCCTTACTTCTCCACTGGAAACAGGTGTTCCCCCTCCAATTTTGCATCATGGTAAATCACTAAAAGAATATACTGGATTCATTGTCTCCATATTCATTTTGTCTGGATTCCAGTACCTCTGTTATTAATGCTGCTATTATTAGTGAGTGCACTGATTAATTAACTATTAGGATTGATGCTAAGCATTCCCCAGTGATTATAGCAGGTATGACACCTATTTTCACAGAACAAAAATTATAGTGGGCATAGTGGAATCTCAGAGTTGCCAAGATAGGACTAGATATGCAAGAGATTTATTGAGGGGACTCTCTAGTGCAGCATAAAAAAGCTAAAGTAGGTAGGGAGTATTTTTAGACTCCCTTGTAGTTTTGATACCTGTGAGAGGAGAGAATGAAAGAATGGTTGGATAGAAAGACTTAGACCACAGCACAGTTCTAAGAAAATGTTAGCCAGGCTGTTGGAACCGAGCAAGTATTCCTTACTAGGAGAATGAGTGGAATGCACGGACTCTTATTACGTCTGCTTTTCTCAGTAGGTGGTTGAGAGCAGCCTGTGGGGAATATGTCTGCAGGTTGGGGATGTTGGAGATGTGGACAGTACATCAGCAAACTGCCTTAATGTATAGCATATGCAGTCAAGATTCACTTCTGCCGTGACCCTCATTCCTGAAACTGGCATCAGTGGGATAAACTACAGTCCCCATTTTACACCTGCACCCAAAGCTTCAATTATGACCATTCTCTCTCTCAACCCATTCTAAATGATCCTCATCATCAGCTATCTCTGTTGCCAATGTTATTGACTTACTTACTATAACCAGAAACTCACTTCTGAGAAGTCTGTTCCCTTGGAAATCATGTCCTTGTCAGATCATGGTTATGGCACATTGTCCATTCACAGTCACAGTTGGTTAAGGGAATACTAAGAAACACTAAATGAATCATTTTGGTTTCACTCACAGTCTTTCTCACCCTCATTCTGTTAAAGAAGCCCAACTCAATTTCCTCTTGCTGGCTAAAGTAAATCTTCTCCTCTAATGTCTGATCTTACCTACTAGTCCTTGGGCACAAGGCATCCATACTGTTCTGACAGCCATAACAGACTACAATTTTCTGGACCCCTTGCTATGTTTCCTAACCAAAGTGCACTCCTTTGGTGATCAGGACCTCTAGCCCTACAAGTGAAACACTGATACATTTAAAAAAAAATTTTATTTATAAAAAGGAAACACTGACAAAAACCATAGGATAAGAAGGGTACTACTCCACACCAATTTCCACCACCAGAACTTCATATCCCATCCCCTCCTCTGATAGTATCCCTCTGGGTGTATGGACCCAAGGTCATTGTGGGATGCAGAAGGTTGAAGGTCTGGCTTCTGTAATTGCTTCCCTGCTGAACATGGGTGTTGACAGGTCGGTCCATACTCCCAGCCTGTCTCTCTCTTTCCCTAGTGGGGTGGGGCTCTGGGAAAGCAGGGCTCCAGGACATATTGGTGGGGTTGTCTATCCAGGGAAGTCCGGTTGGCATCATGTTAGCATCTGGAACCTGGTGGCTGAAAAAAGAGTTAACATACAATGCCAAACAAATAGTTGACCAATCATGGAACTAAAGGCTGAATAGTGTAGATGAAGAGTTGGGGGGTGGTCTCCATTTCTCCATTTTGTAGGTAGTAGTCCTATTTTAATTATATCCCAAAGAGCCCATGACTATACTAGCTTCTTTTTTTTTTTCCTGAGCTTGACATCTGATATGCAGGTGGATCCAAGTTATTGTCTGGGGAGATGATGTCATGGCTGGAAAAAGGACCAGAAAGCTGGATCAGGGAAGAAAGTAGCTCCCAAATATAGGAAAGGTGTATAAATATTGTTGACTATGAAACCCATCAATTTGATGTGATCTGGGGCCCATATTCAGTTTAGGAACCTATATGACCTCTGCATCCCTGTAGATCTGAACACTGATACTTCTAATGTGGAAAGAGGTCAATGTAGTTCACTTACCACCAAGAAGATGACTTGTTTAAGGAATAGTCCCATGTTGGGTGATTAACATTGATTGTTCCCTGTTGATTACCAGTTAGCCTTTCAGGGCAGTGGCAGATACAATAGCTTTAGTAAATGAAAGCATATGCTATTAGAGTCATGCATCACTTCTATCTCTTCACTGGGCTGGCTACTTTGATTACATGCCCATCATTTCAGTTCCTTGGTGTTAGCAATAAAAGCAGGACTTTGTCAACTGCTATTTTTCCTACTTGACTTTTCATTATATCTTTCATAGTGGATGCTTTCTTCTGGATAATAATATGTAACATAAAAATCTTCCTACTTCTTTCTACTGCCATATGCTACAATTGACTTCTTAAAATAGTTTTAAAAAAGTGTTTTGTTTATTTTATTTTAACATGAGAGATACAGAAAGAAAGGTACAGAGAGAGGGAGGGAGGGAGAGAGAGAAGAAAAGAGAAGGGAAGAGAAGAGAAGAGAAGAGAAGAGAAGAGAAGAGAAGAGAAGAGAAGAGAAGAGAAGAGGAAAGGCTTGATACTGGCGCTCACATGGAGTGCCTCCAACGAGGAGGTAAACCACTGGCCTTTCTGCTACTGGTTCAAGGACCATGTACAAAGAAAGGAAGCATGAGAGACCCTAGTATGAACCTCTAGTTTATTTAGGGTAGAACACAAGGCTTGATAACAAACGGAACAAAGGACATTTTTCACATATGTCAGAAATTACAGGTTTCTTAAAGGTCAACTTGCCCCTATAGTGGGGAGGGTAGGAATGACAAGAATTGTTGTGATACCAAAAGGTCAAGGCAATTGTTTTCCATGCGGGCATCTTAATTATCCAAAGGTATTAAGAAAAATATAGTGGCTAAACCAGGAGAATGAGATGAAACAGAAAGAGGCAATGCTCGATGTAAGTCATAGATATCAAAGAAAAGGAAATAGATGTGGGGGGTCTCACTGCCAAGGTACTGGCAAGGCTATGATTGAGTATTTCTCTTATGTAATCAAAAGGTGAACTTATAGTGAACGTGTGAACTTTGAATGACTATAGTGTACTTTGAGTGAACCCTCAAGCAGGCTGCCTTTTGGTGTGAGACGCTTGTAGACATTCGGTTGGCTTGAGAGATTAACAAGGGGAAACTGAGTCATGGAAGACTTTTCCCTCTTAGCTCATCACTATACAGGAGAGGCTAAAAAGTGGGCTGTCTTTCCAGACCGCCTTCCAAAGATGGGAGAGCTCCCCTAAGCTCTACCAAGATTTCACATAGTCCCACAGCTTGAGTACTGCTTACTTCTGGAAGTGGTAGTTTTAGGGATTGAACCTGGGACCTTAGAGTCTCAGACATGAAAACCTTTTGCATAGCTATTATGTGTTCTCCCCAGCCACCAATTACTTTTATTAAAGAATTTCTCGTTTTTGCTTTCCCAGTGCCTTTCCTTTTAGGTTGTTGACCATTTGGTTAGGCATTTGGTTCCTGCCTTGAAATCTATATTTATTATTGTATTATTGCCTTGGGTCACTTGTTCTTGCACTCAAAGTTAATGCTGAGGCCAATCACTCTTTCACTGGTAGATTTCTCTCTTGACTGTGTTTCAGGACCATTCCCAAATGTAGTGCAATTGCACTTATAGCTTACTGAGCTAGTCCATATGCAAGCCAAGCTTGGAATTTTCCCTTCACCTGTAGTTTATCATAATGAGCCCCACATATAGTTAAAGATATGATCTGGATTGGAATTCTGGTATAACTGTGATGGAGGATAGGTGTCTTGCTCATGCAACTCACTTGTGTCCTATTTTTTGCTTCTGATTTTAAAAGTTAAATAACACTGACTGATTTTGCTTCTCAGGATACCATGAACTACTGATTTTCTCCACAACTTCTTGGAATCATGCATTTCTGACTGCTCCACTATCCTTACTGGTCACTTTGAGAATTGTGACCTGCTGGTTATTGCTAAATACTATTGTGTGCCATCTATTACTTCACTTCCCTATATCTGTGACCATCTCTCTTACATCATTCCTACCCTTTAGGAAAGATCACCCATGAGCCTTCTGGATGGCCTTGGTGGATTGTGTATCTTGGGTAACTGACTCCACAGGATTTTTCCCCATCAGCAGGTTTTCTGGAATCACATAATATAACCACTTCAACATCCCACTTCTTTCAGTCATTTTATTCCTGTCTCTAACTTCCTATGGTGTTTTCATTTATTGACCATGGGCTTGAAACTAAGTCTTCCAGGTCCTATCACATGAAAATGTGTATGTTCTACTTAATGATCTATTTCCTAGCCCCAGTTTTTTTTTTATTAGTGATTTACTAATGATTGACAAGATTATGGCATAAGAGGGGTACAATTCCATATAGTTCCCACCATCAGAGTTCCATATACCATCCCCTCCATTGGAAGTTCCTCTATTCTTTATCCCTCTGGGAGTGCCAGTCCCTGTTCAGGGAGCCATTATGCCGGGCTGGCTTTGTGGGCAGGAGACAGATGACCAGGGACTCATGGCTGAGGCAGAAGCACTATCTCTTTATTCATGTGGAATGCAGGTAATCTAAGCCACCTCTAATCACAGTATACTCACCAAGTAGGGTGGAAACAGGATGTGACATAGAGAGGGTGGAGTGAAAAAAGATTGGTGGAAATTAGGGTGTACTAGGAGAGAGGGTGGAACAAAAAGACATCATGAACCAATGGGGATTAAACCGATGCCCTGCAGGCAAGGTAGTGCTTAGTTAACAGTGGTTATGTAAATAGAATACAGTGTTAAGCAGGGGGGATTAAACCAATGAAACAGAAGGGATTTTAGAAGCAGAATGAGAAGCATACCAACATGGGAGTATGGACCAAAGATCTTTATAGGGTGCAGAAAGTGGAAGATCTTGCTTCTGTAGTTGCTTCTCTGCTAGACATGGGCATTGACATACCCCAGCCTGTTTCTACCTTTCACTAGTAGGGTAGGCGTCTGAGGAGATGGGGTTCCAGGATATATTGGAGAGGTTTTCTGCTCAGGGAACTCAGGTTAGTGTCATGTTAGCATCTGAAGCTTGGTCCAGCCCTAGTTTTATGTTCTGAGCAATGCCTCCCCAGCACACACACACATGCATGCATGCACACATGCACGCATGCTAATTCTTTCAGCACTTCTAATAGAAATATCTTTCCTTTCAGAAGTTTCAGAGTGTTCATTTGCAGTTTATATGGGGATTTAACTCTAGTAATTAACGTAGAAGCCAGAAATGCTGGTGGAATTAGATCCTGAGAGGGTTATCTGTTACTGAACGAGGGAAAGAGTTTAGCAGAATTTTTTCTCTTGGGACTGTTAGCTTTTCTCTCAAAATGCAAGCCATCTCTTCGGTCACTGAAACTTTGGGGATATTTACAGAATTAGAACTCACAGGTACCCACCATGTTTTAGGGTTCTAACTTCATCCCTTATATTAGCACACTGCTTTGTTTGAGCACCTAAATATCACTGGAGCTCAGCAGTCTCAACTGTTAGATCTTGATTTTGCTCCTCAGCTGTGATACTCTCCTGAGATAGGAGATAAGACCCATTTCTAGGAAGTTTCCTCCCAATGAACTTGCCACTCCATAAGAAGCATATTTCCTATCTCACTACTCCTCTTTTCTTTCCTAATAGTTACCCACTGTTTCATTAATAATTTTTTCAATAACAAAAGGATTTCTTTATAAACTACCATGTAAACTGTGACATGTAACATTTAACTATTTTTCAGTCACTTTTCTGAAGAAATATTGTCTTACAGGATTGTTGTCATAATGGTGGAATTCCATATCTATCTAAGATAGTGTAAGTACACCTCAAGTTGTTCTCCTCTACCATGGGATACTAAGTCCTCATTCCCAATCCATGCCTTCTCCTCTTTTAACTTGACTTGTTAATAGACCTCAGTTTCTTATTCTCTCTCTGTGACTCTTCAGTGCTACTTAGTAGTAATAACTAGCCAATTCCTAGTAGTCTTGGTTCTCCCCATATTTTTCACATATCTATGTCATCTCACTGACAAGAGCATTTCTGTCTACTGGATGCTTTCCAGGTCATCTTCCCATTACTGTTCCAAATGGTCTTTCCAGTATCACTTCCTGCCATTTGTCTTCTCACAAATACCTCAAGCTCCTTATCGTCCTACATATTTTTTGCCATGTCATGCCTACATGTCTTTGCCTACAGTTTCCACTATTCTCCATCTCTGTGACCCCTCATTCAAGTTCAGCTAAGGCAACAACTCCTGAGAGAGTCATAGAGTAGATCTGCATTTGCTTCATGGTCAAACAGATCTGAATTGTAATCTTAGCTCTACCACTAACTGCTACAAGATTTGAGCAGCTTTTTTGGGATGGAAACTCTTCTGTCAGTGCTCAGATTGGAGGATAATGAAACTCCTGAGAGCCAGAGTACAGACCCAAAGTGTCATAAGGTGCCCAAACTGAGTGGAAATGGGAGTTGGACTGAGGTTTGAGCTTTTCAAAGTGCATTCATAACAAGAAGTGTGGACCTAGAGGACACTATGATAATTGAAAGAAGTCACTTAGAGAAAGGGAAACAGCATGTGATTGCCATCAACTATGAAAGATAAAGAAATAAGGCAAATGAATGAATAGAACAAAAACAAACTCAGTAAATACTATAAGAAGGAAAGAAGTAAGGGAGGCGGGTAAATCAGAGTAAAGGGATTGAGTTCATGGTAGAGGATGGAAGGGACTCAGTGACAAGCAAAATGTAATATATGGAAATACTGATTTATAATGCTGTGTACTTGAAACCTACAGAATGTGATTAACTAATATTACTTAAACACTTATTACTAAACTACTTAAATAAATTATGTTAAAGAATTCTATAAAGAAAACTGTACCCTTAGACTTTTGAAAGCCAAATTGCTTCTGCAGGTTATGGGAACCCTAACTTCAACTTAGTAGAACAATTATAGGCAATTCACTAATTTGTCAGAGCCCCATTTTCTTTCTGGGAGACCTAAAATCAGTAAGTGTAGCTCATCATATTGTAGTGAGGTTTGACTGAAAGGCTACATGGACAAAATCTGGCTACTCAGCACAGTGCAGTTGTGAGAAACATGGGAACAACACTGGTTAGTCCATGTCCTGCCTCAGTTTGAAGGTCTCTCTTTTGGACAAAGAAATTGTGATAGATAGTGAAAGTGGTCTTCTGTGTGGGTACTGATCCTGATGAGACTGGTAGGGTCCTAGAGTTATGGGCATGAGGTCCTGAGTTCAATCCCCAGCATCACATATTCCAGAGTGACACTTGGGCCATGCTCTCATACTCTCATTAATAAATAACTCCTAAAAAAAAAAAAAAGTAAAGTTCTTTGCCTTTATTTCTTTCTTTGTTTTGTGGAGTGGTATCCCATTTCTACTTGGATTTCAGAGCACAGTTCTGCTCAGCTTGTATCCAGTGCCTTGATCTAATTTATTCCCTCACTTCATCAACATTTACCTGGTCAGCCTTACTTTTGATTAGGGCCTTGCTGGGGAACCACCTAATTAATCTAGTGAAGTAATTCAGGACAGGACATTTGTGGCTAATAACACTGCATTCCTCCCAGGGTATCTACTGTATTTTAATATGAGTCTTCTTAATTTGATGCAAAGAAGTAAATAATGGGCTAATTTTGGGACCTTTGCGAGGTTAACATCACTGGGACAATGACTTATACAAGGTGCAGCTAGAGAACCCAGTAGAAGAGTAAGTGCCAGGTTCTGGCTAGGAGCAGGGTTTTCCTATCCTTTGATATTAATTCACATTGATGAGGGCACTTGTGAGCTGTGTAGTGGAGAGGCCCAAACAGACACATTTTTAAATCACTGCCTAGATATGAGGCCTTGGACTCTCTTACCAGTATTGTTACAGGCAAGAGAAGCAGATCTTCCTGTTTCTTCAAATATGTCTTTCATACACTAATTGGAAGGAGGTGCTTAGTAAATATTATTTTAGTGACCTGGAGATAACTTACCTGCTATAGTGCACCTTGCTAGACATGGGGTCTTGAGTTTGAGCCCCAGCACCACATGGGGACACAATGGATAACTACTGTGACCCCAACAGGAGTTTGGGACTATTAGCGTATGAATGACGTTAGCCTGAGGTGGGACACATGGAGAAGGGAATGTATGAAAGGCACAGACTTGAAGCAGGCCTCCCTCTTTGGCTGCTGCTTCTTCTCCTGGTCAGAAGCATCTTGACAGAGGTGCTCCAGGTATCTGCCATGGCTACTTCTTCTGGGGACTGAACATGTGTGACTCTGCTAGCCAGTAAAGTCTTTAAGACTCCCCCAGCCATGAGCAACCTTTACCTCAGCTGATAGTTGTTTATCTTATGGAACTAAACTTTTGATAACTATCCTCAGACTTTATGGACCTAGCGTATTCTTAACCCCTGATGATAATTGTTTCTTTTGCCTTTTATCCGTTTCATCCTAATAAAACCTTCTATTGTTTAAATTTTTCTCAGCTCCCAGCTGTGAATCCTCCGTAAGTGCCCTAATTAAACTCTTTTAAGTTAAAGTTTCAACAGATAACACTGCAGTAGCTCCATAGATGACAGAGTGGAGTTGTGGTTATCTCTCCTCTCTCAATAACTAAAGAATAATAATTAGATTGGGAAGTCTGCTCAGTAGTATGGCACTTGTGTAAGACCCTCAGTTTATTCCCACAAACTGTATTTTAAAAAAGAGAATGTCAGCTCCTTTCTTTTAGTATTTATATTGGGTCTCTGTTACCTTTAAGGCAAAGTCTGAACTTAGCCAGAAACAAGCCCTTCCTGTCTGGCCTGAGCTGCTTCTCCAGGCTTATCTCTTGGCAACCTGACTGTGCATATACACTCCAAACTGATGGAAAGACTTATTGTCCTCAGTTCCTAGGACTGGCAGTTTCTGACAATCATAATGTCTCCTCACCACTCTATTTTCATACTACCCCATCTCCTCCTCTCTAGATTTTCCCATGGGCGTCTGTTCATTCCCACAATTGTGCTATAATTACATCCTAGTAAAAACTTCACTCTCCCTCCACTTTCACTCTAGAAAAGTGAGGTTTTTTTTTCCTCCCCCTCTCTTGTTGCACCAGGTACCTATTATAATTTTTAAACTTTAAACAAATCACTTGTTTTATATACTTCATCCTACATTGGATGAAAGCTCTGTGGGTATTTGGATCATGTCCTGTTACCATCTGAATGCAAGACATCTGTGCTAAAGACCATCCATGCAGTTTTCTTAGATGGAGTTCTATGCTCTAATCAGACACTATCCTTTTTAATTATGTTTACTCCAGCTGTTTAATGTGAGAATTAAATGCTTTCCTTTCTCCAGAAATGCTTCTTGGAAAAAGAAAGAAATAAAGAGAGAAAGAAAGACTGGTGCTGAGAGCACAAGCTTTTTGTCCATTTTAGTACAGTGTATATCCTTTCTTTTTGACTTTTCAATATGTCCTTTTCTGTAGTGTTAAATTAATATCCTAAAAAAATCTTGAAAAACTTTGGGTTCAGATATAGAAATTACCTCTGAATCAATTTCAAGGAAATAAAGAACTGTTATGTGTTCCCTTTCAATCTTGATTTAACATATTCATTCTTTTTCGATTAAATCACTAGGTTTGTTTTGGGTAAATCTAAGGTAAATAGTTTGTGCCTCTTTACCACCCCCCCCTTTGGTCAGAGGTGGTGCTTCTCTGACTGAATTTTCAAAACCAAGTCAACACAAGTGGAAAGGGATTGGAAATTGAGGTTATCTGGTTCTCTGAAACAACCATACACACACATACACACACACACACACACACACACACACACACACACACACACACACACACACACACACACACACCCCTTGGGGTTGACGTCTTTACTGGAGTATCACTACCAATTTAATGATTGACTTCTTTCATTGAAAACATCCATGTTCTATATGCCTTCAAATCTAACTTCTAAGTCTCGGATGCTTTGGGGAAATCATTAACTCAGAGATTTGACTGAACATAGCCCTTTATCCCTTTACTCCCCCAAGTAACAAATCATGCTACACACAGAGTAGGAAAACTCAGTAACTCATAGAAAAGGCATTCATTTTACTTTTAAATTTCATTCACCACAGTGAAGGGTCAGGAAAGGCCATGACAGAAATTCTTGCAGAGGAAAATCCCCCTGTTGCCTGCGGACAGTCATCTTCCTGCTGCATAAATCATGATGTTCTGTGGAGAGGCAGCTTCAGCTGTAATCAGAGTGCTAGAGAGAAGGACTTTCTTCAGGGCTTCTGACTGTAACACGTAACACTTGTATTTATTTGGGGTCAGCCTGACAAATAAATAGCCCTTTCAAAACAGTCAGATTCATTAATGAGTTTCCTCACACATGAACTTGGAACTGGCCTGGTTCCACTGTGAAAATCAGGGATCCACATTGCTGCCCTTGGTCTCCAGATCTGTAGTAGATACAAAAGCTTCCTGTCTGATCCAAGACCACCTGTGGTATTTGTCTAATTCACTTTTTTTGTGTGTGTAGGGGGTGGAGGGGGAGGGGGTAGTGGACAGGGAGATTACACCAGCAGTAATGCAGCAAATTTTCATGCCTGAGGCACCAGAGGTCCCAGCTTCAATTTATGACACCACCAAAAGCCAGAGATGAGCTGTGCTCTAGGGAAAATACATATATATATATATACATGTATATATATATGTGCGTAATCTATTGAATTTTATCTGTAGCAAATGAATAAAATGGAAAATGTTGTAAACTGATGAATCTAAACATAGGAACTAGTCATTAATACTCCAAGATGCTCTTGTCCTTGCCCTACTCCCATCTTTATGTCTCTTGAGGAGATTATCTTGGTGTTTCCCACTGTTATCTGTTTGGATATGAATCTGCTTCTGAAGTGTACTCATATTTTTACTTTCCCTCCCTGAAGAAAATGTCTACTGGAAAATGTCTACCCTTGAAGTCAACACTACCAAATCCAAACTACTTTACTACCACACAGCTTGCCCTCCTGACTCACCTGTTTCTCTAGTTGATGAACTAAAAACAACAATTATTTTAATAGCCTACCATTAGAATCATAAAACTAATGAACGCTCATGTTACTCTTTAGGCATCATCATTATAATATATATATCAGAGTCATATTATTACATTGAATATGTTTCAGATGTATGTCATTGAAGAGCAACAAGTGAATATACCATGTTAATTTTATTAAAATTTCATTTCTACCCTTCATTATACATTTGTCCCTTGTTCTGATTTATTCACCTCCTTTCCCCTTCCTCTTCTACACACACACACACACACACACACACACACACACACGCGCACGCACTCACACACACACACACACACACACACACGTACGCGCACGCACACGCATACACACACTCTCTCTGCCCTGACCTAGCTCTCAAGTCTGATACCATCCTCTCAGATACTATTTCTAGCCCACTTAAGCTCTCGAGTGTGGACATAGCTCCTGCCCTCCTTAGCCTTATAATAATGACTCCTGCTCTTGTGTTTTGGCCCTTGCCTTCTTAAGTTCTCAACTCTATTAATTTATTCTCATCTTAGAGACATACAATTCCAAATTATACTGCACCAGTAACACCCAACCTCCACTTCTTCGGGATCACAGGCCATACTCAAGCCTGTTTGAGAAAACTGTCTCTCTAAGATTTCACCCATACAAGGACAAGATAAGGACAGGATAAGTACGTCTCAGCAGGAAGTGATTACAGAAGCCAGAACCATGTCCTTCAAAAAAAATGAAAAGGAATTTTGGTCCATATTCCTAGAAGGACTGATCTGAGGGAGAAAGAGCCTGGAACCTTGGATAGCCGGGACATGGTCACTTTGTTTTACATTACCATGTGTTTCCCCATATCAGTGGGAAAGAACTTAAAGGTAGCACTTGGAAATGGTAGTAAGACAGTTTTTGGAAGCATCCTATCCACTGTGGGAAGAGTTTTAGAAAGGTAACCATATCTGGGGAGTTATAACCCAGTAGGAAAAATAGATGATCTCAGTGGACCAATGGGAAGCTGCTAGTCCAGGTGTGACATACATAGGAGATTTAAGGAAAAATGTATGAACAAGTCATCCTCTCCATGATCCTAAGTAGGATTGTATTCCCAAAAGCCATCTTTGCACTTTAATACCATCTTTGCTTGACTTCTACCTTACTTTTTCATAACAGAGAAGTTTTGAACACCTG
The DNA here is from genome assembly GCF_950295315.1 of Erinaceus europaeus. Taxonomy (NCBI): domain Eukaryota; kingdom Metazoa; phylum Chordata; class Mammalia; order Eulipotyphla; family Erinaceidae; genus Erinaceus; species Erinaceus europaeus. The sequence continues at coordinate 32,625,778 of NC_080172.1, read as the reverse complement.
ATCACGAGGTCTTTGTAATTCTTTTCAAGAAGGCGCAGTGACCAAACCCTCTCCCAGTAGTAAACTGGTGGTTCTGGACATTTCCACAGACCTAACCAGTTTCCCTACAAGCTCAAGACTTTATCTTTTTACAGTTTAATAGTATACCTTTGCACACTTATACAACATATCTTTTATCCATTTTCTGTCAAGGAAGTCTTAGGCTTGTCCCTAGTTCTTGGATATAGTAAATATTGCTTCATTAAGCATAAGAGTGCATATATCACTTCAAAATTAAAAAAATATATATCTTTTTTTTACTAATTGGATAGAAATAGCCAAAAATTGAGAGGGAAGGAGGTGAGAGAGAGAGAGAGAGAGAGAGAGAGAGAGAGAGAGAGAGAGACACCTGCAGTACTACTTCACCACTTGTGAAGCTTTTCTCCTGTGTATGGTAACTGAGGGCTCGAACCTGTGTCATTGGACACTGTAACATGTGCACTCAACCAGGGGCACCACCACCCAGCCCCTCACTTCAAATCTGTATTGGTGCTTCCTTTGGGCAAATATCTAGTAGTAGAATAACTGTGTTTTGTGAAATTTCTATTTTCAATTTTTTTGAGGAATCTCTATACTGTTTTCCATAATGACTAGAGCAATTGCTATTCACACCAACAATCTGCAGGCATTCCTTTCTCCCCACACCCTAGTCAATACTTGTTGTCTCTTGTCTTTTGGTTAAAGGACATTCTCACAGGTATGGGGGGGAGGGATATCTCACTGTTACTTTGATTTGTATTTTCTAAGCAATAAGAGATAATAAGCATCTTTTCATATTATTGGATTTTTTTTTGTCTCACTTTAAGTCATTCTCAGCTTATATTTATTCTTTATTCTGGGGCCAGATTACCTTAAAACAATTCTGACTAAGTTGCTTTTTGCATGAAAATATTTAGTAGCTATCTATCCATTACTAAATCAAGTATATATGGTTTAGATTTGACTCAGAATTCCCTCTATGTGTGGCCCTGGAAGGGACATATCCTGCATTTTCTACATAAAAACCAGTTTCTAGTTTATAGTAGGAGGGTGGAGGTAGATAGCATAACGGTTATGCAAAGAGACTCTCATGCCTGAGGTTCTGAAGTCCCAGGTTCAATCCCCTACACCACCATAAGCCAGAGCTCATCAGTGCTCTCACAAAAAAAAAAAAAAGTGGAGAGTCAGGCAGTAGCACAGCTGGTTAAGTGCAGTTGGTGCAAAGCACAAGGACCAGCGTAAAGATCTTGGTTTGAGCCCCCGGCTTCCCACCTGTACACAAGCGGTGAAGCAGGTATGTAGGTGTTTATCTTTCTCTCCCCCTCTCTGTCTTCCCCTCCTCTCTCCATTTCTCTCTGTCCTATCCAACAATGACGACAACAATAATAACTACACCAATAAAACAATAAGGGCAACAAAAGGGAATAAATAAATATTTTTTTAAAAAAGTTTTTCATAGTAGGTGTCTTCAAGATTCCTTATGGAGAACACTCTCCTCTCCTCTGCTCCATAAATTTGCTGACCTTGATCCTGCTTCTCAGCTCTAGGAGTATATGTAGGACACTTGCCCCTAGATAGAGTAATTGGGTTGGGGATAAACAGAAATAACTTAAATGGATATCTCTGTTTTGAGGCTTTTGTTTGAACAATGAGCAAGCGAAGTTCATTTTCTCTTGAGGTCTGCTACAAGTAACTGATAAAATACTGGCACTGCAAGAACTGAACAGTTATGACTTGATAATGCAGCCAACAGAGAGAAACAGAATCAAGTTTAGAGCTGCTTGGGAGTCCCTGGATCGAGTTATGACCAAGTCAGAGCTTTCTCTTTATTTACCAGTTCGTTTTTTAAATATAATTTTTTAAAATTTTTATTTATTTTTTATTCCCTTTTGTTGCCCTAGTTATTTTATTGTTGTAGTTATTATTGTTGTCATCGTTGTTGGATAGGACAGAGAGAAGTGGAGAGAGGGGGGAAAGAAAGAGAGGGGGAGAGAAAGACAGACACCAGTTCAGTGTGCCTTTCTGAGATACTCCAGTTTTAGCTGTGTTGCACTTTTACCTGAAAGGACCCTGATCTATATCACTCATCATTCCAAGCATCCATTCTGACTCTCCTCTGCAACACACTCAAGTATTTTCTTCTCTCTCAAAACAATGTTTTTACTTTTTTTTTGGTGCTCTTCTTTCTTTTCGGAATAAATTCTGTGGTCATTTCTATCAACTTGAAGGTCATTTTCAGACATCACCATCATCTGATATAGTCCCACCATGCTTTTAATCATACAGGATCTTGTTCCCATTTGAGTCTCTCTGCCGTTACATATTTAACATCTCCATATTGAATGCTTGATAAAACAGAATGAAATGAATCAGAAAAACAAGGGACTTCCATCCTGAAGCTAACACTTGTAGGACAGAATTGACTTGAAGTCATAAGCAAAATAACGAAATAACTTGTTCTTTCCACACCATACCTGGCTTTTGTTTCTTCCAGCAGACAGGTAGTTATTTTCACTGCTACTTTATAAATCATACTTCACTGTGAGCCATAATTTTGTGGTATAAAGGCACTTTGGTTTGAATTTCTGGGAAGCAACAATACTTCTGGCTATAGGAAAGCATACTATTTAATGTTTTTTTTTTTCCTTTTACACAGATACTTTGTCCTTATTTTTTGTTTTCTTAAAAGTCAATATCGCAGATTCACTTCATTAACAATGACATTATTTCTGAAGCTGTTGCTTTTGTTTCTTCTTCAGGTATTGCAAAGTCTTTGAGCTTAGTTGACTTTACTCTTAACACTATTTAAATGGAATGTTCACTTGTTTTCAGTGTTTATGTAACATCTGCCATTTTCTTCTTTGAATGACATACAGTTCTTCTGTGGAAGAGGAATAACTCTTCATTTAAACACTTCAGCTTGACAGAAGAAGGGCTCTTTATGTAACTGCTAACCTGAGTGGTTAAATATGAAAAATCATCAGGTACCTTGAATAGCTTACTTGTGTCATGCCAAAGACACTTAATTTCTTCTTCTTTTTTTTATTAGTGATTTACAAAATAACAGGGGTACAATTCCACACTGTTCCCACCACTAGAGTTCTGTGTCTTTCTCTCTTTTTTCTTTCTTCCTCTCTTTCTTTCTTTCTTTCTTAATTAATTTATTTATAAAATGAAAACACTGATAAGACCATAGGACAAGAGGGGTTCCCAACACCAGAACTCCATATCCCATCCCCTCCCCTGACAGTTTCCTATTCTTTATCCCTCAGGGAGCATGGACCAAGGATCATTATGGGGTGCAGAAGAAGGAAGGTCTGGTTTTTGTCATTGCTTCCCTGTTGAACATGGACTTTGGTAGGACAATCCATACTCCCAGCCTGTCTTTGTCTTTCCCTAGTGGGTCAGGGCTCTGAGGAAGTGGAGCTCCAGGCTGTGTCCTTATTTCTTTCTCTGGAAACTGCATTGGTTCTCCCAAGGTCACAGATAAGAGTTGACTATTATTTCTATAACTATCTATCTATCTATCTATCTATCTATATTTTTTTTTCTATTTTTTTCCAATGGTCCTAACTTCTCTTCCAATTTAATTCACAGCTACACCTATTACTATTTGCAAATATCTTTCCTTTTATCCTCTTATCTCTCTTGGTCCTGATGGAATTAGGTTTCAGAGCCTTGTAGTCATTTTCCTTTAAAATTCCTCCCCCTCAGGAGTATGGATCAAAATTCTTTTTGCATCATCAAAACAGCCTGGTACTGGAACAAAAATAGACACACAGACCAGTGGAACAGAATTGAAAGCCCAGAACTAAACCCCTACATCTATGGACATCTAATCTTTGATAAGGGGGCCCAAAGGATTAAATGGAAGGAGGCTCTCTTCAATAAATGGTGCTGGGAAAACTGGGTTGAAACATGCAGAAGAATGAAATTGAAGTACCTTATCTCACTAGAAACAAAAATCAACTCCAAATGGATCAAGGACATGGATGTCAGACCAGAAATTATCAAATAATTAGCGGCAAACATTGGTGGAACACTTTCCCACCTAAACCTCAAGGGCATCTTTGATGAAACAAACCCAATTGCAAGGAAGACTAAAGCAGAAACAAACCAATGGGACTACATCAAATTGAAAAGCTTCTGCATAGCCAAAGAAACTATCACACAAAGAGACCCCTCACAGAATGGGAGAAGATCTTCACATGCCAGACATCAGACAAGAGACTAATCACCAAAATATACAAAGAGCTCAGCAAACTTAGCACCAAAAAAGCAAATGACCCCATCCAAAAATGGGCAGAGGATATGAACAAAACATTCACTTCAGAGGAGATCCAAAAAGGCTAACAAACATATGAAAAACTGCTCCAGGTCGCTCACTGTCAGAGAGATGCAAATATAGACAACACTGAGATACCACCTCACTCCTGTGAGAATGGCATACATCAAAAAGGATAGCAGCAACAAATGCTAGAGAGGCTGTGGGGACAGAGGAACCCTTCCACACTGCTGGTGGCAATGTAAATTGGTCCAGCCTCTGTAGAGAGCAGTCTGGAGAACTCTCACAAGGATAGATATGGACCTTCCATATGACCCAGTAATTCCTCTCCTGAGGTTATACCCCAAGGATTCCATAATGCCCAATCAAAAAGATATATGTACACCTATGTTAATTATAGCACAATTCATAATAGCTAAAACCTGGAAGGAACCCAGGTGCCTAACAACAGATGAGTGGCTGAGAAAGCTGTGGTATATATACACAATGGAATACTATGCAGCTATGAAGAACAATGAACTCACCTTCTCTGACCCATCTTGGATGGAGCTAGAAGGAATTATGTTAAGTGAGCTAAGTCAGAAAGATAAAGATGAATATGGGATGATCCCACTCATCAACAGAAGTTTAGAAAGAAGAACAGAAAGGGAAACTAAAAGCAGGATCTGACTAAATTGAGAGTAGGGCACCAAAGTAAAAACCCTGTGGTGAGGGGGAGGGTGGACATTTGGCTTCCCGGGGTGGCAGGGGTGGGGTGGTGATGGTGGGGTGGGTGGGATGAGACACAGTCTTTTGGTAGTGGGAATGGTGTTTATGTACACACCTATTAAACTGTAGTCTTATAAATCTGTCAGGGTCTCTGGCGGGGTGATCTCCAGGGGAAAGGTAATGGACCGGTTCTTTCTCACTCGCAACAGGGGGCGACACGAAGTAAAAGACACCGGGGAGACCTGCAGCATGCTCAGACCTCAGATCTCAAGTCTCAGGTCTTGTTTATTAGCAGGTGGGCAAGGTTTAAGTAGAAAACCAAACAAAGAACATTATTCAAATTTGTCAGAAATTACAGGTTTCTTAAAGGTCGGCTTGCCCTTATGGTAGGGGGCTGGTATGACAAGAATTGATGCATATACATAAAGGTCAAGATAATTAGTCTCCTGATGAGGGCATTTAATTACCCAAAGGCGTTTGAGGGGAGGAGAGGGGTTGAAACAGTTAAGGCAAGATAGAGAGAAGATAAGCAAATTAAGCTCATCAAAGGACACTGCTAGGAGTGTGTGATAAGGTGTGTTCTCCTCTGTGAACTTTGAGTAAGTGAATCTTAAAGTAGGCGGCCATGTGGCCTGCAGTTAATAGGGAAAAGTATTGGGGTTTCTGTGGGCCTGAGAGTCAAGAAGGAAAGAACTAAGTCTGAGTTCCCCACCTTTTGCTCACCTTGGTTGAGAGAGACTAACCAAGAGGGTATCTTCTCAGACCTCTATCCAAGGATGGGGGAGTTCTTCCTAAGCTCTATCAAGCTTACACATAGTCCCAACATAAATCACTATTTAATTAATATGAGAGGGGAAAAATTGATTGTATGTCTTGAACTTTTTAAAACATAGACTGAGTCTTTTTAATACATAGGCTGAGTCTTTGATATGTGGACTCTCTCAAAAGCCTAGACACAGATATATACAAAATGCTGGGTATCATACAGCAAACCCTAACAAAGGGACCTTTCAAAGTTAACCCAATTACCAAATAATGTGATGATAACAATAACTATCCATTGTCTTCTTGAACCCTAAGACAGCAAGAACCTCACATTTCCACTATAGAGCCTATATTTCCCCCAGTCCTGGAACCTTAGGGTGAGGCCCACTTTCCTACATGCTTCTCTCAATTCATATCAAATAATATTGCATCCGCTAATCGCAGCCTAATCAACACAATGAGTGCCACCCCAGCATGCTTCACTTCAGACTGTGTCCAGAGACTTCACATGTGGAATGACAACCCTTCAGCTTCATTACTCGGGTGAGACCTTTCCTTTCATAGTATTCTCTAATTCCATTCCAGGTGGTTCACTTCCTAACAAAGTCCCAAAACCTAGATATAGATCAGGTCCCCTAAGATAGAGCATATGTTCACACATATCCATAAACTAGGGCAAAATATATACCTGAAAGCAGAAGTACACAATAGTCTGCAGTGAGTATCCCCCAACACTTCATCTGCACTATTCCAGTCTTTAGGTCCATAATTGTTCAACAATTTGTTTAGCTTTGTATGTTGACTCTCTTTTCAGCCACCAGGTTCCAGATACTAGCAGGATGCAACCAGACTTCCCTGGACAGACAACCCCACCAATGTGTCCTGGAATGCCACTTCCCCAGAGCCCCACCCTACTAGGGAAAGAGAGAGGCAGGCTGGGAGTATGGATTGACCAGTCAATGCCCATGTTCAGCGGGGAAGCAATTAAAGAAGCCAGACTTTTCACCTTCTGCATCCCACAATGACCTTGGGTCCATACCCCCAGAGGGATAGAGAATGGGAAAGCTATCGGGGAGGGGGGGGAATGGGATATAGAGATCTGGTGATGGGAATTGTGTGGAGTTGTACCCCTCATATCATACAGTTTTGTTAATGTCTCCTTTTTAAAATAAATTTTAAAAAAGAAAGAAAAAAAAACCAAAATTCTTTTTGGGATGCATAAGATAGGAGTTCTGGCTTCTGGAATTGCCTTTTTGTTAGACCTGGGCATTGGAAGGTCAATCTATAACCCTAGCCTGTTTCTATCTTTCCCCAGTGGAGTATGACTTGGGAGAGGTGAGGTTCTGGGGCACACTGTTGAGGTCATCCACCCATGGTGTTCAAAATGGAATCAGTAGCATCTGTAACTTGATATCTGAAAGGCATTAAGTTATGAGGAAGGACAATGTTTAGTAAACAGGAGCAAAATACAAGAATAGACCAGCTGAAGATAGAGATTTTTAGGGTAGTAAGAAGCTAGAAAGTCTACTTTAGGTACATTCTCTAGCCCTCTGGGAAGGAGTATGAAGGGCCATTATATCACTTCTCCCCCACTGGGAGTACGGATCAAGGTTGTTTATGGGGAGCAGAACGTAGGAGTTCTCTGCCTTTTGCAGATGCTTCTCTGCTGAGCATGGGCATTGACAAGTTAATCCATACTCCCAGCCTGTTTCTATCTTTCCCTAGTGAATCAGAGCTCTGGAGATAGGAGCATCCAGGACACATTGGTGAGGTTGACTGCCCAGAGAAGTTGGGATGGAGCCATGGTACCATCTGTAACTTGGTGTCTGGAAGGTGGCATGACCTAAATTGAGATAAGATGGTTAATGAACAGGAACAAAAAAGTAGGATCAGAGCAGATGAGATTAGAGATTTTAGGTTAGAAGAAAGCTAGGAAGACCATTTTAGGGGTATTCCTGGGGGCATAACAACTATGGTAGTTTTGCTTGAGTTTGGTAGCTAGCCTTAGGTTAGATAGGAGTACTGTCTGAGAGAATGGTGTCAGAGTAGAGAACAAGGCTAGAAAGTTGGATTAGGGAAAGGAGTAGCTCTTATTCTTGTGAAAAAAAATCTATGGCTAAAATTAACTATTTACTCCATCCACCTGCTCCAGGGTCCATATGTAAATGCATATTTATATTTAGTGCCAGAGCCTGTGTAACCTCTAAGTCCCTGTTAGTCTGAGCTTATAGCTCATGGTCACATCTGAGGAACATTGCAGACTACACTCATTTTAGGACCAGTCTTTTTCAAGTGGCAGGGCAGGATACCCTCAGCCTCCCTTCGGAGACTGGGGTTTTCCCTACCATAATTGCTTTATGGCAGAGCCAAGGTCCTGAGAGGGCTGTTCCTTATGGAAGCAGCCAGTGGTAGTGGAGGGAGAGACCCTTTAGAGGTCTAAGCCAATCATATGTGTATGGGAGTTGAAGGATTCCCTATTTAGGACCCCAGATGGTCAGATGGTCTGATATTGACCAAACAGGCCATTATTAAGTGGGCCAGTCTCTTGCCCTTATCCAACTTTTGTAGTCATTTCTTTATCTGATTATCTTAGATTTCCCCTCAGTTTTTTTAGGCATTAAATACCATTTGTTGGGCCCAGCAAGAGCTAGGTTTTAGGGACCTGTCATCTTTGGGCCTTTCTGCTAGGCCATCCTGCTAATTTGGTCTATGTCCAATCAATTACAGAATTTATGATGCCTTCTTTAGGCACTTCAACCATTATTGAGCACTTGGAGTTATATAATTGCCACTTGCCTATGGATACATGTACACCTGTATCCAATACCCTGAACCGTAGGCCAATCTGACATTTGTTACTTACTTAAAAGACGTGCAATCTAACTTGGATGTAGGTAGTCCCATGTGTTAGGAAAGGTCTCACCAGATTTGAAGAGTTGCAAGGTTGACTTCTCAAGCTGGTATCTCTGGTTACAGTCCATAGTAGGATTTCAGTGACAGCATAATGTGGGGTGGCAGCACCAGTTCTTCTTCTTCTTGCGTTTGCCAGCACCAGTAACAATTTGGTTGAAGTTGACAAAGGTGGTATATGGATAAGGAATCATAGAGAAGGAATATCATGAAGTATGGGCATGTCCTAGAGGTACCAGGACTAGGAGAAATGCGAGTCTTAAAGAGGATGCAAGAGGTTTTTTATAATCTTAGAAAGAGTTAAATGTAATTGGTTATCCACTGGACATGGACATTGACAGGCCTATTCGTACTCCCTGCTAGTTTCTATCTTTCCCTATTGGAGTTGGGCTCTGGGGAGGTGGGGTTCCAGAACACATTGGTGAGGTTGTCTGCCCAGGGAAGTAAGGTTGGTAGCAACTGCAACTTCGTGGCTGAAAAGCATTAAGATATAAAGAAAAACATACTGTTTAATAATCAGCAACCTAAAGGATGGATATAAAAAAAAATCTAAAGTCTCAGTTCAAATGTGCAACTAGAATTTGTTATTTGTTTAGTTTATTTTTAAAATTTATTTTTATTATTTATTTTCCCTTTTGTTGCCCTTGTTTTTTTTTTTTTTTATTGTTGTAGTTATTATTGTTGGTGTCATTGATGTCATTGTTGGCTAGGACAGAGAGAAATAGAGAGAGGATGGGAAGACAGAGAGAGGGAGAGAAAGATGCCTGCAGACCAGCCTCACTGCCTGGGGCGGGGCTCAAACCGTGATCCTTACACTGGTCCTTGTGCTTCGCGCCACATGCGGTTAAACCACTGCACTACCACCTGACCCCCTAGTTTATTATTATCTTTTAATATCAACAAGTGGCAATGAGGGCATCATAACTTAATCATGAAATAAAAACTGCCAAGTCCTTGGAACAAAAAGTAGAAAACAAAAGCAAATGTTATTTCTCTCATATCCTGATCACATTTTTTTTTTCTCAATAGTGTCATAGGCTGTGCTATGTGTGTTCAGTTGCCCCTATTCTAATAGTTGATGAATGTTTGCAGGAAATGTAGCAGAAGGTTAATATTAAGCCTTGGCTATGAAATAAAAATATGAACTGAGTAAAATAAGTGATCCATAAAAGTTTTAAATACATGATCTTGCTGTTGTAAACAACTGGCTTATATTTTTCTTCATTGCTTAAAACTTAAGTCAACAAACAAAAAAGGATGATTTCCACCAAAGAAGACATTTACCACTAAAAATATCTGTCTTCTCTAATTGCTTCCCCGCTGAACATGGGCATTGACATGTCAATCCATACTTCCAGTCTGCCTCTCTCTTTCCCTAGTGGGGCAGAGGGTTAAAGAATAGGAAAGCTATCAAGGGAGGGAATGGGGTACAGAGTTCTGGTGGTGGGAATTATGTGGTGTTATACCCCTATTATCCTATGGTTTTGTCAGTGTTTCCTTTTTATAAATAAAAAAATAAGCAAGAAAACTGAAAATAAAATAAAATAAAATTTCATTGTCACTAATCAGAAAAAAAATCTGTTTAGGAGAAAAAATATTCCTAAAATATTCACCTGCTTGCAAGGGATTAGGAGCTCTAAAAGGAGATGGAAAGGTAGAAGGTCAAGTGTCATTTATTACATTTAATTGCATTCAACTATTTATCTAGGAGCATGGAGGAGTGAATCAATTGATGTTATATATTATCCAACAGATTATTACCTACTAAACTATTACTTACCAAATTGACAGGGATCTGACCTACAAATGCAGATCAACAAAAGATTATCAAGATGGCCTCACTACAGTTAGAGTAAGAGACACTAGATAAAAAAATATTAGCCAGTTTTATTACCTCTAGTACTCAGACCTAAACAGTACATATAGGGAAAAATTCAACAGGTCACCAGCATCACTTGCTCACATGCTTATATATCTATTGAGTAATTTCTACTCTTTACTTGGTACTATGGAATGTATTTTGTATGGGGACAGTGCTGGGACGTACCATCAAAAAGTAGACATTAAATTTATTAATCAACAATCTAGTTTGGTTCTAAGATACATGTGAAGAAAGTATGTGAAGCAGAATTTTGGTGGTTCTTGACTTAACCTACCTACATAGTGGAATTACTTAGGGAGTTATAGAAATTACCATTGCTTGGAGACTGCCCCACTCTCTGGAGGAGGCTGGGTCAACATACTCGAGAAAGATTGGTCCTGAAATTAGTGCCCCCTGGAATGTTCCCAGCTCTGACCATGGACTGCGAGTTTAGACTGACAGAGACTCAGAGGTTACACAGGCTCCTGTGCTAAATAGAAAAATATATGGGCACCAAGTCAGATCAATGAGGTAAACAGTTAGTGATATTTATGTACTTTCCTCATGTTTGGAAATCCAGCTTTCTCAACTCTTGACACCATCTTCTTAGATAATATTTTTAACCCACCTGCATGTTATCTATCAGACTTAGGCAAAAATTACTAAAGTCATGGGCCTCTTGGGACATACCTAGCTTCTTCCCACTTGAAGACACCTAATTTTATCACAGCTTTGGGTTTCTATTTGTTAAATAATTTGTCCTGCTTTGTATCTTACTGCCTTTCAGCCACCAAGTCACAGACACTACTATGACTTCACCTTGATTTCCCTGGACAGATGACCTCACCAATGTGTGCTGAAGTGTCACCTCTCCAGAACCCTCCACAACTAGGGAAAAAAACAGGCTGGGATTCTGGATTGACCTGCCAACATCCATGTCCAGTGGAGAAGCAATCACAGAAGCCAGACCTTCTACCTTCTGCACCCCATAATGATCCTGGGACCATAATCCCAGAGGGATAAAAATTAGAGGAGTTTCCAATGGATGGGATGGGACACAGAACTCTGGTGGTGGAACTGTATGGAATTATGCCCTACTACCATAAAAATCTTGTTAGTCATTATTAAATCACTAATAAAAAATATAAAAAAAGAAAATACTGTTGCTTGTCGGGCTGTTCTTTTTTTCTTTCTTTTTTTTTTTTTTTTAAAGTGGCTTGAGCTCTATTTGAGTGAGAAAATACAGAGCCTCACCCCTGCCTGGGAAATATTAGCTGGAGGGTTTTTTTTTTTTTGGATACTTCTTATAATTGGCTATCTTTGCTCAGGCTGCCTGCAGCCAATCTGGCAAGCTGCAGACTGTTAGGGTTTTTTACTCTATTCTATTTTATTATTACTATTATTATATATGTGTGTCCCTTTCCCCCCTCCTTTGTCAGGTTGACCAAAATTAACTGTTGTTGTTTTTTCCATTGCTAGGTGACTGGGTGTCCTATCCAGTGTGAGAGGAACTTGTTTCCCTCCTTCTAGCTAATTAAAAAAAAAAAATGCTTTCCTTTTACTGCTCTTTTTTTTCCTTCTTCTTGTCTTCTTTTCTTCCTTCCTCCTTCTTTTGCTTTCTGAATTCACTGATACTCATTAGTGAATTATTTTGAGGAAGAAATCTGACTCAGAGTGGAGTGTGTGTGTGTCTTCTCTACTTCCCTTTCTCCTCTTGCTATCCCTAGAATTTACAGTGGACAGTAGACTTGCATAATTGTCTATTCTTGCTTTTCCTTTTTTCCTTTCTCTTTCTTTTGGATTTGGTTGCTATTTTTTCTTGGACTGGAGGTGTTGTTTGGCTAACTGGTATTGGTTGAACTGCATCAGTCCTTGCTTCAGTTACTACTGTTGTAATTTCTGAGGTTGGGTGGCTACATTTGTCATAAAGGTATTTAATATAGTGTGGCTTGTACTCAAAACACAACAGCTGAAGAATGACAGAACAGAAAAATAAAAAACACATCAGGGGCTGGGTGGTGGGGCACCTGGTTGAGTGTACATATTACAATGTGCAAGGACCAAGGTTCAAGCCCCCAGTCCCCACCTGCAGGGGGAAAGCTTCACAAGTGTTGAAGCAGGGCTACAGGTGTGTGTCTCTCTCTCCCTCTCCCTCTCTGTCTCCCTCTTCCTCTCGACTTCTGGCTGCCTCTATGCAATAAACAAATAAAGATATTTTTTAAAAAAAAAAAAGAAAAAAAAAGAAAAAACACATCAATAAAAAAATGGTTAAATGAAGAGCAAATAAAACAGCTACCACAATGAATCAAGACAGGATTCCAGAAGAAACTCCATATCAGTCAGAAGTAACCATAGATAAGAAAAGTATGCAAGCAATAATAAACCTAGTAATCACAGAAATGAAGACAACTATGGAGGAAAGGGCTATCAGAATTAGGGAAACAACAGATGAGACCCTCAAGGAAAATACAACCTACCTCGAGGTAATTAAAGAATGGAAAGCTGAAATAACTGAACTAAGAGGTCAATTAGCAGAAAAAGCTAATACTGTAACTGAACTGAAGAAGGAAGCTGAGAGAAGGGAAAGCAGGCTAACAGAAGCAGAAAACAGAATTATCCAGACAGAGGATGAGCTAGAGAAAACTAATAAAGAGGTAAAAGAGCTCAAAAAGATATTGAGAGACACCGCACACAACAACAGAGACATATATAATCATCTCAAAAGAAGTAACATTCATATAATTGGCCTGCCAGAGGAAGAGAGGAAGGGGAAGGAAACATTCTAGAGGAAATTATAGGAGAAAACTTCCCATACCTGAACAACAGATAGGACATTTAGATTCAAGAGGCCCAGAGAGTTCCAAACAGAATTAACCCAGACCTGAAAACACTAAGACACATGCCTGCAGGATATTGGTTAATCCCATTGGTTAGAACCTTTGCAACAGCTGCTATGGAAGCATTCTACCTTTGCACTCTTTTCTTTTCTCCACCCCCTCTCCTAGCCATTTCCTTTTCTGATTTGTCACTTCCGGTTTCTAAGATATAAAAAGTGTTGTCTCTGATCAATAAAAGCATTGCATTGCGTTCCCGCTCCTCCCACGAGTTCCTCGTATCTCTCTCGAGCAAAGCTAGTCTGGCATTCTGGACCCTGAACAGGGATCTACCCCCCAGCTTCACACACAAGTGGCATATGTATGAAGGTGCCCCAGATAAGTATACTGCCTTGGCTCTCTGCAGCCTTGTGTTTTATGAAGGCACTGTGATTCCTTTCCCCCCTCTTATTATTTTTCTGAGACCCCTCTGCCATGGGCGACCTTCCTCCTTATGAAGAGGTTTCCCAAACCCTCTACTCTTTTTTCATGAGACAGTTCCTCTGTCTCTGGAACATTTTGCTCTGGGCCACACCTTGGTTCCTTATGACTGTGATCGTAGAGCTTGAGAGATGCACAAGATTTCCCCTGGGACTTCCTGGACTCCCTCTCCCATGTCTCACATGGAGAAGGGTGACTCTAACTTGCAGAACCTTCTCCAGAACCTTGGAAGTCCCCAAGACTGGAGACACGTGGTTAGTTCTACCCTCCTGACCGGATTCTTCCTTCTATAGGAAGCCATTTTTGGGGATGGGTGCCTGCAGCAATACTGCAGGAACAGTGAGAACCAGCCTAACTGGGATTTTGAGGCCCTTTTTGAATTTGGATGTCCCCCATGACCCATAATACAACATGGCAGAATCTGAAAAATCTAGTTCACAGAGGCCAAAAACAAAACCTCCCTACCATTTCTTCCCCCCCCCACTCTCTCTGAATATCTTAAGCATTCTGTCTGCCCCATCTGCTTTCAGTTGTGTTCTGTGAGTGAGTGATTTGAATGACTGAATTTTGTACAACCCATTTTGCTCTGAGTACTCTGAAACTTAATTGACTTTATATATAAAAAAAGCTAGATGCAGTCATAATTTCTGGAGACGTCCAGAAACAATCCTAAATTTTCTTTTTCTCTTGATTTTTTGTTATGTCTTGGTATAAATGTGAAATGTCTAATCTTGAAAACTGTATGAGTATGGGTGGAGCAGATAGCATAATGGTTATGCAAAGAAACTCTCATAGCTGAGGCTCCAAAGTCCCAGGTTCAATCCCCTGCACCACTATAAGCCAGAGCTGAGCAGTGTTTTGGTAAAAAACAAAACAAACAAACAAACAAAAGACCACATTGTCACTAATGTGTTAACTTTGAGTAACCTGAGTTTGTTTAAAGTCTAAGGTAAAAATTAGTTAAAAATCAATTTATTTTAACTAAATCTGGTCTGAACATCCTGTGCACACCTAGGGTGTGTCTGCATCTTAAATGGGTATAACAAAAGGTAGAAAAGATGCTATTGATATGTAAAGCTCTCATATACCTTCTCAATTAAAGAGGTAGAGCCAGCCCGGGTGAATGATAGATCACACAATGGTTATGCTAATGATTCTCATGCTTGAGGTTTCTAACAATGGTTCTTCTGTTTACCTTTCCACATTTTATTGAGCCTAACTGTTTAAACAACCTTAAAAATCATACTAGAAAGGACTTCCAAAATTGGTACTTAAACCAATTATAATCATTGAATTATCAATCATAGTAAACTTCTAATTTGTTACAAGTTTTTTCTTCACAAGTGTTTACATCTATGTCAAGCCTTCACATGAAGAAGCATCTGCTCATATGGAATCCCGTAAATCCATTTGGACCCCTGTCTTCTGACATTGGCCCCTAAAACCAATGATGTGACCTGACATGATCTAAAGAACCTAATTCACAGACTCCAAGGATAGAACTTTCCTACTGCCTTTCTCTTGCCTATCGTTGTCTGCCCTTCTGCTTCTGCTTCATCTGTCATGTTTTGGCAGTTCCAGCTCACTCTCTACAGAAAAGCAGAATTCCAGTGGCTGACCTTCCCTATTGAGATAGATGTGCAGTGTTTCATCCCCTGGCATTTCTTCCCCTGGTCATCAGCATTGAACTGATGCTTCTATGGGACTTACTGGTACACCTCTTACACACTTTACACAATTTTACAGCAGCTTCCCTTTACAGTGCTGGGTTTCTCAAAGATTTACCCACAGCAATCCATGGACTTTGCAGCCAGCTGTCTTAGGGACACTACAGAGCCTTCACTTGGCAGGCCATGCCCCCCCACCTGCAGGCCCTGCACCCAGGGGCAAGAAACGCTCCCCCTTTGCCTGACAGGCCCTGCCTCCAGAGGCAGGAAACGCCCCCCTTGCCTGCAGACCCTGCCCCCAGAGGCAGGAAATGCCCTTTGAGGCAGGAAATTCCCCCAGAGGCAGGAAATACCCTTTGAGGCAAGAAACACCCCTTTTTTCCCACCAGGCATCCCCTTGACATCACACTAGCTCTTGCTGCCCTCCTATGTGTTCCTCCCTGTCTTGTGCCAGTTCTTTTTAAAACACCTGCACGATATAGGTTTCTGTTCACCCATACACTGCTATTCTTCTGACAGAAATGGAATCTTTTATAGACATTCACCCATTTAAATATGGCCATTTAGAAAGAGGGAGATGTCTGGAAATTGTGAGGATGTGGTTGAGCTTAGCAGGGCTTGAACCTGAGGGGTGTGTCCAATCCTGTTAGTCTCTCTCTCTACCGAGAGGTTGAGCAAGGAGGGACAGTAGTATTCCAAAGGTGTGCCTCCTCCTATCAGACTCCCTGACTCACAAAGAGCCCCATATTCCTGATATTATGGCCATTAGATAAAAAGAAAGGGGAGATGTTGGACATTATGCCAGGTCGCTGATTGTCAGAGAAATGCAAATAAAGACAACATTGAGATACCACCTCACTCCTGTGAGAATGGCATACATCAAAAAGGACAGCAGCAACAAATGCTGGAGAGGCTGTGGGGACATAGGAACCCTTCTGCTAGTGGGAATGTAAATTGGTCCAGCCTCTGTAGAGAACAGTCTGGAGAACTCTCACAAGGCTACACATGGACCTTCCATATGACCCACTAATCTCTCTCCTAGGGATATACCCCAAGGACTCTATAATACCCAACCAAAAAGATATGTGTACACCTATGTTCATAGCAGCACAATTCATAATAGCTAAAACCTGGAAGGAACCCAGGTGCCCAACAACAGATGAGTGGCTGAGAATGTTGTGATATATATATAGTGATATATATATATATATATATATATATATATATATATATACACACATATATACACATATACATACAGTGGAATACTACACAGCTATGAAGAACAATGAACCCACCTTTTCTGACCCATCTTAGATGGAGCTAGAAGGAATTATGTTAAGTGAGCTAAGCCAGAAAGATAAATATAGGTACGGGATGATCCTACTCATCAACAGAAGTTAAGAAAGAATAACATAAAGGGAAACTCAAAGCAGGATTTGACTGAATTTGGAGTAGGGCACCAAAGTAAAAACTCTGGGTTGAGGGTGAGGGTGATGTTCAGCTTCATGGGGGGGGGGGGACAGTATGGGACACAGTCTTTTGGTGGTGAGAATGGTGTTTATGTACACTCCTATCAATTTGTAGTCATATAAATCACTAATTAATATGAGAGTGGAAAAATTTATTCAATATCTCAAACTTTTAAAATCACAGACGGAATCTTTTTAATACATAGGCCGAGTCTTTGATATGTTGACTCTCTTAAAAGCTTAGACCAGGGAGAACAGAAGCAACTGGTGGCACAGCTATGTACAAATAATGTCAAAAGACATAAATTATGGTGATATTGTGTATGATACAGCAAATCCTAACAAAGGGATATGTCAAAGTTAACCAATTTCCAAATAATGTGATTATGGCAATAACTATCTATTGTCTTCTTAAACTCTAAGATAGCAGGATCCTCCCACTTCCTTTATAGAGCCTATATTTCCCCCCAGTCTTGGAACTTCTAGGGTGGGGCTCACTTTCCTGCATGCTTATCTCAATTCATACCAAATGATATTGCATCTGGCAATCCCAATCTAAGCAAAGCAAAGAGTACCACCTCAGCATGCTTCAGTTTAGACTATGTTCAGAGACATCAGGCATGGAAAGTCAACTCTTCACCCTCATTACTTGGGTGAGACCTTTTCATAGTATTCTCTAATTCCCTTCCAGGAGGTTCACTTCCTAACAAAGTCCCAAAACCATATCCTGTAAGATAGAGCATGTGGGGAGTCAGGCGGTAACAAAAAGGCTTAAGCATACGTGTCGCAAAGCTCAAGGACCAGCCTAAGGATGCTGGTTCGAGCCCCCGGTCCCCACCTGCAGGGGAGTCGATTCACAGGTGGTGAAGCAGGTAGCAGGTGTCTGTCTTTCTCTGCCTGTCTCTGTCT
Organism: Erinaceus europaeus; assembly: GCF_950295315.1. NCBI lineage: Eukaryota > Metazoa > Chordata > Mammalia > Eulipotyphla > Erinaceidae > Erinaceus > Erinaceus europaeus. The sequence goes on along the minus strand of NC_080172.1, from coordinate 32,607,869 downwards.
TCCCCTCCTCTCTCTATTTCTCTCTGTCCTATCCAACAATGACAGCATCAATAACAATAATTAACTACAATAATAAAAAACAAGGGCAACAAAAGGGAATAAATAAATATTAAAAAAAGAGCATATGTTCACATGTATCCATAAATTAGGGCAAAATATATACCTGAAAGCTAAAATACACAATAGTCTGTAGTGAGTCAGTATAAAGTTCCTAATGAAATAGTGTCTACTTAGACTTAGATACCCTCCTCACCTACTTCCTATTACAATTGTCTCACTCACTCCAAAGCTAACCTCATTAAAGCAAGGACTGCAAAAGCTGAATAAGGGCAAGAGACTGGCATACCTTAACAATGACTCTTTAGTCACTATCAGGCCACTCCATCAGCTGGGGCCCTCGTTGGGGAGTCCTGAGATTCCCAAACACACATGATGGGCCTAGACGTCAAATAAATTCCTCTCTCCATTGTTACCGGTCATTTCTGTCAGGAACAACACAACAGACCCCTTTGTGGGCCCCAATAGGACCTTAACCTCAACTTGGATCAACAATGGTAGAGAATGTTCCATCCTCTGAAGGATGGACAATATACTCTATGCTACACCTGAGAAAAATGAGTCCTGATATTGGGGCAGCTTGGAACATTCCTACTATGACAACAGAATGTGAGGTCAGATCTACAGAGATGCAGAGGTCACATAGGCTTTTAAGCTGAATATGAGCCCCAGATTACATCAAATTGATGGAGTTCATAGTCAACAATATTTATACACCTTTCCCATATTTGGGTACTACTCTCTTCCCAGATCCAGCTTTCTGGTCCTTTTTCCAGCCATGACATCGTCACCGGACATTAATTAGGATCCAGTTGCATATCATATTTCAGGCTCAGACAAAAAGAAAAAGGGGGAAAAAAACTAGTATAGCCATAGGCCTTTTAGAATATAACTAAAATATGCCTACTAGCTATTTACAAAACAGAGAACCGACCCCCCCAACTCTTCATCTGCACTATCCCAGCCTTTAGGTCCATGATTGCTCAACAGTTTATTTGGCTTTGTATGTTGACTCTCTTTTCAGCCACCAGGTTCCAGATGCTAGCATGATGCCTACCAGACTTTCCTGGACAGACAACCCACCAATGTGTCCTGGAGCTCTGCTTCCCCATAGCCTTTCCCCACTAGGGAAAGAGAGAGACAGGCTGGGAGTATGGATCGACCTGTCAACACCCTGTTCAGCGGGGAGCATTTATGTGGGGAATGTGGGGAGCCAGACCTCCCACATTCTGCACCCCACAATGACCTTGGGTCCATACTCCCAGGTCATTAAAGAATAGGAAAGCTATCAGGGGAAGGGACGGAATACAGAGTTCTGGTGGTGGAAATTGTGTAAATTTGTATCTCTCTTATCCTATGGTTTAGTCAATGTTTCCTTTTTGTAAATGAAAAATTAAAAAAAAATAAAAAAATCCCTTAGTACCCAAATGCAAAAAAATAAAATAAAACAAACAAACAGAAAAGAAGTACACCTTGACCAGGATCAAAATTACAAGAGGGGGTGGCAACTGTATGATGAGAGACGGTGAGGATCTGATATTCATTGTAAAAGAAGACTTGATGACTAAATTTTCTTCACCTTGAGCCCTACAGTTCTTTTTTCATTATCCTGGTAAATTAAAATTGTGTTGAATTAATTTTAAAAAGGAAAAGTATAAGAGAGTTGAAATGTGTTCTAGGTTCTGAAAAATCTGTGCTTCAGAATGAAGCTAGAAGGAAGAATATGGGAAGCACTTGAGTACATTAAAAAGCTGCCATGTGAATTATTTTAAAAATCTAATTTGCAAAGGCCATTGGCATTGCTTGGGTGCTTTTGTAAATCAGGCAGTTGCTGATGTCATCTTGAATAGCAAAGGCTATAATTTCTATGAAAAGGCTCAAAATATTAAAACATTAATTGAAAAAGAGCACTTTGAAAATCCTGTTTGTAGAATTCATTCAGCTGGGCAAGATAGGGTCAGACTAGTTTTTCATCTTCAGTATAGGCTAAGCCTTTTTGCATGATTGCCCTGGAAAACAAATCCTTCATATGGTGAATGAATGACTCTTTGGTCTGTTTACTTTATTAAAGGCTATCACAGTCCTTTTAATTTATTACGCTCCCAGTTCCCACTAAACTCTCAAACTTGAGTATAAAATGTTCTGTTATTTAATCTGCTAGCTATTGTTTATGCTCTTGTCTCATGAAGCCAGGGCTGGCAGACCCAGCTTCTACTATAATGGCTGTAAAGTATCTGTGGTATCTGTGACTAGGATCATGCTGGCAAGACAGGGATCTGCTGTTCTTTGATCTTCAGCAGGCTGGCAATTTGGGGTTATGGGCACAGGTGATCCCCCAAGTACTTCCTCCCATTCCCCCATTCTTCCCACTATGGTTCCTGCCAAACCTTAGATCACCTTTATAGAACGGAGGGGTAATTCGATGTCAGAAACTCACAGGGGCTAATCTTTTCTCTGAGGAGTTGACAGAGGTAGAGAATGGAAGACTGACTTTGGGCTCCCTCTCAGAAGAGCTTTGCTTATTTCAAGGTCAGATAAGTTAATGCACATGATGTCTTAATTAAACCAGATGGCACAGAGTCTTAGAAGGAAACAGAGAAAAGGGGAGAGGAGAACTAGGTTTTTGCATTAGTCTAGGTCTAAGTATTTTACATTATATTTTACTCTCCTGAAATCTTACAAGACAAAAGAATTGCTTCATTTTGTGTTATTAAAAAAAGTAATTCAGATGAATACACAGACTTTTTTTTTTTTTTTTTTAAGGAGAGATGAGGTGTGGTTAACCCATGCCTACCCAACTTCAAAATCTGAATACTGTCTTTTTAAAATTATCTTTATTTATTTATTGGATAAAGACAGCTGGAAATCTAGAGGAATGGGGAGACAGAGAAAGAGAGAGACACCTGCAGCCCTACTTTACTACTTGTGAAGCTTCCCCACCTCCGCAGGTGGGGACCAGGAGCTTGAACTCAGGTCCTTGTACACTGTAATATGTGCACTTAACCAGGTGCAACACTACTCAGCCCTAGAATTTGAATATTTTTTATTTCACTGGTGCTTGTATTAATTCTGTTATCAGGTCTGCTTGGAGCTATCTGCCTTCAGTGCTCTGTGTCTCCTTCATTTATTCTCCCATTCCTGCATTACTTCTGAGGTTCTGGCCTAGATGGCAGAGTCAAGGGCTCACCTGATAGAAAATTGTTGCTCTTTCTCTGCCAGATTGTAGGTCATCTGGAAAGTTCTTATTCTTGTCACATACTCTGGTATTTGTCAGTGGTAGGATTAATTTAGTCCATTAAGCACCTTCCCACTAGGCTTGTGACACAGTAAGGTGCCAAAATTTGATGTCTAATATTTCATGAATTACATTGATGTGCAACTTCATTGATCCTTTTTCACAGCCCATGTTATGACCATCTGGACACTTCCTTCTCTTGGAGTTTTCAGGATGGCAGCCAAAGCAAGTACAGAATGCCGAGCAGATCAATATAGTTAAGCACATTACTATAATCCACAGACATTAAAACATCAATACCTCATTCCCCTGACAAAGTTTATATCAAACAGCAGACTCATGGCACAATAGATAGATTCATTAGGCTTTTGCCTCTGGGAATGGATTTCAACACAGCTAGGTCATTTGAAAAGATGAGTTTTGTAGTGTTAACTTTGCCAAACGTGTTTATTTGCATTTAGTTATCAAAATCCCATCAGGTTAACCTGGCTTGTTTTTTGCTTTTCTTTTCTAAGGATGTTTTCTACATTTGCCCTTTCAAAAATTTGATGTCAACATAAGAATTGAGTTTTGTGTGACTGCTTTTCCATTATATTAAAAACAGCTGCAAACACTAGACTGTTGTGGATCACCTTTAAACATTATCAGTATGTTAAGTCAAAGCAGGAAGAATTTCAAACTAAATGAATATTTTTCTTTCTCTTCTTCTTCATCATCATCTTCTTCTCCTCCTCCTCCTCCTCCCCCTCCTTCTCCTCCTCCTCCTCCTTCTTCTTCTTCTTCTTCTTTTTTCCTACCAGAGTACTGCTCAGATCTGGTTTATGGTGGTGTGGGGATTGAACCTGGGACTTGAGAGCCTCAAGCATGAACACCTCTTTACATAGCCAGTATGCTATATCCCCAGGCTCAATGAATATTTTTCAGGTGCCTACTGCATAGTTTACTCTGCCCTAGGTGATAAAGATGTAGAAAAGATTTGTATCTGAGTAGGGGGTTCCTAGCACTAAACTCATATGAGAGTTTTGGAAACAGAAAATTTGCTCAGTAACTGAGATAGACACAGAAATATACAAGGTAGCCACAGGTAACTGTGGATGCTGTAAAGAAAGCAGACAATTGAGATATACAGTGGGGCATGCAAGGTAGGGTAGTAAGTGAAAGAATTGCTGAGAAACTAGATTTTAGTTGTGAAGACAATAGTCACAGGCGAATTAGGAAATTAGGAGAGGTTTGTCTTAGAAAAATATGAAGTACATTTTCTCTGGTGTGTATAAGCTTAATTTAGAAGAAGTACAGAAATAAGTCTAATGGAGACCTAAAAGTTGAGAAGTTGCCAAAAGCTTAGATTATATAGAGTGTTCCTGGATATGATGGGGTTTGGGGAATCATAGGAGATTTTTTATTTTAATTTATTTTTTAAATTTTATTTTTTTATTAATGAGAAACATAGGAGGAGGGAGAAAGAGCCAGACATCACTCTGGTACATGTGCTGCCGGGGATCAAAGTCAGGACCTCATGCTTGAGAGTCCGCTGCTTTTATCACTGCACCACCTCCCAGACCACTATAGTTTAATTTTTTTAGAGTAATAAAGTTAGTATATTTATATTGTCAAATAACTACTTGACATACATCATTGTTACTTTCGTTTAAGCCATGCATGCTTTACTCCATTACATCATAAGATAGCATGCTGGATCTTGAAGATAATTTTTAAAATAATTTTTATTAGTGATTTAATAACAATTAACAAGATTATAAGATAACAGGGGCAGAATTCCACACAATTCCCAACATGAGAGGTCTGTGTCCCACCCCCTCCGTGGGAAGCTTCCCTATTCTTTATCCCTACAAGAGATTTTAATGTAGGAAAGTGGTATAATTTTTTATTTTCATGTTTCATCACTACTGATTATGATACATTTAAAAAAAGTTCTGGCTATGTTAATGATTCTCAGTAGGAGATGATTTTGCCTGCTCCCCAGTGGGGACATTTGTTAAAAGATGGAGATATTTTTGGTTACAACTGGGTAATGCTACTGACATCTAGTAGGTAAAAAGACCAGAGATGCTGATAAATATCTTCAATTTTTTTTGTATTTGTTTTATTTTTATGAGAAAGGGATATATAGAGGAAAACACAGTAAAACCAGAGCACTGCTCAGTTCTGGCTTGTGGTGGTGCTAGGGATTAAACCTGAGACCTCAAACCTCAGAGCCTCTGACATAAAAGTTTCTTTTCCTTCCTTCCTGTTTTTTTTTTTTTTTTTTGCATAACCATTCTACTGTCTCCCTACCCTGCTGCTAAACATCTTACAATATCCAGGATACCTCCATGCAATAAATAAATTTTAATAAATAAATTGCTAGCCTAAAAACTAAGAGATGCTGTAGTTAAGAAACCTTGAGGCATGGTATAAGGAATAGATTACTAGGGGGTAAGGATAGAGTAGAAGCAGGAAACTAAGACAGGAACTCAGAAGAAAATAATGGTTATTTGGACTAGAGTGGCAGCAAGCAGTAGAGTCTGGATGTTTGGGAAAGATAAAGCTGATTTAAGACCTGCTGGTGACTGCCTGAGGAAAGAAGAGGAAACAGAAATCAAGGATGGTTTTCACATTGTTAATCTAAACAACTGGGCAGACTGTGTGGTTATTGATCAAGATGAGGGGAAACACACACACACACACACACACACACGAAATTAATTGAGGGGGTAGAAAACAAAAGTTTTGTTTGGGGCATGTTAAATGTGAGATCTGTCAGACTTTCCAGTGAAGATGTGAAGTAAGCTATTGAATATATAAGACAGAAATTAAAGATAGGGGCCAGTTGTCAGAAGGTAGACAGTATTTAAGAATGGACATGAGAGTAGGTAAAACCACCTAAGAGAGAGTGACTGGGAAGAGTGCATATCTTGGGGGCCAAACTGAGGAGTGAGATCCAGTTATGGGCACCAAGAAAGAAAGAGATGTTAGATAAGCAGAACAAAAGCCAGGCAAATGCCCTGGAAGAGATGGTGGCTAAGGTTTAGGGAATGGAGTTGTCATTTATGTTGTCAGCTTCCAAATGACAACATAAAGTAGAGAAGAAAACAAAACAACAACAACAACAAAAAAAAAAAACATGGGATATGGAGATCTGGTGGTGGGAATTGAGTGGAGTTGTACCCCTTTTATCCTACGGTTTTGTTAATGTCTCCTTTTTGAAATAATAAAAAAAAAAAAAAGCAAAACCAAAACAACCCTAAATTTGACTAGCTCAACTGGTTCACAGTAGTGATGCATACACTAGAGTGGTTTCAGGGACGTGGCTGGTACTACAGCCTTATCGGAGTGGGTTGAACAAGTACAAGGATCTAGAAAGCATAATAAATATAAATTCTTTCAATCAACATTGGAAAAAGGAGAAGCAGAGAAATGGAATACTGACCAAATTGCAATCACTGAACAATAACAAACATTTTTTCCCAACAGAAGTTTTTATGAATGATTCCTAATTTGTTACATTCACTTATTGAATTAACCAATAAGAATTAAAATGCATAATTCCCTGGTTTCCTAGATGTTGTTATATAAGACATGTAGCTTATTAAAATTAGAACTCTATTTTATGAATTACATTAAAATGGTCCAGAAAAACTGAAGAACAATTACAATTCTACTATAGCGGTTTTACAAGAATGCACTTAGAAAACCACTTTATAAAATTGATTTAATTTTTTTCTTGGTAGTAGTCTTTATTTTTTTTATAAAAAGGAAACACTGGCCACCTCATCAGCTGGGGCCCTAATCGGGGAGTCCTGAGATTCCCAAACACACATGATGGGCCTAGACCTCAAATAAATCCCTCTCTCCATTGTTACCGGTCATTTCTATCAGGAACAACAAAACAGACCCCTCTGTGGGCCCCAATAGGACCTTGCCCTCAACTTGGATCAACAATGGTAGAGAACGTTCCATCCTCCAAAGGGAGGATGGACAATATACCCTATGCTACACCTGAGAAGATGGGTCCTGATGTAGGGGCAGCTTGGAGCGTTCCTACTTATGACCACAAAATGTGAGCTCAGATCTACAGAGATGCAGAGGTCACATAGGTTTTTAAGCTGAATATGGGCCCCAGATCACATCAAATCGATGGGGTTTACAATCAACAATACTTATACGCTTTTCCCATATTTGGGAGCTACTCTCTTCCCTGATCCAGCTTTCTGGTCCTTTTCCCAGCCATGACATCATCTCCCCAGACAATAACTTGTATCCACTAGCATATCAGATTTCAGACTAAGGCAAAAACAATAACAACAACAACAACAAAAATCCCACCACTAGTATAGCTACAGGCCCTTTGGAATATAACTAAAATATGCCTACTAACTATCGACAAAATAGAGGACTCCCCCCCCAACACTTCATCTGCACTATTCCAGCCTTTAGGTGCATGATTGCTCAACAATTTCTTTGGCTTTGTATGTTAACTCTCTTTTCCGCCACCAGGTTCCAGATGCTAGCAGGATGCGACCAGATTTCCCCGGACAGACAACCCCACCAATGTTTCTGGGAGCTCTGCTTCCCTAGAGTCCTTCCCCACTAGGGAAAGAGAGAGACAGGCTGGGAGTATGGATTGACCTGTCAACACCCATGTTCAATGGGGAAGCAATTACAGAAGCCAGACCTTCCACCTTCTGCATCCCACAATGACCTTGGGTCCATACTCCAGAGGGTTAAAGAATAGGAAAGCTATCAGGGGAGGGGATGGGATACAGAGTTCTGGTGGTGGGAATTGTGCAAAGTTGTACCCCTCTTATCCTATGGTTTAGTCAATGTTTCCTTTTTATAAATAAAATATTAAATTAAAAAAAGAAGTTATTTGTTGTAAAAAATGAGGATTGCTAGGAAAAACCCATAAAGAAGATTGTAGCGATAAAGTTTTTGTATTATTCAAGCAAAGCAAGCTGCTGTATACACTTAGCCACAAATCTCCTGGGTTCATCAATACAGAAGTTTACTCACAAATTTATAATTAGGAAGAGCTAAAGTTTTCTGGTTTTTTTTTTAGACAATTCTGGGGGAATATCTGTTAGACAATGTTCCTCTTTCTATGCTTCAAACAAATGAATACAGATAACTCACTCCAAGTCCCTAGATTTTTTTTCCTGACCACAAGTGATTAGCAAATCTCTTTTGTGTCTGAGTTGCCTACATTTTCTCATGTCTCTACACATGTTTAGGGAATTTTTTAGCTGCGAACTTTTCAATAATTACCTTATTTGTAGGTTATTTTTTAGAAATTCTTATGTTCTCTTAAGTCTTCAACTGATTTAAAAGACTAGACATCCCTATGTCATAGGCTAACATTGAGGGGAAGGTAATAAGGCCACAGGCCCATCTTTTCCCAGGCAGTGTTTCCATCTGGTGGTCGTCTGGCTTGCCCCTCCAGACATCTAGCAGTGACTATCCAGTGAGTCAGCCCAGGCTGATTTCATCTGGTTTTAATGACAATAAATTCCAGTTTCTGACACAGAATCAGACTAATTCCTTTTTCTAGGCAGGTATTGCTTATAATAAAACTTTGGGATGAAGAGGAGCTGACTGCTGTGAGTACTGGAGAGAATGAGCCTTACTTAACCTGTGCAAAGAGTATTAGCAATGGGAATGTGGTGGGGGGGTGAAGGGAATTGAGCAATGTCCCTTTACTTAATATATATATATCTCATATGTGGATGTAGATACAATACCACTTTGGTATATGCAACAGTGAGATCAAACTGGGCACCTTGAGCATGCAAGTCCTACACTCTGCTTGCTAACTGAACTATTTCTCCTGACTGCAATGCCCCTTCTTCTTCTTCTTTTTTTTTTTTTTTTAATTTGGGCAGGGGTAGATATCATAATGGTTAAGCAAAAAGACTCTCATATCTCAAAAATAAAAATTAAAATTAAACAGTGGTTTAATAATGATTAACAAGATTATAAGATAGCAGAGGTACAATTCCACACAGCTCTCACTACCAGAGTTTCATGCCCCATCTCCTCCATTGGAAACCTCCCTATTCTTAATACCTCTGGGATATGGACCAAAATTCTTTTTGGGGTGCAGAAGGTGGAAAGTCTGGATTCTCCACTGGACATGGATGTTGGTAGGTTAAACCATACTCCCAGCCTGTTTCTAGCTTTCCCCAGTAGGGTAGGGCTCTGGAGAGGTGGGGTTCTGGGACACATTGGTGAGGTCATCTGCCCAGGAAAATCAGGGTGGAATCCTAGTAGTGTCTGCAACTTGGCTAAAAGGTGCTAAGATATAAAGCAAGATAAATTGTTTAATAAACAGGAATCCAAAGGTAGGAATAGAGCAGATGAAATTAGGGGCATTCTTGTGAAAAGAAGTCGGGAAGTCTACTTTAGGTATGTTCCAAGGGGCACATGACTTTACTAATTTTTTGCCTAAGCCCAGTAGCTAACATGCAGGTAGATTAAAAGTATGCCTGGGAAGATGGTGACAGAGTTGGGAATAGGACTAGAAAGCTGGATTAAGGCAGAGAGGACATGAGGAAAGTATATAAATATAAGGAAACATGTATATAAAGTATATAAACATGTATTAAAGTATATAAATATAAGGAAAGTATATAAATACCTTTAGCTATTAACTCCATTTATCTGACCCATATATATTCCTATTTATCACAGGAGCCTGTGTAACCTCCAAGTCCCTGTCAATCTGAGTTCACAGTCCATGGTTCCTGCCGGGAACATTCTAGACTACTCTCATTTCAGGTCCAGTTTTCCTCAAGTGGCAGAGTAGGATGAACCAGCCTACCTTCAGAGAGTGGGACAGTCCCTACCATTGCTGCTCTACAGTGAGGGCAAGGTCCTAGAGAGAACCTTCAAAGGGCCTATGGTTATTAGTCTTTTGTCTGATGTAAGACATGTAAAGATCTCCCATTCTGTAAGAAGTCTGGGTGGTGGTTTCTTTTGCTTTGCAGAAGGCTGTATCCTGTTTTACTACCCAACTCACATAGCTTCTCTTAGGCAGAATTTATTTCTCCAGATAATTAGATGGCAGAAGTTTAGTTAATTTTCAAGATTCAACTAAAATACTGGTTTTCCACAAAGCATCTTTATAGCTTCACAAATCAAATACTGCTTTTTTAAAAATTATTATTCCTATAGAAACTCATTGCAGGTGGCTGTTTGGTGGTAAACCTGCTTGAATGCACATGTTACTATGTGCAAGAACATGGGTTCAAGCTCCTGCCTCCACCACAGGGAGAAGCTTCACAAGTGGTGAAGCAGTGCTATAGGTGTTTCTCTCTACTCTTCTCTGTCTCTTCCTTCTCTTTCAATTACTCTCTGTCTCTATCCAAAACAAGGAAGTCTAATATAAAAAAGAAAAAAATTAAAAAGAAACACATTGTAATAACATCTAGTTAGTTTATTGAGCACTACTAGAAATCAGTAACCATATAAATGAGCTACATCTCACTTAATCCCCATATCATACTAATCCACAATAGTTATTATTCGTCTCCAATTTAAAATTAAATAATTAATACTCAAAGAAAGTATGTGATTTTAAAGAAATTCCAGGACTGGGATGCCTCCCCCTGGCAATGTGTGTCAAAGATCCACATGTTTAACTAGTGTGTTATGTTGCTATATTGTATGCTGATGGTGACATAGCACCTATAAGGTATGGACTTCTGTTTGACATATGTTTTTCTTTTAATTTTTTTATTTATAAAAAGGAAACATTGACAAAACCATAGGATAAGAGGGGTACAACTTTGCATAATTCCCACCACCAGAACTCTGTATCCCATCCCCTCCCCTGATAGCTTTCCTATTCTTTAACCTTCTGGAGTATGGACCCAAGGTCATTGTGGGATGCAGAAGGTGGAAGGTCTGGCTTCTGTAATTGCTTCCCCATTGAACATGGGTGTTGACAGGTCAATCCATACTCCCAGCCTGTCTCTCTCTTTCCCTAGTGGGGAAGGGCTCTGGGAAAGCAGAGCTCCAGGACAGATTGGTGGGGTTCTCTGTTCAGAGAAGTCTGGTTGGCATCATGCTAGCATCTGGAACTTGGTGGCAGAAAAGAGAGTTAACATACAAAGCCAAAGAAATTGTTGAGCAATCATGGACCTAAAGGCTGGAACAGTGCAGATGAAGTGTTGGGGGGGGGGTTCCTCCATTTTGTCGATAGTTAATAGGCATATTTTAGTTATATTCCAAAGGGCCTGTAGCAATACTAGTGTTTATTTATTTATTTATTTTTGCCTGAGTCTGACATCTGATATGCAGGTGGATGCAAGTTATTGTCTGGGGAGATGATGTCATGGCTGGGAAAAGGACCAGAAAGCTGGATCAGGGAAGAGAGTAGCTCCAAAATATGGGAAAGGTGTATAAGTATTGTTGACTGTAAATCCCATCAATTTGATGTGATCTGGGACCCATAATTAGCTTTGGAACCTGTGTGACCTCTGCATCTCTGAAGATCTGAGCTCACATTCTGTGGTCATGAGTAGGAACATTCCATGCTGCCCTAGTATTGACCCATCTTCCTCAGGTATAGCATAGAGTATGTTGTCCATCCTCCCTTCGGAGGATGGAACATTCTCTACCATTGTTGATCCAAGTTGAGGGCAAGGCCCTATGGGGGCCCACAGAGGGGTCTATTTTGTTGTTCCTGATAGAAATGACCTGTATCAATGGAGAGAGGAATTTATTTGAGATCTAGGCCCATCAAGTCTGTTTGGGAGTCTCAGGACTCCCGGATTAGTCATCCAGCTGGTGGAATGGCCTCATAGTTACTAAAGAGTCATCATTAAAAGTACGTCAGTCTCTTGCCCTTATTCAGCTTTTGCAGTCCTTGCTTTGATAAGGTTAGCTTTGGAGTGAGTGAAAGAACTGTAATAGGAAGTAGGTGAGGAGGGTATCTAAGTCTAAGTGGATGCTATTTCATTATGAACTTTATACTGACTCACTACAGACTGTTGTGTACTTTTGCTTTAAGGTATATATTTTGCCCTAATTTATGGATACATGTGAACATATGCTCTATCCAACAGGACCTGGCCTATATCTAGGTTTTGGAACTTTGTTAGGAAGTGAACCTCCTGGAATGGAATTAGAGAATACCATGAAAGGAAAGGTCTCATCCGAGTAATGAGGGTGAAGGGTTGAGATTCCATGCCTAATGTTTCTGATGTATGTCTTTCTTTCCCCCTAGATGGTAACCCTAAATGGAAGGACCCCTATTTTGACTTTCTACTCTCCATACTGAGAAGCCTCAGGAAGAGAGCAAGTTCTCAATACGTTTTTGATGAATGAATAAACACATGAAAGGAAGGAAGTATTATTTTTCACATGTGACTCTAAAAGTACAGTTCCGAAACAATCCATGCATAATGATCATTTACAAGAGAGAGAGAGAGATGGCTTTTTTTGCCTGAGTGAAAACTTCCGCAAACAGGCATAACAGATTGTTGGCAAAAAACAACAAAAAAAAGTCAGTATAAAGACTATATGCGGGTGGCTCCAGGTCCCCCACCTCCCTGGCCACCTCCCTGTGCAACAGGGGTCAGAGCGGCCCCCTGGGAATCCTGGTGTAGCTCTGCATGCCGAGGGCAAAGTGCTCAGAGAGACAAGCAGTCAGCTCTGGGAGAGCCTCAGTGAGGCAACTCATTTATTGAAAGAGAAAACAAGCAAATATACCCATTGTCCAGGGAGAAGGTTAAGGTTATCATGAACTCAAACATAAAGCAACACAATTCATAGTCACATTTTGACCTGAAAATTATTTGATCACAAGTAAAAGGTTACCATACAAGGTTTGATCACAAGCTCACAATGCAATTTTCCCTGGGCGTAACTTACAGGCACTTCACAGGAGAGGGAGGACGAAGGGGCAGTTGAGTAACAGGAGTTTGTGGTGGTTTTCAAGTTTGGCCAAACACAATGTACAGTAATTCATGGCCTTTGTTTTATGGGGAGAGGAGGAGCATTGCAGAAAGGTAGCCCCCATCCGGAGAAGCCATCCATCATTAGTCCATCGATCATGAGGTCGGGGGCTGGGGCGGTGGGGAGGGCTGCCCTTGTCTTGACCTGGAGGGAGAGCCAGGGATCTACCCGTTTGGACCTCATGGAAATAATGGCCTGGACTTTCCAGGATAGTGGGCCCATCCTCCAACAACTATACATTAGCAAATTAAAATGTGTCTTTAGGTCAGAATGAGAATTTCAGATTTTTCTCTTTCCTTCTCTTTTTCTTTCAAAGGAAGAGACTGTGATAGATTAAGGAAGCAGAGAGAAGTGGAAGATTGGCAGAGTGGAGGTCACAAGAGCTGCTTCTATTCCCTGATCTGTAGTCGACTAGATTTTTGTGACATTGGTAGGTGAGACAGCCTGTGAAAACAAAACAAAACAAAACAAAACAAAACAAAACAAAACAAAACAAAACAACAAAGCTCCTTCCATTTCTAAGCAAGGATATGCTTCTAAATGTTCTCCAAGACCTTTTAAATGCAAACACTTGGGGATTGTAAAATTTACCAGGTTGTCCGTGGGTTGGTCTAAAATGCAAGTCATATAAAAAGCTCTTACTTTGGACTTCCCCAAAGTATACACTTTTAAAATCTTTTTAAAATGTTTTATTTATTTTTCTTTGTTCTTTAAATCTTTTATTTATTTACTTACTTATATATTATTGGACAGAGACAAAGAGAACTTGAAAGGGAAGGGGGAGATAGAGAGGTAAAGAGACAGAGAGACACCTGCAGCCCTTTTTCACCACTCATGAAGTTTTCCCCCTGCAGGTGGGAAGCAAGGGCTTGAACTCAAGTCCTTGTGCACTGTAATGTGTATGCTTAATCAGGTGTGCCACTGCCTGGCTCACCCATGTACACTTTTTATGACAGTTGTAAAGTGACTTTTTAAAAGACAAAAAAATGAATATTTAAAGGTGAAATTAAACTTCTTAAGAGGCAGGTCCTCAAAAATGTTTTTGATGGTGAGAAGAACTACAGAAGTTCTCACCTATTCGTGGTCTTTGGTCAGAGAGAGCAGGAGAGATGATGTGACTCTGAGCAGACCCCATAACCCACCTGGATCTGCCCATCTGTCAAATGGAAAGATGGTAGCTCATAGTATGTTTCTTCTGGGGGGAATATCCCTTTGTTTCATATACCCTGAAATCGGTTCCTCATCTCTCTTTGCACCTCCAGTATGTAGACTGAAGGACCCTGCACAACAGGATGACAATTCCCTACTAACTTTCTATTATTGTCCCAGCTCTTATTACATTCATCACCTCTGTATGATTGTCATCATTTCAAAATCTTTTGTTGCTTTTTCATTTTACTTTACTCTTTTTCACACTTTTTGAATGTAAGTTATCTGAGGAGATGTCAATGGTTACTTGTGTCACCTTTTCTAGCCATAACTTTGGGATTTACACTCATTTTTTTTTATCACAGTAGAATTACAACATATACATGAAATATAATTCCTTCTGGAAAGAATATTTTAATTACATAACTAGTACTACATTGGAATGATATTTGAAGTTGTTCTAACTTTTAATTTTTATAATTTTCACATGAAATAGATTTTGCTTTAAAAATAACAAGTGATAAAATTTCAGTATTCAAAATAATTTGTGAATGTCCATAATTTAATTCATGAAAGAGGCTATCTATGGCATGTTTAGTGATAAAGTGTGAAGCTCATAGCATGCAAGTTTCTGAGAGATATTTCTGTACAAGTCGTGTCAGCTGTTCTTAATATTACAAGCTTCCTTTTACCCTCTACCATTTTCTTTTTTAAACTAGCTAGATGTATTTACAGAACACCATAATTTCCCCCACAAGCTGTTATAATTTGCATTTTTGTCAATGACTAATCTGACACACCAGAAAAGAGATTCTTACTTTTTCCATCTTTGTCAAATGCTAACCAAGTATTTTATTTTTTATTTTGAGAACTGTATCAGCAATGGATAAGAAATAAAAGATGGTCATATTTTTGAGATTATTATTTCTGCAAAATGGCAGTCCATGTTTCCACTTCAGTAACTTTACTATAATGGAAAGTCATACAAGTGTTGCCAGAATCAATATTTTAGATTCTTGTGTCTGTCTCCAACAGCAAAATTCACGGTGGTAAGGCTATATGCCATGTGTTTCTATTTGAAATTATCTGAGATTCTTATTTGTAGTTGCATTGCAAGATGGTGTATTTTTGTGTCTACTTTTCTCTCAAATGAATATATGCTTTTATTGCTTTGTTTTTAGAATACATTTCTTATGGCTAAGACAATCAGAAATTATTTCATTTTTCTGAAGAAAGTAGTTATCCAATTCTATTTCTTCTCCATTATTAGTTGTCAAGCTAATCTTCCTTTGTGCTTCCAGTGGACATTTGTCTCACAGTTATTTATAGTCAACTAATGATCATTCTTGTCTGTCTTCCACATGTTCAATTGTAAAAATGCAATGGGTTGGCAAGAAAGTTGAATGAGGAAACTCATCAAAAACTGACTTTAGGGTGCTCCACATTTATTGTTGGTTAGAAATAGGACTCAGGATATATTTGTTCTGCTTTTGTTGCTAACAACACAGCAGGGATTTAGGATAAATGGCAACATTTCTGTGAGAATGGTAGTGTAAGTTTCTAAATGTAGGGACTTTTTTGTTGCTACAATTGCACTTTTCTGCTGGTACTTGAATATCATAAGTAAATCTTGCATCTTGTTGACAGGATGATTAGTCTAAGAAAACTCCATTCTTGTGACAAGAAATCATGAAGCTCAAAAGGGAATTGAGAGTTGTGACTGAAGGACAGCAAGATTGAGAAAGAGAAAATATTTCCATTTGTATTTATTATAATATTGCAGTATACAAATGCAGTAGCTTTCAGGGAGGAGTGGTGTAGGCAGAAAGACTCCAGACTGAGAGTAGGGGTGAATAGAGATTTAACAGAAATCTCTGAGAAAAAGATGTATGCAACTCATCTGAAAGAGGAGAAATCAATATCACCTTATCATTGTCTAACATTTATCATGGCTCTGTTGCAGATGAGTTGTCAATTATACTGCTATCTATGCCCACCTCACTACTAAACAGATTGTTTGTGCTACTTGCTTTTAATGGATAAGTGCAGCTGTGTTTGTCTAAAACAATATCCTTCTTCTCTTTCTCCTCTTTAATATTTTAAAGAACAAAAGATACAAAGAGGGAGAGGCTAAAGCACTGCTGAGCTCTGGCTTGTGGTGATGGTAGAACTGAACCTGGTATTTCAGAGTCTCAGGCACGAAAGTCTTTTGTATGACCATTATGCTTTCTCCCCAGAACCCCTTTGTCTTCTCTTGGGAATTTCTTTTCACTTATTTTATCCCCTGTACATACCAGGAGTAGGTATGTATGTACTCAGATTGGTAGATAATCATGGTCCTTCCTTAGGATGTTTTATCTTTTTTTTTTTTTTTTTTAACTTCAGTATCACTTTGATCAGAAAATGTTCATTGTTAGGGTTGCAGTTATCAGAGAGGTACATTTCCACATTTACCCAAGATATTCAGTACAACGGGTGCTCCACCAAGCTCATCCTCCTCCACAATACAGCATCAGTCCTCAGGATTTTCCCAACTGAATCCATCAGGCTAGAATTCTGTTTGATATCTGGAATAAAGTGTCAGATATCAGCCTAAATATGGTCATCATCAGAGCCCTGTGAGGACAACTGATCTGAAAGGTCAGATTTGAAATACAGAAATAAACAACAGAGATTGGAGAGAGAAGTAGTGGGTGGAATCATCCTGTTGATTTTATAGTACGTTACTTCTAAGAACAAATTCTGTATCTATTAGGATACATTTGGTGGGAAATAATGTGGAGTGTTTTAAACATCAAAAACACATTATTAGCATGGTAGAATGGACTAAATTATTGATGGTAGAATGGACTTCAAACATGGTTTGATCAGAGTTACAACTCAGTTTGTCTATTATATGGCTCAGTTCATTTTATGTTGCTTTTGTCTTCAGACTGCTCTTTTCATCATAATTAGAGGTGTGCTGATGACTAGCAAGGCTATAAATCTCTGCTTGACAAATAATAAATTTTCTCTATGTTTCATTGTTTTTCTGTTACATTAGTAGAGACTCAGAAGCTCAGATTCATGACTAAGTTACACTTAATAATTTTCACATCCCCATGTACTAACTTAAAATACATTCTTGATAAAATCTAATCCATTCACATAATAAGAAACAGGAAATTTTATTTCTTTTAAATAGGTATGTTGCTTTAGTAATTTATGCTAAGCAGTTTCTATTTTATAATATTATTTATTTATTACTAGATAGAGACAGAAATTGAGAAGGGAGGGGGAGATAGAGAGTCAGAGAGACACCAGCTCCACTATTGTGAAGGTTTCCCCTTGCAGGTGGGGACCAGGGGCTTGAAGCTGTATCTTATTACACTATAATGTATGTGCTTAACCAGGTGTGTCACTACCTGGATGCCAGTTTTCTCTCTCTCTCTCTCTCTTTTAATTTTTATTTATAAAAAGGACACACTGACAAAACCATAGGATAAGAGGGGTACAACTCCACACAATTCTCCATACCCCATCCTCTCCCCTGATAGCTTTCCTATTCTTTATCTCTCTGGGAGTATGGACCCAGGGTCCTTATGGGGTGCAGAAGGTGGAAAGTCTGGCTCTGTAATTGATTCCCTGCTGAACATGGATGTTGACAGGTCGATTCATACACCCAGCCTATCTCTCTCTTTCCCTAGTGAGGTGGTGCTCTAGGGAAGCAGGGCTCCAGGACACATTGGTGGGGTCCTCTGCCCAGAGAGGTCCAGTTAGCATCATGTTAGCATCTGGAACATGGTGGCTGAAAAATTAGTTAACATATAAGGCCAAACAAATTGATGACTAATCATGAACCTAAAGACTAGTTCAGATGAAGAGTTGGGAGGGGGTCTCTGTTTTGTAGATATTTAGTAGTCCTATTTTAGTTATATTCCAAAGGGCCTGTAGCTATACTAGTGGTGTTTTTTTTGCCTGAGCCCCAAATCTGATATGCTGGTGGATACAAGTTATTGTCTGGGGAGATGATGTCATAGCTGGAAAAAGGACCAGAAAGCTGCATCACGGAAAAGAGTAGCTCTCAAATATGGGAAAGGTGTGTAAATATTGTTGACTGTAAACTCCATAGATTTGATGTAATCTGGGGCCCATATTCAGCTTAGGAGCCTATGTGACCTCTGCATCTCTGTACATCTGACCTCACATCCTGTGGTCATGAGTAGGAACGTTCCAAGCTGCCCCTATATCAGGACCCATCCTCCGCAGGTGTAGCATAGAGTAAGTTGTCCAGCCTCCCTTCGAAGGATGGAAAATTCTCTACCATTGTTGATCCAAGTTGAGGGCAAGGTTCTATTGGGGCCCACAGAGGGGTCTATTGTGTTGTTCCTGATAGAGATGACCGATAACAATGGAGTGAGGGATTTATTTGAGGTCTAGGCCCATCATGTGTGTTTGGGAATCTCAGGACTCCCCAACTAGGGCCCAGCTGATGGGGTGGCCTGACAGTGACTAAAGAGTCATTGTTAAGGTATGCCAGTCTCTTGTCCTTATTCAGCTTTTGCAGTCCTTACACTTAACTATCTTTAAAGAGGGACCCTGGATACATTTTAACCCAAAACAGTTGATTCTAATGTGCTGTGCAGATGTCTCCCCAAGGCTCTGCCACTCTACACAGAGTATTATGGTACTTTCAGGGCTTTCCCTAACCAATCCTGTCCTGACACATCATGGGGTGTTGACCTAAAAAGTCTGCCTACTTCCCCTCCCCTCGCTAGTGCTCTCTTGCCTGGTGGTGAGGTAGGAGGGGACAGCCATTTTTTTTGGCTGGCTCCATGTGGCCTGAACCACCCATCTGACCCAACAATAAAGATTTGTGTTCCCTCTGTGCTTGGATTCTCTCTCCTTCATGATTCTCTTTCCTTCGCATCCCACCGCCACCTCAAGCAACACCTGGCGCTCAGAGTGGGGCCAACAGGCCCACACTCCTGCCGGCTGGCCTGAGGTCCAGAGAAGCCACCCTGCTGGCAGAGCCAGGGCAATGGACATACCTGAAGCCGCACTGCCAGTGGAGCTGGGGCCGCTGGGACAGACCTGCAGCCACCCCGCCAGCAGTGCCGGGCCAGTCTGTCTTTGGGTGACTTCGTGTAGCCGCCTGAAGAGACACGGGTCCCTGCTGCAGCCTGAGGAGACACAAGACCCTGCCCGACCCTCCCGCAGCCCAGACACAGGTAAGTAACAGCTGCCTGACTGCAGCCACTGTGTCTGCTTGCCATGAATTTCCTTCCGTTTTATGAGAAGCGTCCCAGACACTTTATTCTTTTCTCATGGGACAGGCTCTCTATCTGGGAGATGCTTTAATTGGAGCTGCACCGTGGGTTCTCTTGGCTATGCTTGCAACTTTCAGGATATGTATAAGGCACCCTGCCAAAAGGTTAAGAGACCTTGAGGCTGAGATACAAGAGTTAGAGGATATGTTCTCGGCACTTAAACACCCTAAGCCTTCTGCAGTTTGCCCTGAGAGTTCTGTTCCGGCAGACACGTGTTTGGTTTCTCCAGCAACCACTTCTCCAGCGGCTTCCACTTCCGTGACTCCTCCCCCCTCTGATACCTCATCATTAAGAGTCCTTGAGGCTGAGATACAAAAGTTAAAAGAGATGTTCTTGGTGCTTAACCACCCTAATTCCTCTGCAGTTTGCCCCAAGAGTTCTGTTTCAGCAGACACCTGTTTGGTTTCTCAGGCAGCCGCTTCCCCAGCAGCTTCCACTTCTTTGACTCCTTCCCCCGCTGATACATTGTCACCAAACCAAGTCCACACCTTCCTGGTAAATGTGGCCCCCAATAAACAAAACCTCAGGTGTGGCATCCATACTCCTCCAAAGAACTCAGAGAACTCAGGCAGGCAGTGAAGGAGGACAGATTTCATGCCCCATGGACGAAGTGCATTTTACGAGGCTTTTTCCAAAGATTGGAGGGACTTAGCTCTTGCTGCGCTCCCAGACCCCCTCTACCTGCAATGGGAGGCATGCTTTTGTGATGAATGCTCAAAACAATCCCAGAAAAATAGTCGCAAACAGCTAGAATGGAATTTTGATGCATTGTTTAGAGCAGGAGAGTTTGAAACTGGAATTCAGCAGGCAGAAGCCAAGTTTCCAACCAGGTATTTTGAACAGGTACGCATCTGTGCAACACAAGCATGGAAGAGGTTAATCCCATCCAAAGGAGAGGCCTCAGTGCCCATTAACTCCCTTCACCAAGAAACCGATGAATCCCTAGCTAACTTCATTGCCAGGGTGTGGTCAACCTTAGAGAGAAAGATTTATAATCCTGAAGTCCGTTCTCTCCTCCTGCATTCTATTGTCTGGGATGGCATGATTCCAGAATTCCATCAGGCATGCCTCAGTCTTAAACACCAACACCCAGATAATAGGATTTTAGCGACACAGGAACTTAGACCAGGCTCTTAAGGGACACCCATTATGACACAGACTTATGCAGTTACCCCACATAATCAAAATGGGGCCTGCTTTCAGTGTGGTCACCAAGGGCATTGGCGTACCCAATGTCCAGATAAGCTGCGACCCCGCCTCCAGTTAGGACAACCACACCTCCAGTCAGGGCAACCCCGCCTCCAGTCAGGGCAACCCCACCTTCAGTCAGGGCAACCCCGCGTTCAGTCAGGGAGCCAGAGGCCACAAACACCTTGTCCTATATATCAGAAAGGTTTTCATTGGAGGAGAGATTGTTGGTCCAAGTTTCATAAAGATGGCACACCCCTGAATGGTACAAATTCAGGGCCTGAGATTTTGTGGACCACTCCTGTTTTAGAACGAGGTCACCCTACTATGACAGTAAGGATTGGAAATATTCCTTTTAAATGTTTGATTGACATGGGGGCAGAAAAGATGATTTTAAGGCAAGCAGAGGTTCCCCAAATTGGGAACTCCTCCCAGGAACCCGATTACACGGAGTTGGAGGGTTGACCCAAGCCTTTCTCACAAGAGATTCGCTCATGTGGGAAGACCCTGAAGGGACTACCGGACACTTCCACCCTTTGGTAGCTGATATTAGCACCAACCTACTGGGCAGGGATCTTCTGGAATGTCTTGATGTTAGGATATCCACAGATGCCTCTGCAGAGCGTAACACCCACTCCTGAGAGACTAGATCTAATCAGCACTCCCAATACTAACTGCCACTGTTTGTAACCAAACTGCCTGCTTAGACTGGCTTTCTAATGATCCTGTCTGGGTGGAACAGGGGCCTTTGCCTAGGGATAAGCTAGAAATTTTAAAAGAGCTCATCCGAGAGCAGTTGTCCTTGGGACACATTCATCATTCCTGAAGCCCATGGAATACTCCTGTCTTTGTGATTAAAAAGTGCTCCGGAAAATGGCGCCTCCTCCAAGATCTCCGTGTGGTAAATAAAATCATGCAGGTTTGGGGCTCCCCCCAAAGGGGCTTGCCTCTTGCTTCTGCAATTCCTATGGGAATTCCAATCATAGCTATTGATATACAAGATAGTTTTTTCTCTATTCCCTTGCATCCACAAGATTGTAAGCATTTTGCCTTCTCTCTTCCTTCTATTAATAACGCCAGCCCTGCTGATAGATTTGAATGGGTGGTACTGCCCCAGGGCATGGCCAATAGTCCTACAATTTGTCAAGAAGCTGTTTAATGTGCCCTTTTTCCATATATTCATAAGGGCCTTAAGGCTTTTCATTACATGGATGATGTCTTATTATGGGGAGAATTAGATACAGATCTCTGTGCCCTACATGATTTTCTAATTCCTGCCTTAAAGAAAAGCGGCTTTAATGTAGCTCCTGAAAAGATACAGCTAATTCCTCCAATATCTTTCTTAGGTTCAGAGATTTCTCTAACGCAAATTCGCCCCTTAAATCCTAATGTTACTTTTCCTTCTAACCTTACTCTTGTTTCTTTACAAATTTTTCTTGGAAATTTATATTGGCTTAGGCAGTATCTTTATCTGCCTACTAGCTGCCTCCAACCACTGTTTGACCTGTTAAAAGGAGACAAACAGCCCTCCTCAAAACGTATGTTAACTCCCGAGGCCTCCTTGGCACTCAAAAGGGTTAACCAGGCCCTCCAGGACATGTACCTTGTTCAATTCTCCCCCTCCTTTCCTGTAAACCTTCTAATCTTTAACTCCACCCCCACAGTAGTGAGGGCACTGTGGCAGAACCATGGGGTTCTCGAGTGGCTTCACACGCCAGTAGGCGGAGCTCCAAGACTCCTCACTGAGATAGTTGCATTAGCATTCATGGTTCGCCAAGGAAGAAACAGGTCTGTGCAGGTCTTAGGGAAAGAACCGGATTTAATTATCCTTCCTTGTTCTCTCACAGATACAGAGTGGCTCATACGCCATCATTCCTGTTTTGCCATAAGCTTCATAGGGTTTCCAGGACAAATAGATAACCATTTTCCTTCTAATAAATTGATAGTTTCTTTACCTCTTTTGCCTCTACTAGTACCTAAACTTTTCTCTCGAGATTCCATCCCTTCTGCTCCTACAGTCTTCACTGATGGTGGAAAAAAGGGAGCTGCTGCCCTTGTATATTACCCATACAAACAGTCCCCTAAGCCTCTCTTTACTGAGCTTCCTGAGAATTCACCTCAGTACAAAGAGCTTTATGCTGTTTTCCTTGCATTAAAAGCTGTACCAGAATCCTTCAACCTTTTTTCTGACAGTGTGTATACTGTTAACTTACTTCCATGGCTTGCTTGTTCTTATGTGAGAATTGATAACAACCCACGTTTCCCTCTCTTGATTCAAATCACCTCTACGCTCTGTTCTCTAACCCAACCACTGTATATTCAACACCTTCGTTCCCACAGCCCTCTTCCTGGTTTCCTGTCTGAAGGGAATGCTTTCGCTGACCACCTTGCCTCCACAGGAACTCTCCTAGTCTTTGTCTCTGATCCTGCTGACTTTCATTCCCTAACCCATGTTAATCTTAAAGGCCTTCAAGCTTTATTTCCTTATGTTCATTTACCACAGTTGAAACATATCCTTTCTACATGTTCTTCCTGTGCAAGTCTCATAAAAACACCTGCTATTCAAACTCTTGGGGTTAACCCCTGAGGCTTAAAAGCCAATACTCTTTGGCAAATCGATGTCACCCACATACCAAACTTTGGCAAACAAAACTATGTGTTTGTCTCAATTGATACCTTTTCTAAATTTATGTGGGCAACAGCTCAGACGGGAGAAAGCTCTAAAAAGCTTATAAGCCATATGCTCTCCTGTTTTGTTGTAATGGGCTTACCTCTTCAACTGAAAACTGACAATGTCTCTATGTTTACCAGCAAACAATTTAAAGATTTTTGTTCCCTCTGGAACATTACTCATACCACAGGAATTCCCTATAATCCACAGGGACAAGGCATTGTCGGGAGGGCCCATCAAACCCTGAAGGCTCAATTAAACAAAGATAAAGGAGGAATGTACCCCCCCAATATCCAGGTAGCAAAAGCCTTAACTACATTAAATATCTTTAATATTTACAATAACTCAGGCCTACCTCCTATTATTCTTCACTGGAAAACACCATCTACCCTCCCAGCTATTAAGGTCAAATGGAAAGACCCACTCGATAAAATTTGGAAAGGCCCTGACCCCCTGTTGACCATGGGGAGGGGTTTTGCATGAGTTTTTCCACAGAATTACTCTAAACCTGTCTGGGTTCCTGCCCGCCATGTCCGACAATACCCGCATGATGGCACTGCTATCCCTGAAGAACAAGAAGTACTACAAGAGGACTAGATGCAGGATGCATCCCGGGATCCATCATACGACATGGTAGAATCTGGAAAATCTGGCTCACAGAGCCCTCTCTCCTACCCCTTCTCTGGATGTCTTATGTTATGACTGTCCAGTTGTGTTTTGTGAGTGAGTGTGTTGAATGACCAAAAAAATTTTTTAAGACCCATCTGCTCAGAGTACTCTGAAACTTAATTGACTTTATATAAAAATGCTGGACGCAGCCAAGGTTTCTGGAGACATCCAGAAACATTCCAAAAAAAAATTTTTTTTCTCTCTTTTTATTTTTTATATATAAGTCTTGGTATATATGTAAAGTGCTTAGTCTTAAACTATGTGAGTAAAGACAGATCTAAATTCGTTTTTAAAATGATATGTTTTCATAACAAAATTTTTTCTCCTTCTGTGTGTTAAACTAAATGTTTATAGGTATATTTTGTGTTTGGTAAACACTAACTTAATGGTTAAAAGTGTAACCTTGAAGCTACATTACTACCAGACAAGGTAAAATTAATTTGCTAAAAGTAACTAACTATTTAATGTAAAGTCTAAATATTTAACATGACAATACATCCCCAAAACTAAAATACAAATTCTCTATACTAGGTGCTTTTGGAGGGCCCCCAAAAGTGCTCTGTAAACTATCTTATGGAAATTAATCCACAACAAATCTGGCATCAATCTGACACTGTAAATGTTAAACCCATTGTCACTAACATGTGTTAACTCTCTAAGTAACATGAGTCTGTTTATAGTTCAAAGTAAAATGGTTAAAATATCAATATATATTTTAACTAAAATTGGTCTGAAGATCCTGCTGTAGAGACTGCCACAAGAGGTCACATTAGATGACCTTTAAACAAAATCATAAAGATACTTAAATTAATTATAATCATCGAGCTATCAATTATAGTAAACCTCTAACTTGTTACAAGTTTTATTATTTTTTTTTCACAAGTAAGTGATTACAGCTATCAAGCCTTCACATGAAAAAGCATCTGTTCATATGGTAAGGTATTAAACTATAAAAAGTTCTTCCATACACAAATTATGTGAATTAAAAACATTCACATATTCTTCTACACTTAACTGGTGTATCTCTTCTTGCCACTATAGGCCCGCCAAATGCCTAGGCTCAATTAAGTAAAAAAAACAAAATAAATAGTAAATAAATAAATAAATAAGGGAAGATATACCCCCCAATATTCAGTTGGCTAAGGCACCAAACCTCTTTTTCTATAAAAAAAAATTCAAATCAGATGCCCTGCTAACCACAGGAAGCAGATTGTGTTTCTTTCATAGGAATCCTGGGAAAAACCACCTGGACCCCTGCACACTCTGACATCACCCACTAGATGGCACGACTACAGTGGCACACCCTCCAAAACCCTAGATGTCACCTGACATGATCTGAAGAACCTGATTCACAGACTCCAAGGACAGAGCTTTTTTACTGCCTGTCTGCCCTTCCTGCTTCTGTTTTGCCTGTCACCTTTTGGCTGTTCCAGCTCACTCTACAGAAAAGCGGAATTCTAGCGGCTGATCAACCCCATGCAGCGTTTCATCCCCTGGCCTTTCTCCCCCTAGTCGCCTACTTTGGACCAACACTTCTATTGGACTTTCTGGTTTACCCTTAGGACACTTTACACAATTTTTACAGCAGCTTCCTTCCCTTCATGCTGCCGGCTTTTCAAAGACTGACCCTAAGTAGTTCACAGACTTTACAGACTGTTGCCTTGAGAACTATACAATGTCAAATAGCCCCTCTGCTTGGTGGGCCATGCCCTCCAGCCTACAGGTCCTGCCTTTGAGGCAGGTAATGCCCCCTCATTATGAACCCTTCCTCCCCCGGAGACAGGGAACGTTCCTTTGTGTACCAAGCCTTCCCTTGACATCACACTGGCCCTTACTGCTCCCCTACTTGTCCCTTCCTGTTTTGTTATATCAGTCAGGCTTATGCCCAAAACGTTTCTGTTCACCCCTACACTACTATTCCTCTGTCACAGATAGAGTCTTTTACAGACATTGAACCATCATAATGCGATGACTAGATACAAAGATAGAGTAAGATGTAGAAATATTGTGAGGAGATGGTTGAGCCTGGCAGAGCTTAACCTATGAGATGAGTCCCTCCAGGTAAGTCTCTCTCTCTACACAGGGGTTGAGCACAGGGGGGACACATGGCTCTCACAAGGTTGGCAGCCATTTAAGCCTCCCCTCCCCCACAAAAACATTCTACATCTTCCCACCTGAGCACGGCATTCCTTAAAAACATTTAAGCCTGCTCTACTCTATACATTTCCTTACTGTGTCCATTAGATATTAAAGAAAAGGGGAGAGATGCTGTGCAGTTGTCTCCCCAAGGCCCTGCCACCCTACACAGAGTATCATGGTACTTTCAGGGCTTTCCCTAACCAATCCTGTCCCGACACGTCACTCCGGGGTGTTGACCTAAAAAGTCTGCCTACTCCCCCTCCCCTCGCTCGTGCTCTCTTGCCTGGTGGTGAGGTAGCAGGGGACAGCCATTTTTTGGGCTGACTCCAGGTGGCCTGAACCACCCGTCTGACCCAACAATAAAGATTTGTGTTCCCTCTGCACTTGGATTCTCTCTCCTTTGCATCCTGCTGCCATCTCAAGCAACACTAATGCATGACTCTTATTACCTTTTTTTTGTTTTTTTGCCTCCGGGGTTATTGCTGGGGCTCAGTGCCTGCACCACAAATCCACTGCTCCTGGAGGCCACTTTCCCCCCTTTGTTGCTCTTGTTGTGGTTATTATTGTTGTTGATGATGTCATTTGTTGTTGGATAGGACAGAGAGAAATGGAGAGAGGAGGGGAAAACAGAGAAGATGAGAGAAAAATAGACACCTGCAGACCTGCTTCACCACCTGTGAATTGACTTCCCTGCAGGTGGGGAGCCGAGGGCTTGAACCAGGATCCTTATGCTGGTCCTTGCACTTTGAGCCACGTGTGCTTAACCCGCTGTGCTACTGCCCGACACCCACCTTACTGCTTTTTGCTAGACCACAGACAAACGCAGGTTTCCTAGTAGAATTCAAGCTACTTCCTAAAGAATGAACACAAATTTTCATGTAGTTCTTGTATAAATCTGGGTTTACTCAGAGTTTCTGGCCACATTTTCAAGTAAAAAATCTTCAAAACAGTTTATGATAAAGTGTAGTCAGAGAAGCACCTAGAAACTTCCCAAGGTAGAGGTCAAATTTGCTGTTTTTATGCTAATATAAGCAGAGGGGCACATAAGAAGGCCTGGGGGATGTCTGAGGTAAATGCTTCTCCTTAAAAGAAGTTCTGAAGACAGTACAAGTAACTGGGAAGTCACCACAAAATACACTGGAGTTGGTGATTCAGACTCCTTGTTTACTCCCCAGGTGTCTTTCTTTGGAACCATGTCTGGGGCTACATCTTAAAAGAACCTTTTCATATAATCATGTCTTTTGTGGTTTCTGTGTCACAATTAAGCAAAAATGCCTGAATACCTGTTGGGGAGTGGTTAGATACTGCTATTGGTGGGCACCCAATTGATTTGACCCTGGTGCAAGAGCGGCAAACTGTCTGGGGAAAACATTTCTCACTCAGGCCACTATGTTGGGTTTTCCCTGTGCACAAAGATAGGTGGATGCCAGCTTCATATTGTATTGCTTTGTCTACTTACCTTCATTTCCTTTTCCTCAGACCTCTTCCTCATTCCTGTAGCCTGCTTTGCATTCTGCTGGTAGATCGTGCTCCTTCTCCCCAAAGAAAGAGAGCTAAATTGTTTTTAGATAAAAATGTTATCTGCCTCTCTCAAAATTGGAAACTCAATCATACAAATGATTGTACAAATGACTGTGGAGGCTGGTTATCCATTTCCTATGTGGTGTCACTTAGAATGAGATGTTCTTTAGCAGCTGTTGTATATTATTATGAAAGCTGAAAGCCCATCCCACCAGACATGGTAGAGGACACCCAAAGCTGTGCTCCCTCCTGAAAATGAATTGCTTCAGGCTGTAAAATCTTAATTGTCAGCAACCAAGAGAGCAGAAAGACTGCATCTGAAAAGTCCAGAATACCAAACTTGGAGATATAAAATAAGAGAGATAAAATAAAAGTGATATCATTTTCTGTGTGGTCTGTGGTCAAATATGTACCTCTCCCAGCTATGACATCCTCTCTGAGGTTAAGATATAAAGAATTGGAGATCCATAAGATGGGAAAAGGTAATATTATTTTGTGATAACGTTTGCCCTCAATCAAACGACTACCTCCTCCCTTCAATCAAATATTCCAGACAACCAAATATTTCCCTTAGATTATGGATATTCCATGCTTAATATAGATTTTTAGGTAAATTCAGAACATGTTTCCAAGATCCATCCCTTTTAGGGGACATAAGACCGATCACTCGGTAAATTGCACATCATGTCATGTAGCTGGTCATTGCTTCAATGGGAGCAATATGTTCAAGTCATTAGCTTTCTTATTTAGGATTCGTAAAGGTGTTGAAATAAAGGAAACCAAATATTTACTGAATGCCTACGTGGGCCCAGGTCTCAGAGTAAGGATTTTTCTGTTGTATTGTCTCATGTCATAGAAATGTCAATTTCAAGAGTTTAATAACCAACATATATAAAGAGCTTGCCAAACAAGAAAACAAATAACCCCATCCAAAAATGGGGAGAGGATATGGACAGACTATTCACCACAGAAGAGATCCAAAAGGTTGAGAAACACATGTAAAAATGCTCCAAGTCTTTGATTGTCAGAGAAATGCAAACAAAGACAACAATGAGATACCACTTAACTCCTGTGAGAATGTCATACATCAGAAAAGGTAACAGCAGCAAATGCTGAAGAGGTTGTGGGGTCAAAGGAGCCCTCCTGCACTGCTGGTGGGAATGTCAATTGGTCCAACCTCTGTGGAGAACAGTCTGGAGAACTCTCAGAAGGCTAGAAATGGAACTACCCTATGATCCTGCAATTCCTCTCGTGGGGATATATCCTAAGGAACCCAAAACACCCATCCCAAAAGATCTGTGTACACATATGTTCTTAGCAGCACAATTTGTAATAGCCAAAACCTGGAAGCAACCCAGGTATCCAACAACAGATGAGTGGCTCAGCAAGTTGTGGTATATATACACAATGGAATACTACTCTGCTATTATAAACGGTGACTTTACCTCTTTCAGCCAATCTTGGTGGACCTTGAAAAATTCATATTAAATGAAATAAGTCAGAAACAGAAGGATGAATATGGGTTGATCTCACTCTCAGGAAGAAGTTGAAAAACAAGATCAGAAGAGAAAACACAAGTAGAACCTGAACTGGAATTGGTGTATTGCACCAAAGTGGAAGACTCTGAAGTGGGTGGGGGGGAGAGTACCCATCCAGAAAGGATGACAGAGGACCAAGTGGGGGTTGTACTGTTATATGGAAAACTGGGAAATGTTATTCATGTACAAACGATTGTATTTACTGTGGAATGTAAAATATTAATTCCCCAATAAAGAAATTTAAAAGAGAAAAGAATTGTCAATTAGATAACAATTATTTTTTTTTTCTTACAGGTAAGGATATTGAGACTGGAAATATTTGAATTGCTGAAGTTTCTACATAGAAAGTGAGTTTCTGGGGGTCGGGCGGTAGGTTAAGCGCATGTGGCGCAAAGGACAGGGACCGGCGTAAGGATCCCGGTTGGAGCCTCCGGCTCCCTACCTGCAGGGGAGTCGCTTCACAGGCGGTGAAGTGGGTCTGCAAGTGTCTTTCTTTCTCTCCCCCTCTCTGTCTTCCCCTCCTGTCTCCATTTCTCTCTGTCCTATTCAACAACGAACAGCATCAGCAATGGCAATAATGATAACCACAGCGAGGCTGCAACAACAAGGGCAACAAAAGGGGGGAAAAATGACCTCCAGGAGTGGCGGATTCATGGTGCAGGCATCCAGCCCAGCAATAACCCTGGAGGAAAAAAAAAAGAAAGTGAGTTTCTAAGAATTTGACCTAGGGGCCAGGTCTGCGAGTCTTATATGACTTGTAAAATCGCTTGATCTGGCCCTGCCAAGGCAACTAAGTCATTTTTAATAATAACATTAAGTGCTTATTTTTAAGTTGATGATTTTTTGTGGTTCATGAATGATGTTATAAATATTCAAATGGCCTTTGGCAGACAAAAGCTTCTTCCACCCCTGGTTACACAATCATTTTATTAGCTTTATACAAAAAAAAAAAAAAAATGGTGCATATAGAGTCTGTGGAAAGTAAACACTACTATAAACTAGCTTTGTGATACTTGTATAAGGGAGATTGTGATTAAAAATTGAATATTAAAGTATCAAGGTACATTTTAACCTATACACCCTCATCACCTACTTCCTATTTTACTTCCCTCAGTCACTCTTTGGCTAACCTTGTCAGATAAAGTAACGACTACAAAAGCTGGATAAGGGTAAGAGACTGGCATACTTTAGTGATGGTTCTTTTGGTCATTACTAGGCCATTCCATAATCTGGGGCCCTAGTTAGGGAATTCTGGGATTTTCAGACAGACATGATGAGCCTAGATCTCTAACAGATTCCTCTCTTCACCATCACTAGTCATCTCCATCAGGAACAACATAATAAATCCTCTTGTGGGCCTTTACAGGACTTGCCCTCAATGTAGACCAACAATGGTAGGAACTACCCCACTCTCTGAAGGGATGCTGGGTCAACATACTCTGTTACTCAAGGAAGACTGGTCCTGAAATGAGTACAGCCTAGAATGTTCTTAGCTATGACCGTGTAATGAGAGCTCAGACCTTCAGGGATGCAGAGGTTACACAGGCTGAATATGGACCCCAGATCAGATCAGCTTATAGTTAGAGATATTTACAGATTTTTACACATATTTGGGAGTTACTCTCTTCCCTGATCCAGCTTTCTGGTTTTTATTCTCAGCTCTGACACCATCTCCTCAGACAATACTTTTAGCCCACCTGCATGTTAGCTATCAGGCTTAGACAAATATTAGTAAGGTCATGGGTCCCTTGGAATATAGCTAAAGTAGACTTCCTAGCTTTTTCCAAAATGAATACTCCCCCCAAAATCTCATTGCTCTACTCTTACCTTTGGGTTCCTGATTATTAAACATTTTGTTCTGTTTTATATCTTAAGGCTTTTCAACTACCAAATTGCAGATGCTACCATGTTGCCAACCTGACTTCCCTGGGCAGATGACCCCACCAGTGTGTCCTAGAACCCCACCTCTCCAGAGTTCTGCCCCACTAGAGAAAGATAGAAACAGCCTGGGATTATGGATCAACCTGCCAATGCCCATGTACAGCAGAGAAGCAATTATAGAAGCCAAACCTCAGCAGTGGGTGTAGCTCAGGGGTAGAGTATTTGACTATAGAAGCCAAACCTCCCATCTTCTGCACCCCATAATAATCCTGGGTCCATATTCTCAGAGGGAAAAAGAATCGTGAAGCTATCAAGGGAGGGGATTGGATATGGAGTTCTGGGGGTGGGGCAATGTGTGGAATTGCACCTTTCTTATCCTGCAGTCTAGTCAATCATTATTAAATCAATGAAAAAAGTATCAAGGTAAAACATGCTATTGGGCCTACCTTTGTGCCTAAAGTAAAACTGGTGTGGTTTTCAGGTAAAACTCAGCAAGTATAATAACTAAAATGAACATGGGTTGGGCTAGGAACACTCCTAGAGTTGCTTCATCACTCCTAAGAGAAGTGTAGCTATTGCAACTATCTTTTCTTTTCTTTTTTTTTTTTTAAATCTTTTTAAAAATATATTTATTTTATTTATTTATTCCCTTTTGTTGCCCTTGTTGTTTTATTGTTGTTGTCGTTGTTGGATAGGACAGAGAGAAATGGAGAGAGGAGGGGAAGATAGAGAGGAGGAGAGAAAGATAGACACCTGTGGACCTGCTTCATCGCCTGTGAAGCGACTCCCCTGCAGGTGGGGAGCCGGGGTTCAAACCGGGATCCTTATGCCAGTCCTTGTGCTTTGCGCCACCTGCGCTTAACCCGCTGAGCTACAGCCTGACTCCCGCCACTATCTTTTCTTGTCGGGCACACTCATAACTCTGCCAAGAGCAGAAAGAAAGAGAAAAAAGAAAGACAGAAAGAAAAAAATAAGAAAAAAGGATATGGAAGGAAGGAAAAAAGGAAGGAAGGAAGGGAGGAAGGAAAGAAAGAAAGAAAGAAAGAAAGAAAGAAAGAAAGAAAGAAAGAAGAAAGGAAAGAAGGAAGAAAGGAAAAAAGGAAGGAAGGAAGGCTCAAATATTTCCTGAAGGAAAGATAATGGTAGTTGAAGCAGTATGCCAACCTCTCTCTTCACTCTATACTTTTTCAGATAAGCAAGAGGTGTTAATATACTGGTTTCTGCACCCAGGTCCATTTCAGAACATGTTTGTAGCAAATCAGAATCCCATTTGTGGCAGAAATCTGGTGGGGTTTGGGGAGGGTAATTGTCTTCTTTCTGCAGCTCTGGAGCTTACTTTGATCCAAGATCTCAAATCATTACAAAGAAGGTCAGACTTTAAAGACAAATCACCAGCATTTGAAGTCAATGTCAACATTTTCTACTTTTTAATTCAGAAAATTTACTGAGGTCTTCACCACCTCACCACTCAGTCTCTTGAGTAGTCTTGTGTTTGAACTGGTTAAAATCTAAGTACATGCATGAAACCTAGGCTTAGATAGGACCCTCCATTACACTGGTGTGCTAAGGTGTCTTCCCAACTTCTCAGTTTTTGTCTGTCTCTATCTGAAAAAGTTGGACCAGAGTGATCAAGCCCTAGCAATGAACAAGACTGTGTGCACTATCACCCATAATGCACCTGTCCTAGGCTGAGAGTCTCTAATTTAGCACTTGTTGTAATTCTACATCTTTCTGGTCTCTTATAATTTGGAATGAGAATGCACAGCTGCAATGTGGCAATCAAAGTGGGGGAGGTAACCATTTATATTCTAACACACAGAGATTTCCTAGTCAAGGTTACTTATAAATCAAATAGATGTCATTTTATAAACACCCCAAACAACTGTACTCCATTACTGAAATGGGAAATAGTGCTGTTAATGGGTATCTAAGGACTAAAATCAATTTAACTTACAGGCACTCAGCTGCCACAACAGTTGTGAACATGTCTGAATGTTAATAAACACTGATTAGTATTAATATCATACAAGACTTTAAATGTGGCTGGCATGAAATTCTCATTCTAATGGACAAAGAAACCTACTAACAAAGATTTATTTTCTTCATTCCCTTGTCTACAGAAATTTTCTGTAGGTTTGACAGCATTACTGTTAGTTTCACAAGTATATTATGGCACTTCTTGAGTTTTAGAGACATTCTCTCATGAACAGAAAGTTGAATATGCACTTGTTACTCAGAGAAAAAATGAAATGACAGAGCATAAATGCAGAGACAGGAAGTAGTTGAATGTGGAAATGAGTAAAGACTGAGTGGAGATAAACAGCTTGTGATGATATAGAATAGCACTGGGGAATGACAGCTGTTCCTCATAGAAGGAGAGGGATAATGATGGGGAACAACTCTTCTTCTCTATCCTCCTATGAGTGTAAAGAAATAAAATGGTTAAGTGCACACATTATAGTGTGCAAGGACCTGGGTTCAAGCCTCTGTTCCCCACCTGCAGGAGGAAAGCTTCCTGAATGATGAAATAGGGCTGCAGGTGTCTCTCTGTTTTTCCCTCTCTACCCCCCCTCCATTTCTCTCTGTCTCTATCCAGTAATAATAAAAATAAATAAATAGATTTATTTAAAAATATTTTTAAAAAAGAAGTAGAGGGAAAAGAAGGAAAATGTATTAATCAGAATTTTAAAGAAAACTGTTTTATCAAGTTTCACAGGAGCTCTGATCTGTGATTTCTTTCTATTTTTTCACTCACCATTGTTTGTCATGACTTCCCTGTGAATTGATATGACTGGACTGGTCTCAGAGTACAAGGGTAAGGTTAGGGTAAATGTGAACCCATGGGTTTTACTTAAATAATATCTATTATAAAGATGACTATTTAAACAACTTTATTGGAGTATAATTTAGAAAAGAGGCTAGAAATAGGCCTAAACATATAAGGTCACACAGTACTGCAGTGAGGGAAAGGAAATCATTGGTGCTGAGTATATTGAGTAGCCATATATTAAAAAAAAGAATCTGTGTCTTCCTCATATATAAATATAGATTTGATGTGTGTTACAAATTCAAATATAAAAGTTTACGGTTTCCAGAAGAAAACATAAAAATGCCTTCATGATTATTGCATGGGTAAAATTCTTAAATAGGACATACAAGTCATTTAATGAGAAAAAAAATGTCATGAGCTATAAAATTCAAAATTGTATATCAAGAGTCAGGTAGTGGCACATCTGGTAGAATGCACATGTCACAATGTGCAAGGACCCCTGTTCAAGTCCTTGGTCCCCATTTTCAGGGGGAAAACTTCATGAGTGGTAAAGCAGCTCTGCAGGTCTCTCTCTCTCTTTCTCTCTCCTCCCTCTTCTCTCTCTCAATCTCTCCCTAGAGAGATAGGCTTCTCTCTATTTCTATCCAAAATAAATAAATAAAATATTTTTAAAAATTAAGATAAAATAAACAGACAAAAAAACTGTGTAACAAAAGATACACTCACTATAGGACTAAATCTACAACCTATGTTGTAAAGGAAGATATTTGCAATATAGACATGCATCCAAGGAACTGGAAATTGGTGAAGTAAGGAAGAATGCATATCAATAAGGACATAACTGGAAATATAATAATGAGATTCACTTGGACAGAGAATATCCAAAAGGTCAATAAACACATGCAAATATACTTAGCTTGGTTGATATTGGTCACACTCAAGAATGCCACACCAGTTTTAATAAGGTTCATCACCCTTTGGCATAGTTCATAATTAATATACTTTCTCCCATGTCTCTCTGTTAGTGCAAATGGCCAATCAGTTGACTCAATAGGTAGGTCTAATGTTGTTAGTAATTAAGTAAGGTTAGATTTATCACTTTTTTGAACATGCACATGATTATTTCTCCTATTTAGTCTATGTCTAGCTCAACAGTGTCTACAAAGTGCATATATGGAGGGAGTTTCTAGGTCCCTAATGGTACCTTTATCTGGGTGCTGATATTACAGGTGTGCTCAATTTGCAACCATGCATCCAACTGTTCACTCATAATTTGTTTACTGCTCTAAATGGTATGCACCTGTTATAACTGTTAGTACAAAGTTAAAAAAATCAAATGACACCTGAACTTAAGTGATAATAGGTCTTTCTCTGCTACAACCCAGAAAACTATTGAAAAATTATATGGATACATATATATTCTATAGTTATATTCATTTGTTGTTAACATTTTACCACATGTTCTTTCTTTTCTCTCCACCACATACTCAAACATTTTTTAAAGATTTTTTTCAATATTTATTTATTTTCCCTTTTTGTTGCCCTTGCTGTTTTTTATTATTGTTGTAGTTATTATTGTTGTTGTTACTAATGTTGTCATTGTTAGATAGGACAGAGAGAATAGAGAGAGGAGGGGAAGATAGAGCATA
Source organism: Erinaceus europaeus (assembly GCF_950295315.1). Taxonomy (NCBI): domain Eukaryota; kingdom Metazoa; phylum Chordata; class Mammalia; order Eulipotyphla; family Erinaceidae; genus Erinaceus; species Erinaceus europaeus. Next base: position 32,572,136 of record NC_080172.1, on the reverse strand, counting down.
GGAGAGAAAGACAGACACCTGCAGACCTGCTTCACCACTTGTGAAGCAATACCCCTGCAGGTGGGGAGCTGGGGGCTCTAAGCATGATCCTTATGCCATTCCTTGCGCTCAACCCACTGTACTACTGCCCGACTCCCTCCTCAAACATTTTTATCTAAACCATTTAAGAATAAGGGGCTTCTGGGGTGTAGCTATGTCAGTCTAGTCACAGAAAGTTGGTGGTCCCCCAGAAAACAAATTTTACAAAAACACCACCAACAACAAAAAAAATCAACAGATTTAATCAGAGATCAGCTGGAATTTCTGGTGAAGAAAGGTACTTCACTATCTGAAGGTTGGTGCTTATGTGGGGACACCAAAATCAGGAGGGGAGAGAGGACTCAAGCAGTAATAAGGCAACACATTGCTGGTTAGCATCAAATTTACAATCATTTAATACACATGGTAGATTTGAAGGGCCTGTGTGGCTTAAAAAGAGCTCTGGACTGCATAATTAGAGTTGTAGAAATCATAGACTTTAAGAAAAGGTCAGGGAATTGTCCAGAGAAACTGGTGAATGCAACACAGTATTCTTGTGGCATCAGGGTCAGACTGTTCTGCAGGCAAGAAAAATGACTTTAACGTCACAACAGAGTTCTTACTTTCAGGAATCAATCTGGGAAAAGAAAGAGGACTGTAATATCTCCAACTCCCTAGAATAGGTCTCTGCTTAAGGTGCCTTAGTACTAATCACTTCAAAGCCCCTCTCCTCCCTCAATCACTCATATACAAAGCAGAACCCAGCACCACCTATAGGCAACAACAGAAACCAAAATAGATGGGTAAAACTAAGAAAGCATTGGTTATGAGAAACCAAAAGGAAGCACAGAAACTTGATGATGTAAATCCAAGAGAACTATCAGATAAAGAGTTTAAGGAATACATTGTCAGGAAGTATGACGAAACACTAAGTTCTCAATTTAATATGAAGAAGTTGATTCAGAATTACGGGCCCCAGCTCAAATCAGTAGGATTTTCAGTTAACAATATTTATACACTTTTCCCATATTTGAAGCTACTATCTTCCCTGATCCAGCTTTCTAGTCCTTTTTCCAACTATGACACCATCTCCCCAGATAATATCTTGGATCCACCTGCATGTTAGCTCTCACACTTAGGAAGAAACTAGTAAAGTCATGGGCCCCTTGGAATATACCTAAAATAGAACTACTAGCTTTTTCCAAAATGGAGACCCCCAAATCTTCATCTGCAATATTCTTGCCTTTAGGTTCATGATCAGTCAACAACTTGTTCTGCTTTATACCTTAACTCTTTTTCAGCCACCAGGGTTCAGATGAGTTCAGATGACCCCACCAATATGTCCTAGAGCCCTGCTTCTCCAGAGCCCTGTCCCACTAGGGAAAGAGAAAGAGAGGCTGGAAGTATGGATTGACCTGTCAACACCCATGTTCAGTGAGGAAGCAATTACAGAAGCCAGACCTTCCACCTTCTATAGCCCATAATGATCCTGGGTTCTTACCCCCAGAGGGAGAATAAAGAAATTTTAAATATATTTAATATATATTTAAAATTTTTTATATTTAAATATAAATAATATGTCCCAATCCATATCAAATAATATTGCATCCGCTGATCACAACCTAACCAAAGCAACGATTGCCACCTCAACATGCTTCACCTCAGACTGTATCCAGAGACTTCACGTGTGGAATGACAACCCTTCAGCTTCATTACTCGGGTGAGACCTTTCCTTTTATAGTACACTCTAATTTCATCTCAGGTAGTTCACTTTCTAACAAAGTCCCATAACCTAGATATACACCAGTTTCTGTGAGAGAGAGCTTATGTGCACACGTATCCATAAACTACTGCAAAATATATACCTGAAAGCAGAAGTACACTAGAGTTTGCAGTGAGTACCTCCCTAACACTTCCTCTCCACTATTCCAAGCTTGGGATCCATGATTGCTCAACGAATTGTTTGGCTTCATATGTTAACTCTCTTTTCAATCACCAGGTTCCAGATGCCACCAGGATGCTGGCTAGGCTTCCCTGGATTGAAGACCCCACCAATGTGTCCTAGAGCTCAGCTTCCCCAGAGACACACCTTACTAGGGAAAGAGAGAGGCAGACTGGGAGTATGGACTGACCAGTCAACGCCCATGTTCAGCGGGGAAGCAATTACAGAAGCCAGACCTTCTACCTTCTGCAACCCTCAATGACCCTGGGTCCATGCTCCCAGAGGGCTAGAGAATGGGAAAGCTATCATGGGAGGGGGTGGGTTATGGGGATTGGGTGGTGGGAATTGTGTGGAGTTGTACCCCTCCTACCTTATGTTTTTGTTCATTCATCCTTTCTTAAATAAAAAATTGAAAAAAAAAGATAATCTGTATCTGTCATCTTGAGAGAACTAATACAGTTTGCAGTGGAGGAGATAGGAGCACAGAACTCTGCTGATGGGAAAGGTATGAAATTATAGCCCTGTTATCTTATAATTTTATAAATAAAGATTAAATCACTAATAAAAATGAAAAAATCACAAGTCATAAAAATATGGAACAACTTTAGAGTATGAGAGGGGAGGAAACAATGGATAAAAGATGCTCAAGCAAAGAATAGTGAGGTAAGAGCAGTTTAAGAAAGACTCTCTTAGATGTCTTTCTATATATTAATATATAAATAATATGTTTAATACTTTTATGTATAACACATTTACACACAGTCCTCTATGTCTTGTTAAATAATGTCATTTTTCTCTCTAGTATTTTAAAAATTTTCTTACAACTTAGTTGTTTTTTCTCATTTTTCTTATTGTACATAATATCTTGAGTTTCTTTGATTTGATTTTTGTATTCAGGTACTCTTGTTGCTATAGTTTATATCTGTTGAAAAATGACCCGAGGGAGTCGGGCTGTAGCACAGTGGGTTAAGCGCAGGTGGCGCAAAGCACAAGGACCGGCATAAGGATCCCAGTTCAAGCCCCGGCTCCCCACCTGCAGGGAGGTCACTTCACAAATGGTGAAGCAGGTCTGCATGTGTCTGTCTTTCTCTCCTCCTCTCTGTCTTCCCCTCCTCTCTCCATTTCTCTCTGTCCTATCCAACAATGACAACAACAATAATAACTACAACAATAAAACAACAAGGGCAACAAAGGGAATAAATAAATAAAATAAAATAAAATAAAATAAAATAAAAAAGAAAAATGACCTGAACTTCTCTGAATGACAACTACTGTATGGTTTCACTTATATGTGCAATATAAAGAATTGAAACACAAGAAGTCATTTTAAAAAAGAATGTCAATGTGATGTGATGACATTGTGAAAGTTATGGTTGTTATCCTTGGAAGGAAGGGGTGAGAGCCTGGGGATCAGGGGGAGGGCATAGAACTGTGCAAGTGGAACTATGTCCTTGTACTCTTTTTAAAAATTTTTTCCTTTTATGTTTTTTCTCTTGTTTTACCATTGTTGTGGTTATTACTATTGTTGTTATTGATGTCATTGTTGTTCGATAGGACAGAGAGAAATAGAGAGAGGAGGTGAAGACAAAGAGGGAGAGAGAAAGACACCTGCAGACTTGTTTCACCGCCAGTGAAGAGACTCCCTGCTAGTAGAGAGCAGGAGCTCCAACCCGGATCTTTCAGTGGTCCTTGCGTGTGCACTTAACCTGCTGCGCTACCGCCCAACCCCCAAACCCCACCCCCTTATACACTTATAATCCAGTAAACCATTATTAAATCATAAATAAAATAAATTTTAAAAAAGATTAAGTTGCAGACATTATTGGGCAGCCAGATTCTTCAGCCAGTAAGGATATCCCAAGAACAAGGGTATAACTACGTAAGAATAAGCAATTACAGTTTTGTTATATTTAAAAAAATAAATTTTGCAGAGAGTCGGGTTGTAGCTCAACGGGTTAAGCGCAACTGTGGCGCAAAGCGCAAGGACCAGCATAAAGACCCCGGTTTGAGCCCCGGGCTCCCCACCTGCAGGGGAGTCACTTCACAAGCGGTGAAGCAGGTCTGCAGGTGTCTATCTTTCTCTCCCTCTCTGTTTTCCCCTCTTCTCTCCACTTCTTGCTGTCCTATCCAACAGCAACTACAACAATAAAAACAAGGGCAACAAAAGGGAATAAATAAATATTTTAAAAAGTTAAAAACAAATAAATTTTTCTTATAAATTCTATATTCATATATCCCAACTTGTCCCAATAATGGCCTCCTTCCCCTTCTCTTTCCAGCTTTACTTCTCCCTCCTTTACTTCTTCTCCTTCCCAACTGGTGGTGGGAACTGTGGAATTATAGTCCTATTATCTCAAAATTTTATAAGTCAATATTAAATCACTAATAACATTTTAAAATACATTTATCTTAATAATAAATGAATTTCAGATGAAGTTGAAGGAAAGAGACAAGTAAGATCACTGCTCTAGTACAAACTGAGAATCTCAGGCAGCCAATTCTGATATTTTAACAGTGGAGAAATTTCCTCAACTCCTTTGCATTCCTTTTTAAAGTTTAAGACTCCTCACAGTTACTTTTCAAGTTTTTTTCTGTGATGATTGTTCTCTTTCACTTGCCTAGCCAAGGAGGAAGGTCATCTTCTACCTGCTTCACAGTGAACCCAGTTTTTGCAAATATCTGTCAGACCTGGCTGGACACAGTGCTCTTCTATCTCTTGCTTTTGAAGTATACAGACTCTATTTTCTTATATCTGCTCACCTGAACTTTTGGCAATCCATTGAATTTGAGCTTCCATGTTCTCTTTCACTCTCTCTATCTCTGCCCCTCTGCCTTCTCTGTCTCTATCTCTATCTAAAAAAAGGAAAAGAAGAAAGAAAGGAAGGAAAGATGAAAGGAAGGAAGGAAGGGAAAGAGGAAAAAAAGAAAACAATGATTTTATAAAATATGAAGCACTTACCTGATTTTAGGATTAGGATACTCTTTCCTAAGAAGTAGCCAAAACGTAACTACTTTTAAAAGTAATTTTAAAATTAAGTTTCTCAAAGCTATTCTTAATGATCAAAATGTCTAGGACTCCTCATTTGGGCAGTCATGATGTTTTCCAACTGACTTTTGTGACCTTTTCACCTATTGTCATTTGTCCTCGAGCACTTTCTAGTATAAGATTTTCTAGGCTTGTTTTTGTGCTTTCTCTGCCTCGAGCTTAGAATCAGTCATTTCTCCATGGATATTTGGTTTCTTTTATTGCAGAGTAGCAATGAGAAACCTAAGCACTAAATGTGCTCATTGCCACTGGGGTATCATTATTTTTAGAGTCTTTTGGTGACAATGCTAAGAAATACAGGTTTTCTGTTTGTTTTTCTTAATGTGGGTTCATTCAGATATGGCTATTCCATTTCAATACTACCACCATTCCTTATTCTATTTTTTCCTTCCTGTACTGAAAACTCTGGCTCTAAACAGTGACATATTTAATCGTCTGCCCTATTCTATAATAAAAATAAAATTACTTCAGAATCAGTATTCTAATACTACCACCATAAGCAAATGAATTAATCAAAATCTCAAATTTCTTTGCAATGTATACATATAATGTACCATGTTAAAAGTTACTAGTATTCAAAACAAGGATGAGTATGGCATGATCTCATTCAATGGCAGAAGTTGAAAAGCAAGGTCAGAAGGGAAAACACTAAGCAGAACTTGGACTGGAGTTAGTGTATTGCACCAAAGAAAAAGACTCTGGGGTAGGTGTGGGGGAAAGCTCAGGTCCTGGAACAGGATGGCAGAGGACCTAGTGGAGGTTGTGTTATTATGTGGGAAATGTTATGCATGTACAAACTATTGTATTGTCGACTGTAAAACATTAATCCCTCAATAAATAAATTAAAAAATTAATTAATTTAAAAAGACAAAAAAGCTACTAGTATTCTATTGCAAAACAATTATACATAATATACAGATAATATAAAAATGTATTAAAAGATATATCTAGGAATATTCATTTCTTTTCCTATTTCTTCATTCTTTTTTCATCCATTATTGCATATAATAAGTTCCATTAGTTTCTGATTTATATGCATATATACATATATATGTTTATATGTATACATAGTCCCTGCTTTTTCTTTTTTATTGAAACAAAAGGCCAGCTAAGTATCCAGTGTATTTTGAAATAGTTACTTTGGTTTATGAATGAAAATTTGTTTGCAAGTTAAGAAAAGCTTCTATTTTTTTCTAAAGATAAAAGTTAACTTGAAACATCAAAAATGAAATCTTGCATAATTGCATTTCTGTCAAATAAAATTTTGGTTGCACAAAAACATAGTAAGTGGGGCCAGGCAATAGTGGCCCTGGTGAAGTGCATGTTTTTTTTTTTCTATATTGGGGAGATTAATGGTTTACAGTCAATAGTAAAATACAGCAGTTTGTATTTTTCTCAGTGTAACACTTCTCAGTTTTCCATATAACAATTCAACCCCTCTAGGTCCTCCTCTGCCTTCATGTTCCAGGACCTGAACCCTCCCCACCACTCCAAAGTCTTTTACTTTGATGCAATACACCAAATCCAGTCCAAGTTTTGCTTTGTGTTTTCTTATTTTTCGGCTTCTTTTTTGTTATTAGTGACTTAATGATAAACAAGATTGTGGGGGCAAGAGGGGTACAATTCATACAATTCCCACCACCAGAGTGCCACATCCCATTCCCTCCATTGGAAGGTTCCTGATTCTTTATCCTTCTGGGAGTATGGACCAAAGATCTTTATGGGATGCAAGGTGGGAGGTCTGGCTTCTGTAACTGCTTCTCCATTGGACATGGGTGTTGACATGTCTATCCATACTCCCAGCCTGTTTCTATCTCTCCCTAATGGAGTTGGGCTCTGCGGAGGTGGGGTTCCAGGACATATTGGTGAGGTCATCTGCCCAGGGAAGTCAGGTTGGCATCATGGTAGCATCTGCAACTTGGTAGTTGAAAAGCCTTAAGATATAAAGCCAAACAAAATGTTTAATGATCAGGAACCTAAAGGTAAGAGTAAAGCAGATAAGATTTGGGGATCTCCATTTTGGAAAAAGCTAGGAAGTCTATTTTAGCTATTTTCTGATGGGTCCGTGACTTTCTCTCTCTCTCTCTCTCTCTCTCTCTCTCTCTCCCTATATATATATATATATATATATATATAGTGTGTGTGTGTGTGTGTGTGTGTGTGTGTGTGTGTATATGCAGGGTTATTTCTGGGGCTCATGACTGCACTATGAATCCACTGCTCCTGGCAGCTGTTTTTTCCCCTTTTGTTGCCCTTGTTGTTATTATTATTATTGCTGTTACTGATGTCATTGAGGGAGGGGAAGACAAAGGGAAGAGAAAGATAGACACCTGCTTCACTACTTTAATTTTTGCCTGGGCTGGACAGCTAATGTGCAGGTGGACCAAAATATTGTCTGGGAGGATTGTGTCAGAGTTGGGAATAGGACTGGAATGCTGGATCAGGGAAGAGAGAAGCTCCCAAATATTGGAAAAGTATACAAATACTGTGGACTGTAAATCCCATCGAACTGACCACAGTGTTTGGGTATCCCTTAAATCATGCTGGTTTTCTTCTCTCCCATCCTCTGTAGCAGCTTTCTCACACTTTCTCCTTTGTCTCCAACTTTATGCTTCCTTCTGTGGTGTTGGACTGGACAGTGGTGCACCCAGTTAAGCACATACAGTAATATGCTCAAGGACCTGAGTTTGAGGCCCTGCTCCCCACCTGCAAGGGGGACACTTCATGAGCATTGATGCAGGTCTGCAGATGTCTGTCTTTCTCTCTTCCTTCTTTCTCATTTCCTCTCTGTCCTGTCAAATAAAAATAGAAAAAAAAAGTGGTACCACCATTTCATTAAAAATTTTTTAAAAACCGCTCGTAAGTGCATCTCTCATACCCCCCTTCTCTGCTATAAAATGTAACAATGTTTACAGTTATCATTTACCAACTTCCATCTATTTGTGGGCTCAGTCCATTTTTGGGATCTGTCTTCTTTGGGCCTTTCTATTAGGTTGGTTTAAGTCTAATTGATTAGAGAATTTATGACGCCTTCTTTAGGCCCTACTGCTAGGATTCCAGGTTTATTGGGTCTAAGTCTAATCATCAAGGACTATTGAATACTATTACTTTGAGTTATATAATTGTCCCTAGCCTATGGCTACATGTACACTTGTACACAGTACCCTAAACGCTACCCCATACCTAATATCTGTAACTTTGTTAGATGGCATGCTGTCTGAAGTGGATGTAGGTAGCCCCATGTATGTGTTAGGAAAGATCTCACCAGGTTTGAAGAGTTGTGAGGTTGACATGTCAGGTTCCATATCTCTTTTTGCAATCCATTGTAAGTATTCAGTAGTGGCATGATGTGGGATGGCAGCACAAATAGCGACTTGGTTGTGGTCATCATAGGTGGTATGGCAGTAAGGAATCAGAGAGAAGAAATATCAAGAAGTAAGGGCATAGTCCTAGAGGTTCCAGGACTAGGAGAAATGAGGATCTTAAAGAGAATGCAAGGGGTTTCTTACAGTCTTAGAAAGAGCTTAGAAAAGGAATAACTAATTGTTATTAAACCAGGTTAGTTGAGGGGTTTGTTTTTATGCTAATCCAAATGACTAGCATCTATAGTAATACTAGACCTCACTTTGCTTTGTGCCCTTTAGTGATGTCTGAACATCTTTGTATTTTAGATACTGACAGGTCTTGACCTGTCTGGCCTAAAGTTGTAGTTAACTTAGATGTTTAAAAAGCTATATATGCACATATATTTTTAGAGCTCCTTAAACAGTCTAAGCCCAGAGTCAGAGTTTGAGTATCTTACAAATCTGTGGTATTACTAAGACTAAAGCAAATGTTTGTACTTAGAGATATGGGCTAAGCAGTTAAAAAGAAAAACTCATCTGTTTCTCAGCTGACATGTCACATTAATAGTGATTTGTGAGAATGTAAATCAATAGGTTTATAATCTCACACCTTTCTAGCCACTGAAAGTCTGTGTCTGGCCCCCACACCATCCCCTAGGTAACCACTATAGCTTTCCATACACAACCTTAACCTATACTACAGGGCAGTAGTAGTTTAAAAAAATGAGTTATTGGAACAAAAATGGTCACATGGACCAGTGGAATAGGATAGAAAGTCCAGAAGTCAATCTATACATATATAGATATCTTATATATGACAAAGGCGTCAGATCTGCCCAATGGAGGAAGAAGGGCTTTTTTAACAAGTGGTTTTGGCAGAACTGGACAGCTTCATTGTTGTCTTTATTTGAATTTCTCTGACAAGCAATGACTTGGAGTATTTGTTCATGTTTGTTGGCATTTTTTTATCTCTTCTGTGGTGAATATTCTGTTAATATCCTCCCTTACACTTGAATTGGGTCATTTGCTATGTTTTCATTGCTAAGTTTGGTGAGCTCTTTATATATTTTGGTTATTAGCCTCTTGTATGATGCATGGTATATAAAGATCTCCCATTCTGTAAGGGGTCTCTGTTTGGGTGGTGGTTTCTTTTGCTGTGCAGAGGCTTTTTAAATTTGGTGTAGTCCCATTGGTGTATGTTTTTAATTTTCTTTATTGGGGATTAATGTTTTACATTCGACAGTAAATAAAATAGTTTGTACATGCATAACATTTCTCAGTTTACCACATAACAAGACAACCCCCACTAGGTCTTCTGTAATCCTTTTTGGACCTGTATTCTCCCTCCCACCCACCACAGAGGTTTTTTTTTAATTAATTTTTTATTATCTTTATTTATTTATTGGATAGAGACAGCCAGAAATCTAGAGGGAAGTGGGTGATAGAGAGGGAGAGAGACAGACACCTGCAGACATGCTTCACCACTTGCAATGCTTTCCACCTGCAGGTGGGACCAGAGACTCGAACCTGGGTCCTTGTGTAACATGTGCATTCAACCAGGTGTGCCACTGGGGACCCAAAACTTACACCTGGGCCCTTGTGCATGGTAATGTGTACACTCACCTGGGTCCTTCACATGGTGATGTGTATGCTCAACCAGTTGTGCCACCACCTGGCCCTGAATTGTCTCATTTCTTTAGACACAAGAGTAATACATATCAACATAAACAGTATAATCTATTTTCAGCTTAACTGGTAAAAAATGAAGGCAACGTCTGCAGAGGCCAAGGGTATTATTCCTGATAAGCAATGATACAATATTTCTTAGAGAAGAGTTGTGTAGTATCTAGTAAAATCCTCATTTTACCCACTTTCAGATTTCTTAGACATCAATTTACACATGTGTATCAAGAGACAAAAATGAGGTGTTATTTTGTAATAATGAAAAATTGAAAATAATTAAAAGTCGATCAGTAGTGAATACAGAAAGTGGTGTCCACAGTTGAGTGTACACATTACCATGCACAAGGGCCCAGGTGTAAGTTTTGGGTCCCCAGTGGCACATCTGTAGGAAGGAAACTTCACAAGTGGTGAAACAGTGCTACAGCTCTCTCTCTCTCTCTCTATCTATCTCTCTCTCTCTCCCTGACCTCCTTCTTCCCACTCAATTTCTCTCTGTCTACATCCAGTAGAAAGAAAGGAAGAAAGAAAGAAAGAGATAGAGAAATAAACAAGATATTAAAAAGAAAATAGTTCATAAAAAAAGAATTGAGACAACTTTAAATTATTTTTCCTGGCATTCACATTTCTTCTGTATAAAGTTTTTTAATTTTTATTTACTTAAAAATTTAAAGCTTTGTCAACAATTCGTTTGGCTTTATATGTTAACTTTTTTCAGCCACCAGGTTCCATATGCTAACACTATGCCAGCCAGACTTCCCTGGGCAGACAGTCCCACTAATAAGTCCTGGAGCCCTGCTTCCCCAGAGCCCCACCCCACTAGGGAAAGAGAGAGGCAGGCTGGGAGTATGGATCGACCTGTCAACACCCATGCTCAGCAGGGAAGCAATTACAGAAGCCAGACCTCCCACCTTCCGCACCCCATAATGACACTGGGTCATACTCCCAAAGGGATAAAGAGTAGAAAAGCTGGGGGGGGGGGGGGCAGCGGCGGTGCACCTGGTTAAGCGCACACATTACAGTGCATAAGGACCCAGTTTCAAGCCCCTGGTCCCCACCTGCAGGGGGAAAGCTTCACAAATGGTGGCGCAGAGCTGCAGGTGTGTCTCTGTCTTTCTCCCTCTCAATTTCTGACTGTCTCTATCCAATAAATAAATAAAAACATACAAATTAAAAAAAATAGGAAAGCTATCAGGGCAGGGAATGGGATACAGAGTTCTGGTGGTGGGAACTGTGTGGAGTTGTACCCCTCTTATCCTACGGTTTTATCAGTGTTTCCTTTTTATAAATAAAAAATTTTTAAATAGTGGGCGGAGGGTAGATAGCATAATGGTTATGCAAACAAACTCTCATGCCTGAGGCTCCAAATTCCCAGGTTCAATCCCCCGTACCACCATAAGCCAGAGTTGAACAGTGCTCTGGTTAAAAAAAAAAGAAGAAAAGAAAAGAAAAGAAAAAAAAATAACATATAAAACAACAAATAGAATGAAAAAGATCAAACATATTTTGGTGGTCCAGGAGGTGGCGCAGTGAATAAAGCATTGGACTCTCAAGCATGAGGTCCTGTGTTCAATCCCCAGCAGCACATGTACCAGAGTGATGTCTGGCTCTTTCTCTCTCCTATGTTTCTCATAAATAAATAAATAAATAAATATTTTTAAAAAATTTTAAAAGTAAGAAAAAATGGAGTCAAGCGGTAGCACAGCAGGTTAAGCATAGGTGGTATCAAGCTCAAGGACTGGCTTAAGGACTCTGGTTCAAGCCCCTGGCTCCCCACCTGCAAGGGAGTTGTTTCACAGGCTGCAGGTGTCTCTCTTTCTCTCCCCTCTTTGCCTTCCCTTCCTCTCTCCATTTCTCCCTGTCCCATCCAACAATGATGATGACATCATCAACAACAATAACTAAAACAATAAAAAAGGGCAGCAAAAGGGAATAAATACATATTTTAAAAAAGGAAGAAAAAAAGTTTAAAGTTTTGTCAATTTTGTTAAAAATTCTTGAGACTTTTTCAATTTGATGCTCATCATTTAACTTCAAGATGTAATTTTGTCTTGTAGAATTTTAAACTGTTACGTATTGAAATCTTTAGATTTTTTGTGTGTGTGCCTTCTAGATTAAAGGCATTGTTTAAGAACACTTTCATTCTTGGTGTATTGCACTAAAGTAAAAGACACTGGGGTGGGTGGGGTGGGGGAGGGCTCAGGTCCTGGAATATGATGGCAGAGGAGGACCTAGTGGGAGTTGAATTGTTATGTAGAAAACTGGGAAATGTTATGCATGTACAAATTATTGTGTTTTGCTGCCAACTGTAAACCATTAATCCTCCAATAAAGAAATTAAAAAAAAGTTTTCACTCATACCTAGGACTGTCAAAGCAATTCTGAAAGAAAAGAGCAAGAATGGAGATATCATGCTTCCTGACCTCAAAATATACTATAGGGCTACTGTAATGAAAACTTCCTAGTACTGGAACCAAAGTAGACACACTGACAAGTGGAATAGAATTAAGATCCCAGAAATAAGCTCCCACACTTACAGACATCTAATTTCTTTTTTCTTTCTTTTTTTAATTTTTATTTTATTATTTTTTAATTTCTTTATTGGGGAATTAATGTTTTACATTCAATAGTAAATACGATAGTTTGTACATGCATAACATTCCCCAGTTTCCCATATAACAATACAACCCCCACTAGGTCCTCTGTCATCCTTCTTGGACATGTATTCTCCCCACCGACCCACCACCACCTGAGTCTTTTACTTTGGTGTGATACCTATTTCACTGCTTGTGAAGCAACTCCCCTGTAGGTGGGTAGACGGGGACTTGAACCGGGATCCTTATGCCGTTCCTTGTGTTTTGTACCACCTGCGCTTAACACCACCTGCGCTTAACCCGCTGTGCTACTGCCCGACTTTCACATTGTCCCTTTTAACATTTTACCTGTTATTGAAAATAGAGTTCATGACACATAGTGAATACTCAATAAAAACTTTAAAATATGATAATAATCTTCCTAGTTCATGTCACATCCACCTTTAATCAGACATCTAATTTCTTACAAACCATTAAATGGAGAAAAGAGAGTCTATTCAATGCATGGTGCTGGGGAAAAATGGGTTGAAACATGTGGAAGAATGAAACCAGACTACCACATTTCACCATGTATAAAAGTAAGCACAAATGAGGTAGGTCATCAATTTATGAAACTTTAACTAATTTATAATTGCATGAAAAACATATAGAGAGTGACTTCAGTATTCATTGGAGAAAGAATATACAATTTTACAATGATATTTCCAAGATCAGTCCATCATCATTATTAAAATAAAAGCCTTGGGTTCCTTCATTATACCACATACAAAAGCAAACTTTAGATGAAATAATTACCTACATATGAAAGAGAAAATTACATAGGATTTTTTAAAAACTTTATTATCTTTACTTTTTAGATAGAGACAGTCAGAAATCGAAAGGAAAACAGGAGATATAGAGGGAGAGAGTTAGACACCTGCAGCAGTGTTTCACCACTTGCAAAGCTTTCCTCCTGCAGGTGGGGATTTGAACATGGGTCCCTGTACATTGTAACATGTGATCTCAACCAGGTGCTCCAATGCCCACCTGCTAGGAATTTCTTTTGATGTGCCTCTTGATATAGCTCTACAAATCTCTTATCTTTATTATTTCTAACTTTAAAATAAACTTATTTACTCATTTTTATAAGAAAGAGAAAGAAAGAGTGCGAGAGACCAGTATATTACTCATCTGACATTTGGCTGTGTCAAGAATAGAACCTGAACCTTTAGGTGTTCAAGTCCGATAGTCTGACACAATGATTATCTTCCTAAACATCACTGTTTTTTAATTTTCTTTCTTTTTTAATTTTTTAAAAATTATCTTTATTTGTTGTACAGAGAAAGTAAGAAGTCAAGAGGGAAGACGGTAGTAGAGAGGGAGAGAGAGCGACATCTGCACACCTGCTTCACCACTTGCAAAGCTTTCCTCTTGCAGGTGGAGAATGGGAACTCAAACCCTGGTCCTTGTGTACTGTAATATGAGCGCTCAACCAGATGCACCACCACCCAGTCCCTGTTATTCATTTTTTTTGGCTCCTCTTTTATGATTGTTTCTGCTATGCTCTCCTAAAGCTCACTGATTCATATTGCTGTCAAGACCCTCTATTGTCTATTGTAGTTCACCATGTTCTTGAGTTATGTGGTTTTTGTTTGGACTTTTCTCATACTTTCCCTCAAATGTTGTCTGTCCTTGTTACCCTGTTTGTCATATTTTGCTCTTACTTCAGTGAGCAACATTAGGATTGTTGTTTTAGTGTCTTCTTCAAGAAGTTTGCATAGTTTTACCACACTTGGGTTTATTTGATAGGTTTTTTTCCTTGTTTCTTTTTATTTATTTATTTATTTATTTTTATTTCTTTATTGGGGAATTAATGTTTTACATTCAACAGTAAATACAATAGTTTGTATATGTATAACATTCCCCAGTTTCCCATATAACAATACAACCCCCACTAGGTCTTCTGTCATCCTTCTTGGACCTGTATTCTCCCCACCCACCCATCCCCACCCCAGAGTCTTTTACTTTGGTGCGATACATTTTCTAGGTTTTTGTATTGGCCAATCAGTGTGGATGGTTTCCTCTGTTTTCCTGTAAGACCTGTTGTCACTTGAAGGCATAGACTAGAGTTTCATACTTGAGCAATTCTAGCAGAACTGGAGTTTCCAGTTCCACAATTGGCAGCTGTGGAAGTGGCAACAGCAGTGACAGCAGCCTATTTGTGCCTGGAGAGTGCTGAGCTTTCTGGAGGGGAAGCTACATTGGATTCAGCTGCATCAACAGGTAGGCAACTGGGGAAAACCTCAGCAAACCCTCAGCCACGCCCCTTAGGGCTGATTATTATGGAAACTGAACCTCATTATGGGATCTTTCTCTCTAAGCAAAATAGTGAAAAGTTGTCAAGATGACTGCTGTTAGCCATGCAAATCCTACTGTCCCTTGTCCTTCATTAAAAATACTCTGATCATCTCCCCAGACAATACCTTGGGCCCACCTGCATGTTAGCTGAAACACTCAGGCAAAAACTAGTAAAGCCATTGGCCCCTTGGAATATACTAAAATAAATCTACTATCTGTTTCCAAAATGGAGACCCCAAATCTTCATCTGCAATATTCTTGCCTTTTAGGTTCATGATTAGTCAACAATATGTTCTGCTTTGTATCTTAACTCTTTTTCAGCCACTAGGTTCCAGATGTTACCATGATGCCAACCTGACTTCCCTGGACAGATAACCCCACCAATATGTCCTGGAACCCTGCCTGCCCAGATCTGCTGATCCCAACCTAGTCAATGTAATCAGCATGCTTCACTTCGGAATGTGTCCAGAGACGTCAGGCATGGAATGTCAACCCTTCAGCATCATTACTAGGGTGAGACCTTTCCTTTCACATAGGACTCCTTAATTCCATTTTGAGTGGTCCGCTTCTTAATAAAGCCTCAAAACCTAGATATAGACCAGGTCCCATGAGATAGGGCAGATGTACACATGTATCCATAAATTAGGGCAAATATATATATACCTTAAAGCAAGAGTGCACAATAGTTTGCAGTGAGTCAATAAATGAAGCATGCAAGTAGAAAGACCTAAAAAGACACCTTAAAGTTCCTAATGAAATAGTTTCTACACAGACCTAGATACCCTCCTCATCTATTTCCTATTACACTTCCCTCAGTCACTCCAAAGCTAACCTTATCCAAGTAAGGACTACAAAAGCTGAATAAGGGCAAGAGACTGGCATACTTGAATGATGACTCTTTAGTCACTATCAGGCCACTCCATCAGCTGGGGCCCTAGTCGGGGAGTTCTGGGATTCCCACACAAACACGATGAGCCTAGACCTTGAATAGATCCCTCTCTCCATTATAACTGGTCATCTCCATCAGGAACAACATAATGGACCCCTTTGGGGGCCCCCATAGGACCTTGTCCTCAGTATGGATCAAAAATTATAGAGAATGTTCCATCCTCTGAAGGGGGGTTGGATAACATACTCTATCTACCACCTGAAGAGTATGGGTCCTGCATGAGATAAGGCATATGTTCCCTTGTATCCATAAATTAGGGCAAAATATATACCTGAAAGTAAAAGTTCTTAGTAGTCTGCAATGAGTCAATATATGCAGCAAGCAAGTATAAAGACCTAAAAAGACACCATAAAGTTCCCAATGAAATAGTATCTACTTAGACTTAGATACTCTCCTCACCTACTTCCTATTACACTTCCCTCAGTCACTCCAAAGCTAACCTTATCCAGGTAAGAACTACAAAAGCTGAATAAGGGCAAGAGACTGGCATACTTTAACAATGACTCTTTAGTCACTATCAGGCCACCCCATCAGCTGGGGCCCTAGTCAGGAGCCTGAGATTCCAAATCACACATGATGGGCCTAGACCTCAAATAAATCCCTTTCTCCATTGCTACCGGGCATATGTATCAGGAACAACACAATAGACCCATTTGTGGGCCCCCCATAGGACCTTGCCCTCAACTTGAATCAACAATGGTAGAGAATGTTCCATCCTCTGAGGTGAGTCTGGACAAGTATAAAGACCTATACTCTATCTTCCACCTGATGAAGATGAAATTGGGGCAGCTGGAACATTCCTACTCATGACCACAGAATGCGAGCTCAAATCTACAGGGATGCAGAGGTCACATAGGCTCCACAGCTGAATATGGGCCCCAGATCAGGTCAAATCAATGGGGCTTATAGTTAACAAGAATTATACACCTTTCCCATATTTGGGAGCTACTCTCTTCCCTGATCTAGCTTTCTGGTCCTTTTTCTAGCCATGACATCATCTCCCAGGATAATAACTTGGATCCACCTGCATATCAGATGTTAAGCTCCCTGGGCAGATGACACTACCAATGTGTCCTGGAGCCCTGCTTCCCTAGAGCCCCACCCCACTAAAGAAAGAGAGAGGCAGACTGGGAGTATGGATTGACCTGTCAAGGCCCATATTCAGAAGGGAAGCAATTAAAGAAGTCAGACCTTCTACCTTCTGCACTTCATAATGTTCCTTGGTCCATACTCCCAGAGGAACAAAGAATAGGAAAGCTATCAGGGGAGGGGAAGGGGTACAGAGTTCTGGTTGTGGGAGTTGTGTAGAGTTGTACCCCTCTTATCCTATGGTTTTGCCAGTGTTTCCTTTTTATAAATAAAAACTAAAAAAAAAAAAAAAAAAAGTTGGGTCCTGAAATTAGTGCCACTCAGAATGTTCCTACTGATGACCACAGAATTCAAATTCATACCTACAGGGATGTAGAGGTTATATAGGCTCCTATGCTTAATATGGGCCCCAGATCAAATTGATGGGGTTTATAGTCAGCAATATTTATACACTTTTCCCATATTTAGGAGTTACTCTCTTCCCTGATCCAACTTTCTAGCCCTTTTCCAGCCATGACATCATCTCCCCAGACAATAACCTGGGTCCACCTGCATCTCATATGTCAGGCTCAGAGAAAAACTAATAAAGTCATGGGACCTTTGGAATATATAATAATATATAATAAAATAGCCCTACTAGCTATTTACAAAATGGAGGCTCCAAATATTCATTTGTAATATTCCAGTCTTTAGGTTTATGATTAATCAACAATTTGTGTTGCTTTATATTTTAACTCTTTTTCAGCCACCAGGTTCCAGATGCTATCATGATGCCAACCAGACTTCCCTGGGCAGAGGACCCCACCAATGTGTCCTGAAGCTCTGCTTCCTTAGAGCCCTGCCCCACTAGGGAAAGAGAGAGGCAGGCTGGGAATATGGATTGACCTGTCAACGTCCATGTTCAGCAGGTAAGCAATTACAGAAGCCAGGCCTTCCACCTTTTGCATCCCAGAAGGACCTTGGGTCCATACTCCCAGAGGGATAAAGAATAGAAAAGCTATTAGGGGAGGGGATGGGATACAGAGTTCTGGTAGTGGGAATTGTACTCCTCTTATCCTATGGTCTTGTCGGTGTTTCCATTTTATAAATAAATAAATTTAAAAAATATTATTGAGGGAGCACAACCTCTACAAGAACAATTCAGTCTTCTAATTGTATAGCAAAGTACAGAAATATTGGTCAGAAATAGCATAGCATAGGTTAGTTTATAATCTGATAGACTTATTTTAAGGAATCAGATTTTGAAAAGGATATATATATATATTTATGTTAAATAACCAATATAAACCCACATGTGCAAAAATTCATTATTCAACTAACAAAAAAGGCAGTCACATGTATAATACATTTATAATAGATTTTGTAAGTACTAAATTCATATAAATTCAGGTGCTGAGACTGTAGTATTAACTGACATATGGGCCAGGAGAGCAGTTTTACAAATTATTTCAGTAGGAAATATAAAGGGAATCAGAGGGAAAATGTTGCAGATAAAATGAGTCTGCAAAACAGAGAAGGTGAGAATCTTAATTCTAATATGCAAGACAAGCATTCAAGGGTGAAGGACGAGAGATTGTGATCCATCCTTTTCTATCCCAGATTGAATGCCGTCTATACTATGCCAAGAAAGTGTTCTATTTAGGGACATGAACTCAGTGGAAAATTAGGTAGGATCTATAAATTATATTCATTTCCTTTTACAGATCATTAAAGGCTTTAAACTAAACCAGACCCAACATGGACCCTTGCAACACCTCACTACACATTGCCCTAGAGTTAATTACACTACCATTAATCATTTGCCCATTGTTTATATTCATGTAGGCATCTTTTATAGATCTTGATTCTCATTCAAGCCTGTTTTAAATTTATTTTGCAAACAATATTTGGAGGGCTCAGACACAACAATCTATTGGCACCACCTATATCCATCAGTTGTATGGTATTTCTCCTTCTCTCTTTGGTTGTTTTTCTGGTAAAGATTTCCCCTTTCTGAAGATCTGGGTTTTGTATTACATACAGCTCCTCTGTGCTCTCATTATTTATGAAATTTCTCTTCTGATAGCTGTACTATAGCTTTTTTATCTATTAACATAAGACCAGTTATATATTGATCTGAATTATATATTTCTTAAAACAGAAAACAAATTTGTATTGTTGCTTACTCCTATCCACCATGCTCCTCTTTATGTTTTCAGCTGTATGTCCTAGATTTCTATTTAAAGTAACTTGTTGATGGGTTGGTTTTCTGTTTCTGTTGGTCTTTTTTCCTTAACACCATTTAGGTTCTTTTATGCTTGAGACTGGGGAGATGGCATAATGGTTGTGCAAAAATATCTCTTGATCCCTGACACTCTGAGTCCCCAGTTCAATCCCTAACACCACTTATATTAACCAAAGTTGAGCAGTGCACTGGTTATTATAAAAGAAAAAGGGAAATAAGTACTTTCATGTCTGGGTATGTGTCATATATGCAGTTTGCATACACTAAATGTGCTATAACTTTAGCAAATTATATTTTGAAAATAGCTATTTACCATGTTTAGAGACTCTTTTTTACATAATTTATAAATCTTTTCAGTCGCTGCAGATTGTTTTTCTAAACTTGACTATTTTCCAACTCATTCTCTATTTCTAATAGTCTGTTTTATATTCATAAAATTTAGAATCAGATAGTTCTAATAAGTTTGCAATTAAAAAAAGTCTAGTCTTCTAGCCACACTTCAGCATTTACTTCTCCAAGAGACATTATTGAACTCTCATCTATGTCAGTATTTCCCTTTATGATTCAAAGCAATGGGTTCCAATTTTTGCCATTGATAGCTATCAGGGGATAGCTATCTGTCAGGAAATTGTTAGGATGTGGTTGAGCTTGACAGGGCTTGACCTGAGGAGTGTATCTATCCTGTTAGTCTCTCTCTCTACCAAGAGGTTGAGCAAGGAGGGACAGGAGTAACCCCAAAGGTGTGTCTTGTCCTATCAGACTCCCAGTCTCACAAAGCACCCCGCATTCCTGATAACATAGCCCATCTACATAATCATTGTTTTGCCTGAGAGATCCCCACCCATTCCATTCCTTTGATCTACCTTCTTTCTACATCGAGACCCTCCCTGCGTGCAGGGTAATATTAATCCTACCAGTTAAAACCCTTGCAACAGTTGCTAAGGAAGTTCCTACCTTTCCAGTCCACTTTTGCCTTTCTCCACCCCTTTCCTAGACACTTCCATTTCCGACTTGCCACTGGGTCTGCCATTTAAAAGTGTTGGCTCTCTGATCATTAAAGACATTGCATTGCCACTCCGCCATGAGTTCATGAGTCATCTCTCCCACGTTGCTGAGTGAGTAGCAGCCCAGGCTGACTCCGGTCGAGTTCTCTCCAATCCAGAGAGTACGTGCCTGGGAGAGTCACCCCCATGCTAACCCAGCAGCTATCAGGAGGGGAGGGGAAATGGAGTTCTGGTAGTGGGAATTGTGTGGAGTTGTACCCCTTTTTATAAATGAAATTAAAAAAAAAATAAGTAGAAGTGGAGTTAAGTGGCTGGTCTGTGGCTCACCAGCTTGGCCACACATATTACTATGTGCAAGTACCTGGGTATGAGTCACTATCCCACTTCCAGGGGGGACACAATAGGCTGTGAAGTGCAAGGACCAGCATAAGGATCCCGGTTCAAGCACCCGGCTCCCCACCTGCAGGGGAATCACTTCACAGGCACTGAAGCAGGTCTGCAGGTATCTATCTTTCTCTCCCCCTCTCTGTCTTCTCCTCCTCTCTCCATTTCTCTCTGTCCTATCCAACAATGACAACAGCAATAAACAACAATCATAAGTACAACAATAAAATAACAAGAGCAACAAAAGGGAATAAATAAATATCTTAAAAATTTAAATGTCTTGATCTAGAATTATTTATTTATTTTTAATTATTTTTTGTTTTTATTTTAATTAATTTATTTATAAAATGGAAACACTGACAAGACCATAGGATAAGAGCCTATGACTTTATTGAGTTTTGCCTGAGCCCAAAAGCTAACATGAAGGTGGGCTAAGAGAATTGCTTGGGAAGATGTTGTTGAAGTTGAGACTAGGACTAGAAAGCTGGATCAGGGCAGAGAGAAGCTCTCAAATATGGGAAAAGTATATATACTGTTAACTTTAGACCCCATCAATCTGACCTATGGCCCATATTTATTCATATTTAGCACAGGAGCCTGTATAACCTCTGCATCCCTGTCAATTTGAGTTCACATTTCATGGTCACAACTAGGAACATTCTAGGTTACACTCATTTCAGCACCAGTCCACCTCAAGTGTGTTGACTCAGCCTCCCCTTAGGAGAATGGAACAATTTCTACCACTGTTATTCAACATTGAGGGCAAGGTCCTAAAGAGGCCCACAAAAAGTTTTATGATGTTGTTCCTGATAGACATGGCCAGTGATTGCAGAGAGAGGATCTGTTAGAGATCAAGGCCCATCATATCTATGTGGAAATTCCAGGATTCTTTGAGTAGGGCCCTGTATGATGTGGTGAACTGGTAGTGACAAAAAGGGCCATCATTAGAGTATGCTGCTCTCTTGTCCTTATCCAGCTTTTGTAGTCCTTACTTTATCTGACAAGGTAGCCTTAGAGTGATTGAGGGAAGTGAAATAGGAAGTATGTGAGGAGGGTATCTAGGTCTAAGTAGAAAATATTTGATTAAGTACTTTATGGTATATGTTTCTAAGGTCTTTCCACTTTCTTTCTGTACCTATTGAGTCACTGTAGACTATTGTGCACTTTTATTTTAAGGTTTATGTCTTCCTCCAGCTTATGGATACATGTGCACATGTCCCCTATCTCATGGGCCCTAGTCTATATCTAGGTTCTACAACTTTATTAGGAAGTGTGTAACCCAAAATGGAACTGAGGAGTCCTATAAGCTAGGAAAGGTCTCACCAGAGTAATGGAGCTGGAGGGTTGACATCCCAGGCCTGGAGTCTCTGGACACGGTCTAAAGTTAAACATGTTGATCTGGTTTCATTGATTTAGTTGAGATCAGCAGATGCAGTATCAAATGGTATGGATCAAGAGAAGCATGAGAGAAAATGAGCAAAGACCCAGAGGTTCCAGGACTGGGAAAAATATGCGTTTTATAGAGAATGAGGATGGTTCCTTTCTATCTTAAGAGTTTTAGAAGGCAATAGATGGGTGGGGGAGATAGCATAATGGTTATAGAGACTCTCATGCCTGAGGCTCCTAAGTCCCAGGTTCAATCCCCCACACCACCATAAGCCAGAGCTGAGTAGTGCTCTGGTGTTTATCTCTGTGTGTGTGTGTGTCTCTCTCTGCATCTCTCTCAAAAATAAAGTTAATAAAAATTTTTTTTAAAAGAAGGCAATAGATAATTAATATTATAATCAACTTATTGGGAAACTTGCTTTACTTTGAAAAATACCACAGTTAGGATTTACCATGATTTATGTCATTCAATTCTATTTACAAATAACTACATATTATATACTGACAAGACCATTGCTTCTGCTCTCCTTGGTTTAAGATTATAGGCAATTTAATATTTGAAAGAAAAAATTATAACTAGAAATACATTAACATTTTGAGCCCAATGTTAAAATTCAACCAGGTTACTCATTTTAAATCTTAAGTGCTTAGCTTTAAGAAATATATATTCAGAACTGAAGTCTGTGCATTAAAAAGTTTGAGGCATTAAATCCATTTTCCCCCTCATACTGATTAAATAGAGATTTATAAGACTATAAGTTAATAGAAGTATATATTAATACAATTCCCACCACCCAAGATCTGTGTCCCTACCCCACTCCCTATAGTGGTGCTTAAAATCTACCCTTCACACCCCCCCAAGAGTTTTTTGCTTTGGTGCAATACTCTAAACTCAGTCAAATTCTGCTTTGTGTTTCCCTTTCTGTTCTTTGCTCTTTTTTCTCAACTTCTGTTTATGAGTGAGATCATCCCATACTTATCTTTCTCTTCCTGATTTACCTCATTAAACATAATTCCTTCTAGCTCCATCCAAGATGGGTTGAAGAAGGTGAATTCATTATTCTTAGTAGCTGAGTAGTATTCCACTATGTATATATACCACAAATTTCCCAGCCAGTCATCTGTTGTTGGATATGTAGTTGCTTCCAGGTTTTGGCTAGTACATATTGTGCTACTACGAACATAGATGTACACGTATCTTTTTGGATGGGTGTGCTTGATTCTTTGGAATATATCTCTAGGAGAAGAATTACTGGTTCATAAGGAAGATCTATTTTTAGTCTTGTGAGGGGTCTCCAGACTGCTCTCCACAAGGGTTGGACCAATTTACATTCCCACCAGCAGTGCAGGAGGGTTCCTTTCCCCCCACAACCTCTCCAGCATTTTTTGTTGCTGTCATTTCTGATGTATGACATTCTCACAGGGGTGAGGTGATATCTCATTGTTATCTTTATTTGAATTTCTCTGACAATCAGTGACTTGGAGAAATTTTTCATATATCTATAGTGAATGTTCTGTTCGTATCCTCTCCCTACTTTTGAATTGGGTCATTTGTGGTTTTTGTTGCTACCTTTACATTTTATGTGTCAGTCTTTATTCATAGTCAAACCTTTGTCCCATCATTGAGCTAATTTAGGACCATAAGGTTTCCCTGGAAAACTTACTAGTGCTTTTAAAATATATGTGAGGAGGATTTGTAGTTGGAGGTTTTCTTCCTCTATATTGAGGTTGTTAAGTAACTGGGAAAGGAAACTATATTCACATTCACCTTGTGCCTGCCGGTCTCTGTCTAGATGAATGTGAGTCTCTGTTGGTCTCATGACAAAATTTATTGTTGGAATCTTTGCCATCTGCATGATTTTTGCACTTGTGCTGATGATTGCTTTCTCAGCTGTCTTCACTTCAAATTGGCAACACAAAGATTTGAGTCACTTTGTAACTTAACTATGTAGCTTAATGGTGTGAATAATCACCTCTTAAACAGAAACTGTCCATTCTCTGCTTGAGCAGGGTCTTATTACCTTGCTACAAAGACCGGCAGCCCATGCCCAATGTGAAGTCAAGATCAAGAGGGAGATTAGAAAATAGAAAGATTAGGCTTAGAATATTAATTTTCCTGGCTAATTTACTAAGATGTATAATAAAGAGATTCCTTGATTTAAAAAAAAATTTTATCAGTAACTTAATATTGATTTACAAAATTGTAAGATAACAGGGGTATAATTCCACACCGTTCCCATCACCACAGTTCTGTATCCCCATTCCCTATGTTGGAAGCTACAGTAGTTCTCTCAAGTTTGCAGATATGGATTGACTACTATTTCTGCAACAATCTGTCTATATTTATATATATTTGCATTCTCCCTTTTTTTTTCTATTGTCCTGCCTTCTATTCCTTTCTAAGCCACACCTACACCTATTAATATTCCCAAATGTCCTTCCTTTTTCCCTCTTCTTTCTCTGGGTCCTGATGGAATTGGAGTTCAGAGCACTCTGGTCATCTTCCTTTATTATTTCTCTCCAAGCTTCCTTGATTATTCTCCCAAGAGAAACATATCAATTAACAAGAAAAATGGAATACAGAGAATTCCACAGCTCAGAGTGATACTGAAATACCCCTTACATTTAGGAGACCAACACAGATGATATTACAGAGGATACAGAAAAGACTCATGTCTTTGGTCATCAGGTGAATGGAGAAAAATATTTCTATCTTTCCCTAGTGAGGTAGGGCTCTGAAAAGGTCAGATTCCAAAAAACATTGGTGAAGTCCTCTGCCCTCAGAAGTCAGTAGCATCTACAACTTTGTGGCTGAAAGGCAGTAAGATAGAAAACGGAAAAATATCCCACACCTATGGACATCTAATCTTTGATAAGGGGGTCCAAAGGATTAAATGGAAAAAGGAGGCTCTCTTCAATAAATGGTGCTGGGAAAACTGGGTTGTAACATGCAGAAGAATGAAATTGAACCACTTTATCTCACCAGAAACAAAAATCAACTCCAAAAGGATCAAAGACCTGGATGTCAGACCAGAAACAATCAAATACTTAGAGGAAAACATTGGTAAAACAGTTTCCCACCTATACCTCAAGGACATCTTTGATGAATCAAATCCAATTGCAAGGAAGACTAAAGCAGAAACAAATCAATGGGACTACATCAAATTGAAAAGCTTCTGCACATCCAAAGAAACTATTAAACAAACAAAGAGACCCCTCACAGAATGGGGGAAGATCTTCACATGCCATACATCAGACCTGAAACTAATCACCAAAATATATAAAGAGCTCAGCAAACTTAGCACCAAAAAAGCAAATGACCCCATTCAAAAATGGACAGAGGATATGAACAAAACATTCACCTCAGAGGAGATCCAAAAGGCTAACAAACATATGAAAAACTGCTCTAGGTTACAGATTGTCAGAGAAATGCAAATTAAGACAACACTAAGATACCACCTCACTCCTGTAAGAATGGCATACATCAAAAAGGACAGCAGCAACAAATACTGGAGGGGTTGTGGGGACAGAGGAACCCTTTTGCATTGCTGGTGGGAATGTAAATTGGTACAGCCTCTGTGGAGAGCAGTCTGGAAAACTCTCACAAGGCTAGACATGGACCTTCCATATGATCCAGTAATTCCTCTCCTGGGGTTATACCCCAAGGACTCCATAACAGCCAACCAAAAAGAAGTGTGTACTCCTATGTTCATAGCAGCACAATTCATAATAGCTAAAACCTGGAAGCAACCCAGGTGCCCAACAACAGATGGGTGGCTGAGAAAGCTGTGGTATATATACACAATGGAATACTATGCAGCTATCAAGAACAATGAACCAACCTTCTCTGACCCATCTTGGACAGAGCTAGAAGGAATTATGTTAAGTGAGCTAAGTCAGAAAGATAAAGATGAGTATGGGATGATCCCACTCATCAACAGAAGTTGACTAAGAAGATCTGAAAGGGAAACTAAAAGCAGGACCTGACCAAACTATAATATTGCAACTGCCGATCACAACCTAATCAACACAACGATTGCCATCTCAACATGCTTCACTTCAGACTGTGTCCAGAGACTTCACATGTGGAATGACAACCCTTCAGCTTCATTACTCGGGTGAGACCTTTCCTTTTCCATCTCAGGTGGTTCACTTTCTTTTCCTTGATATACACCAGTTTCTGTGAGAGAGAGCATATCTTCACATGTATCCATAAACTACTACAAAATATATACCTGAAAGCAGAAGTACACTAGAGTTTGCAGTGAGTACTTCCCTAACACTTCCTCTCCACTATTCCAAGCTTTGGGTCCATGATTGCTCAACAATTTGTTTGGCTTTGTATGTTAACTCTCTTTTCAGTCACCAGGTTCCAGATGTCATCAGGATGTAGGCCAGGCTTCCCTGGATTGAAGACCCCACCAATATGTCCTGGAACTCAGCTTCCCCAGAGACCCACCCTAATAGGGAAAGAGAGAGACAGACTGGGAGTATGGACCAACCAGTCAACGCCCATGTTCAGCGGGGAAGCAATTATAGAAGCCAGACCTTCCACCTTCTACAACCCACAATGACCCTGGGTCCATGCTCCCAGAGGGATAGAGAGTGGGGAACCTATCAGGGGAGGGGATGGGATATGGAGATTGGGTAGTGGGAATTGTGTGGAGTTGTACCCCTCCTACCCTATGGTTTTGTTAATTTATCCTTTCTTAAATAAATAAATAAAAAGTAAAGAAAAAAAAACAGAAAAAAAAAAATAAATAAAATTAAACAATAAACAGGAACTAAAAAAGTAGGAAAAGAGCAGAAGGGAATAGGGACCTTATGGTGAACAGAAGCTAGGAAGTCTATGTTAGGTATGTTCATAGGGTTCCATAATTTAAGTAATTTTTGTTTGAGCTTGATAGCTAACATGCAGGTAAACTAAAAATATCATCTGGAAAAATGTAGTCAGAGTTGAGAGTAGAGTTTTTTTTTTGGATTAGGACAGAGAGTAGCTCCCCAAACTTGAATACAATTAACTGTTTGTCCCATCAATCTTAGTGAGGTCCCGTATATATTTCTATTTAGCATAGGAGCCTGTGTAACCTCTTAGTCCCTGTCAGTCTGAACTCAGAGTCCATGGTCACAGCTGAAATCTAGGCTGTACTCATTTCAGGACCAGTCTTCCTTGAGTGGCAGGGTAGGATGACCCAGCCTCCCTTCAGAGGGTGGAGCAGTCCCCACAATTGCTGCTTTATAGTGAGGGCAGGGTCCTAGAATGGCCAACAAGAGGGCTTACAATGATTGGTGTTCCTGATGAAAGTGATGAGTGGTGGTAGAGAGAAGGATCTACTAGAGGTCTATGTGGGAATCCAAGGATTCCCTGACTAGAGCCTCAGATGTTGAGGTGGGCTAGTACTGACCAAAAAGACCATCATTTAGTGAGCCAGTCACTTGCCTTTAATCCAGTTTTTATAATCCTTTCTTTATCTGACAAGCTTAGACTTTCTCCCAGTTATTAAAATGTTGAGTGTCATTTTTTGTATCCAAACTGGTATTAGGTTTATTGGGTCTGGCTTCAAGTTAGGCGGGGAAATACACCTAGGATTTTAGTGGAGTTTAAGCTAACCTTAAGTCTTACTGCATTTACCTGTTTGATGCTTCTAATAAAGGTTTTCATAGAGACAAGAGTTATTCTTTAGTTGATATGTGTTAGTATGCTTCTAGTTCTGCTTCTGGGATCCCTTCTGTTACATTGCTTGACGTTGTAGTCTATTTACATAGTCATTCTGTTACGTTGGTTTGGTCTCACTCCCCCTGCCTCCAGGAGATTTTGGTTTAGTCCTTGCCTTTCCTTGCTTCTTCCTTCTCCCCGCTCCGTATCCTACATACTTCCTTGGTTCCTGACTCTTCTGCTGGAGGAAAGAGAGCCAAGACAAAATTGGATTGTGATTAGATTAGATTAGATTAGTTTTTTGAACCATTGGCTCGTGAATAAAGAAATACTGCTTCTCCGCTCAGCCATGTGTCCCTGGTCGTCTGTCTCCCGCCGGGAAGCTAGCCCTGCATACTGGCACCCTGAACTTTGACAGATATGTAAATATTTTTGCCCGTATATCTCTTGGCTAATTATATACAGCATGTCTTCTAAGGATTATCAAAGGGTGACAATAATGCTGATGCTATCAGAAGAAACTAGGAGATATATCTTGCTTTCTTTCGTGTAGTTATTTGATTAGATTGAGTGATTTAAGGAAGTAAACTATGGGGTATGAGAGGAGTGTGTCTAGGCCTAAACAGTAAATATTTGATTAGACAATTTCTGGTGCCTTCTCTAGGCCTTTCTACTTGATTGCTGAGATTATTAGGTCTAAGTCTAATCACAGTTTACTATTGAGCACTTTTACTTTGAGGGGTATAGTTGCCCCTAATTTATGGGTATGTGTACACATGTACCCAGTTTATCACTATCTTTTAATGGGCTTGCAAGAATAATATATATATATATATATATATCAACATGGCATCTTTACTATGTATCTTCACTCCATGGGGTGTTTTTTTTTTGATATTTTAAATTTTTATTAGAGATTTAATAATGATTGACAAGATTGTGGGATATTTTTTGAAGTCATATCTATTCTTCCGTTAGTCAGTATTATTTCAATATAACTTAATTTTTCCCATATCAAACCCCAGTTCTCCATTTTCATCTTCATTTAAAGCTTTTGTTGAAGTGCCCAGTGGTGGTGTACCCTGTAAACTGCATATATTACCATGCAGAAAGACCTGGGTTCTAGTCTCCACACCCCACCTACAAGGGGGAAGCTTCAAGAGCAGTGAAGCAGGTCTGCAGGTTTATTTTTTTCTTCATCTCTCTCTCTTTTTAATTTTATTTATTTATTATTGGATGGAAACAGAGAGAAACTGAGAGGGGAGGAGGAGATAGAGAGGGGGAGTGACAGAGAGACACCTGCAGCTCTATGTCATTTGTGAAGCTTTCTACTTGCACAAGCTTGAATTCAGGTCTTTGTGCACCATAGTATGTGTGTTTAACTAGGTGCACCAACCCCTGGCCCTCTCTCTTTGTCTCTATCTCTCCCTCACCTCTGAATTTCTATCCTACCCAATAAAATAGAAAGGGAAAAACAAGGCGGGGGAGGACGGCTGTCAGGAGCAGTGGATTTGTGCTGCTGCCACTGAACCCCAGTAATGATACTGGTGGTAAGTAAAAAATGAATAAATAAATAAACTTTATTGAAAAGCTTTTTAGAAAATTTGTTCAGGTCCAGCAAGATAGCCCCTCTTAAAGGGTGCCTGCATTGCTGTGCATATAACCCATATTTGAGCGCCATTCACTATCACAGTGAATTCTATTTGGATTCTATTGTGTCTTTCCTTCTCTCTCTCTCTCTCTGTCTCTGCCCAGTACTTTCTAGCTGAAAGAAAAGAAAAAAAGAAAGGGGAATCAGGTGGTAGTGCAGCGATTGAAGCGCACATGGCGTGAAATGCAAGTACCCGCATAAGTATCCCAGTTCCAGCCCCTGGCTCCCCACCTGCAGGGGAGTCGCTTCACAACCGGTGAAGCAGGTCTGCAGGTGTCTGTCTTTCTCTCTCCTTCTCTGTCTTCCCCTCCTCTCTCCATGTCTCTCTGTCCTACCCAACAATGATGACAACAGCTGCAGCAATAATAACTACAACAATAATAAACAACAAGGGCAACAAAAGGGAAAGTAAATAAATATTTAAAAAAAGAAAGAAAGGAAAAAGAAAAAAAGTCATTCTGGAGTGTCAAAGCCCTGGTGACAACAAAGAAAAGTCATACAGCCTTTCTCTCTCTCTTTTTTTTTAACTGTTTTTTAAATATTGTATTTATTTATTTATTCCTTTTGCTGCCCTTGTTTCATTGTTGTAGTTATTTGTTGGTATGCATGAGACCCCTTCTGTTTCATTTGGTTTAAATCCCCCCTGCTTAACACTATTCTATTTACATAACCACTTCATTCTATTTATATAACCGCTGTTAACAAGTACCTCCCTCCAGGGCATTGGTTCAATCCCCACTGTTTCATGATATGTTTTTGCTCCACCCCCCCTCCTTGTCACACCCTGATCCTCTCCTTGTCACACTCTGATTGTCACCAGTCACTTTTCTCTCCACCCTCTCTATGTCACACCCTGTTTCCACCCTACTTGGCAAGTATATATAAAGACAGCATTGTGAGTTTTGGAGTACTTTACCTTGAGTTTAGCTTAGCTCGTCTTAGATTGTGCTGCGTCCTGCATGAATAAAGAGATACTGCCTACAGCTCAACTATGAGTCCCTGGTCATCTGTTACCTGCCCGTGAAGCCAGCCCGGAGAAAACAACCTAACCCGTCGAAAACGACAGTTATTATTGTCATCGTCTTTGTTGGATAGGACAGAGAGAAGTGGAGAGAGGAGGGGGAGACAGCATGGGGGGAGAGAAAGATAAGACACCTGCAGACCTGCTTCAACGCCTGGGGGCTCAAATCTGGATCCTTATGCCGGCCTTGCGCTTTGCACCACATGGGCGTAACCCACTGTGCTACCGCCCAGCTCCCTCTTTTTCTTTTTCTTTTTCTTTTCTTTTCTTTTCTTTTCTTTTCTTTTCTTTTCTTTTCTTTTCTTTCTTCTTCTTTTTTTTAATATTTATCCAATACAACTTAGGGCTCCAAGTTGTACTTCTGTGATCTATTTTAGAGATTCCTTGCTTACACATTTTATTTTTTCAGGAGGATCATATATAGCCTTGTTCTTATTACAGTACCACTTGATTAAAAAAAAAACACATTTTTTTAAACCTTTAATATGTTTTTCACAACTTACAGATAACATTTGATTTCTTCCTCCATAGAGATATCTATTCTTTAACTCATGGTCCCTTTCTAACATGTCATACTGGATATACTGTATGTTTCACCTCATCTGAGGTGAATCATATCTCTAAGTGACTATCACATTCATAATTAGGAGCACAGCAATCTTCTCAAATACTAATTTAAAATTAGCAATCAACTTCTTAAATGAATATTCATGGTCTAAGCATAGTTATCAGAAATCAGAATGTGAAAAAGGTTTTTACAGTTTCCTGACACTCAGACAGATAAAACTGAGTTGCTTTTTAATTTTATTATTCATAGATACTGATAATTTTTTTCATAATTATCACAGTGGGAACACAATTTTATGATCTGTTTTCTAATGTATCACGATAGTTTTCCTAAATATTAAATCACCTTCAGATTTTTAATGATAATGATTGCATGGCACTCCTAACAGGACTTTCTGAAAAATACACAGAAAAGTTGATTCAGAAACCTATGCTATTTCTCCCAAGCATACAGTGAGAAATCTGAGTGGATTTTTTTAAAAATCAGAAATATAGAAAAAAGGAGAAAAAAACAAAGAAAAAAAATCAGAAATATACTTGAGCAGGGGAGATAACACAGTGGTTATGCAAAGAAACTCATGCCCAAGATCCAGGTTCAATATCCCACACCACCATATGCCAGAGCTGATAAAAAGAAGAAGAAAGAAACAATGAAATATACCTTAGCAGATGGTTAATAACATTGTGAATAGAATACTGCAAAGCTGCATAAAATGATGACATCTCTTTTACTACAACATGGAGATGGAACTTGAAGGAATTATGTTAACTGAAATAAGAGAATGGGAAGGATGGATACCAGATGATCTGAATTTTTTTTTCTATTTAAGAAAGGATTAGTTAACAAAACCATAGGGTAGGAGGGGTACAACTCCACACAATTCCCACCACTCATTCTCCATATCCCATCCCCTCCCCTGATAGTTTTCCCATTCTCTATCCCGCTGGGAGCATGGACCCAGGGTCATTGTGGGTTGCAGAAGGTAGAAGGTCTGGCTTCTGTAATTGCTTCCCCGCTGAACATGGGTGTTGACTGGTCGGTCCATACTCCCAGTCTGTCTCTCTCTTTCCCTATTAGGGTGGGTCTCTGGGGAAGCTGAGTTCCAGGACACATTGGTGGGGTCTTCAATCCAGGGAAGCCTGGCCTGCATCCTGATGGCATCTGGAACCTGGTGACTGAAAAGAGAGTTAACATACAAAGCCAAACAAATTGTTGAGCAATCATGGACCCAAAGCTTGGAATAGTGGAGAGGAAGTGTTAGGGAAGTACTCACTGCAAACTCTAGTGTACTTCTGCTTTCAGGTATACATTTTGCAGTAGTTTATAGATACGTGTGAAGATATGCTCTCTCTCACAGAAACTGGTGTATGTCAAGGTTTTGGGACTTTGATAGAAAGTGAATCACCTGAGATGAAATTAGAGTATACTGTGAAAGGAAAGGTCTCACCCGAGTAATGAAGCTGAAGGGTTGTCATTCCACATGTGAAGTCTCTGGACACAGTCTGAAGTGAAGCATGTTGAGGTGGCAATCGTTGTGTTGGTTAGGTTGTGATCGGCAGATGCAATATTATTTGATATGGATTGGGAGAGGCATACGGGAAAGTGGGCCCTATCCAAGGGTTCCAGGACTGGGGGAAGTAGGGGCTCTATAGTGGAGATGTGAGGTTCCTGCTGTCTTAGGGTTCAAAAAGACAATCGATAGTTAATGTTATCATCACATTATTTGGTAATTGGGTTAACTTTGAAAAGTCCTTTTGTTAGGGTTTGCTGTACAGTATCCAGTATCTTGTATATAGCTGTGCTATTGGATGCTTCTGATCTACTTGGTCTAGGCTTGTGAGAGAGTCCTCATATCAAATACACAGCCTATATATTAAAGATTCAGTTTGTGTTTTGAAAAACTTTGAGACATACAATTGATTTTCCCCCTCTCAAATTAATTAGTGATTTATATGTCTACATTTTGCTAGGAGTGTACATAAACACCATTCCCACCACCAAAAGACTGTGACCCATCCCTCCCACCCACTCCCACCCCCCACTGGCCCAGGAAGCTGCATGTCTACCCCTCACCACAGGGTTTTTACTTTGGTGCCCTATTTACAATTTGGTCAGGTCCTGCTTTCAGTTTCCCTTTCAGATCTTCTTAGTCAACTTCTGTTGATGAGTGGGATCATCCCATACCCATCTTTATCTTTCTGACTTAGCTCACTTAACATAATTCCTTCTAGCTCTGTCCAAGATGGGTCAGAGAAGGTGGGTTCATTGTTCTTGATATCTGCATAGTATTCCATTGTGTATATATACCACAGCTTTCTCAGCCACTCATCTGTTGTTGGGCACCTGGGTTGCTTCCAGGTTTTAGCTATTATGAATTGTGCTGCTATGAACATAGGAGTACACACCTCTTATTGGTTGGCTGTTATGGAGTCCTTGGGGTATAACCCCAGGAGAGGAATTACTGGATCATATGGAAGGTCCATGTCTAGCCTTGTGAGAGTTTTCCAGACTGCTCTCCACAGAGGCTGTACCAATTTACATTCCCACCAGCAATGTAAAAGGGTTCCTCTGTCCCCACAACCTCTCCAGCATTTGTTGCTGCTATCAGATGATCTGACTCTTAGGTGGAACTTATGAAACAAAAATAATAAATAAATAAAGGAAAATGCAGGGTGAAGCTTTAATTAGCAATGGTCTATTACATCAGATCCAAACACTATAAAGGAGGAGAGAGTATGAGACTGAGAAAGGATTAAGGACCTTGCATTCTGTTGTGGAGGAAGAAGACAGATTGGTGGAGATTGTGCTGACAACCATTATGAGGAAATAAGAAACAGTTAACATGTAATAGCAACAGTTTTATAAATCATCATTTCCCTAGTAAAATGATTGATTGAACAAAGGAAAACACCTGTCACTCATTTCTCAGTCTGATAAATATTCTAAACTCTTTAAATTGCACCATGGAACCTCTAATTTCATCCTGTGTGCAAACATATGTAACATTTAAAAAAAATACTTGCCCTGTGAAGTACAATAGAAGTCCTGGAGAGGTTAGGTGGTAGTGTGCTTGCTAAAATTCACAAGATGCTTAATATTAACTGCTTGTCTGAAGTGTTGTGCGTAAATAAATATCTTTTCCCATTTGCTGGGTTTGCTGTTTATCCTTATGAAATTTTCTTTTGATGTGTAGAAGATTTTCAATTTGATACTCTCCCATTTGTTCATTCTTGTTTTTGTTTCCCTTGCCCATTGGGTGGAGTCTCCAAACATGTCTTTAATGTTAAGGTCCTGAAATGTTTCACCAATATATTCTTCTATATATTTTATAGTTTCAGGTCTAATATCCATATCTTTGGTCCATCCTGAGTTAATTTTGGTTCATGATATTAAGTGGTATCTAGTTTCATTTTTCTGCATTTGGTTGTCCAATTTACCCAACACCACCATTTGTTAAAGAGACTTTCTTCTCTTCATTGAACAGTTTTGGCCCCTTTATCATATATAATGTGCATACATATGGTTGGTTGGGTTTAGTTATAGGCTCTCTATCCTGTTCCATTGGTCCATATATCCACTTTTGTTGCAATACCACACTGTTTTAAATACTATTGCTTTATAATATAAACTGAACTCAGAAATTGTGATGCCTCCATTTTTCTTCTGTTTTCTCAGAAGAACTTTTGCTATTTGTGGATTTTTTCTATAATTCTATACAAATTATTGGATAACTTGTTTAATTTCCTTGAAATATGTCCTTGGAATTTTAATAGTGATTACATTGAATGTATAGATTGCTTTTATCAGGATTGCCATTTTAATAATATTTATTCTGCCAATTCTGCTAATGAACAGAGAATGTTCTTCAATTTCATTGTCACGCTCTATTTCATATATATGCAAGAAATAAAAAACACTTCATTGTCATTCCACACCTGAAGTCTCTGGACACAGTCTGAGCTGAAGCATGTTGAGGTGGCAATCGTTGCGTTCATTAGGTTGCGATCGGCAGATGCAATATTATTTGATATGGATTGGGAGAGGCATGCGGGAATGTGGACCCTATCCTAAGGTTCCAGGACTGGGGGAAATATAGGCTCTATAATGGAGATGTGAGGTTCCTGCTGTCTTAGGGTTCAAAAAGACAATGGATAGTTAATGTTATCATCACATTATTTGGTAATTGGGTTAACTTTGAAAAGTCCTTTGCATTTTATCCTTATGCAGGGGCCATGCTAATTTTCTCTGCATCATTCCAATTTTTAGTGTATGTCCTGCCGAATGAGCATTCTATTTTATTGATTTAATAATGATCGACAAAACTGTAGGTTATAATATGAAAATGCCCCCTAAATATAATGTGACTAGACTAGAACCCGTTCTTCTTTTTTTTCCAGGAAGTAGAATGAACTTTCCAATGTTCCCTTTGTCACACCTTTGATATTTCCAGTCTTAACATGCAACCATGCAGTTGGCCCCATCAATTATGACCTGGTAAGAGCATTGCATGGTTTTGTGTTTAATTCTTCTTCCCAGTTCTTGGCCTTTATTTGGTTCTCTACCATTATTTAAGTCATCATTTCACAAGGCATCACTGTTTTGGCTCCAAGCTAAATCCCAGTTTTGCATATAAAATTACAATAGAAATCTCTATGGACTTTAAATGTTCTTAAATCTCAGGCAATAGGCTTGTTTAATTTACTTTTTTACAAGTTGGGGTTAACTTTCAGTATAAAAATAGCATTGGGTTAGTCTTTGAAGGCTACCCTAATTGGATTGGGTTTGAATGTTCCTATTATAAAAGTCACTCAACCAGACCTTTCAGTTTCTGCAATTCAAACCACATAGAGAGATTAGAGGAAACCAGATGTGTTGTAAATTCAATGACACATTTTAACAGCAAGAAAATTGAAAAGCAATCTGAAAATTGTAAAATTCTTACATCTATCACACACTATATTTTCTATTAAAAATCTGCTGCATATGACTAAATTTTTATTTGCAAAATCATATACCTCAATATACCAAAGAGCTTATTTGAAAGACAAGAGGTGTGGTCTGGGGAGGTGGTGCAGTGGATGAGGCATTGGACTCTCAAGCTTGAGGTCCTGAGTTCAGTCCCCTGCAGCACATGTGCCAGAGTGATGTCTGGCTCTTTCTCTCTCTTCCTATGTTTCTCATTAATAAATAAATAAAATCTTTAAAAAAAAAAAAAGAAAGACAAGAGGTCTTTAATGTTAATTTTAAATCAATTGCAATGAAAGGATTTTCATACTGTGATTTGTGAGTTAAACAAGCAAGTTTCTTTTTTCCTTTGGAGGCTTTTCTTTTCTATCTACCTCTTTCCTTCCTTCGTTCCTTCGTTCCTTCGTTCCTTCCTTCCTTCCTTCCTTCCTTCCTTCATTTATTTCCATTATTCCTTCTTCTTCTTCTTCTTCTTCTTCTTCTTCTTCTTCTTCTTCTCCTTCTCCTTCTCCTCCTTCTCCTTCTTCTCCTCTTTCTCCTTCTCCTTTGTCTTCACCTTCTCCTTTTCCTTCTTCTCATCCCTCTCCTCCTCCTTTTCCTCATCTTCCTCCTTCTCCCCTTAACCAGAGCACTGACTATTAAGCTCTGGTTTATGGCTGTCTCTGGGACTTCACATCTTTAGGCATGAAAGTCTTTTACATAACCATTATGCTCTCTCAGTCCCTTTGGAGGCATTTCTAGTTTCTGTATTAGTTCTGTAACCCTGCTTAAAACTTTATTTATTTGTTTATTTTATATAGAGACAGAGGATCAGAAAGAGTGAAAGAGACAACAGAACTGAATGCAGTAGGAGCCTAGTTCAAACTTTGGTCACATACAAGGCAAAACAGCACACTATACAATTGAGCTATGTCGCAGATGCTTTGACTTTTTTTAATAAGTGACTTAACAGTGGTTTAAAGTTATATAATTTCAGAGGGTTAATCATACCCACACACAGTCACCACACTCACCACCAAAGATCTGTAAACCCCCCCAACTCCCTCCTCCCCATCATGATGACCATCACTGTCATAAAGTCTAAGAGAAAATTGGTTACTTTTGTTACTCTTAATTTGCTTTAGTTGTCTGTATTCCACTTCTCAGTGAAACAATCCTGTGGTTATCTTTCACCACTTCACTTTTTTTTTCTTTTTTTTTACCAGAGCACTGCTCAACTCTGGTTTATAGTGGTGTGTGGGGGATTGAACCTGGGACTTTGGAGCCTCTGGCATAAGAGTCTCTTTACATAACCATTAAGCTATCTGTCCCCTCACCTCTTTACTTATTTCACTAAGCTAATTACCGGTAGTCCATCCACTTTGTCCTAAACAATATAATCTCATCTTTTTTAATTGTGAGGTAATGTTCTATTAAATATATGCCCCATAACATTTTTGCTTAATTACTCTCCAAGCTATAGCAGAAAATTTCTTATACTGCTTCCCATTCTTGGAGCTGATTACCAAATAGATCATAAAGTAATTTTCATGTAGAGAATAAGTAGTCAAAGGGCATTATGTAAAATCTTAAGTGACATGAATTTTTAAAGTATCTACCTATCTCTGAACTGCAAATACTCTTTGCTCAGTACAGTGATGTAAATATGATTTGGGATCTAATCACGGGGAAGACTTAAATTTACATATATTATTCTTCAAAAATTATAAAACATGCCATCACTGGAGTATGTTTCATTAACTTTTGTAGTTACATCTTATATGCACATTTCTCTAAGAACGTTTCTATAAAAAACTTTACCGGTATTTCAATTATTAACTTGTACTATCGAAAAATTCCTCCATTATCTGCTGTATACAAAATCCAACATAACCCTGACTTAGATAAGCAAAGGAATTCTTTGTTTGCATGTTTGTTTGTATTTCTTCTGGTCTCTCTGGGGCTTTACTTCTCCAGCATGCCCTTTTCAGACAGAGAGAGAAAGAGAAAGGAGAAGAAACCACAGTACCAAAGTTTTTTCCACTGCTAGAACCTGGAGTATGTAAATGGCAAAGCAAAGCACTATCCAAGTGAGATATTTTTCCATCCTAATAAACAGAGGGTTTAGAGCTTTACAATCAAACTGTAAATAATCCACTTTCAGCAAGCCTTACAAACAGAAAACTAGCTTCATCTGATAACGATTTACTAATATTATTTATCATTCATTAAACCAGAAAAAGATTTTCACCCTAATGAAGGTAGCTTCTTTCATTTATCAGTTAGTGAAACCAAAGGAGGTTTTCTAAATTGAATGTAGTAGTATATCCAACAAGCACAGACACATTCCGAGTATTATTGTTATTATTATGGATGCGCCCTGAGCTAGTCCTTCTGGATTATTGTTGCTATTTTTGTTCTCCACATACTGGTCTTGCATAAAGCATGATACATGGTGGTAGGACCCCATACCATAGGATTCACAAGTCTGTAGCTGGGCCAGTGATGACCATACTGAGCAAGAAGTCTATCAGTGTTTGAAAGCATTGTGGGAAGTTCAGGTCTGAGTAGGTCCCTTGTTTCTTTTTTTTTTTTAATTGTTATCAATTTATTTATTAAATAAAAAATATCGACAAGACCATAAGATAAAAGGGGTACAATTCCACACAACTTCCACCACCAGACCTCTATATCCCATCCTTTTCTTTGAAAGCTTTCCTATTCTTTAACTCTCTCTTTCCTATTCTTTAACTTCTGTATTCCATCCTTTTCCTTGAAAGATTTCCTATTCTTTAACTCTCTCAAAATAATTGTTATTTTCTGGGAGCATGGACCCAGGTCATTATAGGATGCAGAAGGTGAAAGGTCTAGCTTCTATAATTGTTTCTCCACTGAACATGGACGTTGGCAGGTTGATCCATACTCCCAGCCTGTCCTTATCTTTCCCTAGTAGCGCAAAGCTCTGGAGAGGTAGGGGCTCAGGGTACAATGATGAGGTCTTCTGTCTGGGGAAGTCAGGTTGGCATCATGGTAGCATCTGCAACTTGGTGGCTGAAAAAACATTAAGATATAGAGCAGAACAAATTGTTTAATAGCCAGGAAACTAAAGGCAAGAATATAGCAGATGAGTTTTGGGTGGTCTTCATTTTGGGGAAAGCTAGTAGGTCTATTTTAGGTATATTCCAAGGGGCCCATTTCTTTAATAATTTTTTGCCTGAGCACGACATCTAACATGCAAGTGGACCAAAAGTATTGCCTGTGGAGACAGTGTCAAAGTTGGAAATAGGACTAGAAAGCTGGATCAGGGCAGAGAGTAGCTCCCAAATACGGGAAAGACGTATAAGTATAATTTTATGGTACTTTTTTTTTTTAGGTCTTTATACTTGCTTGCTTTTTTGGGTCACTGCAAACTATTGTGCACTTTTGCTTTAAGGTGTATATTCCCCCCTAACTTATGGGTACATATGTTCTCTCTCATGGGCCCTGATCTATAGCTAGGTTCTGTGGCTTTGTTAAGAGGTGTACCACTCAATATGGAATTGAGGAGTCCTGTGAGCTAGGAATGGTCTCATCAGAGTAGTAGGTCTCTTATTTCTATACTCTCTAGAATTGTTATTTTTATCTATGGAATTTAGTGATACCATACATCTATACTAGGTTAATGGAGACCAAAAATATGTGTCTTACTCTGACCATCAAACATTTTTGGACAAAACTGTCAAAGAGGAATTATGTAACAAAGATGAATAGGCTCTCCTGGATTTCTGGATATGAGGAATTATGTAACAAAGATGAATAGGCTCTCCTGGATTTCTGGATATGCCTGTTACTTTTCTTGTTCCATTTTGGTTCACATTCAAAGGAATTTAGCGGGCAGGGGTAGATAGCATAATGGTTATGCAAAGAGACTCTCATGCCTGAGGCTCCAAAGTCCCAGGTTCAATCCCCTGCACCACCATAAGCCAGAGCTGAGCAGTGCTCTGGTAAAAAAAAAAAAAAAAAATCTCAAAGGAATTTAGCAGATATTGCTAATAGTTCCTCCTAGTCTTTCCTTTGTTCATTTTAAAAAGGTGATGTCCTAGGTCTTACCTTGACACATCTCATAGTGCCTTAAAATAATCAGATGAAGTCAGGTGGCAGTTAGGTTATTTGGATTGGTATATAACAGATACGGAGACTTCAAAACGATCTGGGCTCCCTCTCTCCCACTTCCACCATGGGGGAAAATAACCATAGGACCTAGAGATGAAGTCTGCATATTAAGGATGGTTGGGTTAACCATCCTTAAGGAAAGAACTCACTTTCCAATTTAAGCCACTATATTTGGGGGTACCTTTGTCACTGCAGCTTAGTCTATGTCCTAATGAAATAATTCAGAAAAAGTCTTTTTTTTCCCCACCAGGATTACTGTTGTGGCTCAATACCTGTGTGATGAATCCAATGCTCCCAATGGCCACTCTTTCATTTTTAACTTGACAGAAAGATATTGTGAGGGAAGGGGAAGATAGAGA
This sequence comes from Erinaceus europaeus, assembly GCF_950295315.1. NCBI lineage: Eukaryota > Metazoa > Chordata > Mammalia > Eulipotyphla > Erinaceidae > Erinaceus > Erinaceus europaeus. Next base: position 32,531,789 of record NC_080172.1, on the reverse strand, counting down.
GGAGAGAAAGAGAGATACCTACAGCACTGCTTCACCACTCATGAAGCTTCTACAGGGGCTTGAACCTGTGTCCTTGTGCATGGTAAAGTGAGTGCTCAACCAGATGTTCCACCATCTGGTCCCCAATTCAGAAAATCCTAACTATTATAAGAATCAGCGCAGTCTCTGTCATTTTCATTATCATAATGATAAAATATTTATATCACCTAATGTGTTCACTAATAAACTACTCATGTCAAGATTATTACATTTAAAAAGCAAGCATGACAACATGAAAGGTAATAGGTATAATACAAGATATAGTGTAAGTTATAATATTAAATGTGCACCCTGGGTCATGCCTTATACTGAATAATGTACATATACAGACTTTAACTCTTCACTAGAGAGTATCAGAGAGGAGGTGACAAGTATATAGATCAGACAAGGTAAGAATGTGATTAGGGAGTGAGAAAGCAAAGAAATAAGCTAAAGTATGGAACCCCAACCTGAATCTCACTTGGAAATACATTTGCAGCTAAGTAACTGGTACCAAAATATATTTTGAAAGCAAAATTGATAGTTTCAGTGAAACTTGAGGGCAAACATACTATCCATAGAGGGCAAAAAGGCACAGGAATAGCATGTTTCATCCAATTTGTGCCTTTAGGTAAAAATCTATCACCTGTTCCTACTGCCAGAGATCAGGCCTGTTTTCTGCTCCCTCTCCTTTCTATCCCCAGAAGAGAAAGCTGGCTGAGCAAGACTCCGGGCAGCTGCAGGCTGACAGAAATTCCTGTCAGGGAAGCTATCTTTAGGGTTCTGTGTGCTATTGTAATTCTATTTCCAAGAGTTTTTAATGCAGCAATGGAATATGATGCAATAAGCATATTATTCACTTGTTCCGTTAGCTACACACAAAAGCTCATTCTACATTTAGGGCAATGTCTCTGAATCTTAGAAGTTTTATAGATATCTGAATTCCTTTGAACAATCTGGAAAAGACACCACCGTGAGAGTTTCTCCTTGGAAGAGAAAATAGCCATAAGCAGCTGAAATCTTTCTGCCACAAATTTACCTCTCCTGAGGAGCTCAGAGCTCTACTCTGACTTTATGACTATGTAAAGAGGATCTTGCTTATCATGCATGAGTGCATGGAGCATGTACTGCTGAAAATCCCTGAGAAACAGGCTAAATTAATAAAAGAATGTGACTGAAAGCATTCAGATAGGGAGAAATCAATGACTTTGACACTATGAAGTCCCAAAAGCTGAATATTTCTTGTCCATAGAGCTTCATAAAGACATTTTATTCATTTTCTCTTCTTTCCAATTCTAATATCACTTTACTGTGAAAATGTTGACTTACAGAATGTTTTGTTGTCATGAGTGTCATTGTCACATTTCTCCAAGATAGATATCAGTGCATTTTACCTTAACCAAACCACCATCTTACTCCACCTTAGGCACTCACATTCCCTAAGCTCTCCTTGGTCATTCTCTCTTACCCTTTGTGAGTTCCCATATCTGATGCAACAGGCTATTTCTCATTGAAAATTTGCCATGTATTGTCCTTTGCTTTGTTTCTTAGACACCATTTGTGAGTGATATCATCTGGTATTTTTTCTCCTTCTAGCTTATCTCACTCATTAGACTTCCGTTTAGTTCCATCCATGTTGTAGCAAAAGAGATTATTCATGATCATGTTTACAATTCACTCTAGTGAAAATTAACATATTCTAATAAGGTCAGTGAAATTAGCACTGTTGTGTCCTGTTGTGCATCCCATCAATCACTCAGGGTATGAAATCAAGGCCCTGTGACAAGTCTGAATGAGGAGGATACCTTCACCTATATATCACAACACCAACTGCTACTGTGTGTCAGGTGGTAGGTGAAATATTAAGAATAATGCCAGTTGGCCCTTGCTTTCATAAAATTTGGAAAGTAGCTAAGAATCAAACACAGATATGACAAGCTTACAAATTTTTTTGAGATTTCAAGGCCAAACACAATTAGCTGCTAAAGAAAATTAGTATTGGGAGTCGGGTGGTAGCGCAGCACGTTAAGCCCAAGGACCAGCTTAAGGATCCTGGTTCGAGCCCCCAGCTCCCTATCTGCAGGGGAGTTGTTGCACAAGTGGTGAAGTAGGTCTGCAGGTGTCCTTCTCTCCCCCACCCTCTGTCTTTCCCTCTTCTCTCCATTTCCCTCTGTCCTATCCAACAACGACGACATCAACAACAACTACTACAACAATAAAAAAGGCAACAAAAGGGAATAAATAAATAATATTTAAAAAAAGAAAATAAGTAGTATTAAAAAGTAATAAAATTCTTTGCAGAGTATCCAGCACTATGTCCAGGATTTTCCAATCACTGTCTCAATTATTTTCTCTACAACCTCTGAGGTAATTGTAGAGAAACTGAAGCTTAGGGATATGATGTAATTTGATTACACTCTTTCTTTTCTCTTTTCTCTCTCTCTCTTTTTTTCCACAACTAGACTTCTCTGGAAGTTCATAGTTCTCCCAGTAGAATCTTTTTTTTTTTCCAGGTAGAGGGTGAGAGACAGAGAAAGAGAGAGACCACAGCTTGGCTCCATGAAGCTTCCATTCTGTGTGATGCTCCCAGTGATGTGAAGGGGTTCACACGTGTGTCCTCAAGTGTGCACTCTCCCAACTAAGCCTTCTCCCAGCCCCAGTTGATTAAATTCTTGTAACGAGTTAGCAAGTGAGGGGCCTGGGGGTCAGGTCACGTCATCTTCAAGAACTTGCATAAAATGGGTATACCATTAGTTAAAGTGGGTGGGAGGTGGAGGTTGGGGATTGTGAGGTGGGTGGGGGGGAGGCGGGCGGGGGAATTTACCTGAATACAGCAGAGTTCTAAGCTTTTGGCCAATGGAAGAACAAAGTCTTCCGAACTGGGTCTAAAAGGAACAAAGGGGGGAGGAAGGGGACAGCGATTGATAGCATAATGGTTATGCAATGTGACTTTCCATGCCTGAGGCTCCAAAATCCCCTGTACCACAAACCAGAGTTGAGCAATGCTGTGGTAAGTAAATAAATAAATAAGGCAGATAGACTCATATGCCTGAGGTTCCAAAATCTCAGGTTCAATCCCCTGTACCACCATAAACCAGAGCTGAGCAGTATTCTATAAATAAATAAATAAATAAAGTAAAAAAGAACAAAGGACTGGGAGGTGAGACCGAGGTTTGATTCCTAGGCTTGATTAAACATTTTCCATTTGCCACAACACATGGACAACTAAGCAGTTAGTTTTTCTACTACACAATTTTCAAAATTCTGTTTTACTGATGGTTTAAAGGGATGACTTAGTTTGGGGGACAGAAAAACCTGCATTATGTAATTCAAATAAGAAGTTCTCCATTTCTTACTGTGGAAGGGCATCTGGATATTAGCATTTCCAATTGTGCCTAAGAGACAAGACACAGATAAACACATCAGAAAGTTGACTTTTCATTATGTCCTTGAGCAGCTCATTACAATGAAACTTTAGTCCAGTTAGGGCTGAATGCCACAGAGCTAAGGCTCTGATAAAGCTACCAAATTTGAAAAGAAGATTCTGTTTCAAACATGCTGGAAATTTCAAGCTGGTATCTCCTAGGGTTTCTAAGATACAGTTTTCTCCAAATTGGCCCTTTGTGTTGTGCCCTGGGGCAGCACAGCAGTGTTGCAATTGTGTCTAATTAACCTCCTGCTAATGCAAAATGTCAGAAAGGCAAATCACCAAACTAGAGAGAGATGCTGGGTTGTTGTTATTTTCAACAGGGATAGAACTAGCTGTTTTAGATTTCAAGGCAACTGCTCTGAAATTTGGCAGGAAATTAATACATTAATAGAATATTTGCATATCAAAGAAGGAATTTAAATAGGTCACTGGTCCTTTGATGAGGTCACATTTTAATCAGGGGCTGAGAAAGAAACAGTGGTTACTATAGCTGAATATTAATTTTGGGAGGAAATTATTTTAACCAAATTCAGTGCCATGCATAATTCTGTTTTCTGCATAGCTCATGTGATTATCATAGCTGAGTTTTACTGTGTTCTATAATGTGGTAGTCAGGTGGAGAAAGCAAAAAAACAGACTCAGCTGGGTTGACCTAAAGTGTGCCATGAAATATCTCCCACATCATAGCTACTTTAGCTACTGAAACTTTATGTTCAATCATACCATATGTTCTTTACGTCAGCTGGAACTAGTATAGTGAGATTAATCTCTGTACTGCCACTACCACAAAGTTAGCTGCTTAGAGAAACATAGTCTACTGTTCTTTGTGCTATTGTTTCTCAGAAGGCTGTGTGTGTCAAGGTGTTAGCCAAAGCTGGAAATCTCATCTGAAGACTAGACTGAGGAAGGATTCATTTCCAAGTTCATTCAGTTATTGGCAAGATTTGGTTCTCTGCAGGTTGTTGAAATGGGTTTATTTATTTATTTTTTTGGTCTCTTTTTATGTGGGCCAGAGCAGCTAAAAACACGGTAACTTACACTAACCCCACCATGGAAGAGGTTTATGCTAATAAGATAGAAGATATTTACTGCAGGGGAGATAACATAATGGTTATGCAAAGACACTGTCATGCCTGAGGCTCCAAAGTCCCAGATTCAGTTCCTCACACAACTAGAGCTGAGCTGGGCTCTGGTAAAAGGAATGAAGAAGAAATAGGAGGAGGTGGTGGTGAAGGAGGAGGAGAAATTTGCATTCCACACATCTAATATGAAATTAAGATCAAACATCTATATAAAAAAACCATATATTTCAAAAAAAATAACCCAATTTTTAAAGTAGGTAAAAGATACTGTGGCCTGGGAGGTGGCATATTGGATTCTCAACCATGAGGTCCTGAGTTAAATCCCTGGCAGCACATGTACCAGAGTGATGTCTGGTTCTTTCTCTTCTGTCTTTCTCATAAATAAATAATTTAAAAAAGAAAACTAAGAAATTTTAATAAAAGAGAGATATCACTATCATTGTTGTGTGTCCTTGATAAACACGAAAGACAAAAGAAATGTATGACAGAAAAGATGTAATCAACTACTTTTAACTCTTCTATTTTTATCTCCTGAGAGCAGATATGGCAATCCGAAAATCAGTGAGAGATTAACTGTTCCTTTTCCAGGTGAAGCAGGTTAAGCGCAGGTGGTGCCAAGCGCAAGGACCCGAGTAAGGGTCCCAGTTCTAGCCCCCCAGTCACTTCACAGGTGGTGAAGCAGGTCTGCTGGTGTCTATCTTTCTCTCCCCCTCTCTATCTTACCCTCCTCTCTGCATTTCTCTCTGTCCTATCCAACAACGACAACAATAACTACAACAATAAAAAAAGGCAACAAAGCGAATAAATAAATAAATATTTAAAAAAAGGAAAGAAAAAAATTATAGGGAACTAAATGAGAAATAAAAGCAATGCTTTACTCAAGTCTGAACTGACCCCCAAAAGAGGGCTTCTCTATTAGAAAACTTGTGTGTGATGTATGCAGTAAAGAGAGAGAAGGTAAGTGAATGGACCGTCCCTTCCTTAGAGCCTGGTGCCTGTATGCACTTGGGGTTATAAGTACAGATGTTGAAGGCTTGGTATGAGGGCGAGAGAGTAGCCTACTGACAAATAGTTCTCAAGAGAATAGTACATCTTTACAGGGTCAGTTGCCAAATTAACAAGTTAAAAAAAATCAAGATATAAACTTAAATATAAATTTCAAAGAAATAACATTTTTTTTTTTACTAAAAGCATGTGCCAGGACATATTTATATTGAAAATGTTTTGTTACTTTTCTGTAATTCAAATTTACCTAGGCATCCTGGATTTAATCTGATAACCCTACTATAGGGAGATTTCTCATAATTGGTGCAGAAAATTCTGTCATCGTAGTGATTGGGGAGCAAGAATGCTGGATATCGTGATGTTAAAAAAAAAATAAAAAAACCTTATTAGGAATACCAAAGGAGATCATCAGGGACCGCAACAAGGCAGGAATACAATGACTTCAGGAATCCAGCAAATCACCAGTGAGTACAAACACCTGTGGCTTGTGGACAGAGAGGAGCCTAGGGAGAGATTAAGCAGCTGGTAACACTCCAGCAGTTTACCAGTTGAGGCACCACCTCCAGTCTGTTTCACCAACAAAAAGACAGCTGAAGGAAGGAGAGGACTACCCTAAGACGCACCAAATGCAACTGTGAGTCTCCATTGCTACTTCCCTCAGAGGCTGGAGCAGCATGGGGGAGGCCCTTAGCTAACACCAGGGGACAGAGAACTAACCAGGAAACTCAGGAGAAGATCTATACCTCCTTGGCCTAGCAATGGGCTGTGTGGTAGAGCCTTTCCATGTTATTCTCCTGATGAGAACATAGTGAATAGTTGCCTCAAAACCTACAGACTATAAATGGGACTTGTTTAGAAACTCACAGGGCCCAGCAGTGCTGCCCAGCTTGGCAGAGAAGCTGAATTGAGCCTGGAGCTTTGGATCCTTGGGGTATGAAAGTCTCTTTGCATAACCACTGTGCTATCTCTCCCCCACCCTGCTTTATCTCTTGGTCCCCTCAGATCAGGTACTAGACACTATCACCATTACTGTTGAACATAGTGTTGGAAGTTCTTGCCATAGCAATCAGGCAAGCAGGAGCAAGGAATTAAAGGCATACAGATTGGAAGAGAAGACGTCAAACTCTCCCTATTTACAGATGACATGATAGTATACATAGAAAAACCTAAGGAATCCAGCAAGAAGCTTTTGGATATCATCAGGCAATACAGTAAGGTGTCAGGCTACAAAATTAACATTCAAAAGTCAGTGGCATTCCTCTGTGCAAACACTAAGTTAGAAGAAATTGAAATCCAGAAATCAATTCCTCTTACTATAGCAACAACAACAACAAAAATATCTAGGAATAAACCTTACCAAAGAAGTGAAAGACTTGTATACTGAAAATTATGAGTCACTACTCAAGGAAGTAGAAAAAGACACAAAGAAGTGGAAAGATATTCCGTGTTCATGGGTTGGAAGAATTAACATTATCAAAGTGAATATACTACCCAGAGCCATATACAAATTTAACGCTATCTCCATCAAGATCCCAACCACATTTTTTTAGGAGAATAGAACAAATGCTAAAAATGTTTATCTGGAACCAGAAAAGACCTAGAATTGCCAAAACAATCTTGAGAAGAAAGAATAGAACTGGAGGCATCACACTCCCAGATCTCAAATTGTATTATAGGGCCATTGTCATCAAAACTGCTTGGTACTGGAACATGAATAGACACACTGACCAGTGGAATAGAATTGAGAGCTTGGCAGTAAGCCCCCACACCTATGGACATCTAATCTTTGACAAAGGTGCCCAGACTATTAAGTGGGGAAAGCAGAGTCTCTTCAACAAATGGTGTTGGAAAAAATGGGTTAAAATATGCAGAAGAATGAAACTGAACCACTCTATTTTACCAAATACAAAAGTAAATTCCAAGTGGATCAAGGACTTGGATGTTAGACCAGAAATTATCAGATACTTAGAGGAAAATATTGGCAGAACTTTTCTCTACATAAGTTTTAAAGACATCTTCAATGAAACAAATCCAATTACAAAGAAGACTAAGGCAAGTATAAAACTATGGGACTACATCAAATTAAAAAGCTTCTGCACAGCAAAAGAAACCACTACCCAAAGAGTCCCCTCACAGAATGGGAGAAGATCTTTACATACCATACATCAGACAAGAGGCTAATAACCAAAATATATAAAGAGCTTGCCAAACTCCACAACAAGAAAACAAATAACCTCATTTAATAATGGGGAGAGGACATAGACAGAATATTCACCACAGAAGAGATCCAAAAGGTTGAGAAACACATGAAAAAATGCTCCAAGTCTTTGATTGTCTAAGAAATGCAAATAAAGACAACAATGAGAGACCACTTCACTTCTGTGAGAATGCCATACATCAGAAAAGGAAGCAGCAGCAAATGCTGAAGAGGTTGTGGGGACAAAGGAACCCTTCTGAACTACTGGTGGGAATGTAAATTGGTCCATCCTCTGTGGAGAACAGTCTGGAGAACTCTCAGAAGGCTAGAAATGGATCTACCCTATGATCCTGCGGTTCCTATCCTGGGGATATATACTAAGGAACCCAAAACACCCATACCAAAAGATCTGTGTACACATATGTTCTTAGCAGCACAATTTGTAGTAGCCAAAACCTGGAAGCCACCCAGGTGTCCAACAACCAACAATGTGGCTGAGTAAGTGGGGTATATGTACACAATGGAATACTACTCAGCTATTAAAAATGGTGCCTTCACTATTTTCAGCCGACCTTGGATGGACCTTGAAAAATTCATGTTAAGTGAAATAAATCAGAAACAGAAGGATAAATATGGGATGATCTCAATCTCAGGCAGAAGTTGAAAAACAAGATCAGAAGAGAAAACGTAAGTAGAATCTGAACTGGAATTGTTGTATTGCACCAAAGTAAAAGACTCTGGGGGGTGGAGTGGAGGGGAGAATATAGGTCCAAAAAGGATGACAGAGGACCTAGTGGTTATATGGAAAACTGGGAAATGTAATGTATGTACAAACTATTGTATTTACTGTCAAATGTAAGACATTAAATCCCCAGTAAATTAAGATAAATAAAGAAATTAAAAAAAAACAACCCTTACACAATAGAGAGAATGTCACTAGAGTCACATGATTTTCAAATACTTGAATATGCCACTAAATACTCATGGGAGCATAGTATATTAAGATGGCCTAATGCATACTGAATTTAAGATTCTTAAAAATGAGATTGTAGCAACAATGTAAATTAAGGAATGATTTTATTTCATTTTGTTTACAAACAGCTAGCTTATTCATTGGTCCAGAAAACCCTATCACCTATGGCAACGATGCCTATCTTATTTAAGTCATCAACTTATCATAATTGTTTACAATTGTCACTGCCATTCCATCAGTATGTATAATACCCTTTATTATTCCTGTAATAATCAATTTGGCTATAATTCTGACCCACTAAAATATTATATTATAAATTACTTTCCATTTATTTCTCTTTTCCATTAAAATTAGGGCATTATATATATTTTTTCTTTTTGCCTCCAGTGTTATTCCTGGGGCTTGGTGTCTGTACTATGAATCTACTGCTCCTGGAGGTCATTTTTCCCATTCTGTTGCCCTTGTTGCTACCCTTATTGTTGTCGTTATTATTATTGTTATCATTGCTGTTGTTGGATAAAACAGAGAGAAATTGAGAAGGAGGGGAGACAGAGAAGGAGAAAGACAGACACCAGCAGATATGCTTCACGCCCATGAAGGGACCCCCTTGCAGGTGGGGAACCGGGATTTCAAACCAGGATCCTTACACCTGTCCTTACACTTTGAGCTATGTGCTCTTAACCTGCTGTGCTACCTGACTCCGCTTTATCTATTTTTTTTGTTTGTTTACATTCTTTTTTTTTATTTTTTATTTTTTATTTAAGAAAGGATTAATTAACAAAACCATAGGGTAGGAGGGGTACAACTCCATACAATTCCCACCGCCCAATCTCCATATCCCACCCCCTCCCCCGCTTTATCTATTTTTTTAAAGCATCTGTGTAGATAGATTATGTTACCTAAGAATTTTGTTTCAACTCCCTGGGCAGATGACCTCACCAATATCTCCTGGCATGTCACCTCTTCAGAGCCCTACCCACTAGGGAAAGATAGAAACAAGCTGGGGGTATGGATTGACCTGACAATGCCCATGCCTAGTGGAGAAGAAACTACAGAAACCAGACTGTCCACCATCTGCAGCCGATTAATAACTTTTGTCCATACTCCCAGAGAGATAAATGTTAGGGGAAGATGACCAGAGGACTCTGAACTCCAATTCCACCAGGACCCAAAGAGAGAGAAAAGAAGGGGAAAATGGTAGTCAACCTATAGTCTGTGATCTTGGGAGAACTAGTGCAGTTTCCAATGGAGGCAATGGGGACACAGAACTATGGTGATGGGAGAGGTGTAGAATTATACCCCTATTATCTTATAATTTTGTAAATCAATATTAAATCACTAATAAAAAATTGAAAAAAAGAACTAAATTTTAAAATAATTTTGTTTCAAGAAAGTAAAAAAGGGCTTGACTTTAGTAGTACCAATATCCATGGAGATTTTCAGTTTTAAAAGAAAAAAAATCCCAAATAGCAAGATAATATACACATATGGAACCTTTTTTATTTATCCCTTTCTTGTTTTTCTAAAACCCTCGAAAAGGTATAGAAATGCATTCCTTATGTCATTGCTAGAAAGTCATTGTGAATGGAGACAGAAGAAGGGACCTGATAGTGGTGCATCCAGTAAAGTGCATATATCACAGTGCACATGGACCCAGATTCAACCCCCCAGCCCCCATCTGCTGGAGGGAAACTTCACAAGTGGTGAAGCAGAGCTGTAGATGTCTAACTCTCCCTCTCTAGCTCCCCCTTCCCTCTTGATTTCTGTCTCTATCCAATAAATAAATAGTTTTCAGTTAAAAAAGAAAGAGAATAAATTACTGCATGATGAGCAATAGGGCTTATGGAGGTGCCACTACTGTGGTATTTTTAAAGTCTGTCAGTGGGTTAAATTCTTAGTCATGAATATCACAACATCATGTATTGTGACAATGTCATGATAACTTGTTGGGATATTGTACAGATGTGGTTGAGTTAGGCAGGGCCCACAAACTACCATATTTCCATGCGAGTATTATTATTTATATATCAATCTTCTGCCTTGTCTTAAAGTGACTCATCTGACACCACGTTATCCCCTCAGAGTATTGCTACAGTTGATAGGATGCTTCCACCTTCTCAGCATACTTTTGCCTCTCTCCACCCCCTTTCCTGACCAATCCCATCCCGACTTGCCACTTCCAGTTTTTATCCTATAAAGCCCACTGCTGCTGCGGATCCAGTCTCTTTTTGCCCCTTTTCACCTCGGCAACCTGAAGCAGAGAAGGGTTGCTGCGAATAGTGGGAGGTGGCCATTTTGCTAGCTCCACGTGGCCCGAACTGCTGTTCACTCACCTAACTCTGAAGTGCCTATGTGAATAAAGATTTGTGTTCCCTCTCCGCTCCCATCTCTTCTCTCTCCTCTGCAGTGCAGCCCAACAATAACTTATACAAACAAGAACAAAAAGCATTTTTGAGATATTCTACCATACATCTTTGACTTTTGTAAGATTACTTCTCTTCAGAACAAGGCAAGAACACAGCAAAAACAAAAGATTAAATATTCTATTTAGATTTCCAGCAAACTGTAAGTTCACAATGTCAATTTCATGAAAGCACATGGAATAGTAAAATATTTCAAGTCAGTAAGACTTGCAGTTTAAAATGAACTAAATTCTGGGGCCTTAGTAAGGGAATCCTTGGATTCCCACACAAATATGGGAATATTGATGGGCCTAGACCGCTGATGGATCCCTTTCAGCACCACCTCAGGTCACTTCCATAGAAACATTATCATAAGCTCTCTTGTGGGCCTTGCCTTCACCAAAAAGCAGAGATGATAAGGATAGCCCCAGTCTCCAAAGGGAGGCTGGGATATCCTGCCCTGCCACTTGAAGAAGACTGGTCTTGAAATGAGGGCAGCTTGCAATGTTCCCAGATGTGATCATGAGATTCAAGCTCAGACCAATAGGGACTCAGAGGCTATACAGGCTCTGGTACTAAATATATACATACACATACACATACACATATACATGCCTTGGGTGGGGGTGCATGGAGGTAAATAGTTAATTTTATTCATAAGATTTTTTTTTTCAAGAATGGGAGTTACTCTCTGCCCTAATCTAGCTTTTCTTGATCTTTTCTCTACTCTGACATTGTTTTCTCAGATAATATTTTAATCCAGCTTCAGTCTAGCTATCAAACGCAAGCAAAAACTACTATATTCTTGGGCCCCTGGAAACATACCTAAATTGGACTTCCTAGCTTCCTTATGCCCTGCTTTTTTGATTCCCATTCATAACCATTTGGGCTTCTATGTGGGGAACTGAGTTGCAAAGTTACTTTGGTTGTTGTCTGGTTTCACTTTATATCCTGCCACATTCCAGACACTATCATGATTCCATCCTGACTTCTCTGCGCAGACAACCACACCAATATGTGGTCCTGGAACCTCACCTCTCCAGAGCTCTGCCTCACTAGGGAAGGATTGAAACAGGCTGGGAGCATGGGTCAACCTCCCAATGTTTATGTCCAGTGGAGAAGCAATTATAGAAGCCAGAACTCCTACCTTCTGCAACCCCAAAACAATTCTGATCCATACTTCCATTGTGGGAGAAGTGATAGGAGGAAGAGGTTAAGAGGGCTCTGAACTCCAGCTCCATCAGGACCGCAGAGAGAAGAGGAAAAAGGGAAGAACATTTGGATGTAGCAATAGGATCATAAGTAGATTGCAGGGAAAGGAAAGACTAGACCTGAAAGAAAAAGGGGTCAATTGTGTACAAATGTAAACAGATAGTTGTAGAGATGACAGTTAACCTATGTCTGCATTCTTAGGAGAACTGCTGTGGCTTGCAATGGAGTGATTGGAGATTCAGAACTCTGGTAGTGGGAATGGTATGGAATTATACCCCTCTTGACCTATAGTTTTGTAAATCAATATTAAATCACTAATAACATTTTTAAAAAGTTTTTAACAGCCGCTTAAAAAATAACTAAATTTGGAATAATCCAAGCACAGAGGTTATAAAATGAACCACAGACAATAGATAAGATCATCAAGAACTGAGATACGTTATGTCACTTACATAGTTAATATAAGTTTTGTATGTGAATACTACAGAGACCAGAGGCAACAGAACCAGAGAAAAGAATTCTTTATTGATTCAACCAGACCAACAACCAAAGTAACTTTGTAACTCAGTTCCCCACATACAAGCCCACTGATGACAAGATGAGAACTATGGAAACTTTTAACTCAGGTGGATGGGGAGGTGAAGAGTAATAGGTTTTATCCACTTTATAATTTGTACCCAAGAAAAATGCAGCTGCCTTTCTTTTCACAAGATAAGGGAAGGAAATACAGGGAGAAATGTTTTTGTTTCCAAATAGAGGTGGAAAAGAAACTGGATTCTCACTGTAGTCATTTGGGGTATAAATAATAAAATTGCTCTAGAAGTCAGGTAAGGTCTAGGCTGATCTCTTTAAAATGCAAATTCAGGTGATTGGCTAGCTTTGAAAGAGATAAGAGAAGTTTTACTATCCTTTCAGATCAGAGCAATTAGCTACACCATTAAGGAAACTGACTATAGATACAATCTTTATAGTATATGGAAATGTGTCTGAGAGAAGGAGAAATCAGTCTTTCCTCTATCCTAATGTACTTGATACTTCTGTGTTTCAGAAGGGTAGGTTTTTGTTTGTTTTCTACAGGAGCACTGAGTTATCCAGGCAAGTTTTATTTCCCTTTTATGATGTCACAGTGGTTTTCTGACAACCAGGATATTATAAAAATCCATCTCTAGTCTGAGGGGAGTGGGTATGCTGATAAAAATTAGATGATTAATGTTTAGAAGAATGGCAAGACTAAGCAATATGGCTTCTGAATTGGTCAACTATTGTTGTTGCTTTTAGCTATATATAGAAAATTATCTGATCATAGCAATTGAATAAATGGATTTGTTTTCCCCTCTAACTACAAGCCTGAATATAAGTAGTTAAGGTCTACACTAAGGGCAGTCATCAATGATCCAGAATCATCCTAATGTTCAAGTGGTGCTTTGGTATATGGTTTTGTATATGGTTATAAGGAGGTTGCTTTAGCTTCAGTTTCATAAATGAAATGTGCATAAATTCTAATATGCAAGAATGCAATAAGCAAAAGTTTTATGGTGTTTTTTGTTTGTTTCTTAACTGTTCTTGGAATTGTCAGTTATTTGAAAGTTGTCCAAAGCCAGTGGATAGCTCATACATTTGCTCTAAAATGCCTGCCACAAGGAACCCCTAAATTCCAGCCCTGGCAGCATAAGGGAGCATTATGAATGGCACCAAAGGAACTTTATGTATAGTGGAACAATTATATGGTATTTTTCCTCTATGTGTCTGTATATGTCTTCCCTCTCTCTGTCTCAGTAAGTAGAGAGTGAAAAACTTGGAACTTAGGAGGCCAACCTCCTAAGTTGTACATGAGTTCATTCCCTGGAGTGTAATAAAAAATAAAGAATCATATATATATATATATATATTTTTAACTTTGAATGGAAATATATATATATCCATTCAAAGTTGGGCTGACAGGAAGTGTGAAAAGTTGAATATTGATACTAATCACATTAATACCCTGAATAGAAATAGGTCTCTTGTAGGGAAGAACACAGGGAAGGACTATCAGAACAGTAACCAAAACAGTTTCCCATCTCTTGGGCTTTAGTCTAGGGAAGGAGTGTAGGACTAAAAAGCTCCCAGGAGGTTTGTACATAGGTGGTTTAACATGAAGATTTCTGCCAGTTCCTGCCTGGAATTGCAGAGGATTGTGGTGACATTGTCTTGGGCTAGATGGGGAGGTATAGGAAGGAGGAGTGGTGTGTTTAAACAGAGACAGGACCTGAGATAAGGAGGGTGTCATTCAGAATTTCATGTCTACCCTAAATGGCACTCAAAAGGGCTGCCACGGGAATAGGGCATGTAGCAGATTAAGCGCATGTAGCGTGAAGTGCAAAGACCTGCATAAAGATCCCTATTCAAGCCCCTGGCTGCCCACCTGCAGGGGGTCTCTTCACAAGTGGTATCTATCTTTCTCTCCCCCTCTCTGTCTTCCCCTCCTCTCTCTATTTCTCTCTGTCCTACCCAACAACAATAACATCAATAACAACAATAATAACACTAATAATAACCACAACAACAATAAAAAAAAAAAGGGCAACAAAAGGGAGGGGGAAAAAAGCCTCCAGGAGTAGTGGATTCATGGTGCAGGTACTGAGCCCCAGCAACAACCCTGGAGGCAAAAAAAAAAAAAAAAAGAGTGCTGCCACAGTCAGAGGATTTAAAAAAGTAGATCCATCAGTCAGAGTAAAAGATACAGAAAATGTGGACTTGATCTCCAGAAGCTGTGTTAGACACAAGTATCAACTTCGTGTTTCTATTTAAACCCCATGAGGATAGGGCTGATAGCATAATGGTTATGCAAAAGATTTTCATGCCTGAGGCTCTGAAGTTCTATCTATCTATCTATCTATCTATCTATCTATTTATCTATCTTTCTATCACCTTCTTCCATCTATTATTTTTCTCTCTGTACCTCTTTCTTTCACTAAAATAAAATAAACAAAATATTTTAAGAGATAATAATGATAATAGTAGCAATTATAATCACAATCATATAACCATTATTTGCTATGAATATCTACTCATTGGAAAGCATGAAATAATATCAATATTCACTACTAAAGAAAATCTTGCAAGACAGATTTTTTTCTCCTCACTTTTGCATGTGAGGAAATAGAGACTCAGGGTGATTAAGACACTTTCCCAAGGTCACACAACCAGTAATTGCCAGGGACACAAACCCAGATTAGTGAGCCCAGTGGCAAAACAAGGGTCATTCATCCATTTATTCAGTTTTGGATAGAGACAAAAATAAAATGAGAGAGAAAAGGGAGACCACGAGATAGAGAGACACCTACAGCACTGCTTCAGTACTTGTGAAGCTTCCTCCCTGCAGGTAAGAAAAAGGGCTTGACCCAGGTCCTTGCATATTGTAATATGTGCTCTCCCAGATGTGTATCACCACGAGGCCCAAATTCTTTTCTGCGTGGCCCTGGTATATGCCTTGTTGCATGGAATCCAGGAAACAGTCCTTGTTCAATTGACTAAATTCTCACACTCTGAAAGTGGGATGATGCCATTAAAGAGGAGGAATGGGGTTTATCCTTTATCCCTAGACACCTTATTTCCCGTTCCTGCCAAAAAAAGACAGTGATATGGGTTCCTATATTTGGGTCTGGGCTACTGGAAAAAAAAAACTGGGTAAATTAAAAGAAGGAATAAGATTTTTCTATAGTTTCATAGTAACAGCAAAATACTCCTGATTCCTAAAAGATGCATTCAGACTTTCTAGTCCAAACACAATAAACTCTCTGGGATTTATAACCAATTACATATGCATGTGGCTTTTTTCCATTACATTCCTAGAGCTATCCCCTCTCAACCTCATGACAAGTGATATCACCCTGGAGGGGAGAACACCAGAGAGTAGAGAGATTTCATGTGTTTTAAATCTGTGTCCAGATTACAATGGCATAACTAAATCACATCAAAGTATTCACAAATGTCTAATTCATTATTTTCTTTGGATCACTGGAATGCAGCACTTAAAAAAATCCAATTTCAACTTTTGGCTTAGTTCCCAGAATGGAACTCATTGTGCCCAGTATTTTGAGTTCCTTTAGGAAGACCAGGACAGATCTCATCCTACTCACACAGAAGAAAACATGCATTGAAAATATTCAGTAGTTTTCCTCTCCCATATCTTACTCCTTTGGTCTAAATTTTCAGTTCCATGCAGTGAAAAGATAGAGGAAGAGTTTGACAGGAAGGGGAGAATGACACTATAGAATAAGTTTCTGATGCTAGCAGACAAATAAAAGTGTAAGATCCTTAAGAATCAAACTTCCCATCACTTTGTGTCTGTTCATATAAGACAAAAATAGAATATGTTATTTATTGACGTGTTTGGGAATTATATTAATAGTTGTGACTTTGTTATCAAAAGCTTTTAGTCATAGGGATTTATAACATGGCTCACACTTAAGGACAGACAATAGAGTGTCATCTTTTGTGTTGTCCCCTAGTCCCTCTAAAGTGAACCTACAAGGCATAAACTAAAACTGTCAGGGCTGAATCTGTGTGTGATAACCTGGTAGGGCATGACCCAGTGGTTGGAGGATCTGAGTACATCTGAGCTTGATGTGAGTTAGATCTGGCAGTCATGTTTTAGAACTAAGAATGAGAATTGAAGTTCTTTGGTATCAAAAAAATCTCAGACAAGTGATACTTTGATACCAAACAACTTCAATTCTCATTCTTAGTTCTTTGTACAAATCTGTCATATGAACATGGTAATTCCTAGACAAGAGAAACCAACAGCCAATTAAGAATTCAAAACAATCAGACCTGAAGATTTTTTTCAACTAATTTTTTTTTTTAATGAGAGAGGAATATAAAGAGAGAGATGAGAATATTGATCAGCTCTGGTTCATAGTGGTGCTAGAGATTAAATCTGGAGCCTAGAGTCTCAGACACAAGTCTTTTGCATAATTATTATGCTGTTCCCCAAACCACCCACTTTGGGCAGACTTAACAATTTGAAGACACAGTATTTCCTTGCCAGAGACTTTAACATCTGGCTAACAGAGACCATTTATTTCCCTCCATAGTCTTCACAGTATGTCTGTCTGTCACTCCTCAACAATAAATTACATTTTTATTCTGGTGTACAGATTCACCTTCCACTCAGACTGGAATGATAAATTGCAACCTGAAGAGTTGTAAAGGTTTTTCCAGAAAATAATTCTCACTCAAATTTTCTTCTGGCATCTTGTTTAGCCCAATGTCTGAAGCTATGATTGATTAAAGTTGGTCATAATGGCACAAAGCTGTTACTGTGATCATTCAAAGTCCCTTCATCTGAGAAAATAAATCAAGAACAACACTGTGTGGAGGAAAGTGAGGGGTCCCTGAGCTATTTCTGTGGCTGGTTAAAAAGAACAAGTTAGAGTCTCCCACAGAACTTGAGTCTTCTACTTTTATTTCATAATCGAGACAGCTACTTTTTAAAAAATGCACTGGAGTCCAGGGTCCATTGGTGAGGTCCTCTGGGGAAGTCAGGTTGGCATCATGGTAGCATCAGCAACTTGCAAAAATTAATAAAGTCGTAGGGCCCCCTCTCTTTGTCTCTTCCACTCTCTGTCAAAGAAATGCTAGCTGGAAATGGAGTCATGAAGCCACCATGCCCCCATGATAACCCTAGTAACAAAAAATAAAAATAAAATGAACAACAACAACAACAAAAAGACTACTAGTGGATAGTTTTGCTCATATGTGGAATATAGAGACTTGAAACACATAAGTAATGCAAAGTGCTTTTCAACATACACCAGGATCCCCAAGTCCCCAACCCCCATCTCAGTCTAAATTTCACTTTGTGTTTTCCCTCTCTGTCCTTTTTTCTTAAATTCTGCTTCTAAGTGAGATTATCTGGTATCCATCTCCTCTCTCTCTCTCTCTCTCTCTCTCTCTCTCTCTCTCTTAAACTAGTCAAATTGCCTCTAAGACTTTGTGAGAACTATGGTGGTTATTATTGGTGGGGTGGGAAAACAGAACTTTGGTAGTGCCTGTGGTGTACGGTGTGAGTTGTCATTGGGGTTCCACAGGCCAACTTTTTCAGATAGAAAGAGACTTGTATTTACTGTTGACTGTACAACACTAACCCCCCAATAAAGAATAAAAAATAAATAATAAAAAAAGAAAGACAGAGACTGAGCTGGAAAGACACCACATCATCGGAGCTTTTCTCAGTACAGTGGGGGCTAGACTTGAACCTAGGTTGAGTCTATGACAAAGTAAGTGCACTATCCAAGTGAACAATCTTGGCAGCCTCATACCCCTGTAAACTTACAGTCTTATAAACCACCATTAAGCCACCAAGAAACAAATCTAAAAGGAAAAAGAAAAATATTGCTGCTGAGAATAGTCAAGTTGTGCTGGCACTAAACTCTAATGATAACATGCGTAGCAAAAAATAAATGAACAAATAAATTAAAGTGAAGTACCTTGAAAGAGTTGACTGGGAGAAACCTTAAAAGTATAGGAGAGGGAGAGTGTCTGAACTTAGTCTAGATATCATTCAACTAGGTAACAGATACTGGAATGAACATTCCTTGGACCCTCCCAATCTAAACAGCTATCATATGAATGCATGTCTAACCCCAGTTAATGTACTGTGAAACGGAAGCACTGCCCAGTTAATCTTTGCCCAGACTCCTAACTTATAGATTTCTGCTCAGTAAAATTACTGTTGTTTTAAGGCATTACATTTTGCATGATTTGACCAGTGACAATAGATGACAGAATTAGGTGGACTGACTTTTGTCCTTAAAATAAAAAAAGTATGACTCTACTCTTTTGAAAAAAGATGTCCCTGATCATGTAACTGTATGACATGCAAAGAAACCACAATCAATACTTGGGAAAGAATGTAATGAATGGTGCTTTCCTGTGTTAAGAAGATTTCTGGCTGTTTTCTAAGAGAGTCAAACTAAACCCCAGTAATAACTATTCTAGTCTGCAGTTTAATTCCAATCCAATTTTCCCCTAGGCCTATCTGATGAGTCTACCCAGATAATGTGTGAGGCAGTAATTACAGTTGTACTTTATCAGATGCTGATGCTGGGTCTGAACACAGTTTGTTTTAATTGAAGATCTACAGAATTCTCAGAAATAAATCTCAAAAACCTGTTCAGCACCCTCTAGCAACCCATCTACTGTGCAGCCTACTACTAGCAGATAAGAGAAAGTTTCCAGTAACTTTTCCTATAGACTCCAGACTTTCTTGATAGTCTCTAAATTTTGTTATGCACTAGCACTAGAATTTATCTTCTGTCCTTTTTTTTTCTTTTTCTTTTTTTTTCCTCCAGGATTATTGCTGGGGCTCAGTGCCTGCACCACAAATCCACTGCTCCTGGAAGATATTTTTTTCCCTTTTGTTGCCCTTGTTCTTTTATCATTGTTAAGGTTATTGTTGTTGTTGTTGTTGATGTCACTGTAGTTGGGTAGGTAGGACAGAGAGAATGGAGAGAGGAGGGGAGACAGAGAGGAGGAGAGAAAGATAGACACATGCAGACTTGTTTTACTGCTCATGAAGCGACCCCCCTGCAAGTGGGGAGCTGGGGGCTCAAACCGGGATCCTTACGCAATACAACCCCCACTAGGTCAATACAACCCCCACTAGGTCCTCTGTTATCCTTTTCCAGCACCTGTATTCTCCCGAGTGGTCTTTCTATACAGGCTTCTTACCACCAAAAATTTCTCTGGCTTCAGACATGCCCATGAATTTACTCAGAAGATTATGATTATTATTATTATTAGGAAGCCACTGACCAAGCCTGACCACAAACCAAGACAGACATGGACAGAGTAACGATGTTCAAAAAGATTATTCACACAAGCACATAAAATAGCCATTTTTAGAAACTTACACATGTAAAGACACAGAAACTGACCCCAAGCTAGAGTGCCAGAAGTGGCCCCATTGCTTGGGTGAGAGAGACAAAGAGTTCTCTAAACTAAGGGTATTTATAATGTTCAGGGATGGGGGAAGTATTACATCTTGAGCAATATCTTGAGCAAAGCAAAGGGCACAGATTACACATTACATCTTTATTTAAACAGTACATTCTAATATCTATCTATGATGTCAGTCTTTTATTTAGCAGAGCAGGTATACATAAGCAAAATGAACTGGTAAAGTTGGGTGGTTATTTCAAAAATTTAAACTGTCACATAAATACTTATTTTGCAACATCATTCTTGTAAGTTCAGACAAGTCATCTGTGGCTGTCCAGATGACTCCAGTGTTCCTGGGAGAGAGAGAGATCAGCTTGCTTCTCAACTTTTACTGTCTTTTACTTGTAAAGCAAATCTCTAAGATGGAGGAACTCTCAGAATGGGAAGCTCTTGCTCTCAATCAGAATACCTCATTTTCAAAGTTTTAAAACTATATTGACAATTCTTTTCTTTTTAATATTTTCATACCTGAGGCACCAAAGGTCCCAGATTCAACCTTTTTATAATTTTTAAAAACATTTTATTTATCAATGAGAGGGATAGGAGGAGATAGAAAGTGTGCAGCTAGGACTGAACTCTGTACCTCATGATTTAGAGTCCCACATTTTATCCAGTGTGCCACCTCCTAGACCATTTGGCTATTCTTTGTTTTCTTTTTTTTATTATTTTTTTTAAATATTTTATTTTTATTTATTCCCTTTTGTTGCCCTTGTTGTTTTATTGTTGTAGTTATTATTGTTGTTGTCGTTGTTGGATAGGACAGAGAGAAATGGAGAGAGGAGGGGAAGATAGAGAGGAGGAGAGAAAGATAGACACCTGCAGACCTGCTTCTCCGCCTGTGAAGCAACTCTCCTGCAGGTGGGGAGCCGGGGTTCGAACTGGGATCCTTTTGCCAGTCCTTGTGCTTTGCACCACCTGCGCTTAACCCGCTGCGCTACAGCCCGACTCCCTCCATTTGGCTATTCTTTTCTAGGAGAGAGCCAACTTGCTATAGGTTTCCTCCTTTTTTTATCTTTCCAATAAACTCACTCTTTAGATCTCTAAATAAAATTAAGTTTATTTTATAATGTTTACAAAATAGAAATGTCGGAAAAAAAAAAAAGAAACAGTAAAAATAAAGAAAAAAGAAGAAAAAAAAGAACAAAAAAAAAAAAAGGGAAAGAAAATGTCAGGAGGGGGTAGACTCTCAAGCCTGAGGCCCCAAAGTCCCAGGTTCAATCCCCTGCACCACCATCAGCCAGAGCTGAGCAGTGCTCTGGTAAAAATAAATAAATAAATAAGAATAAAATGACAAATGAAGACAGTATCACTAATAATTTTGTGCTGCCACATAGATCAAGACATATAACACATTATTGAAGCAGAAAATAAATGCACATTCCTATGTCATAACCTATGTTCATATTTCCCTCATGTCCTGGCCCTACCGCAATCAGAGGTTGCTGCTGCTGCACCCACCCCCACACTCCTAAACAGAACAGCCTGAGGTCTCCCTGTCAAGATAAGAGTTATTAGGATAGAAATCCAAGTTGCCTGGAGCCAGGGAGGAATTCGGGCCAGGATGGAAGAGATAAGTTCCAGGCTGTAGAGCTGAGTTGCTTTGAGTTAAAGTAAAACCAACCCTGACTGAATCCCTGTAAAGCTAATTCTTGTCCTGCTTGTATGTAACTAAAATGTAAACATGCCTGTAAAATCCTATAAAACTGGAAGTCACCCTTATGAGAGGCACAGAGAAATGACTGAAATAAATCAGTTCTCTTGCACACCAGTGTATAACATCTCTCTTTCTCACCTCACCCAGCTCTGGTCTTGGGTTTGGGGATGAATTTCGGCAACATTATGAGTAACGTTTATTTCACCTCATATGACACTGTCTCAATGCCTTTCCACCCTCCCATGCATTATCATCTATACACTTACCTTAGCGTTTATCTGTCTGACATCCTTATTTATAATAAATGGATTTGTAAGGGAGTTGGGGGGTAGCGTAGTGGGTTAAGCGCACATGACACAAAGCGCAGGGACCAGCATAAGAATCCCGAATCCCCACCTGCAGGGGAGTCACTTCACAAGTGGTGAAGCAGGCCTGCAGGTATCTGTCTTTCTCTCCACTTCTCTGTCTTCCCCTCCTTTCTCCATTTCTCTCTGTTCTATTCAACGACATCGATAACAACCATAACAATAAAACAAGGGCAACAAAAGGAAATAGTTTTAAAAATCTTTAAAAAAGTAATAATATGGATTTGTATTTGGAAGCACAAATAACATTGTGTTGTTTGTTTTAAATTGTATATGAAATCTTCCTGCATGTATTTGAAAGTGCTCAAAGCAAACTTCCTCAAGATATTCAGGACAGACCTCCACAAAATATGTTACATTGGCATTCAGATCATTTCAGTCTGACGTCAGTGGATGCTCTTCAAGTACACAAACCTTTTAATACTTGCTTAATTACCTGGAAGAATGAAAATTGGGATTTTTACCAGCATTACAGTTATCTCCTCAAAAAGCCTAAAATCTAGCAAAAGCTATATTAATTTTTTTTGTTTGTTTTTAGAGCTTAGAATAATCACCCTTCTCCTGTATGAAAAGAAGAAGAAGAAGAAGAAGAAGGAGGAGGAGGAGGAGGAGGAGGAGGAGGAAGAGGAGAAGGAGAAGGAGAAGAAGAAGAAGAAGAAGAAGAAGAAGAGGAGGAGGAGGAAGAAATTAAAGCCCTTGACTCTCTGCAGGGATATAAATTCCAGCACCTCACTTGGTGAGTGCTCTTGCCTAGACTCAGATCCCCTTCACAGCCCTGAACCTCTGTTGTCTTTATTAGGGATGCCCCAAGGCAGCCTGCAGCATTGCTATTATTAAGGGTTTGCCTCTTGCAACAGCTGTGGATTTCCACTATTTTTCTCTGAGCATTATAAAAGCAGTTTATTTTATCTTATGTAACATGCTGGGTTTTTGTTGCAGGAGTTTTTCAAACTATAATCTGTGAAATTTCTGGAAGTAAAAGTTGAACGTTTTCCTAAGTATTTTAAATACACAGTGCTCATCATAAGCACAGTCATTTCCCATTATAACCTTGCAGATATTTTGTAAAATGCCTGCTGCAATTTTCTCTCAAGGTGTGCCAGTTTATTCTAAACAACTTTCTTTCGATGTTAATAGGCCTATGTGATTTTGTGTGTGTGTGCATAAATGTATTTTGTAGCTTTCAACAGAGAATAACAGTGTAAGCCTAATAGGTAAAAACAAAACATCATTAGCAGACTATCTTTATTAGGATAAAAGCAGAGAAAAAAGTCTTCCAGAGGTAAAAGGGTGATTTTTGAAAAGTAAGGGGACAGAAAGTAGGGCAGTTAGTGTAATGGTTATGCCTGAGACTCCAAAGTCCCAGGTTTACTCTCCTGCAAATACATAAGACAGAGTTGAGAAAGAGAGACAGAGAAAGCAAAAAAAGAGAAAAGGAAGGTAGGAAAGAAAGGAGGGGGAAAAGGAGGGAGGGAGGAAGGAAGAAAGGAAAAAAGGGAGGGAGTGAGGGAGGGAGGAAAGACAACACAAACTTCAAGCTGGTTAGGTCCTATTTAGCAAAAGAACATTTCTAAGTAAGAAAGACTAATATTAATATGAGGAGGGGCCACTGGTAATAGGGGGAATGATGATCATATGAGTATGACTTGTATTTAGCAACAAAATGCAAAACCAGTTTAAAAAGATACTTTGTGTTTCACATAGTTTTACTTATAATAGCCAAGAGCTGGGAATAACCCTAGTTTTACCATTAACATAGCAGTGTATTTTAAAATCTGATGTAAAAACACACAATGGGATATTACTCAGAGAAGTTTAAAGATGAAATCCTGCCATTTGTAAAATCATGGGAGGACCTGGATGGTATCCTGCCTAGTGAAATAGGTCAGAAAAAGAAAGACAAACACCACATGGTTTCACTCATGTGTAATAAACCAAAGAAACCAAACAAGCAGACAAGCTGAATAAAATAAAACAACAAGACTTTTAGGTTACAATGTCAAATTTGTTGTATTGCGTCACGAGGGAGAGAGAAGAGAACAGGAACTCATGGCAGAGTGGCAACACAAATCTTTATTAACACAGACACCCCAGAGTTGTGTGTGAGCACAGTGGTTTAGGCCATGAGGAGCTAGCAAAATGGCCACCTCCCACTATGCCCACCAGACCTTCTCCAGGTCTTCTCTGGGTCAGGACGCAGAAGACAGAGAGAGAGAGAGAGAGAGAGAGAAGGAGGGAGGGAAGGAGAGAGAAAGAGAGAGAGAGAGAGAGAGGGAGAAAGTGGAAACAGGAGTGACTTTTATAAGAGAATTCCGCAAGTGGCAAGTCAGGACGGAATTGGCTAGGAAAGCCAATTCTACTCTACTCTAGAGAGGCAAAAGGCATGCTGGGAAGGTGGAAGCGTCCTTATCAACTGTTGCAATGCTTTTAACTGAATTAGCAATACCCTGAGGGAATAACATAGTGGGGATATTTCAGGCAAAATGATTATGTAAGCAGAGCAGGGGGGCTGGTTTTAAGGCCCAACAAAATTAATAGTAACCAAAAGCGTAGGGAGAAAGAAGGTTGATAAGACAGACAAAATTGAGCCAATGTATGGTGAAGGATGAAATTAGAATTTTAGTGAAACAGACATGATGGGCCTAGACCTCGAATAAATCTCTTTCTCCATTGTTACTGGTCATCTCTATCAGGAACAACAAAACAGACCCCTTTGTGGGCCCCGATAGGACCTTGCCTTCAACTTGGATCAACAATGGTAGAGAATGTTCCATCCTCCAAAGGGAGGCTGGACAACATACTCTATGCTACACCTGAGGAAGATGGGTCAATACTGGGGCAGCTTGAAATGTTCCTGCTTATGACCACAGAATGTGAACTTGGATCTACAGGGATGCAGAGGTCACATAGGTCCCTAAGCTGAATATGGGCCCCAGATCACATCAAATCAATGGAGTTTATAGTCAACAGTATTTATACACCTTTCCAATATTTGGGAGCTACTCTCTTCCCTGATCCAGTTTCTGGTCCTTTTTCCAGCCATGACATCATTTCCCCAGATAATAACTTGGATCCATCTGCATATCAGATGTCAGGCTTAGGGAAAAAGAAAAAAACAACTAGTATAGCCACAGGCCCTTTGGAATATAACTAAAATATGCCTACTAGCTATATACAAAACAGAGACCCCCCCCCAACTCTTCATCTGCATTACTCCAGCCTTTAGGTTCATAATTATGATTAGTCAACAACTTGTTTGGCTTTATATGTTAACTCTCTTTTCAGCCACCAGACTCCAGATGCTACCAAGATGCCAAACAGACTTCCCTGTTTGGCATCATGACTTCCCTGGACATCAGACTTCCCTGGACAGACAACCCCACCAATGTGTCCTAGAGATCCAATTCCCCAGAACCCCACTAGGGAAAGAGAGAGAAAGGTTGGGAGTATGGATCAACCTGCCAATGCCCATGTCTAGCGGGGAAGCAATTACAGAAGCCAGACCTTTCACCTTCTGCATCCTGCAATGACCTTGGGTCCATAGTCCCAGAGGGTTAAAGAAAAGAAAAGCTATCAAGGGAGGGGATGGGATACGGAGTTCTGGTGGTGGGAATTGTGTTGTACCCCTCTTATCCTATGGTTTTGTCAGTGTTTCCTTTTTATAAATAGAATAAATAAATAAATAAAAATAAAGAATTTTAGTGGTGAGCCTAAAGTAGTTGAATACATAATGATATATATTACCAAAGTACTGTTCATCTCTAGCTGCTGGGATGCTAGGAATTAAACATGTGACCTCAGAGTTTCAGGCATGAAAATCTTTTGCATAACAATTATGCTATCTCCTCAGTGAAACACATATGATCTTTTGTAGTGCACAGTTGGAATTTACATAATTTCATACTGTGGTGCTACTCCAATTTAAAAACTTTAACACATCAATAATAACTTTCAAAATAGACTCTGCTATTTTGAATTAGTAAAATATGAACCAAGGCATTTGTCATTATTGCATAGTTTCAAGCAGTCATTTACTAGGGAATGTTTAATTGGCTCTTAGAGAAAAGATGGTTCTTGTGCTTTGCCAGTTTCCACAGTGTAAATTTGTTCACCATAGCTGATTTCAAACTACCACTGTTACACTGATTGCCTAACTGAAAAGAGATGTATAGAGGTCGGGACAGTGGTGTGCTTGGTGGAGTACACATGTTACAATTAACAGGGACCCAGGATCAAGCCCCCAGGCCTCATCTGCAGGGGGGACTTTCTACCAGTAGTAAAGTTGTGGTACACATGTCTCTCTTCCTCTCTACCTCCCCCTTCCCGCTCAGTTTTTCTCTGTCTCTATCCACTAAGTAAAAATTAAATGTTAAAGAAGAAAGAGATTTAATCAGTTTTATGAATCTATGTTCAGACTTTCCGTGAGTTGTTGCCAGCGGGCTTGGCGTGCTGCATCCAGGGAGGCAATGAGATGGTCAGCCACATCTGGGTCGCCCGACTCATCATACTGCTTTAGTAGTTGCTCACATTCAGCATCAAGACAAGGCATATAGTTAGCACGTCTCTCACGAGGAGTAGCTTGGGAAGCTGCTTTGAAGATGGCTTGGCGGAAGCACCTGCAGGAATCTTCAGAGGGCATAGAGTTAATTGGAATTGCTGGAATAGATCTGTTGGTAAGATCACTGAACAGACGCCAGTTTGCTTTCCAAAAGTTCCATCTTAGTTTCTCCGAGCACAGAATCAGTGGGAGCTGGAGACCAATGTGGATGATAGCTGGGCGGTGATGACTGTGCGGGAAGATCTTGAGAACTTGTCTCTTAGCGGGAAAGGCTTGGCCGTTGACTGTGCTAATCCAGCACAGGTCGGGTGATGAGTCTTTATTCCATCTAGCACTGTGAAAAGAGCCTGGCTGTTTGGGATCGTATAATAGGAAGAGGTCATTCATTCGCTGAAGCCCAGTCAGCTAAGATAGAGCCGTCAGCACGAGTGGAGGAATATCACCAGTCTTGGTTATGACTATTAAAGTCTCCAACGTAAATGGCTGGGTGATTCGGGCTAGGCAGGACCTCATTATCCCATGAGGCACTGGGAGGCTTATATATGTTAATGAGCTGAATAGTTCCAATAGTAATGGAGTCATAGAAGGTCGAAGAGGCCGTATGGTAAACGTCCGCAAGACACGATGTGGCGTAGATGGCTCGGCCGTGTTTAGGATGGAGATTATAGCATATTAAATCGAATCCACTGATGGTGAATCGAGCAGCTTCGTTGACTGCTATATGTGTTTCTTGTAGGCAAATAACATCTGCCTGATGCTGTATCGCCAATTGACCAATAAGAATGCGTTTGGCAAAGGACAGCCCCTCAACATTAAGTTGGAGGACTCGAAGAGCAGGACCGACAGCTTGAAAGCTGTCAGGAGCTGCTTGTTGCTGGTTTTGAAAGTGACTGGGATCCATGTGGATTCAGTTGGCTAGGAAGGATTGTCAGTTTCCCCAATGAATGGGTACTCACAGGATGCACCACGAGAAGGTCGATCCAATGAAGTCTGAACTTCACCCACTCAAGTAGGAAGGCCTGGAAGCTTCTTCATAGTCTGGGTGCCGGTAGCCAACCCTCTCCCGTCTCCCATCCTCCTGTATCTCCAAACTCAGTGGTCAGTCACCTAATTCAAGTTGGACGTGCTAAGATCGACCCAGTCTGGAAAAGAGAAATTTCCCATGAGTGGTCATCCCACTTCCATTTATCTTGTCCATCTCCAAAACTCTCTCCCTTTACACTGTCTGAACTAGAAGACGCTTTGAAGAGGGTTAAACCAGGAATGGCTGCTGGCTATGATAACATCACCCCAGAACTCATTCTTAACTTGGGCCCCACGGCAAAGAAGTGGCTCACTACATTCCTGTCCCACATCTTGGAATCTGAATCTATGCCCAAAATATGGCGTCGTGCGAAGATAATAACAGTTTTGAAACCAAAGAAAGACCCAACACTGGCTGCCAGCTATAGACCAATTTCTCTCCTCTCCATGTGTTACAAACTCCTTGAAAGGCTGCTTCTGTCACGAATTTCTCCTCTTACAGAGAAATTCCTATCACCCGCCCATGCTGGTTTCCGCCCAGGAAGATCTACCTGCGAACAAGTCCTGGCCCTCTCAACTTACATTGAAAATGGATTCCAGAACAACTTAAAGATGGGTGCTGTCTTTGTTGATCTCACAGCAGCCTATGACATGGTCTGGCACCGTGGTCTCCTAGTCAAGATCTCAAGATGCCTGCCTCCATGGGTGGCCAACACTATATAGTTTCTTCTCCAAAACAGAAGATTCTGGGTGCATCTGGGTGACAAGTCTAGTAGATGGAGACTTGTCTCAAGTGGCCTCCCCCAGGGCTCTGTTCTGGCTCCTACGCTATTTAATATTTACATCAATGACCTTCTAGAAACTTCTTCAAGGAAGCTCATCTACGCTGATGACATCTGCTGTGCAACTCAGGCATCCAAGTTTGACATCCTCGAGGAAACACTCACGAAAGACATGTCTCTGATATCTGTTTACTGTAAAAACTGGCGACTAATCCCTAGCACTGCAAAAACGGTATCATCTGTTTTCCATCTACACCATGCCTCGGCCTCACGTGAGCTTAATGTTCAGCTTGATGATACAAGAATCCAGCATGAAGCCTAGCCAGTCTATCTTGGCGTTACTCTCGATCGCACTCTGTCATTTCACGAACATCTCATAAAAACTGCAGCAAAGGTGGGCGCAAGGAATAACATCATTGCAAGACTGGCCAGCTCCTCATGGGGCGCGAGCGCTGTCACACTACGATCATCATCTCTGGCATTATGCTATTCCACTGCAGAATACTGTGCCCCAGTATGGTTCCGTAGCCCCCATGTCCACTTGGTCGACTCCAAATTATATTCCTCCATGAGGATAATTTCTGGAACCATCCGTTCCACCCCGGTTCCATGGCTGCCAGTTCTTAGCAACATCGCCCCGCCAGATATTCATCAGGATGCGGCATCATCTAAGTTCATTTCCCACGTCTACGCTCGACCGGACTTGCCAATATACGCGGATATCTTTGCCCACCCTGTCCAACGCTTGATGTCTCGTCACCCAATCTGGTCCCCTACGCCTACACTGAACTTCTCTGTTCCAGACTCTTGGAAACAGAGTTGGCAGTCAGCTGAGGTAAAGAACAAACACCTCATCACAGACCCCTGCAAGCGTCAACCCGGCTTTGACCTAGCACGTTATGATTGGGCCCTCCTCAATCGCTATCGAACAGGCCATGGCCGGTGCGCCGCTATGTTCCACCGCTGGGGAGCCAGAGACGACCCGAACTGCCCCTGCGGCTACAGACAATGACCCACATAGTCAACGACTGCCACCTCTCCAGATTCAAAGGAGGTCT
This sequence comes from Erinaceus europaeus, assembly GCF_950295315.1. Lineage (NCBI taxonomy): Eukaryota > Metazoa > Chordata > Mammalia > Eulipotyphla > Erinaceidae > Erinaceus > Erinaceus europaeus. Next base: position 32,502,044 of record NC_080172.1, on the reverse strand, counting down.
TGAAACTTTACATCAGGCTCAACCTGACGCTGTTGACTGGCTACGGAAGAAGGGCAAACGCTAGAAGAAGAATGAATCTATGTGGTTCAAAGAGAGTTGTCTAATGCAGTAGGTTTTTCAAGTTCAGTGAAGAATTGTATAGTCATGTGATGCTTAGATAATGACAATACATCTGAGAAATGTGTCATTCTCTGATTTCATCTGTATACAGTCATCATAGGGTATATACCTACACAAATTGAAAAGATATACCCTACTATATACGTAGGCTATATAAAAGACCCACCATGTATAGATAGATGGTTGTTGGTCTACACTTCATCTATTGTGGATGATCCATTTAGATCCTTTTTGTATTATTGAGGATGCTGCCACCAGGTGGTGAGAGATGCTTTGATCCTATAATATTTAAGTTTTCAGAAAAATCAAAGAAATTCATGTTATTTTCCAGTTTATTTTAGTGGAAAACATAATTTCAAACTCTTTATTTTTTATTTTCATTCTAATTCAATCTTGTAGAGATAGTTAACATTTTTATAAGAGGCCAGTAGCATAACGTGTACAAAATCAGAATCCTGATTTTGAATTTGGTCTCTAGCCCTGCCAAGCATTGTGATTTGGAGCTAGTGGTTTTATCCTGTATCTTACTGTTTCATAACCTGTGAATAAGTATGGCTAGTTGTCACAGTAGCTGATAGTCCAAGTAAGGAGGTTTATATAAACATCTTTGAGAGAGTACATAGCTCCCAGTGAAGAACAATATAAATGCATTAAAATGTTAACTGGGGAGTTGGCTTAGCTGCAAAGAATCAAGAGAACTTAGCAGTCTAACATTAACAGAGTAGAATGACTTAGAAACAAGCAAAGGCTTGCAGGACAAACAAGCAGATCTTACTGATTTTACTCTTACTGGTTTTATCTCAGTTTTCTCATATGTAAAATAAGCATCATAATAAATTATAGCATTGTTATAAAGATTAGCACCAATACACACAGAGCACTTAGGTTTTTCTTTTTATGATTTGTGTGTTTGTTTGTTTATGAGAGAGAGAGACCAGAGAACACTGGTCAGCTCTGACATGTAAGGTTCCAGAGTCTAAACTTTTGGCCTCTTGGACCTCAGACATGCAAATATTGTGCTCCAAATGGGCTAAGTTTTCTCCTCAGGCCCCATATAAAGCATTTATAGCAGCACTTTAATGTACTCTGTAGACATTAGCTATAAGTATCTTTTAAGGCATATGTGGTGTTAAGAAGGGTATGTTGTGATCTAGTCACTTACCCCAAAAATAAAAGCATCACCAAGGGTGACAGAGAGCCCTAAATGTGTTAATTAAAAAATATATTCATTTATTAATGAGAAAGATTGGAGGAGAAAGAACCAGTCATCACTCTGGTACATGTGCTGCTGGAGACTGAACTCAGGACTTCATGCTTGAGAGTCTAGTGTTTTATTTACGGTACCAGCTCCTGGACCACTAAGTGTGCTTACTGCCTCCATTATTCTGGACTCGAGAAACAGGGAGGCATTAAACATAGAGACATTTATTGGAATAACTCAAGGGTCTATGGCCATACCACCCCGAATACACCTGGTCTCATCTGGAATTAACTCAAGGGAAAGAAGGACAACAAGCAAGGAAATAAGTTATTGCCTGAAAAACATCATTTGATACCTTTTTTAATAATCAGCTTCATACTGTTATATAGTTTAATATTTTTCTGGCTGATCCATCAAGGTATATTAGGGATTGTCTTCTAGTTTGTCTTAAATAATCTCTGGGAGATACATTACTGCTAGTGACTCCACTGTGTGCTACAAACATCTGGGGTCATAAAACATTCTCCTGTGTAGGAACTGGTTTAATTCATCTCAGGCTGAACCTGAATATTTGCCCTTTTGTTTTTGTTTTTGCTTTTTCAAATGACCATAATATATCCATATACTTCTATCCTAGAGGATTGTTTCCACATCAAATCAGAATTCATTAAACCCCATTTCTCACAGCTGCTAGCTCTGACTGCTTAAGCATGATAAATAATTACAGTAACTGTCCTTTTTCTTAACACTCCACTGAAATCATATTTTTATTTCTTTCTTCCACTAAGCAAAAAAAAAAAAAAAAAAAAAGGAGGAAGAAAAAACAAACTTAATTTGCCAACATATTTCTCTTCATTCAACCACTTTTTATTGAACATCTGTTATAGAACAAGTATTTTCTTGGGTTCTGCGGATTACTTGATGAATTAATGTGGATTTTACAGCCTAATAACCAATACACAGGAAGACATAGGAGTAAGATTTCTGTTTCCAGGATTTGAATGTCTTTGGGAAATGTAATTAACAAACTTGTCAGTCTTCCGTGCTTCAATATACAATACAGAATGATAGTCTGGAATACCTAGAAACTACTGATATGTAGAGAGAAATATCTAATTTAACTTCTTCATATCAGAATCAGGCTTATAAAATGCCAGGTATCTATCAATGTATTCTTTACCCTTATATTTTCATGATGGTACCAAGAGTGAGCAGTTTGTAATAGCCCAGACCCAGAAACAGCCCAGATGTCCAATGACAGATGAAAGGCTAAGAAAGTATGGTATATATTCACATTGAATACTACTCAGCTGTTAAGATGATTAATTCATTTCCTTTGCCTCATCTTAGGTGGACCATGAAAGAATCATATTAAGTGAAATAAGCCAAAGGTTTATTATTAGGTGGAACCTAAGAAACAAGGGCAGAAAGAAACTTGGACTAGGTTTAACATGTATCAAAGCAAAGGACTCTGAGAAAGGAAAGTAGAAGGGAGGGCTGGGGATGGGTTGGAGAGGGAGTGTTAGGGGTCCTGGTGCATGATGGTAGAAAATAAGGGGGCCAGGCAGTAGTGCAGTAGGTTAAGTGCACATGGCGCTAAGCACAAGGACTGTAGTAAGGATCTTGGTTTGATCCCTGGGCTCCCCATCTGCAGGGGGGTCGCTTCACAAGCAGTGAAGCAGGTCTGCAGGTGTCTATCTTTCTCTCCACCTCTCTGTCTTCCCCTTCTCTCTTGATTTCTCTCTGTCCTATCCAACAACAACAACAACATCAATGGCAGCAATAACAATAATGACAACAAGGGCAACAAAATGGGGAAAAATGGCCTCCAGGAGCAGTGGATTCATAGTGCAGGCACAGAGCCCCAGCAATAAAAAAAAAAAAGAGCTTAAGTTGGGGGGTAAGAGTGTTTAGAAGATATCATGAGGAGATGAGAAATTGTATCCATGTGTCAACAACAACTATACTGTAAACCATTAACCCCTAAATAAAATTATATAAAAATAGTACTGGGTCAAGGATCCTCACTACTCTGGCCTGGGTTGTGAACACTAATAATATGAGACAAAGTACAATAAAGGAACACTAACGGAAAACAAGTTGCATTCTCATACATTATGTAATGTTTGGTCTGTGTGATCAACAGGATATGGCAGAAATGATAATATGTCACTTCTTTCTTTCTCTTTTTTTTCTTTCTTTCTTTCTTTCTTTCTTTCTTTCTTTCTTTCTTTCTTTCTTTCTCTTCTTCTTTTGCCTCGAGGATTATTGCTGGGGCTCGGTGCCTGCATTATCAATCCACTGCTTCTGTGCCACTTTTTTTTTCCCGATAGGACAGAGAGAAATTGAGAGAGGAGATGAAGAGAGAAAGATAGACACCTACAGACCTACTTCACTGCTTATGAAGTGACCCCCCTGCAGATGGGAAACTCAGGGCTTTAACCAGGATCCTTGCATGGATTCTTATGCTTCATACTATGTGCACTAACACCTGGCCCCCAGTATGTCGTTTCTAAAATTGGATTATAAGTGACCATGGCTTCCACATCTGTCTGTATGTCTCTGTTGCTATTTCTGTTTCTGTCTCTGTTTCTCATTCTCTCTCTCTCTTCATTTACATGTTTTCTCTTTCTTTCATTATTCTCTCTAAAGGAAGCCAACTGCCGTGTTGTGAGCAGCCTCTGAAGACATGCACATAATGAAGAATGATATTTTCTGCCAATAATCATACCAGTGAGATTGCATTTATGCCCTCACCTCAATCAACCTTTAAGATGGTTCAATGGCTTAATTACAACTTCAAGAAAGGCAATGAGTCATAACCAGACCACTAAGTTATTCCTACTTTCCTTATTCACAAAAACTGAGAGATAATAAATGTTTGTTGTCATAAATTACTAAAGTTTAAAATATTTTGTTATGTAGCATATGCATATTTATATTTTAGAAATCTTAAGCACACTGCTAGTATCTCCAATCCCAGTCTTTTTTCATTTCCTTATTTGTATGCTTTCTGGTTTGTCATTCCTATTCTTTTTTTTTTTTCTTTCTTTTTTGTTGTAATAAAAGAATGTGAGTGATTTTTTAAAATTTTCCTTTCTTATATAAAGTGTCATATGCAACATATGTTCTTTTGAAGTTGCATCTTCTATTTAGTATTATGTCCCTGGAAATAACTCCATATAATTTCAAAAATATATTTGCTATCTTGCATATATATATATCACTGGAGCTTGGTACCTGCATGACTCCACAATTCTGGGTAGTCACTTTTTCCTTTTCTTTTTCTCTTAGATAGCTGTTGTTGTGCAGGATGCGGAGAAGAGAGAGAGGAGGTCCGGAGCGAAGAGGGAACATAAATCTTTATTTGCGCTGGCACCTCAGAGTTGGGTGCTAGAGAAGCAGGTTGGGCCACCGTGGAGGTAGCGAAAATGGCCACCTCACGCAGTAACCTTTCCTGTGTCTGAACACCGAAGTGGAGCACTGGCAAAAGAGCGAGGTGCAGAAGAAGGGCTTTTATAGGAGCAGCTTTCGCGAGAATGGGAAGGGGGAGGAGTAACCATAGCACTCCAGGGTAGGATAATAACTCTCGTGAGAATGGGAAGGGGGAGGATTGACCAAAGCACTCCAAATATCAGGGGGAAATAGACAATGCCCTGAGGGCACAACATGGCGAAACAGGCACTCCAAGAATGTCCCAACTCTCGTGGGAACTAGCAGTAGCCTGAGGGGACAACATGGCAGATGTGACTGCATCTGCACAATTTCCCAGCATCTCCCCCTTTCCTTTTATCTAATGCCCTGGGCAACAGTGTGTAAAGTCTATGAACTACTCAGGGTCATTCTATGAAAAACCAGCAACGTGAAGGGAAGGAAGCTGCTGTAAAATTGTCTAAAGTGTCCAAAGGGTATACCAGCAAGTCCGATAGAAGTCTCAGTCCAAAGTAGGCGACAAGGGGGAGAAATGGCAGTGGACAAAATGCTGCATGAGGAAGGTCAGCCTCTGGAATTCTGCTTTTCTATAGTGAGCTTGAACCACCAAAACGTGACAGGTCAAAGCAGAAGCAGGAAAGGCAGACAGGCAATAAAAAAGTTCTGTCTTTGGAGTCTGTGAATCAGGTTCTTCAGATCATGTCAGGTGACATCTAGGGTTTCGGGGGGTTTGTGCCACTGTAGTCGTGCCATCTAGTGGGTGATGTCAGGGTGTGCAGGGGTCCAGATGGTTTTTTTTTTTTTTTTTTCAGGATTCCTGTGGAAGAAACACAAACAATCTGCTTCTCGTGGTTAGCAGGGCATCTGATTTGAATGTTTTATAGAAAAAGAGGTTTGGTGCCTTTGCCAACTGAGTATTGGGGGATGTATCTTTCCTATTCATTTATTATTATTATTTTATATTATTTGTCATGGTAGTCAGCCGTTATCTGGAAGGTCCTGGGTGATTCATGGGGAAAAAGAACTTATCTTTTAACAAGGACTCTAAAGTGTAGGGAAACGAGATCTGCGCTGGCAAAAGAGCGAGGTGCAGAAGAAGGGCTTTCATAGGAGCAGCTTTCACGAGAATGGGAAGGGGGAGGAGTGACCAAAGCACTCCAAATATCGCGGGAAAATAGACAATGCCCTGAGGGCACAACATGGCGAAACAGGCACTCCGAAAATGTCCCAACTCTCACGGGAACTAGCAGTAGCCTGAGGGGACAACATGGCAGATGTGATTGCATCTGCACAATTTCCCAGCAGATAGCAGATGAAAGGCAGAGAGAAGTAGGGAGAAAACAGAGAAGAAAGAAAAATGAAGACTCCTATAACACTGTTCTACCACTTGTGAAGCTTCCTTGCTACAGGTGAGAACCAAATATTTTCCATTTTTATAATTACATAGTACTGCATTGTGTGTTCTATAGTTTATGCCTGGATAGTTAAGAAGTTTCCTGCAAAAATTTGTAGTAGGGCACCAAAGTAAAAACCCTGGGTGGAGGGTGACGGTGGATGTTCAGCTTCATGGTGCGGGGTGGTGGTGGGGAATGGGATGGGACACAGTCTTTTGGTGGTGGGAATGGTGTTTATGTACACTCCTATTAATTTGTGTTCATATAAATCACTAAGTAATATGAAAAATATAAAAAATAAAAATAATAAGAAAAGAAGTTTCCTGCAAATAATGTTCAAGTACTGGAGGTGTATCTTCAGGATAAACTCCTAGGTATAAAGTTCCTAGTCAAACGGTAAGTGTATGAGTCATTTTGTCTAATAATGTCAAATTTATATTTGGCTTACATTCTTCCCAGCAGTATATAATAGTATCTACTTCTTATCAACAGAAGGTGCTATCCAGCTTTTGAATGTTAAGTATTTTGTTGAGCAAGAAATTATTTCTCACTATAGTTTCACTTTGTATTTTTCTGATTGTAATAGTGAACATAATATTATATATTCAAGAGTCAGTTTTATATCTATTTTTGTGAACTATATGCTTATGTCTTTTTTGGTCAGGTTTTTGCCATCTTTTCCTCTATTGTTGTAGTCATCTGAGCCAGATGTGGCAAACCACAATCATACTCTATTTTGCAGGAGCATAACTACTCACTGAATACCTTCCTCCACCCCCACCCCTATTCCCAACAAGAATTATTAAAGGGCATGGAACACTATTTGCCAGATCATTTGATTTTTTTCAAAATAGATAGGAATCTGAATTTTGTCCCGCAGTCAATTGTTATAATTTTGGAAACTAACTCAATATTTTAAACATTTTGGGAGTCAAACAATTAATAATGAGGGCTGTATTAAATCCATTTATAAAACTGACCGCCTCCTATGACTGTGATTACCAAAATAAGATAACTGATGTTCAGAGATCTGCAGAAGGATCATCAAAGTGTTCTATGTCAATTATGATTCCTAACACTCCCTTTATCAATTATAATTAAAATTCAACTATGATTCCCCAAACTCCCGTTATCCTAAGTAATCATTGAACTCTTTTCATCATTATATATTCAAATAATTTCTTTGAAATTAAAAGTGGTTTAAATAGGTTAATCATTTCTCGAGACAGTTGCTTTTCAAATAATAACAAAAACTACATTTCCTTTTCTTCTTGAAATCAAATACTACAGGGCAGATTTTTATTCATAGTTCCTCTACCAAGACAAGGTATAATTTATCAAGCTTCAATAACATTTGATGTATGGCTTTTGATAAAACATCTGCCAAGAGATTAGGGATATGTTATCTAGATAAATAGTTACTTGCAAGTTGAAAAGCAAAGGTTCTTCTCAATTAACTTATATAACACTAGACATTTATGTAAAGTAGTTGCTTCACAGTTTGACATCAGGGCAAATATTATTAATAATAAATCTATCTTTCAGGTATATTGTAAAGCATAATTAATTACTCTTGAGATAAAGAGTGCTTTGTATGTAGAAATTACTTCATAAATCCCAAGTATGATTCCTCATTATAACCTTGAATACATTTGACATTAATCAAATGTGAGATAATTTGAAATGGCTGAGGAGTGGTATAGATAATGTATTTAAGACTCAATGATTCTAGCAAAATAAAAAGGAGTTGTGAAAACAGTCTCACAGTTTTTAAGCTAAGATTGATCCAAAACAGTTTTTAAGCTAAGATTGATATTGTATAGGGACATAGTAACACTGTGGGGGAAGAATGAAAGATTTGGCTAGTGGCCCAGAAGATTGCACTGGGACTAGAGCACTGACTTTGCAAGCACAGGTCCTGGATTTGACCTCCAGTATCATATGTGCCAAGGGGATGTTCTAGTTTTCTCTCTCTCTCCTCTATCTTACAAACAAACAAACAAACAAACAAACCTTTAAAAAATGTGTGGGACTTTAAATTTTTTTTTTTAAATTTTAAGAATTTACAGATTTGGCTATTTAACTACTGCTCTGGATTAAAGTGAATATATATATACATATATAATCTAAGTTATTTTTATTGGGGGTTAATGATTTATAGTGCAGTTGCAGATACATGGGTACAATTTCTTATCATGCAACAGGGCCTCAAGGTTTCCTCCACTCCCCTCTTCTCTCTCCTACCCCAGCGTCCTTTGCTTTGCAATACACCACATCCGATTCAAGTTTCCTAAATTGATATTTTTTTGTTTTAAATTTTTTGGGGAGAGTAGATAGCATAATGGTTATGCAAACAGACTCTCATGCCTGAGGCTTCAAAGTCTCAGGTTCAATCCCCTGCACCACCATAAGCCAGAGCTTAACAGTGCTTTGGTAAAGAAAGAAAAAAAAAAGAATGTGTATTTGTTTCTTCACAGCAAAAAAAAAAAAAAAAAAAAAGTTAGTGATTATTATACACCACCAGTCGCTTCTGTTATCCCTAGTCTAAGCTTTTAGGAGATTTAATATTTCAAAGAACAAGTCATTATTAGAAATGTATTAACAATTTGAGCCTACTGTTACAATTCAATCTCATTATCAATTTGAAGTCTTAAGTGCTTAGATTGATGGAACATATACTCGGAGCTATGGTCTATGCAACAAAAAGTTTGAGATATTCAATCCATTTTTCCCCTCTCATATAAATTGAATAGTGATCTGTGAGACTATAAATTAATAGGAGTGTATAGTAACATCATTTCTACCACCAAAGGTCTGTGTCCCATCCCCCTTCCACTCCTCTCCCACCCCCAGTGAAGCTGAACATCTACCCTCACCCTCCACCCAGAGATTTTTATTTTGGTGCCATACTCCAAACTCAGATTTTGCTTTGAGTTTCCCTTTCTGTTCTTCTTTCTCAACTTCTGTTTACGAGTGGAATCACCCCATACTCGTCTTTATTTTTCTGACTTAGCTCGCTTAACATAATTCCTTCTAGCTCCATCCAAGATGGGTCAGAGAAGGTGGGTTTATTGTTCCTAATAGCTGCGTAGTTTTCCATTGTGTATATGTACCACAGACATATGAAAAATGCTACAGGTCACTGACTGTCAGAGAAATGCAAATAAAGACAACATTGAGATACCACCTCACCCCTGTGAGAATGTCATACATCAAAAATGACAGCAACAACAAATACTGGAGAGGTGGTGGGGACAAAGGAACCCTCCTACAGTGCTGGTGGGAATATAAATTGGTCCAACCTTTGTGGAGAACAGTCTGGAGAACTCTCACAAGGCTAGAAATAGACTTCCCACATGATCCAGTAATTTCTCTCCTAGGGATATATCCTAAGAACTCCATAACACCCAGCCAAAAAGATATGTGTACACCTGTGTTCATAGCAGCACAATTCAAAATAGCTAAAATTTGGAAGTAAACCAGGTGCCCAACAACAGATGAATGGCTTAGAAACTGTGGTATATTTACACAATGATGTCCTTCTCTCTTATCTGTCTCAGTCTTTCTATTTTAAGAAGTAGGCCAGAAGGTAGAACCCCAGTGATGATACACACACACACACACACACACACACACACACACACACACACACACAAAAGTAATATTCATTCCTTATTTAGAATTGAACATTTGACTGCATGTGAAAACTACAAAGTAATCAAATCAATGAAATAATTGCTCCCCATAAAATGTGGCAGCTTTGGAAAGTTCATTAAAACTTCTTAGGGACTGTAAACATTGATCTTTTACTATTGGGAAGCTCTTCTTTTGGAAATGTTGTCCAGTAGCTAAGAATTAAAAATGATTGTTGTTAGAATGTCTACAAATGATAATAAAAAAACATACTTGCGGCTCCCCACCTGCAGGGGAGTCGCTTCACAAGCGGTGAAGCAGGTCTGCAGGTGTCTATCTTTCTCTTCCCCTCTCTGTCTTCCCCTTCTCTCTCCATTTTTCTCGCTGTCCTATCCAACAACGATGACATCAATAACAACAACAATAATAACTACAACAACAACAACAAAAAGATAAGGGCAACAAAAGGAAAAATAAATAAAAATAAAAAACAACATACTAGCTTTGAAATAAACAAAAGATCTGGGGCCAGGTGGTAGCGCAGTGGGCTAAGCGCACATGGTGCAAAGCTCAAGGGCTGGTGTAGGGATCCTGGTCCGAGCCCCCCAGCTCCCCACCTGCAAGGGGGGATGCTTCACAGGTGTTTTTCTGTCCTTTTCCCTCTCTACCTCCTCCTCCCCTCTCAATTTCTCTGTCTTTATTCAACAATAAATAAAGATACAAGAAATTATTTTGGGCTAAAATGCCCTCGGACTAAATCACATGTCAACTAGAAAATATTCAAAATTTCTTAATCAGGTAGTTAACATTATATAGGAAATGACATATTTAATACATGCTTTAGGATACAAATTGTTATTTCTGGTTCCAGTAACAGATTTAGAGCAAGTACTTGTCTCTTCTCTCTCCTTAGACATTAATCATATTACAGTAAAGTAAAAAACAAGTATCATATCAGTAAAGAAGAAATTTGAGGAAATTTCTGGAAAAGAAAAAAGGAATTAAGGAAGTCAAAATGGTTAAATAGAGAGCAGCTGTTTGATTTGCTTCCTTTTGCAAACACAACAAATCTGCACCAAACAGAGACCAATCTACATAAAAATCATTCTGAAACCCAGTAAACAAAGTAGCCAGAGCAAGAGACAAAGAATAGTGTCCTAGTGTCCATGCAGAGAGAAGAAAGAGAGAAATATACACCCCCGGAAAGAAACCCCACCAGGTGGCAGCAATCTAAAAAGATTTCTGCGGTGCAGATCTTTACTCTAAGGACCAAAGGTGTAATTTAAAAAAAATATTTATTTATTCATTTTCCCTTTTTGTTGCCCTTTTTTTTTTTAATGTTGTCGTTATTGATGTCTTCGTTTCTGGATAGGACAGAGGAAAATGGAGAGAGGAGGGGGGAGACAGAGGAGGAAAGAAAGATAGACACCAGCAGACCTGCTTCACCACTTGTGAAGCGACTCCCCTGCAGGTGGGGAGTCGGGGGCTTGAACTGGGCTCCTTATGCCGGTCCTTATACTTTGCATCACCTGCGTTTTAAGCACTGTGCTACCACCCAACTCCCCAAAGGTGTAATTTGTACTGACAATTTGACATCTCAGTCACTCAGTTCAGTACTTACAAAGCTTGAACAACAGGCAGGATACTGTAAAGCATAAATGTGCTGGAAGTTACTAATGGGTGCCATTTTGTGAAACTCTTTGACAACCTTCTGGAAACAGCTGACAGACACCATATTGAATCTCAGTTCCCATAATGACAGACCCTCTGGATAAACCTCTGAGGAATATTCTACCCACCCCTGGATAAGAGGTGAGCTAGTTAGGGGCAGAGAAACATTTATCAAGAATGCTCACTTTTGGCAAATTGAACCCTGTATCAACCAGTATTAACCCAGTATCTGTCCCTACCTAACTGATAGCTACTCTCCTTTTGGCTATTAGCACCCCATGGACTTTCCAGATCATAGTTAGTTAGCAAGAGGTCTGCTGTGATCAGAGCCTGCACTGCTCTCTACAAGCCCCAGAGTGGACATTCCATAACCAAGTGAGGAATGAGATCCTAGCTTGCTTTCACACTGGACCCAGCAAAGCATCCCCAGTCTCTGTCTACATCTGAACAACTATGGCAACCTAGGTGTCACACCTAGCCATTAAAACTAGTTTCACTCAGGCCTGCACAACCTTAGTGCCATCAGACACTTGCAACATTGAGGCCATATCTGCACAGACCCACTTGTCCTTGGTGCTATAGTTGCTGCTGAGCACTTCTGACTGTAAACATCTTAGTCTTGCCCAGATCCAGAATATTATTCTCAAGCAAAAATTAGGAGGATTTTGTTGTTGTTGTTCTTTTTTTTTTTTTTTTTTTTGCCTCCAGGTTCATTGCTGGGGCTCGGCCCCTGCACTATGAATCTACTGTTCCTGGAGGCCATTTTTTCCCATTTTGTTGTTGTTGCTGCTGCTGTTATTATTGTTGTCATTGTTGCTACTATTGTTGTTGTTGTTGGATAGAAGAGAGAGAAATCATGAGAGAAGGGGAAGACAGAGATGGGGAGAGAAAGGATGACACCTGTAGACCTGCTTCAACACTTGTGGAGTGACCCCACTGCAGGTGGGAAGCCGGGGACTTGATCCAGGATCCTTATGCAGGTCCTTGAGCTTTGAGCCATGTGTACTTAACCCAGTATGCTGCCACTTGGCTCCCAGGATTTTCTTTTAGCGTTTTATTAATCGCTGAAGAGGGACAAGAGTTATTAGGGCAAGCGCTTGAAGCCATTACCATTTTGACATTTGGAATCACTTTTCCCTTATGGCCAGTTCCCAGTATCTGCAGAGCTTTACACTAGCCATCTGAATGATGCTAGATAGTTATTGAAAAACTCAGCAGAGGCACTCCTGGCCAGCTACCTGGAACAATCAGTACAGCCAAGCAGATCACAGACATATGAAGAAAACCATCAGTTCAGGAGAAATAGAAAAATATATTGTGCCACAAAAACAAAAATCATATGAAAATATAACCATCAAAAGTGTCCTTGGACTAAACATAATAGTCCCAAGATAATAAACATCAAAAAAATAAATAGATAATGTGTGTAATGTCATCATCATCAAGCAAATGCCTCCCAAGAAAAAAAATTAGGGGGAATAAGTTGTATAGTAGGAATCATGCTTCAAAATAAACAAAAGAATTTATGAATGTATTTGATGCAAAGTATGAAAAGAACACCCAGGTAGAAACACTCATTTGAGGACTGTTAATTTTGGAGTGACCTAGAGGTTATGACATTGGTACCTAGTACAATACTTTCCTGTTCAATGAACTATACTTGCATAATGGTAGTAACATAAAGATTTGTATGTAGATTAGTAGGAGTGAATTTAAAAACTTACTAAATATGCTTCTAAAAGATAGAGGGCCTGGAGATGGCTCACATAGTAGAATATATATTTTACTATGTATAGGGAACCAGGCTTGAGTCCCCAGCCGCAGCATGCGAATACCTGCACAAAAAAAAAAAAAAAAGAAGCTTCACAAACAGTGAAACATGTCTCACCCTTTAATAAGCAAACAAAAAAATTTCATTGGGAACAGTAGGATATGTGTGTGTGTGTATGTGTGTGTGTGTGTCTATAGTCTACAGTATCACGTGCTAAAATATTCAAATGTAACCACAGAATAACTAAAAAAGAATAGCTACTAAAAACAAAAAAAGAAGTGGAAAACAATCTAAAGAGAAGTGATCTCAATCCTGCCTTTTGTCTATGGAGAAAGAAATAGTAATTTAAGTGGTTAATAAAGAAATGAGAAAGGACAATATGTGCTTATTTGGTGGCATACAAACAGTCACCAGAACAAACAAAGTGGTGGGAAGAAATGTGTGACTAGGACCTACCCACCTTGCCCAGTTACATTTGAGGAACTGAGCAGTGAGTGGTTCCAGCACACCCTAACTTGAACTGTCTTAGTATATGTACAGAGAAGAGGGAAAGCCCATTGTTCTGCCCTGTAGAGGATTCTGCACGTACAGAAATTGGACTTCAGCACTGCCATTTTCTCCCAGTTTTCTGTTCCATGTTGCCCTACTTTTAAGAAAAGATAGAGATCTGACCAAGTGTTTTTAAATACTTGTGGGTCTCTTCAGGACCTTGCGCTCACAATAAAGTAACAATGGTAGGGACTGCCTCACTCTCCAAAGGGAGGCTGGGTCATCCTACTCTGCCGCTCTGGTCCTGAAATGAGTGCACCTAGAATGTTCCTAGCTGTGACTGTGCACTGTGAGCTCAGACTAACAGGGACTAAGAGGTTACACAGGCTTTTGTGCTAAATATGAAAATATATGAGCCTTAAGTCAGGTTGATGGGGTAAACAGTTAATTTTATTTTTAGATTTTTCAAGTTTTGGATCTACTCTATTCCGTGATCCAACTTTCTAGCCCTATTCTCAACCCTGATACCATCTTCCCAGACATTTTTGTCCACCTCCATATTAGCTATCAAACTCAAGCAAAAAGTTCAAAAGTCATAAGCCCCGTAGAACCTGCCTAAAATAGATTTCTAGCTTCTTTCCAACCTAAGATCCCTATTCTCATCTGCTCTATTCTACTTTTTTATTTCTGTTCATTAATCATTTTGTCCTGCTTTATATCTTACTGCCTTTCAGACACTGAGTTGCAGATGCTATCATGATTCCATCCTGACTTTCCTGGGCAGATGGACTCACCAATGTGTCCCGGAATCTCACCGCTCCAGAAACAGGCTGGGGATATGGATCAACCTGCCAACATCCATGTCCAGCTGACCATCAATTACATAAGCCAGAATTCCTACCTTCTGCACCCCTTAAAGAATTTTGGGTAACCAGGTGCATCTGGTTAAGAGCATATATTACAGTGCACAAGGATCTGGGTTCAAGCCCCTTGTCCCCACCTGCAGAAGGAAACTTCACAAGTGGTGAAACAGGGCTGCAGGTGTCTCTCTGTCTTTTTTTTTTTTTCTCCTCTCTATCTTCCCCTTCCTTCTCAACTTCTTTCTGTCTCTATCCAATAAAAAATAAATAAATAAGAATTTTGGCCCATACTCCCAGAGGGGGAGAAATGATAGGGAAAGATGACCAGAGGGCTCTGAACTCTAATTCCATCAGGAGCTGGAGAGAGAAGAGGGGAAAAGAAAGAACATTTGGAATATTATCTTTTGTGAGGGATGGTGGAGAGAGAGAGAGAGAAGGAGGGAGAGATCACTCCTCAGTCTTGGCTTATGTTGATACCTGGAATTCCTGGGGTCTCAGGCATGTGGGTTTTGTGTTCTAACACCGTAAACTCTCAGAATTCATTTTGTTTATATTCATACATATCTTGTCTCTCCAGTGAGGACAAGACATCTGGGTATAAGAACACTGTCTTTGACTTCTGATCATCTTTGGTGCCCAGATAGTCCTGAGTCCTGATGCTGGTCAATAAGAAATCATTAAGATAAAAAAAATTGAAAGCATGTACTTGTAATTTTTCCCCATTTTTAAAATGTACCGATTTCCTTATTGCTTCCTTGTCATATTTTTTCTATTCCATCAACCATAAAAACCAAAGCTTCTTGCTATACCATAAACCCTACTAGGGAAAGAGAGAGGCAGGCTGGGAGTATGGATCAACCTGTTAACGTCCATGTTCAGCTGGGAAGCAATTACAGAAGCCATACCTTCCACCTTCTGCATTCCACAATGACCTTGGGTCCATACTCCCAGAAGTTTAAAGAATAGGAAAGCTATCAAGGGAGAGAATGGGATATGGAGTTCTGGTGGTGGGAATTGTGCGGCATTGTATACCTCTTATCCTATGGTTTTTTCAATGTTTCCTTTTTTTGTTTTTAAGATTTTACTTTTATTTATGAGAAAGGAGGAGAGAGAAAGAACCAGATATCACTCTGGCACGTGTGCTACCAGGGATCGGACTTAGGACCTCATGCTTGAGAGTTCAAAGCTTTACCACTGCACCACCTCCTGGACCACCAATGTTTCTTTTTGCCTCCAGGGTTATTGCTGGGGCTCAGTGACTGCATCATAAACCCACTGCTCCTGGAGGCCATCCCTCCCTCTTTTGTTGCCCTTGTTGTTGTAGCCTTGTTGTGGTTATTATTATTGTTGATGTCATTCGTTGTTGGATAGGACAGAGAGAAATGGAGAGAGATAGGGAAAACAGAAAGGGGGAGAGAAAGACAGACACCTGCAGACCTGCTTCACCTGTGAAGTGATTCCCCCTGCAGGTGGGGAGACAGGGGCTTGAACCTGGATCCTTATATGTCCGTGCACTTAACTCGCTGTGCTACTGCCCAATCCCCAAGATAATTCTTAATTCAACAGAATAATTATACTTGCAATAGATAGAGAAAAAATTTAAACATTTCTTTTATTACTGGGTTCAAATGAGATCCTTTAGGACAGACAAACTTCTACCTTCTTTCTGTACCTTGTTTTGCTATAGCTTTACAGGTGTGTGTGTGTGTGTTTCAAAAGTATTGGCCTTTTAAAAATCTGTCAAAAAAAAATTCAACTGCCCTTGTTATATAAGGTACCCTGAGAGTTGAACATAAGCAGTGCTAGACAGTTAGATGACCTAAGTATAAGATGATGACTATCAAATAGAAAAAAAAAATCAATTGCCTTATTTCTCCCCCTCCCCAGAAAGTGCCCTGTAGAGGATAGATAAGTGCAGGCTGTAAATAGTTTATTACTTGGTAGTTCTTCCTAATGGCGGGCAGCACTGAAGCTGACAAGGTAACAAGTAGTCACTCAGCCAAAGGTCACTTTCTCCAGCCCAGCAGTCTTTTCACTTAGAAATACAATCTAGGTCTAATGTTGATTTGAAAGGAGAGGTCATTATACAACCCAGCTCCAGGCATCAACTTTCTAAAGGTTTTTAAATTGTGCTTCTCTTAAAAATGAACTCAAATCTGTGATATTTGTGCTTTATTGCTGGTGAAAAGAACTGATTACTGTGGTTAGACTAACTGCTTTTATTGAAAAGTGGAAGCCAAGTAGTGGAAAATAAATCTGTAGCTCTGTGTAGGAAGTTTGGAATAAAATTTGTCGCTTCGGTTAGCATTCAGAAATAAAAAGGAGGAATCCAGGGCTCTGGTTTCTTTTGAGGATCATTACTTGAGGAAGCAGATGGAGAGATTGTTCATCTGAAAGATGTAGGGCAGACCTGGAAAGGTCTCTGGAGCTGGCAGAGGAGGGGTCAGGGACCTCTGGATAGCAGCAGAAAGCTCTTAAACAGAAGTAAAAGTATAGTTCTTCAGTAGGCAGAAAGGCTAGAATTACCAAAGCTATCAGTTCCACATTTAGATTAAAAAAAAAAAAGTATTTTCTTGAGGGTAAACCTATGCAGTTCCACAGGGTAAATTGAACATACATTCAAAGATAGTTTTTTTTTTATTTTAAAAAGGAGACATTAACAAAACTGTAGGATAGGAGGGGTACAACTCCACACAATTCCCACCACCAGATCTCTATATCCCATCCTCTCCCCTGATAGTTTTCCTATTCTTTATCCCTCTGGAAGTATGGACCCAAGGTCATTGTGGGTTGCATAAGGTAGAAGGTCTGGCTTCTGTAATTGCTTTCTCACTGAACATGGGTGTTGACTGGTAGATCCGTACTCACAGCCTGCATCTCTTTCCCTAGTAGGGTGGGTCTCTGGGGAATCTGGGCTCTAGGACACATTGGTGGGGTCATCTCTCCAGAGAAGTCCGGTCGGCATCCTGCTGGCATCTGGAACCTGGTGGTTGAAAAGAGAGTTAACATACAAAGCTAAACAAATTGTTGAACAATTATGGACCTAATGGCAGGAAAAGTGCACATGAAGTGTTGGAGGGTACTCACTGCAGACTATTGTGTACTTTTGCTTTCAGGTATACATTTTGCCCTAGTTTATGGACACGTGTGAACATATGCTCTATCTCAGGGGACCTGGTCTATATCTAGGTTTTGGGACTTTGTTAGGAAGTGAACCACCTGGAATGGAATTAGAGAATACTATGAAAGGAAAAGTCTCACCCGAGTAATGAAGCTGAAGGGTTGTCATTCCACACCTGAAGTCTCGACACAGTCTGAGCTGAAGCATGCTGAGGTGGCACTTGTTGCGTTGATTAGGTTGTGATAGATGGATGCAATAATATTTGATATGAATTGAGAGAAGCATGCAGGAAAGTGAGCCCCACCCTAAGGTTCCAGGACTGGGGAAAATATAGGCTCTATAGTGGAAATGTGAGGTTCTTGCTGTCTTAGGGTTCAAGAAGACAATGGATAGTTATTGTTATCATCACATTATTGGAGAATTGGGTTAACTTTGAAAAACCCCTTTGTTAGGATTTGCTTTACAATACCCAACATCTTGTGTTGTTTTCGACGGGTTATGTTGTTTTCACCGGGCTGGCTTCACGGGCGGGTAACAGACGACCAGGGACTCATGGTTGAGCTGTAGGCAGTATCTCTTTATTCATGCAGGACGCAGCACAATCTAAGACTAGCTAAGCTAAACTCAAGGTACCTTAAAACTCACAATGCTGTCTTTATATATATACTTGCCAAGTAGGGTGGAAACAGGATGTGACATAGAGAGGGTGGAGAGAAAAGTGACTGGTGAAAATCAGAGTGTGACAAGGAGGGGGCAGAGCAGGCAAGAATCCTATCACTGAACCACCAATGCCCTGGAGTGCTTTATGTAAATGTAAAAGTGATTTATGTAAATAGACCAAAGCTTTGAATGGGATTAAATCTATCCCTATATAGGCATATGGTTAAGCAGAAGCCAGGGGGAGCTGGCATACTATCCAACATCTCCCCCTTTCTTTTTAACTATTTGCCATAGTATCAGAATTGTGGGGTGAACAGAAACCTATATCATACAGGCATTTTCAAAAGAACTGGCATAAGACATGGAAAACAAAATAGGCGAGCAGCAATAACCAGTGTGATGCCAAGGGGAACGTTTCTTGCCTCAAAGGGAAAGGCCTAGCAGGTGAAAGGGAATTTCTTGCCTCTGGGAGTGCTTCATGCCTCTGGGGGCATCTCTTGCCTCAAAGGGCGTTTCCTGCCTCTGTGGGCATCTCTTGCCTCTTGGGGCGCTTCATGCCTCTGTGGGCATAACCTAATAAGGAGGGGGAGTTTTCTGCCTATGGGGAAGAGCCTGCAGGCGAGGGGACATGGTCTATAAAGTCTCAAGGCAATGGCTGAAGTTAGTCTTTGAGAAACACAGCAGCGTGTACCAGTAAGTCCGATGGAGGTGTCAGTCCAAAGTAGCTGACCACAGAAGAAAATGCCAAGGGATGAAACGCTGCATGTCTGTCTCGATGGGGAATGTTGGCCACCAGAATTCTGCTTTTCTGTAGAGAGTGAGCTTTGGAGTCTGTGAATCTGTTTCTTCAGGTCGTGTCAGGTCTCATTATTGGTTTCTGGGGGTGTGTTGTAGTCATTCCATCTTGTGGGCAATGTCAGAGAACAGGATCCAAATGGATTTCCAGGAATTCCATTTGAGTAGATGCTTTTTCATGTGAAGACTTTGACAGCTGAAATTCACTTACTTGTCAAACAAAACTTGTAGCAGATTAGAAGTTTACTATAATTGATAACTCCATTATAATTGGAAGTCCTTTCTAGTATGATTTTAAGGTTGTTTAAACAGTTTAAACTCAATAAAATGTGGAAAGGTAAACAGAAGAACCACAGTTAAAAGCCTCAGGCATGAGAATAATTAACATAATCATTGCACTATCTGCCCCACCCATAACTCATACAGTTTTCAGGATTAAACGTTTCAGATTCATGTCAAGACGTAAAAGAGAAATCAAAGGAGGAAAAAACAATTTTTTGGATTGTTTCTGGATGTCTCTAGAAATCATGGCTGCGTCCAGCATTTTTTTTTTTTAGTCAATGTCAAACAAAAATTCAGTCATTCAAATCATTCTCTTATGAAACACAACTTGAACCAGATTATCAAGAACTCACCATGTAGGATTAAGAGTCCCCGGAGGGCGTCCTAGTCCAAAAAGCTCCTCGAAATTCCATTTAGGGTGCTTCTGACTGTTCCTGCTGGATTGCTTCAGGCATCTACTTTTAAAAGCATCTTCCCATCGAAGAAAGAATCCAATCAGGAGAGTAGAACTAACCACGTGTCTCCATACTTGGGAACTGCCAGGGTACTCGAGAATGTTCTTCAAATTAGAGTAGTCCTTCTCCATGGGAAACATTTGAGAAGAAGTCCAGAAAGTCCCAGGGGAAATCCCCATGCATATCCCAAGGTCTACGATCACGGTCATAAAGAACCAAATTGTGGCCCGGAGCAAAATGTAGTCCTTTTCCTCAGGAAACATGGGAGAGGGAATACAGAAAGTCCAAGGAGAAATCTCCGTGCATCTCCCAAGCTCTATGATCCCGGTCATAAGAAACCAAAGTTCCCGGTCAGGGAACCGAAGTGTGGCCCAGAGTAAAATGTTCCAGAGACAGAGAAACTGTCTCATAATGAAACAGTAGAGGCTTTGGCAAACCTCTTCATAAGTAAAAGAGAAGACCATAGTGCATAGGTAGGCAAAGTCTTCACTTATCTGGGAGTTGCGCAGGTCCACTCCCACGTTGTAGCGCCATATGTTGTTTTCGACGGGTTATGTTGTTTTCACCAGGCTGGCTTCACGGGTGGGTAACAGACGACCAGGGACTCATGGTTGAGCTGTAGGCAGTATCTCTTTATTCATGCAGGACGCAGCACAATCTAAGACGAGCTAAGCTAAACTCAAGGTACCTTAAAACTCACAATGCTGTCTTTATATATATACTTGCCAAGTAGGGTGGAAACAGGATGTGACATAGAGAGGGTGGAGAGAAAAGTGACTGGTGAAAATCAGAGTGTGAAAAGGAGGGGGCAGAGCAGGCGAGAATCCTATCACTGAACCACCAATGCCCTGGAGTGCTTTATGTAAATGTAAAAGTGATTTATGTAAATAGACCAAAGCTTTGAATGGGATTAAATCTATCCCTATATAGGCATATGGTTAAGCAGAAGCCAGGGGGAACTGGCATACTATCCAACAATCTTGTATATAGCTGTGCCACTGGTTGCTTCTGTTCTCCCTGGTCTAGGCTTTTGAGAGAGTCCACATATCAAAGACTCAGCCTATGTATTAAAAAGATGCATTGGATCGACCTTCTCATGGTGCATCCCGTGAGTACCCATTCATTGGGGAAACTGACGATCCTTCCTAGCCGACTGAATCCACATGGATCCCAGTCACTTTCAAAGCCAGCAACAAGCAGCTCCTGACAGCTTTCAACCTGACGCTGTTGACTGGCTATGGAAGAAGGGCAAACGCTAGAAGAAGAAGTCTGTGTTTTAAAAAGTTCAAGACATACAATCAATTTTTCCCCTCTCATATTAATTAGTGATTTATATGACTACAACTTAATAGCAGTGTACATAGACACCATTCCCACCACCAAAAGACAGTGTCCCCTCCCCCCCCCCCCCCCCGCCGCCCCGCCGCCCCAGGGAAGCCGAATGTCCACCCTCCCCCTCACCACAGGGCTTTTACTTTGGTGCCCTACTCTCAATTTAGTCAGATCCTGCTTTTAGTTTCCCTTTCTGTTCTTCTTTCTAAACTTCTGTTGATGAGTGGGATCATCCCATATTCATCTTTATCTTTCTGACTTAGTTCACTTAACATAATTCCTTCTAACTCCATCCAAGATGGGTCAGAGAAGGTGAGTTCATTGTTCTTAATAGCTGCATAGTATTCCCTTGTGTACATATACCACAGCTTTCTCAGCCACTCATCTGTTGTTGGGCATCTGGGTTGCTTCCAGGTTTTAGCTATTATGAATTGTGCTGCTATGAACATAGGTGTACATATATCTTTTTGACTGGGCATTATGGAATCCTTGGGGTATAACCCCAGGAGAGGAATTACTGGATCATATGGAAGGTCCATGTCTAGCCTTCTGAGAGTTCTCCAGACTGCTCTCCACAGAGGCTGGACCAATTAAAATTCCCACCAGCAGTGCAGAAGGGTTCCTCTGTCCCCACAGCTTCTCTAGCATTTGTTGCTGCTGTCCTTTTTGATGTGTGCCATTCTCACAGGAGTGAGGTGGTAGCTCAATGTTGTCTTTATTTGCATCTCTCTGACAATCAGCGACCTGGAGCAGTTTTTTATATGTTTTTTAGCCTTTTTGGATCTCCTCTGAAGTGAATGTTTTGTTCTTATTCTCTGCTTATTTTGGAATGGGGTTATTTGATTTTTTTGGTGCTAAGTTTGCTGAGCTCTTTGTATGTTTTAGTGATTAGTCTCTTGTCTGAGGTATGGCATGTGAAGATCTTCTCCCATTCTGTGAGGGGTCTCTTGTTTGTGTGATAGTTTCTTTGGCTTTGCAGAAGCTTTTCAGTTTGATGTAGTCCCATTGGTTTGTTTCTGCTTTAGTCTTCTTTGCAACTGGGTTTCAATAATCAAAGATGTCCTTGAGGTTTAGGTGGGAAAGTGTTTCACCAATGTTTTCCTCGAAGCATTTGATAGTTTCCAGTCTAACATCCAGGTCCTTGATCCATTTGGAGTTGATTTTTGTTTCTGGTGAGATAAGGTAGTTCAATTTCATTCTTCTGTATGTTTCAACCCAGTTTTCCTAGTACCGTTTATTGAAGAGAGCCTCCTTCCTCCATTTAATCCTTTGGGCCCCCTTATCAAAGATTAGATGTCCATAGGTGTGGGGGTTTAGTTTTGGGTTTTCAATTCTGTTCCACTGGTCTGTGTGCCTACTTTTGTTCCAGTACCAGGCTATTTTGATGATGATGGCCTTATAATATAGTTTGAGATCTGGGAGTGTGATGCCTCCATTTCTGTTTCTTTTCCTCAAGATGGTTTTGGCAATTCTAGGTGTTTTCTGGTTCCAGATAAATGATTGTAGTTTTTGTTCTATTCTCTTAAAGAAGCTTGGTGGGACTTTTATGGGTATTGCATTAAATTTGTATATGACTCTGGGGAGAATATTCATTTTGATGGCATTGATTCTTCTAATCCATGAGCATGGGATGTCTTTCCATTTCTTGGTATCAGTTTCTATTTCCTTGAATAGTTTAAACTATAGTTGAAACTCATAGTTTTCAGTATACAGGTCTTTCACTTCTTTGGTCAGCTTTATTCCTAGGTATTTTATTGATTTTGCTGCAACAGTGAATGGGAGTGATTTCTGGATGTCTTCTTCTTCAGATTTAGTGTTTGTATAAAGAAATGCCACTGATTTTTGTACATTGATTTTGTAGCCCGACACCTTGCTGTATTGCCTAACAACTTCCAGTAGTTTTCTGCTGGATTCTTTAGGTTTTTCTATGTATAATGTCATATCATCTGCAAGTAGTGAGAGCTTGACTTCTTCCCTTCCAATCTGTATTCCTTTGATTTCTTTCTCTTGCCTGATTGCTATAGCAAGAACTTCCAATACTATGTTGAAGAGTAATGGTGCTAGTGGACAGCCCTGTCTAGTCCCTGATCTGAGGGGGAATGCTTTCAGCTTCTGTCCATTGAGTATGATGTTGGCTTTGCTATATATGAATTCCACTACCTTGAGGAATTTCCCGTCTATTCCCATTTTTTGTAGAGTTTTGAGCATGAATGGGTGTTGGATTTTGTCAAAGGCTTTCTCTGCATCTATTGAGGTAATCATGTGGTTTTTGGCTTTGCTTTGATTGATGTGGTGAATGACATTGATTGACTTGTGTATGTTGAACCAGCCTTGAATTCCTGGGATAAATTCCACTTGATCGTGATGAACAATCTTTTTAATATACTGCTGTATCCAGTTGGCCAAGATCTTGTTTAATATTTGGCATCTATGTTCATCAGAGATATTGGTCTGTAGTTTTCCTTTTTTGCTGTGTCCCTATCTGCTTTTGGTATCAGAGTGATGTTGGCATCATAGAAGGTGGAAGAGAGTGTTCCTGTTTCTTTGATCTTATGGAAAAGCTTTAGAAGTATGGGTATTAACTGTTTCCTGATGGTATTGAAGATTTCGTTTGTGAAGCCTACTTAAAGACAGATGATTTAGCATGACTAATAATCCCTTTGGGAGTTTTTATTGATTATAGGAATGCAGCTCAAATGTAACTGCTCCAGCTAGTGTGGTTTGGTGTGTGACTTTTGTAATAACTTCACAATGTATCATCCATAATTTTTTCAGTTGAACAACTCCTACTTGTACCATGCTTCAGCAACATAGTTTTATCTTGGAGCCATCACCAACCACCATGATCTCTGCTCTCGAGAGGTACAACAATTCAGCCGCTTTGAGTCACATCAAGTTGAAATCAGAGCCACAGTTTCGATATCCCCACAAAGAAAATATGTTCCTCAGTCAGAGTTGACTAGAATGGTCAAAAGGTCAGTTTTCCTTCAAGGAAAGCAGAAATTCACAGCAATTTATACATCAGTTAGTCATAGACTGGGAGGAAAATTACCACAAATATGACAATGCATTTATATCTATATTATGAAATGAATATTACAATTCAGAAGAAAGATAGTGAGACTCTAGTAAAGTGCAATTTCCACAAAGAGACAATCCTAAGGAGTAAATACATCTAGTAAACTAGCTGAGAAATGTATAGAATTTGCCAGTGAAGCCATCTGGTTCTGAATTCTTCTTGGGGAGATTGTCTTATTACTGATTTTACTCCTGCATGTATAAGTGCTCTGCTTAAGCTATCCACTTTTTGTTGGATCAGTTCTGGAAAATAGTATGATGCTACAAGTATGTCCATTTATTCTCAGTTTGTTTGTCCATGAATATTTAAAGTAGTCTCCTATGTATAATGCTTATATTAATCTTGACACTTTATATTAATTTGGTGTATGTTTTAATTTCTCTTCTTTCCAAATGTGTCTCGCAAAACATGAAAATGGTATCATAGCCTTTCCTCTTGTGATGTTTAAGAAAAACCAATAATCATAAATAATTATGGTTTATTCTCTATTTTCTTAGCAAGTCAAGTTAAGGATTTGGCAATTTTTGTTTATCATTTCAAAAAATAGCTTTTGGTTTTGTTGATCTTTCATACTGTTGTTTGGTTTTTAGTTCATTTATTTCTGCCTTGCTTATTATTAGTTCATTCCTTTTACTGACTCTGGTTCCATTTGTTCTTCTATGTCTAGTTCTATTACATGTGAGGTTAGATTGTTTGAACTTGTTTCTTTATTGAGTTGAACCTATATTGCTATGAATTCCCTTACTAATACTGCTTTTGTTGAAACTACAGGTTCTAATTGCTTGTCTCTATATTTTCATTGTTTTCCAGGTAATTGAGCACTTTCTCAGATCCTGTTTTTGGTGGTATGGGATATTGAACCTGGAATCCTGCAGCCTCAAACATGAGAATCTATTTGCATAACCATTATGCAATTTTTCCCACCCATTCCAGGTAATTCTTTATTTCTCCTTTGCTCTTTTCATTGACTCAAGTATCATTCAGAAGCATGTTTAATCTCCAAGTGTTTGATGTCCTTTTATTTTTACTATTTTGTTTTTGTTACTATAAATTTTCAAAATTGATTTATTTGTTTTGGATAGAGACAGAGAAACTGAGCGGGGTAGAGGAGATAGAGAGGAAGAGAGACAGAGAGATACCTGCAGCCCTGCTTCACCACTCATGAAGCTTTCCCCCTGTGGGTGGGGACTGGGGGCTTGAACCTGGGTCACTGAGAATTGTAACATGTATGCTCAACCAGGTGCACTACCACCCAGCCCCTGTATATAACATTTGTAAAGTTGGATGTACCCATGTTGGGTACATATAAATTGATGATCATGATATCTGCTTGATGAATTCATCCCTGGATCATTATATAGTATCTATATCTGTCCCTTTTATAGCTGAAAGTCTCTATATAAGATATAATAATAGCAATTACTGCCCATGACCCTGTTTATTGCTTTGCCATATTTTCTCCATCTTTTCATTCTGAGCTTAAGTTTGATATATAAATCTGACATGGACCTGTTATACATAGAATAAATGGATCTTGCTCTTGTTTTGAATCCACCTAATCATATTTGTTCAGATTTCTTTGTTTGGATGATCTGCCAGTAAGTAGTAAGTCATCTTTTGGGTTGATAATTTCAGAGTATTAATATTGACAGTGATCGCTGATCAATACTGCTTACTTACGGCCATTCTAGATTTTGCTTTCTGGTTCTTTGTTATTTTTGTTGTTTCTGTTCTCATTTGTTTCTATCTTTAATTTAATGTGGATGATATTCCATGGGAATTCTACCAATTTCTTGACCTTTTCTTTTCCTTTTAAGTGTCTCTGCTCCATATTTTTATTTTGTGATTACCATGAAGTTTGTATGCGATTTATTGTCTCTTTAGTGTGGTTCTCAACTCATTATCCTTTGGCTGTACTGCTTCTGTCCATTCATTTATCCCCTTTATATTTTATTGTTTTCACTCATTGCTATAGCTTATGTTTATGGTGCTGTATAATAGTTTATCACCTTGATCAGAGTTTTGTGTTCTTTAATTTCCTCTTTTCATGTCAAAGTTTTCAGTGATTCTTAATAGAGCAGGTCTGGTGATGCAAACTTCATTAACCTTTATTTTTCTGAGGTCTTTACTTTTCCATCATATTTGAATGATTATCGTTTTCTTTATTAAGGAGATTAATGGTTTATGGCTGACAGTAAAATACAGTAGTTTGTACATATTTAACATTTCTCAGTTTTCCGCATAACAATTCAACCCCCTCTAGGTCCTCCTCTGCCATCATGTTCCAGGACCTGAATCCTCCCCCCAACACACCCCAGAGTCTTTTACTTTGATGCAAAACACCAACTCCAGTCCAAGTTCTGCTTGGTGTTTTCCCTTCTGTTCTTATTTTTCAACTTTGGCCTATGAGTGATAATTTTGCAGGACAAAGTGCTTTGAGAGTTTTTCATACTCAACATTTCTGATCAGATTTTTTTCCTTTTTTCAGTCTTTATGCTCTTTAGTGAGAAACTCCTTATATTCATATAGCTCTTTTTCTTTTTTCCTTCCTTCCTCCCTCCCTTCCTTTCTTCCATCCTTCCTTTCTTTTCTTTTCTTTTCCTTCCTTTCCTTTCCTTTTCTCTTCTTTTCTTTTCTTTTTTGATATCTTGCACATGCTTTTCTAAGATCCACTAATTTCAGTGTCATTATGATGTGTCTTCCAAACTCTATGTCTTTTAAGTCCTTCAATTTTGTGTCTCCATTAACTGTTGTCTCGGAACTCGTTCTCTTTAAAGGACTTCATTTTGTTTTTACAAAGTTTGCCTAATTTTTTTCTACTTACCCATCTGAATTAATGTCATCATATTAGTGTCTCTCATTTACCTGCAGGTGGCACTGTGACTATACAGTTGGAAGCTCCTTTATAAGTCTTCAATTCTAAGGAAGGGACAATGGAAATCAGGAATAGATCTTGCTGGAGGTAAAGAGGTAAAGATAGGTACATAACCCAAGGGGAGAGCTCCATGATGTGATTCATCCTCAAAGTATTTTCCAGATATATGACACAATATGTACACACAGTTATCTACATATAACAGTACTAAGCCCCTTCTGCCCTATCTGCATGTGATTCACTGTACTCTTCTGAATTTTTTTTTTCCCTTATCAGATCACGGTTTAGCTGTGGCTCATGGTGATACAGGGAACCTGAGACTGCTAAATCTCTGGCATGGGAGTCTATAGCAACAAACAAACAAAAAAACACTGTGCCTCTCCAACCCTCTCTTCTGAATCTTAAAGACTTTTAAACCTAGTCACTTTCATAGAAGAAAGGGGGGGGGGGACTTGCTCAGCCAAGTACCTCCAGATCAGCCATGAGTGTTTAGATCATTCTCTTTTCTATCCCAGTACTGTGTTTCTGCCAGCAGAAGAATGCTTCATCTGGAAGTTCGCTGAAGCCAGAAATTTGCTGCCCTCAGACTCTTTCTTTTCCCAGTAGGGTCTAATCTGCTAACAATGGAGTTGATGTCCCATGCCAAAAGTCCTGTGTCTGCTCTGCTCCCTCAACCAATCACTATTGTCACCAACCTTTAGATATATGGATATTTGGGTTCCTCTGGCAAACCCAGCTGCGAACCAGTAAGATTTTCCTACAGATTGTTGTTGATAATGTTTGTTTGTCAAGGAACATAGCATGCTAAAGATTACTCCTCCTTGACTCCATTGTTTCTGCTTCTTGAGTAGTAACTAGAAAGTCTTCAACTTCCTGAGGCAGGGCTATGGAGCAGCAGCAGCTGTGTTTCTCTCCTCTCCTCTCCCCGGTCAACTAGGAATACCAAAGGAGACCACCTGAGACTGCAACAAGACAGGACTAGAATGACTTCAGGAACCCACCAAATCACTGGTGAGTGCAGACACTTGTGGATCATGGACAGACAGGAGCCTAGGGAGAGATTAAGTGGCTGGTAACACTCCTGCAGTTTACCAGTTGAGACATCACCTCCAGTCTGTTTCACTAACAAGAAGGTGGCTAAAGGGAGGAGAGGGCTCCCCTAAGACTCAGCAAATGCAGCTGTGAGTCTCCATTGCTACTGTCCTCAGAATCTGGATTAGTGAGGAGGGGGAGGCCCTGTGCTGACACCAGGGGACAGAGAACTAACAGGGAAACTAAGGAGAAGATCTATATCTAAGTGGCCTAGCAGTGGAGCAGTGAGAGTCTCTTTCCATAACCACTGGATTATCTCTACTCCACCCTGCTTTATCTCTTGGTCAAGAGTGAGTGATTAAACTAAGAAACGTACTTATAGTTGAAAAGCCCTCAGGCTCCCATAGCCTACAGGGAAGAAAAAGAACCAAAGAGGCTTTGAAGCCACTGTGCTCCATCTCAGGGATTAAAATAATATTGAAACAACTGTCAATTTCCACAACTGTGAACCCTGTAAGTAACGTATTGGACACAAGTCAATCCAGGCAAGAATGATCAGTAATTTGAAAAGTACTGAGAGAGGGACCTCATAAAATGCTATATAAAATGGTTAAACCAACAAGAAGAAATATTGGAGAAATGAACCAGGACAAGAGTCCAGATAAAAGCCCCCCAAAGGTTGAATAACAAAATAATGAGGTTAACATCCAAACACTAGTTAAGAAAATAATCACAGGAGTGAGTAAAGAGTTTGAAAGAATTGTCATCAGAAATGCAGAAATAACCAATGAGACTCTGGAAGAAAACACTAATTATCTCAATGGTATTAGAGAGATGAAAGCTGATATAGCTGAGCTAAGAACACAGCTAGCTGAACAAGCTAAAACAGTATCAGAACAGGATAACAAAATAGATGAACTCCAGAAAACAGTAGAGGGGGGAGAGAATAGAATAAATGAGGCTGAAGACAGAATTAGCAAAATTGAGGATGAGTTAGAGACAACTAAAAAAGAAGTAAGAGAGCTTCAAAAAAGATTACGAGATACTGAAAATAACAACAGAGACCTATGGGATGACTTCAAAAGAAATAATACACAGGGGAGTCAGGCTGTAGTGCAGTGGGATAAGCACACATGGTGAAAAGCATAAGGACAGGTGTAAAGATCCTGGTTCGAGCCCCCGGCTCCCCACCTGCAGGGGAGTCACTTCACAGATGGTGAAGCAGGTCTGCGTATGTCTATCTTTCACTCCTTCTCTCTGTCTTCCCTTCCTCTCTCCATTTCTGTCTGTCCTATCCAACAACATAATCAACAACAATAATAATAATAACTACAACAACAAAACAAGGGCAACAAAAGGAAATAAATAAACATCATCATCATCATAATAATAATATTCGCATTATTGGTTTACCAGAGGAAGAAAGAGAGGGAGGGGAGGAAAGCATTCTTGAGGGCATAATAGATGAGAACTTCGCTAGTCTGGACAACATAAAGAGCAGAAAGGTTCAAGAAGCCTAGAGGATCCCAAACAGAATTAACACAGACTTAAAGACACCAAGACACATCATACTTAGAATGGAAAGGAATAAGGATAAAGAAAGGATCCTGAAGACTGCAAGAGAAAAACAGAGTCACTTAAAGAGGAAACTCCATAAGATTAGCAGCAGACATCTCCACACAAACACTACAGGCCAGAAGAGAATGGCAAGATAGCTATCAAGTGCTCAATGAGAAAGGCTTTCAACCAAGATACTATACCCTGCTAGACTGTCATTCAGACTAGATGGCTGCATAACAACCTTCTCGGACAAGCAAAAGTTGAAAGAATCAACTATCACTAAGCCTGCCCTGGGAAGAAGTTCTGAAAGGTCTCCTATAAACAGTCAGACCACCATAAATATGCCATATATCACAACACTTTAAAACTCTACAAAAATGGCATTAAATATCTTCGATCGATGATATCAATAAATGTCAATGCCCTGAATTCACCTATTAAAAGGCACAGAGTAGGAAGATAGATCAGAAAACACAACCCAACAGTATGCTGTCTACAGGAAACCCACCTAACTCAACAAGACAAACACAGACTCAAAGTGAAAGGATGAAAAACTATCATATAGGCCAATGGCCAACAAAAAAGGGCAGGAACAGCTATTCTCATACTTGACACAATAGACTTTAAAATAAATAAAATTAAAAAAGATAGGGATGGATACTACTTAATGCTCAGAGGATCAGTCACTCAAGAGAACTTAACAAATTATTAACATCTATGCACCGAATGAATCCATCTAAATACATCAAACATCTACTGAAAGAGCTACAGCAATATATTAACAGCAACACAGTCATTGTAGGGGACTTAAACACCCCACTCTCTCAACTTGACAGATCATCCAGGTAGAAGTGAGGGAGCTATATGAAAAGTTAGATAAACTAGAACTTTTTCAGAGTCATTCATCCCAAGAAACTGGAATATACATTCTACTCAAGTCCACATGGGTCATTCTCAAGGATAGACCATATATTAGGCCACAAAGACAGCATCAGCAAATTCAAGAGCATTGAAATCATCCTAAGCATCTTCTCAGACCACAGTGGAATTCAACTAACACTTAACAATCAACAAAAGATTAGCAATAGTGCCAAAATGTAGAAGTTCAACAGTACACTACTTAACAACTACTGGGTCAAAGAGGAAATAAAGGAAGAAATCAAAATGTTTCAAGAGTTCAATGAAAATGAAGAAACAAGCTATCAAAATATTTGGGACACAGCTAAGGCAATACTGAGAGGGAAGTTCATAGCCATACAAGCACATATTAGGAAACAAGAAAAAGCACAAATAAACTACCTCATCGAACACCTTAAAGATATAGAAGAAGAACAAAGGAACCCTAAAGCAACCAGACAAACAGAAATAACTAAAGTTAGGGCAGAAATAAATAACACTGAAAATAAGAAAACCACACAAAAGATCAACGAAAGTAAATGTTGGTTCTTCGAAAGAGTGAACAAAATCGACAATCCTTTGGCCAGACTCACAAAACAGAAAAGGGAGAAGACTCAAATCAAGTCATCAATGAAATAGGAGTAGCGCAGGAATTCAGCATATCATGTGAGACTTGTATAAACACCAAGCTAGAGAACCTGGAAGAAATGGACCATTTCCTAGATACCTACCAACTTCCAAAATTAAGTAAAGAGAAAGGAGATAGCATGAACAGGCCCATCACAGCTAATGAAATAGAAAAAGTTATCAAAAACCTTTCCAAGTATAAAAGTCCTGGACCAGATGGTTTTACAAATGAATTCTGCAAAACCTTCAAGAAGAATAAATACCTCTACTTTTAAAAGTCTTCCAGAAGGGTGAAGACACAGGGATACTCCCTTCCAGCTTCTATGAAGCCAACATCACTTTGATATCAAAAACAGATAGGGATGCAACCAAAAAAGAAAACAACAGGATAATATCTCTGATGAATGTAGTTGCTAAAATATTGAAAAAAATTCTAGCCTACCGGATACAGCAGCATATTAAAAAGATTGTTCATCATGACCAAGTGGGGTTTATCCCTTGGATGCAAAGTTGGTTTAATATATGTAAATCAATCAATGTGATCAACCACATCAATAAAAGCAAGACCAAAAACCACACAGTCATATCAATAGATGCAGAGAAAGCCTTTGACAAAATACAACATCCCTTTATGATCAAAACACTAAAACATGGGAATAAATGGAAAATTCCTGAAGATAGTAGAGTCTATATATAACAGACCTACAGTCAACATCATATTCAATGGTGAAAAAATGGAAGCATTTTCCCTCAGATCAGGTACTAGACAGGGCTGCCCACTATCACTATTATTATTCAACATAATTTTGTTGGAAGTTCTTGCCATAGCAATCAGGCAAGCAGGAGCAAGGAATTAAAGGGATACAGATTGGAAGAGAAGAAGTCAAACTCTCTCTATTTGCAGATGACATGATAGTATACACAGAAAAACCTAAGGAATCCAGCAAGAAGCTTTTGGAAATCATCAGGCAATACAATAAGGTGTCTGGCTACAAGATTAACATTCAAAAGTCAGTGGCATTCCTCTATGCAAACACTAAGTTAGAAGAAGATGAAATGCAGAAATCAATTCCTTTTACAACAGAATAAAAGCAATAAAGTATCTAGGAGTAAACCTCACCAAAAAAGTGAAAGACTTTCATACTGAAAATTATGAGTCACTAGTCAAGTAAATAGAAAAAGACAAAGAAGTGGAAATATATTCCATGTTCATGGGTTGGAAGAATTAACATCATCAAAATGAATATACTACCCAGAGCCATCTGCAAATTTAATGCTATCCCCATCAAGATACCAACCACATTTTAAGTAGAAGAGAACAAATGCTACAAATGTTTATCTGCAACCAGAAAAGACCTAAAAATGCCAAGACAATCTTGAGAAGAAAGAACAGAACTGGAGGCATCACACTCCCAGATCTCAAATTGTATTATAGGGCCATTGTCATCAAAACTGCTTGGTACTGGAACAAGAATAGGCACATTGACTAGTGGAATAGAATTGAGAGCCCAGAAGTAAGCCCCACACCTATGGACATCTAATCTTTGACAAAGGTGCCCAGACTATTAAATGGGGAAAGCAGAGTCTCTCTTCAACAAATGGTGTTGGAAACAATGGGTTGAAACATGCAGAAGAATGAAACTGAACCATTGTATTTCACCAAATACAAAAGTAAATTTCAAGTGGATCAAGGACTTGGGTGTTAGACCAGAAACTATCAAATACTTAGAGGAAAGTATTGGCAGAACTCTTTTCCGCATACATTTTAAAGACATCTTCAATGAAACAAATCCAATTACAAAGAAGACTAAGGCAAGCATAAACCTATGGGACTACATCAAATTAAAAATATTATTCACAGCAAAAGTAACCACTACCCAAACCAAGAGACCCCTCACAGAATGGGAGAAGATCTTTACATGCCATACATCAGACAAGAGTTTAATAACCAAAATATATAAAGAGATTGACAAACTCAACAACAAGAAAACAAATAACCCCATCCAAAAATGGGGAGACGATATGGACAGAATATTCTCCACATGGGAGTCGGGTATAGCGGAGCAGATTAAGGGCATGTGGTGCGAAGCACAATGACTGGCAAAAGGATCCTGGTTCTAGCCCCTGGCTCCTCAAGTGCAGGAGAGTTGCTTCACAAGTGGTGAAGAAGGTGTCTATCTTTCTCTCCCCCTCTCTGTCTGCTCCTCCTCTCTCCTTTTCTCTCTGCCCTATCTAACAACGACAACAATAATAACTACAATAATAAAACAACAAGGCAACAAAAGAGAAAATAAATAAATAAATATTTAAAAAAATTAAAAAGGACTATTTACCACAGAAGAGATCCACAAGACCAAGAAACACATGAAAAAATACTCCAAGTCTTTGACTGTCAGAGAAATGCAAACAAAGACAACAATGAGATACCACTTCACTCCTGTTAGAATGTCATACATCAGGAAAGGTAACAGCAGCAAATGCTGGAGAGGTTGTGGGGACAAAGGAACCCTCCTGCACTGCTGGTGGCAATGTCAGTTGGTCCATCCTCTGTGGAGAACACTCAGGAGAACTCTCAGAAGGCTAGAAATAGACCTACCCTATGATCCTGCAATTCCTCTCCTGGGGATATATCCAAAGGAACTCATCCAAAAAGATCTGTGTATACATATGTTCTTGGCAGCACAATTTGTAATAGCCAAAACCTGGAAGCAACCCAGGTGTCCAACAACAGATGAGTGGCTGAGCAAGTTGTGGTCTATATACACAATGGAATACTACTCAGGTATTAAAAATGGCGACTTCACCATTTCAGCTGGTCTTGGATGGACCTTGAAAAATTCATATTAAGTGAAATAAGTCAGAAGCAGAAGGATGAATATGAGATCATAGGCAGAAGTTGAAAAACAAGATCAGAAGAGAAAACACAAGTAGAACCTGAACTGGAATTGGTGTATTGCACCAAAGTAAAAGACTCTGGGGTGGGTGGACGGGAGAATACAGGTCCATAAAGGATAACAGAGGACCTAGTGGGGGTGGTATTATTATATGGAAAACTGGTAAATGTTATGCATGTACAAACTATTGTATTTACTGTTGAATGTAAAATATTAATTCCCCAATAAAGAATTTTTTTTTAAAAGTCTTCCCTCAGGCAGATAACTGGATGATCCCACTCATTAATGGATGGTAAGAAAC
This sequence comes from Erinaceus europaeus, assembly GCF_950295315.1. Classification (NCBI taxonomy): domain Eukaryota; kingdom Metazoa; phylum Chordata; class Mammalia; order Eulipotyphla; family Erinaceidae; genus Erinaceus; species Erinaceus europaeus. Next base: position 32,467,563 of record NC_080172.1, on the reverse strand, counting down.
AAGGACAGAGTGGACCAGGTGGTGACATACCTGGTAAGAGCACACATTATGGCAGTCGGGTGGTAGCGCAGCAGGTTCAACACATCTGGTGTGAAGGGACATAAGCATGCCGCTTCAAGCCCTCGGATCCCCATCTGCAGGGGAGTTGCTTCACAGGTGGTGAAGCAGCTCTGCAGATGTCTCTCTTTCTCTCCTCCTCTCTGTCTTCCCCTCCTCTCTCCATTTCTCTCTGTCTTATCCAACAACGATGACATAAATGGATAACTGTCTTCCTCCTACAGCCCCTTATAAAGTGTACTTTGCTGTTCAATAAACGGCTTGTGCATGAAACATTCCCCTGGTGATCTCTTGTTGTGTCTCTAGCTGTGAACACAGAGAAAGATCCAGTTGGCTCACTCCTACTGCCCCAGAAACATTCTTCTGGGCCCTAGCATCTGGTGCCCAATAGAGTGGGTAAGCCAGGAGTTTGTGCCCTGGAAGAGATCTCTCCAGGAGAAGTCCAACATAAAACCTTGTTGGCATTTTTATTGTATTTGCACTATATTAATAAATTCACTAGGGGAAAATATCATGGATTTTCTTATTCAACAGTACAGAATACACTTTGCATTTGTTCATAGCTATTTATGTCTTTAAAACTTATATCATAAATGATGTGAACATATCCTATTAACAGTATGTCTAAATACTTGTTACTGTTTTTTTAATATTTATTTATTCCCTTTTGTTGCTCTATTGTTGTAGTTATTATTGTTGTTGTCGTTGTTGGATAGGACAGACAGAAATGGAGAGAGGAGGGGAAGACAGAGAGGGGGAGAGAAAGAAAGACACCTGCAGACCTGCTTCACTGCTTGTGAAGGGACTCCCCTGTAGGTGGGGAGCTGGAGACTTGAACTAGGATTCTTACATTGGTTCTTGGGTTTTGCACCACCTGCGCTTAGCCCACTGCGCTACTGCCAGACTCTCTTAAATACTTGTTACTATTATAAACTTTGTTTTTCTCTATCAGAACGTAATACAAGAAGGCCAGCTTGTTCAAGTAGTGTTAAGCACGGAGTAATCAGTGTCTGGGTCAGTAGGAGAACTTCACGTTTTCAAATGAGATGGGGCAAACTGTTGCTCCACATAAAATATAAAGTAAAATATTGCCACAGTAGTTCTTTAGACATAATAAGGGAGCAGAATTCCACTTTGCACTCTGATGAAGTGTACTTAAGATGAAGTGAAAGAAATATAAGATAAGCCACTGGTGACTAAAGCCAGGTTGAAGACAAAAAAAAAGAAAGAAAGAAAGAGAGAGAGAATGACTCTGGGATAGAAAGATATTCCAGTGGCATAGTGAACAAGACTTGCATGTGAGCAATCCCAGGTTTGATCTTTTACATCACCAAGAGCCAAAGCTGAGCAGTGCTCTGATCAAAAATATATAAATAATTAAATAAAGTGACCTTTATGCCACTCCTATCTCTGAAAGTATCAAGTGTACTATTTTGTTTCTATAAAATTAAATCACGGCAATTTTCTTTAAATATTAGGGCCTAGGTTGTCTATTATAACTACAACCCCCCAAAATAAATAAATAAATAAAAAGTCAAGCAACTTCACAGGGAATCCTAACATAGACAACATGGGTTTGAATATTTAATAAACTCTACTTCTACAACCACTGTTTGAATTAAAATACAATTTAAAATATATAGTTTCAGGGTGAAAAAAAAGACCATTTTTCTGCCATCTAAGATATTTTGAAGTATACAAGGATTTTTTTTTTTTTAATCCAGGTCATCACAAGAATTCTTGAGAACCATTTCATGGGACTCATTTCATTCTGAGGAAAGGTTATATAATTTGTGATTTTGGTTGGTTTAGAACTCCCTCTTTTTCTTCCTTTTTTTCATGAAGTTTGGGGGTCTCACAAATGTGTGATTTCATTACTCCATAGTAAAATTTATTATTATCATAGCCAAATTTATTATTATCATTTTATTGCAAACAGAGTGAAAGAAATAGAGAAAGATAAAAATTACCTTTGTTTGATGTAGCTCATTTTCTCTCTCACATACGTAATCTACTATTCATATATTGGAATGTCTGAAAAGTCATGATGTATTATTTTTTTTCTGTGCAAAAATACATCGTGACTTTTCCAACATCCCAATATCTGTCTTTTTCTAACTTATTTCACTAGATGTAATAACCTGTAGGCACATCTATGATGTTGCCAATGGCAGAATTTCATACAAGTAGAAAATTTTAATTTTCCACTAGAGGCAGTTTTCTGGGAAGGATTGATGGTCCCAGATTTTGAATGGGTAAAATTTGAATCCAGTGATAATACTGGAGAATGAGGAGAGGAACCAGTATAAATTCAGGGACCACGGGATTCCCTAAAGCAAGGACACACCCTGACATGTTGCTTTTTCCATGTGACCTGATCATATTCTGCTTTGCATCAGGGTCAGAGAACCTATCTACAAACAATAATTCCATAAGGGATGATGTCTGGTATCATTTCAGTTCTACTGTAGCTGAAGTGCTTTTAAAAGATTCGGTGTGAATAATGAAATTGGTAAAATCTTATAAAGGAGCAGGAGAGACAGAAAGCTTACCTGAATCATGAATTATTCATGCTTCACTGGAGAACAATGAGACAGAACTTTGGTTTTTATTACTGCTTCTGAACAAAGTGATTAGTTTTAATTTAAGATGATTAAACATGCTTATGTAACATACAAAATTCTATTTGGATATTAACATTTTTGTTTTGACCATTCCAATTTGAGATGATTTAGCTGAGATTATGGAATTGTTTCTTCCTAATGAATGCATTAGAATTGAATATTAAGATATATGGAAGATTTCTTCCCAGTCCCACAGTTAATCAAATAAAGTAATTCTTGTTTCTAATGCACAACCTGAGATGAATGGATCTTTGAACTGAAATTAGATTAAACCAATATACAGTCGTGTAAAGAATAGAAATGCACATAGTACTTTGATAATGTATATTACAAAAGAATGGTATTGTTTTATACTGTTGATCTTAAAGTGCTAGTTATCTTGTGAAAGTTAAATGGAAATTAAGTTATAAATTGAATTTCCAAAGTCAGCAAAGGTGGTCCTGTTATTTCCTTACAACCAATAATATTGACTAGTGGTGAACAGAAGTAATTTAATATCATATTTGTTGACCATAGTAATCACATAAACCAAATCTATTCAAATTTTACAAATCAAATATTACCATGGGAGTTTTATTATTCTTTTTTATTATTATTTAAGAAAGGAGACATTAACAAAATCATAGGATGGGGGGGTACAACTCCACACAATTCCCACCACCCAATCTCTATATCCCGTCCCCTCCCCACTAGCTTTCCCATTCTCTATCCCTCTGGGAGCATGGACCCAGGGTCATTGTGGGTTGCAGAAGGTGGAAGGTCTGGCTTCTGTAATTGCTTCCCCGCTGAACATGGGTGTTGACTGGTCGATCCATACTCACCATGGGAGTTTTAAATCTAGAATTTCTTTGGCTAGCTTGCATATTCAAATAATTTTCAAGCTATGAAAGGTGAGAGATAGATAAGGTTCTTTTAAATGTTTATTTTAATTTTTATGTTTTCTTTGTGTTCATGTTGATGCACATGACTATATATGTTTTAAAAGTATAATTTCACAGCTCTTCAGAATGTTACCATATAACAAACAACATACCAATATACACCAAAGTTTGCTGAAACCCCTCCCCTAGTCTTCCTTGATAACTTCAGTTCTCCAGCCCAACTCCTAAGATTTGACTTCATTTAACTTTGCTTCATTTCCTTTGCTTTGTTATTTATATATCATAGATAAATTATATCATTAAACACTTTTTTTTTCTTGTTTAAGAGAGAGAGAGAGAGAAGAGGAAGACAGAGAGGGGGAGAGAAAGATAGACACCTGCAGACCTGCTTCACCGCTTGTGAAGCGACTCCCCTGCAGGTGAAGAACCAGGGGCTCCAACCAGGATGCTTACAGAGGTCCTTGCGTTTGGCGCCATGTGATCTTAACCTGCTGCACTACCGCCCAACTCCCAACACTTTCCTTTTTTATTTGTTTTGTCTTTCTTGTGAGACTGGCTAAGTAGTAATAAGTCCATTTAACTATTGCTTGTCTGAAAACAAACAAACAAACAAACAAACCTTTATCACGTCTTCAAATATGAAGGGCAACCAAGCTAGATGGAGTACTCTTGGATGGAGGTATTTTCTTTTTTCTTTCTTTCTTTCTTTCTTTCTTTCTTTCTTTCTTTCTTTCTTTCTTTCTTTCTCCCTTCCTCTCTCTCTCTCTCTCTCTGTCTTTCTTTCTCTCTTTCTTTCTTTTGTCGCCAAGGTTATTACTGGGGCTCGGTGCCTACACTACAAATCTACTGCTCTTGGAGGCTTTTTCCCTTTTGTTGTCATTGTTGTTTATTGTTATTATTATTATCGTTCTCATCATTGTTAGATAGGACAGAGAAAAATCGAGAGAGGAGGGAAAAACAGTGAGAGAAAGAAAGACAGACACCTGTAGACCTGCTTAACCGCTTGTGAAGCGACCCCCCCCTGCAGGTGGGGATGGGGGGGGCCTAGAATCGGTATCCTTACTCCGGCCCTTGTGCTTTGCGCCATGTGCGCTTAACCCGCTATGCTAAGGCCCAACTCCTGGAAGTCTTTTCCTCTCTCCATTTCTCTCTGTCCTATACAACAATGACAACATCAATAACAATAAGACAGCAAGGGCAACAAAAGGGAAAATAAATATATTTTTTAAAAGTTCTGTTTTTTTTTAAATTTAAATTTAAAAAAATTTCTCAGTTTTTTTTTTTAATTTCTCAGTTTTTAAAAAAATTTTTTTAAGTTAAAGAATGAAAGAATAAGGTGATGGGCACCTCCTTAAAAAGGAGAAGTTCTGAAAAAGAACAAAATTTTAGTAATGTGGTGTCACAAGGAGATAAGAAACTAAGAAAGAATGGTAATGTTCAAAGCCTGGAAGCAACCCAGGTGTCCAAGAACAGATGAGTGGCTGAGCAAGTTGTGGTCTATATACACAATGGAATACTACTTAGCTATTAAAAATGACTTCACCGTTTTCATCCCATCTTGGATGGAGCTTGAAGAAATCATGTTAAGTGAAATAAGTCAGAAGCAGAAGGATGATCTCAATCTCAGGCAGAAGTTGAAAAACAAGATCAGAAGAGAAAATACAAGTAGAATCTGAACTGGCATTGGAGTATTGCACCAAAGTGAAAGACTCTGGAGTGGGTGGGTGGGGGAGTACAGGTCCAAAGAGGATGACAGAGGACCTAGTGGGGGTTGCATTGTTATGTGGAAAACTGAGAAACATTATGCATGCAAAAACTATTGTATTTACTTTCGAATGTAAAATATTAATCCTCCAATAAAGAAATTTTTTTTTTATTTAAGAAAGGAGACATTAACAAAAGCATAGGATAGGAGGGGTACAACTCCACACAATTCCCACCACCCAATCTCCACATCCCATCCCCTCCCCAATAGCTTTCCCATTCTCTATCCCTCTGGGAGCATGGACCCAGAGTCGTTGTGGGTTGCAGAAGATGGAAGGTCTGGCTTCTGTAATTGCTTCCCCACGGTACATGGGCATTGACTGGTCCATCCATACTCCCTGTCTGTCTCTCTCTTTCCCTAGTAGGGTGGGTATCTAGGGAATTGAAGCTCCAGGACTCATTGGTGAGGTCTTGAATCCAGGAAAGCCTGGCCAGCATCCTGATGGCATCTGGAACCTGGTGGCTGAAAAAAGAGTCAACATACAAAGCCAAACAAATTGTTGAAGAATCATGGACCCAAAGGTTAGAATAGTGGAGAGGAAGTGTTGGGGGTGTACTCACTGCAAACTCTAGTGTACTTCTGGTTTCAGGCATATATTTTGCCCTAGTTCATGGATATGTGTGAACATATGCTGTATCTCACACAACCTGGTCTATGTCTAGGTTTTGGGACTTTGTTAGGAAGTGAACCACCTGGGATGGAATTAGAGAATAGTATGAAAAGAAAGGTCTCACCTGAGTAATGAAGCTGAAGGGCTGTCATTCCACACCTGAAGTCTCTGGACACAGTCTGAAGTGAAGCATGTTGAGGTGGCAATTGTTGCATTGATTAGGTTGTCATCGGTGGATGCAATAATATTTGATATGAATTGGGAGAAGCATGTGGAAAAGTGGGCCCTACCCTAAGGTTCCAGGACTGGGGAAAATATAGGCTCTATAGTGGACATATGAGGTTCCTGCTTCTTAGGGTTCAAGAAGACAATGGATAGTTATTGCTATCATCACATTATTTGGTAATTGGGTTAACTTTGAAAAGTCCCTTGTTAGGGTTTGCTGTCTAATACCCAGTATCTTGTAAATAGCTGTGCCACTGGTTGCTTCTGATCTACCTGGTCTAGGCTTTTGAGAGAGTCCGCATATCAAAGACTCAGCCTATGTATTAAAAAGACTTAGTCTGTGTTTTAAAATTTTCAAGACAAACAATCAATTTTCCCTCTCTCATATTAATTAAATATAGATTTATATGACTATACTTTAATAGGAGTGTTCATAAACACTGTTCCCACCACCAAAAGACTGTGTCCCATCCCACCTACCCCCCCCCCCCGCAGGCCCAGGAAGCAGCATGTCCACCCTCCCCCTCACCACAGGGTTTTTATTTTGGTGCCCTAAAATATTAATCCTCCAATAAAGAAATTTTAAAAAAGAAAATATAGGCCTGCAGTTAACTATCTGTAGCTATCACTCACTTGATAGGATTAAAATTGAGGAAGTATTTGTCTTGCAATAAAAAAGCTTCTCCTATCTTATGTGTGTCAGTTTTATGTAGTTTTTCAGATCTGTAATTAAGGCTCCTTTATAATAATAAGATTTGGTGTGAGAGTGCAGGTAATGAAATCATGGAAGGTCTGTATAATTTTGTGGGCTAGCTATGGGACCAGGAAAAGAAAGGTGCTGCATATACACAAATTGGAACACATTATAGAGATCTTTAATTTCTGAAATGATTTAAAAGTATATAAGTGTGGTGTGACACTCATTGGTCCAGACTTTATTTAAATGAGGATTTTGTACTTGGAAACTTCACTCACAATGATGAAATTGCCACTCAGTTTTCTTCCTTTCTGAGTGACACATCAATCTTTGAGATAGCTGCCCACACTAAAAACATAAGTGCACATGTTTAGAGCAGAAATATTCTCAGCATAAAACTAAATATGCTGAAATGAAGTTTGGTGGTTTTTTTTTTTTTTTTTTTACCTTAACATCATTAGCATCCTATTATAACCAGCAACCCAAACACCTATGAATTATTTTCTGGGATCCATAAATTATTAAGTAGAGACCTTGATGGTTTGACCTGTTAATAACATGCATTTTTTTTTCAGGGAGATTTTTTTCTTTTTTTAATATTTATTTATTTATTCCCTTTTGTTGCCCTTGTTTTATTGTTGTAGTTATTGATGTTGTCATTGTTGGATAGGACAGAGAGAAATGGAGAGAGGAGGGGAAAATAGAGATGGGGAGAAAAAGACAGACACCTGCAGACCTGCTTCACCACCTGTGAAGAGCCTCCCCTGCAGGTGGGGAGCCACAGGCTGGAACAGGGATTCCTATGCTGGTCCTTGGGCTTTGCACCACCTGCACTTAACCCGCTGTGCTACCACCTGACTCCCTCAGGGAGATTTTTTTTTTAATCTTTAATATGTGTTAGTCATGTTGTGAGATTTTTTTCTAAACAAACCAAAAATAAATCCCTTACATATATAAAGCACGTAATACAGAACCATTTATTACATTCTATACAGAAGTATACCAAACAAATCTCTATATCACTAGTAATGCTCAAATGTCAATACATCAAACTGGTTTAGGTATCACTTTTGGGAATATTCAGCATTAAGATGAGAAATACATTAAATTATTTTGAGAACTAGGTTGCAGCTCAGAGGAAGAGCATGATTCACATGTATGAAGCCTGGGTTTGGTAGCCTCACCACACACACAAATTAATATGAGATTAATAATCCTTCAGCTGAAAACTGAGTCTATAAAAAAGCTTACAATAGGGGCCAGGTGGTGGCGCACCTGGTTGAGCGCACATGTTACAATCTCTAGGACCCAGGGTTAAGCCTCTGGTCCCCACCTGCAGGGGGAAGGCTTTGTGAGTAGTGAAGCAGTGTTGCAGGTGTTTGTCTTTCTTTCTTCCTCTTTATCACCTCTCCCTCTTGATTTTTGGCTGTCTCTATTCAATAAATAAATAAAGATAATAAAAAATTAAATTCAAGAGGTACTGTGAAGTATTTTTTGAACTCTGTGTGTATTTAAATAAGTGCTTTTTAAAAATCTTTTTATTAATTTATTATTGGATAGAGACAGAGCGAAATTGAGAAGGGAGGGGATATAGAGAGGGTCCTTACACATTGATACATGTGCGCCCAACCAGGTGTGCCACCACCCAGTCCCTCTCCTGCATTTTTTAAAAATTGTTTTCTTCTTTTTTTTTAAATTTATTTCTTTATTGGGGAATTAATGTTTTACATTCAACAGTAAATACAATAGTTTTTACATGCATAACATGTTGTGAGATTTTAAACAAAATAGTATTTGGAACAAGAAAACTCAAGGGATTTATGTGAGTCACTAACAAAGGATTAGAATAAAAGTAAAATGTACTTTATATGAAATGTACCAAATTTTTCCCCCACTACAGTGGTTTCAGAATAGTCAAGAAACATACTGAAAAAGTCTCCCTTTGACAGAGCATAAAAATTGAGATGGCAATAACAGAGAACTATATTAGTCACATAGCTAGACCATATGTTCAAGGCAAGAAATATCCTACCTATACCTAATTAAAATGACTGAAGGAGGGTGGATGGTAATGCACCTGATTGAGCACACATGTTAAAGTGGGCAAGGACCCAGGTTCAAGCCTCTGGTCCCCACCTGCTGGGTGGGGGAAGCTTCACAATTGGTAAAGCAGTGCTACAGGTGTCTCTCTCTATCTCTCCCTTCCCTCTGAAGTTCTGTCTGTCTCTATTCAATAAATAAAATTAATAAAGCATTTAGATATTAATAAAATAAGCTTAAAAATAAAAAAGACTGAAACCATTTTGTATCTACAGGTGAGCCTCATAACTCACCCTTTGTGTATGCAACTAGATACTGTCAATCCACATCTCCTTCACTGTTCTGCACAGATGGACATGACTGATCAGGGGATTGTTCTTTCCTCTTCACTCTGATGTAGCATAACAACATCTTTATATAAAGATAACTTGAAGCAAGAGAAACAAGAAGTGTTGCTTAAATCTTCCTGTGCTGTTCCATCATCTCTGACTGAATAGATATTACGTTCTTTCTGTCAGGTATTAGGCAAGATGATGAGAAGAATATAAAGAGATTATAGTATTATTTTTCCTTCTGTAAACTAAGGAAGCAACATAAATTTACTCATAGAACAAGAAGTCACAGCATTAAATCACTTCCTAATGCATGGGAAACACTGTGTAGTTATTAATAATTAGAATGAACAGTGAGTCATATAGGCCAGATTTAAAGTCATAGAAACATTAGATTGTGAGATGACACAGGAAACATGAGAAAATTGAGAAAGTTAGAGGAAAAGTATCTTAACTTAAAATAACAGTTCATAAATTGCATATAGGCAAAAGCAAGCCAGGTATGTTCCAGAAATAATACCAGGCCCAGTGATTCGCTTGGATTGGCTACAAAAGGGAGAGGAGGTTGATTTGGAAGGACAACTGATACAAAATATAAATTCTGAATTTGTTTCTCTTGAAAGTAAGTATTCCACTGGAAGGCCATGAACAAGGTGGTGATCAGGGGGTAATAACTATGCAGGAAATAACTATGCAGGAAATAACTATGCAGGAAAGCAGAGCAAGTGATATAAAAAGTTCTTGTGGGGCCAGGCAGTGGAGCACCTGATTAAACATACTATAATGTGCAAGGAAACAGGTTCAAGGTCTGGGTCTCCACCTGCAGGGGGAAAGTTTCATGAGTGGTGAAGCAGGTCTGCAGGTGTCTCTCTCTGTCTCTTTCCCTTCCTATTTCCCCTTTACCTCTCAATTTCTCTGTCTCTATACAATAATAAATAAATAAAGGTTTAATTTTTTTTTTTTAAAAAGGAAAGTCCAGATGGTGGCACACCTGGTTGAGCACATATGTTAGAGTGTGCAAGGACCCAGGTTCAAGTCCCTGGTCCCCACCTGTAGGGGAAACTTCACAAGTAGTGGAGCAGTGCTTCAGGTGTCTCTCTGTCTCTCTTCCTCTCTGTTTCACCCTTCCTTTTCAATTTCTGACTGGTTCTAGCCAGTAAATAAATAATTAATTTAAAAATAAAATTTAAAAAATTTTTTACAATTTTAGATTTGTTAATAAAAGCAGTTCATTTAATTAAAGGTCACAACTCAGCTGGATATGGTTGATAAAACTACAAGTAAACAACAAGCAACCTTTGAATGAATATCCAGGGGGATAAAAATTACAAACCAGGACTTCCAGAGGCAGGGCTACGAGCAGCAGCAGATCTCTTTCTCTCCTCTTCTTTCCCGGATCAACTAGGAATACCAAAGGAGACCACCTGGGACTGAAACAAGATAGGACAAGCTATCAAAATATTTGGGACACAACTAAGGCAGTACTGAGAGGGAAGTTCACAGCTATACAAGCACACATTAAGAAACAAGAAAAAGCACAAATAAACAGCCTGATTGCACTTCTTAGAGACGGAGAAGAAGAAGAAGAAGAAGAAGAAGAAGAAGAAGAAGAAGAAGAAGAAGAAGAAGAAGAAGAAGAAGAAGAAGGAGAAGGAGAAGGAGAAGGAGAAGGAGAAGGAGAAGGAGAAGGAGAAGGAGAAGGAGAAGGAGAAGGAGAAGGAGAAGGAGAAGGAGAAGGAGCAGGAGCAGAAGAAGAAGAAGAAGAAGGAGAAGAAGGAGAAGAAGGAGAAGAAGAAGAAAGGAACCCTAAAGCAACCAGAAGGACATAAATCACTAAAGTTAGGGCAGAAATAAATAACATTGAGAATAAGAAAACCATACAAAAGATCAGTGAAAGTAAATGTTGGTTCTTCAAAAGAGTGAACAAAATCAACAAACCTTTAGACAGACTCATAACAAAAAAAAGGAGAAGACCTAAATAAATCAGATAGTAAATGAAAGAGGAGATATCACAACAGACACTGCAGAAATGCAACATATCATGTGAGGCTTCTATGAATAACTATATGCCACAAAGCTAGAGAACCTGGAAGAAATGGACGATTTCCTAGATACCTACCAACTTCCAAAACTAAGTAAAGAGGAACTAGATAACATGAACAAGCCTATCACAGCAGATGAAATTGAAACAGTTATCAAAAATCTCCCCAAAAATAAAAGTCCTGGGCCAGATGGTTTTACAAATGAATTCCACAAAACCTTCAAGGAAGAGTTAATACCTCAACTTGTAAAAGTCTTCCAGAAGATTGAAGACACAGGAATACTCCCTGCCAGCTTCTATGAAGCCAATATCACTCTGATACCAAAAGCAGACAGAGACACAACCAAAAATGAAAACTACAGACCAATATCTCTGATGAACATAGATGCGAAAACATTGATCAAAATTCTAGCCAACCGGATATAGCAGTATATTAAAAAGATTGTTCATCATAACCAAGTGGAGTTTATCCCGGGCATGCAAGGTTGGTTTAATATATGTAAATAAATCAATATGATCCACCACATCAACAAAAGCAAGGCCAAATAGCACATGGTCTTATCAATAGATGCAGAGAAAGCCTTTGATAAAATACAACATCCCTTTATGATCAAAACACTATAAAGAATGGAAATAGATGGAAAATTCATGAAGATAGTGGAGTCTCTATATAACAGACCTACAGCCAACATCATACTCAATGTTGAAAAACTGGAAGCATTTCCACTCAGATCAGTTACTAGACAGGGCTGCCCACTATCACCATTACTATTCAACATAGTGTTGGAAGTTCTTGCCATAGCAGTCAGGAAGGAGCAGAGAATTAAAGGCATACAGACTGGAAGAGAAGAAGTCAAACTCTTCCTATTTGCAGATGACATGATAGTATACACAGAAAAACCTAAGGAATCCAGCAAGAAGTTTTTGGAAATCATAAGGCAACACAGTAAGGTGTCAGGCTACAAAATTAACATTCAAAAGTCAGTGGCATTCTTCCACACAAACACTAAGTTAGAAGAAATTGAAATCCAGAAATCAATTCCTTTTACTATAGCAACAAACACAATAAAATATCTAGGAATAAACCTAACCAAAGAAGTGAAAAGACTTGTATACTGAAAATTATGAGTCACTACTCAAGGAAATAGAAAAAGACACAAAGAAGTGGAAAGATATTCCATGTTCATGGGTTGGAAGTATTAACATCATCAAAATGAATATACTACCCAGAGGCATATATAAATTTAATGCTATCCCCATCAAGATCCCAAGCACATTTTTAGGAGAATAGAACAAATGCTACAAATGTTTATCTGGAACCAGAAAAGATCTAGAATGGCCAAAACCATCTTGAGAAGAAAGAACAGAAGTGGAGGCATCACACTTCCAGATCTCAAATTGTATTATAGGGCCATTGTCATCAAAACTGCTTGGTACTGGAACATGAATAGACACACTGACCAGTGGAATAGAATTGAGAGCCCAGAAGTGAGCCCCACACCTATGGACATCTAATCTTTGACAAAGGTGCCCAGACTATTAAATGGGGAAAGCAGTCTCTTCACCAAATAGTGTTGGAAACAATGGGTTGAAACATGCAGAAGAATGAAACTGAACCACTGCATTTCACCAGATACAAAAGTAAATTCTGGGTGGATCAAGAACTTGGACGTTAGACCAGAAACTATCAGATACTTAGAGGAAAATATTGGCAGATCTCTTTTCCGCATAAATTTTAAAAACGTCTTCAATGAAACAAATCCAATTACAAAGAAGACTAAGGCAAGCATAAACCTATGGGACTACATCAAATTAAAAAGCTTCTTCACAGCAAAAGAAACCACCACCCAAACAAAGAGATCCCTCACAGAATAAGAGATCTTTATATTCCATACATCAGACAAGAGTTTAATAACCAACATATATAAAGAGCTTGCCAAACTGAACAACAAGACAACAAATAACCCCATCCAAAAATGGGGGGAGGACATGGACAGAATATTCACCACAGAAGAGATGCAAAAGGCCGAGCAACACATGAAAAAATACTCCAAGTCTCTGATTGTCAGAGAAATGCAAATCAAAACAATGATGAGATATCACTTCACTCCTGTGACAATGTCATACATCAGAAAGGTAACAGCAGCAAATGCTGGAGAGGGTGTTCTGGTGGGAATGTAAATTGGCCCAACCTCTGTGGAGAACAGTCTGGAGAACTCTCAGAAGGCTAGAAATGGACCTACCCTATGACCCTGTAATTCCTCTCCTGGGGATAGATCCTAAGGAACCCAACACATCCATCCAAAAAAATCTGTGTACACATATATTCTTGGCAGCACAATTTGTAATAGCCAAAACCTGGAAGCAACCCAGGTGTCCGACAACGGATGAGTGGCTAAGTAAGTTGTGGTATATATACACAATGGAATACTACTCAGCTATAAAAAATGGTGACTTCACTGTTTTCAGCCGATCTTGGATGGACCTTGAAAAATTCATGTTAAATGAAATAAGTCAGAAACAGAAGGATGAATATGGGATGATCTCACTCTCAGGAAGAAGTTTAAAAACAAGATCAGAAAAAAAAAAAAAAGTAGAACCTGAACTGGAATTGCTGTAGTTCACCAAATTAAAAGACTCTGTGGTGGGTGGGTGGGTGGGTGGGTAGGGAAAATACAGGCCCAAGAGGGATTACAGAGGACCTAGTGGGGGTTGTATTGTTATATCAGAAACTGGAAAATGTTATGCATGTACAAACTATTGTATTTACTGTTGAATGTAAAACATTAATTCCCCAATAAAGATATTAAAAAAAAAAGATACAGGCAGAAAGAAAATCACAAACCCATATACTAATGTCACACAATTCACCATTAAAGCTGTCTCACTGAGAACTTGTTTATTTTTAGATTAAGCAAATTAGATTCCCTTCTCCATTGCTGATTACAGACAAGACATAGAAGATCAGTAATTCTAAACTCAATCATGCTGTTGTAATGTTTGATAGATTATAGTCAGACAGTGAAGAATGGGACAGCAAAGGTGATCAAAGGCTATCAAAATTTGTGGGCACTTGTGATGTCGATAATTATTTTTTTGAAACACTGAAATCAACAACTTGAGTAAAAATATCAGTTATAATTATTGTAATGTTTTATTATTGTAATGGTAGCAGTACCTGAACTTTTACTGCATATTGTAATCCTTAGAATTGTTTTTAAAACATTATCTCCTGAAATTCCCTAACAATTCATATATATAAGACTTGTCAAATAATGTCCTGAAGCCAGAGACCTTTTTTTTTTTTTACTTTTAAAAAATTTTTATTTATAAAAAAGAAACATTGACAAAAACCATAGGGTAGGATAAGAGGGGTACAACTCCACACAATTCCCACCACCAGAACTCTGTATCCCATTTAATGATCTCAAGAAACTGTTCTAAATTCCACACAAAGGGAGTTGCAGCCTTGGATTCTAGAGAGGTAACTCAGAAAGGTCAATCCCTAGCACTACAGTCAGCCAGGACTGTGCAGCACTCTGTTTTGTTGTTGTTGTTGTTGATATGTTTGGGTTTTGCCTCCAGTGTTATCGCTGGGGCTCTGTGCCTGGACTAGGAATCCACCCACTGCTCCTGACCCCTGCAGGTAGGGATCCAGGACTCTAATCCTTGTGCAGGCCCTCACGCTTCATACTATCCTTGCTTAACCCAGTGTGCTACCGCCCGGTCCCCAACTGTGCGCACTGTTTCAAACAAGAAAGGAAATATCTATGCCAACCTTACTTTAAATAATATATATACATATATGTATGTGTTAGTAATATGTTATTGTAATGTTTTATTTTCACTTTCTAATAATTTTGTCCCTGTAACATAAGCTCATATTGTGCTATATAAGCCAAGAAAAAAAAAAGAGTAGATTTTAAATGCTCCCATAAAACCAACCTTTCTCTGATTTTTTTTTTTGACTAATTTCAGATATCATATCTTTTTACTTGGCTTCCCATTTATAGCATGTGGTTGTACTTATAGTGGACATCTATAATACTTGGTTCAAGAGAACTGAAAGAAGGCTATTGTGTAACTACAGTATCTTATTATGCTATAATCACATCTTGGCAGGGAAATAGTGGATTTTTAAATAACAATGTCTAAAGGCTACATAGTGGTCTAAGGAAAATATGGGATTTTTTTTCTTTTTTCACTAGGCTGAGTTGCTGCCAACACAGTTCTTTTCTCACTGATTTCATATTATACAAACTAGTCTAAGTGAACACATAAAAATAGAAAATGCTTCAAGGCTGAATACAATCCTGATACAGCAGTCATACTTTGTTGCTTTCTGTATTCAACATTAGCCCATACAAAACTGAAAGAATGTTAAGGTCTAGCCTAGAGTCTTCGTGTTACCATCAGTTGCCAGATCCATGTCCAAATGTGTTCAGAAAAATAGATGATGTCATGGTATACACAGGTAAGATTCTTTTCTAGATTCATATGTTGTGATGTCTAAGATTAGGAAACAAAAGTAGTCACAACTGATGTATTTGACTATGTATTATGCCCAGGTACGATTACAAGTTTATTTCCTAAATTTATCTGTTTAGTTTAGAAAAGGGGGGAAAAAAAGAAAAGGCCAAATATAGTTTGCCTTGTTGGGTATGTGTCTGACATGTACAACTGAGCTCAGCTTTAGTTGTGCTGTAGTGTCTCTTACTCTATCCATTCCCCTCTCTATATCTAGATAGATATTATATAGACAGATAGATTAGATAGATAGGATGGGTGGATAGATAGACGGACAAATAGATCTATATATAGGACCATAGATAATGTGGGGGAAAAATTTATCCCAGTAACACTGAAATCATGCAATGAAAGAGCCCAGAGCACGTATTGCTCTCAGTTAATCTGTACAAAGCACTGGCTACCACGGAAAGTTCAACCCCAGAAACCTGTATGGTTATAAACCTCAACTAAATCAACTGAGGGTATTTCTCAAAAGGAGAAAGGTCTTACCTAAGTACAGGGAAATGAAAATAAGCAAGAAGAGATAAACCACAAATGTCCATTCTAATCAGCTGGGCATGTCAAAAGATTAAGGTGCTGTCTTATTATATCACCCCAAGGAAATTTGAGGTTCCTTGTTGAAATTATTTCCTATAGTGAAGTAACCTGTGATTAATCAAGACAAAGGTGAATATTTAACTGAAGAATATTAACAAGGTTCAACTGAAACATCAATGCAAATGTGTAGACACAGCAGTAGCAGCAGAAAACTTAACCAGTTGTGGCAGTCAGAAATGGTGAGGTTATTTAAGCACATGCAACCTCTAGCATAGCAGGTAGAAAGGTGCAATAGCTAAAACAATTTTCCACGTCACTGTCAAACGACCAAATTCACAGGAATAACATGATGCTTATCATGAAATAACTGCAAGTCATACAGGCATCAAATTTTGTAGCACTGAAAATATGCAGAAAGCAGTGCTGTCAGCACCAATAACTTCACATGCCAAGAGTGCTACTTAGAAGTAAAATATAAAAGAGTTTCAATGCTCTTCTGCACACAAGGTATTCTAATTTAATTTAGTTTGTCCTGAAGCATAGGTTTTCATTCATTAGAAGTTGCAGTCATGCAATTCAGGCAGTTCTCTTCTTATAAATATATTATGTTAAGAAAGTTCATTTATAGGAGTCGGGCGGTAGTGCAGCGGGTTAAGTGCATGTGGTGCAAAGTGAAGGATCCGGGTTCAAGCCCCTGGCTCCCCACCTGCAGGGGGTTGCTTCACAAGCATTGAAGCAGGTCTGCAGGTGTCTTATTTTTCTCTCCACCTCTGCCTTCCCCTCCTCTCTCCATTTCTCTCTGTCCTATCTAACAATGAAGACATCAATAGCAACAACAATACTAACTACAACAATAAAAAAAAACAAAGTTAATTTATAAGTCAGTGCTTTCAGAACTGGAGTTCATTTTTCCATTCAAATTGTATTGTAAGTGGTGACTGGGCCTTAAAACTAGCCATACAGAGGAGGACCTAGTGGAAGTTGTATTGTTATGGAGAAAATGTTATGTATGTACAAGCTATTGTATTTTACTGTCAACAATGCCTCAATAAAGAAATAAAAAAATAATAATTGGAACCAAGAAAAGCAAACTAGCCAAAAGTATTAATCAAGTATTTTGAATGTGCTTTGTCAGTGTCTTGGATGTTATAAATACTATGTAAAATATATATGCTCACAGAATGTGAACTCAGACCTACAGGGATGCAGAGGTTACATAGGCTCCTGCACTGAATATGGACCCCAGATCAAATTGATGGGGTATACCGCTAACAATATTGATATACTTTTCCCATATTTGGGAGCTACTCTCTTCCCTGATCCAGCTTTCTAGTCCTTTTTCCAACTATGACACCATCTCCCCAGACAATAACTTGCATCTACTTGCATACTAGATATCAGGCTCAAACAAAAATTAGTAAAGTCATGGGCCCCTTGTAATACACCTAAAATAGACTTTCAGCATTTTCCAAAATGGAGACCCCAAATCTTCATCTGCAATATTCTTACCTTTTGGTTCATGAGCAGTCAACAACTTGTTCTGTTTTACATCTGACTCTTTTTCAGCCACCAGGTTCCAGTTGCTACCATGATGCCAACCTGACTTCCCTGGGCACACGACCCCACCAGTATGTCCTGGATCCCCACCTCCCCAAATCCCTGCCTCACTTGGAAAGAGAGAGGTAGGCTGGGAATATGGAACAACCTGCCAACATCCATGTTCAGCAGGGAAGCAATTACAGAAGCCAGACCTTCCACTTTCTGTACCCCATAATGATGCTGCGTCCATACTCCCAGAGGGATAAAGAATAAGAAAGCTTTCAAGCGAGGGAATGGGGTAGGGAGTTCTGGTGGTGAGCATTGTGTGGAATTGTACCCCTCTCATCCTATGGTCTTGTCAATATCTCCATTTTAGAAACAAATTAAAAAATTGAAAATATATATACTATTATTAGTTATAATACTACAACTATGAACAAAATAATAAAGTAATTTAAAAAATAATAATTAAACTAATGAGCATTTAGAAAATTGCAAGAATACTCTATAAGTCACTTTTAAAAAAGTTCTACTTATTTTAATTCCCAATATTGCTACTTCAGAGAAAAAGGTTGCTTTTTTTTTATTTGAGAAAGGAGACATTAACAAAAACATAGGAATAAAAGGGGTACAGTTCCACACAGTTCCACCCAATCTCCATATCCCATCCCCTCCCCTGATAGCTTTCCCATTCTCTATCCCTCTGGGAGTATGGACCCAGGGTTGTTGTGGGTTGCAGAAGGTGGATAAGATGTTTATTTCTTATCAATACCATGCTTCACCACCCCAAGCCATCTTTTGCAGAGAGTAAACGAGAGAAAAAAGATACCACAGCTCTGTAGCTTCATTCAATGTGGTGGGGAAGGGACTCAAAACTGGACTGTGAGCATGACAAAGCAGGCAATATCCAGGGGAACTGTCACAGAAAACAAAAATAAGAAATTCTTTCTCTCTCTCTCTCTTTTTCTCTCTGCCTCCAGGGTTATCACTGGGGCTCAGTGCCAGCACTACGAATCCACTGCTCCTGGCAGCCATTTTTTCCATTTTAATGGATAGGACAAAGAGAAATTGAGAGAAGAGGAGGAGGAGATTGAGAGAGGAGGATGAGATAAAGAGGGAGAGAGAAAGGTAGACTGCACACCTGCTTGACCCCTCCTGAAGCAGACCCACTGCACATACAGAGGGGGCTAGAACATGGGTCCTTGTGCCGGTCCTTGACTTAGTACTATGTGCACTCAACAGAGTGCGACACCACTCAGCCCCTGAGAATGATCTCTTTCAGAATAGGATATCAATTAAATCATTCTATATATTTAGTTTTGAGATTGTATGTAGACTCATGCAAAATAGAATAATATTTTATGAATTGCCTTTTATTTATCAAGAACTTTTTAGAGAGTGCCGAGCTGATGTGGTAGCTCTGATCGTGGACTCTGAGGCAGACAGAGCTTCAGGTTCAAAACCTGTCCTCACCAGAAGCCAGTGGTTCACTGCTCTGGGAGGAAAAAAAAAAAGAAGACTTTTAGGGCCCCAGCGGTGATGCAGCGAGTTGAGCACACATGGAGCAAAGCGGAAGGACTGACTCAAGGATCCCAGTTCCAGCCCCCAGCTTCCCACCTGCGGGGGATGGGGAGGTCGCTTCAAAAGCAGTGAAGCAGGTCTGCAGGTGTCTTTCTCTCCCCCTTTTTGTCTTCCCTTCCTCTCTCCATTTCTCTCTGTCCTATCCAACAACAATGACAGCAATGATAACAGAAATGATAAACAACAATGGCAACAAAAGTGAAAAAATAGCCTTCAAGAGCAGTGGATTCGTAGTGCAGGCACTGGTGCAATTCCATTTATAAATTGAGGGCACAGTCTACTGCTATTACCAAAAAAAGAACTGTAATGGGGACACAGCCATAACTGAACTTACATCTTAATTATTTACACTCTCCTCTTTGATGTCTGAATATTCTCTGCCTCAAAGCTGTTTTGCGGGCAAAATAGCATATAACATTAGTAATGCAGACACTCTGACATAGGTGACAGGATCTTTTTTGGAATCTTTACACAGCTTCTCAGTAAAAGCAATTTCATTTAAGGGTTTATTTCACATGTCTATTAAACAATTGGATGCTTGTTTTTTTTTGTTTTCTTTTTTCCTCCAGGGTTATTGCTGGGGCTAGGTGCCTGCAGCAGGAAGCCATTATTCCTGGAGCCTTTTTTTCCCTCTTTTGTTGCCCTTGTTGTTTTATCGTTCTTGTGGTTGTTATTATTGTTATTGATGTCATTGTTGTTGGATAGGACAGAGAGAAATGGAGAGAGGAGGGAAAGACAGAGATAGGGAGAGATAGAGAGATAGACACCTGTAGACCTACTTCATCACTCTTGAAGTGACCCACCTGTAGGTGGGGAGCTGGCGGCTGAAACTGAGATGCTTGCGCTGGTCCTTGCACTTGGCGCCATGTGCTCTTAACCGTCTGCACTACCGCCCAACCTCCTGGTGCTTGTTTTTCAATTATGTAAAAGCTGGAGATACGTAATGGCTATTATTTATCTTACCATTTTTGGTGACAATTTACGGAAGACTTAACAGTCATGTTTATTTAAGAAGCATAAGGACATTTCTTCCGTAGGAAACTGTGAGTCTCTAATAATTTCAATGAGTTCCTGTAAGACCGCTTCACTGGTGTTAGCCGCTACATTTCAGGTATCTGTAATACTATCACACACTACATCAAAAGATATGAAGTAAAGAGATCAACGTGAGTGAACTTGGTTTCATTCATTCAGTAGCTAGTTATTAATCACCTAGTATGTGTCAGACAACTTTCTAGACAGACAGAAATAAACAAGACCAAATATAATCTTCCACAGAATTTATATTCTGCTTGAGAAAGATATATAATAAATTACTAGGTACTATGAATTTTTTCAGCAACGCAAAACTACACAGGGCAAAAGTAAAATGGGGAAAGAGGTACAGTAGTCAGAGAAGGCTTGTCAGAAGAGATGCTTGGAGCTGACAAAAGAGCTCACTAGGGTAGTGTGCTGCTTTGCCATGTGTGTGACCCAAGTTCCAACCTGACCCCCCACCACATTGAAGGAAGTTTGGGTGCTATGTTTTCTTAGACTCTCTGCCTCTCTACCTTCTCTGTCTCTATCAAGAAAGGTTGGGGGAGGGAGGAAAAGAAGAAGAGATGTTTGAAAGGAAATTTGAGTGAGGAAGTAAATCTTGCAAAAATCAGAGATAAAGAGGAAGTGCAAAGGCCCTGAGATACAAGTTCATTTTGCTCTAGAAAAAGCAAAACCATGGTGGCTAAAACAAAGTAAGCAGACAAGAGGGAGATAATAGAAAACGTAACTACAGAAGAAAGAATTAGACCCTGAGTGACTAGAAGACTTGCTAAAGAGTTTGGGTTTATTTCGGTTGCATTGGAAGTCAAGGGCAATGACATGAATATGAAGTCTGGTTAACGATCTCTAAGGTAGCAAGGCTATTTGAACAATCTGGGCAAAGGCTGATGCTATTGTAATATTATAATATTGCTTCTGTACTGCTTAATTTCCAAAATGAAAAATAAAAGGTGTTTCTGGGCAAGTGGTGGTGTGTTGGGAACAGAAAAATTATTTATTTGGCTAGAATGGTACAAATGCAGCTGGAATAAAATACCTGTTTCTATAATAACTATAGAGAAACTGTTCAGCCAAGCTGGCTATTTAGAGAGGATCTTTGTGGATAGTAAATTAGAGAAGAATGTGAAAGGTCAAAATATTTTGAAACACACCTAACACCTTGTCTTCATGGCCTTCACCTATCGACAGCCTGCTTTAAGGATGTTGTTGTGAATAGAAAAACAGGAGAGGACTGCATCTTCCAAAGTAAAATGCTGCCATCTTGAGGTTTCCTGTATATATAAATGGTGCAAAAACAACACCATCCCTAGGGGTGGGGGTAGCAGGTAGAAGCTGTTTCTTTTTGTCATTTCCATGTGTAAGGCAAATTGTTGGGGGTAGAAGGGTTTTTTGTTGTTGTTAACTTAAAGGCAATTAGGAGTAGGACAGGGGAGACAACATAATGGTTATGTAAAAAGACTCTAAGGCTTGAGGCTTTGAGCTCCCAGGTTCTATTCACTGAACTACTATAAACCAGACTTAAGCAGCAGTGCTGGAAGAGAGAGAGAGAGAGAGAAAGGGAGAAAGAAAGGTAGAGAGGGGGGGAAGGAAAGAAGGAAGGAAGGAAGGAAGGAAGGAAGGAAGGAAGGAAGGAAGGAAGGATGTAGAGAGATAGCAAGCAAGTTAGAAATAACCTGATCAGCTTTGCTTGCCTAAGCTGTGTCTAGAAAGGTGATTTTGAAAGCTTTCCTTTTAATGAATTGTAAATCCATTACAGACAGTACACATTTGTTTAGATGTGCGGGTTCCCCATCCCTATCAGTTAACACTAAGTCAGACACCTATACAAATGGTAAATTGTCTTTGTTTTTGCATGCCTTTCATGATTACTTGCCTATGCAGATTGATTCAGTATTTGTTCAATTTTGATCATTTGTACTAGAAAGTCATCTCAATTTTTCCTAGATCTTCATTGTCATAGAGTGGAACACAGACTTCTAAGACAGATAATTCTCTCATCCGCACATAGTCTTACATAATTTCTATTCATTAGTATTGTCTTCCTTTTTAATTTTTTTTTAACTTCATTTTACTTGATAGGATAGAAAGAAATTGAGAAAGAAGGGGGATAAAGAGGGAGAGAGACAGACAGACATATGCAGCATTGTTTTACTGCTTGTAACACTTTCCCCCTGAAGGTGAGGACTGGTGGCTTGAACCTGGGTTCTTATACATAGTAACATTTGCACTTAACCTGGTGCACCATTGCCCAGCCCCGTATTTCTTCCTTTTTTAAAAAATATTTTACTTATTATACTTTAATTAGAAAAATACAGAACAACACTCAGAGCAATATTCAGCTCTGGTTTATGGTGGTGCTGGGGATTGAAATCGGAACCCCAGAGCCTCAGGCATGAAAGCCTTTTCTATAACTGTTATGCTATTATGCTGTCTCCTCAGCCTTTACTTCTTTTTTTGCTTCCGGGGTTATTGCTGGGGCTTGGGGAATCCACTGCTTCTGGAGTACATTTTTCTCATCTTGATGTTATTACCCTTGTTGTTGTCTCTATTATTATTGCTATCATTGCTGCTGATGTTGAATAGGACAGAGAAAGAGAAGAGGAAGACAGAGAGGGGGAGAGAAAGACAAACACCCGCAGACCTGCTTCACTGCCCGTGAAGTGACCCCCTTGCAGGTGGGGACCCCGGGGCTGAAACCCAGATCCTTAAACCTATCCTTGCACTTTGCGCCACATGAGCTTAACCCACTGTGCTACCGCCTGGCCCCCACTTCTTTTTGATGTAGAATTTTGTGCAGTGGAATGACTTATTTTGGTTTCTGTCCTAGAAAAACAACAGGAATAAAAATGTATAGAATAGACTAAAAGAAAGAAGATAAGGGAACACCGCTTAGGAGGCAACTATCCCATCCTAAAGTAGTGACAAACAGATTGAACTGGAAGACATAAATTTAAAGGGTCCTACAAAGTATCAGTAGGTATTGGTGACAACTGTTGCATGTTTGTGGGGGGTGGGGGAGGAAAAAGATTAACATAATGCTGCAGTTTCTAGGTTGAGGTGAGGGAGCATGTCCTTAGACAAGGTAGGAAAGACTAGAGATCCCCTGGAGACATTAGAGTTTATAGTGGTAGCAGATTAGCCATGAGAAATATACAATCAGTCTGAAAATAGGAGTCAGAGCTAGAGGTGATGGCTGAAGTTGTGAGAATATATGAGACAATCTAGGGGGAAAAAATCTGGGGAGTCAGCAGTGGCACAGCGGGTTAAGCACACTTGGCGCGAAACACAAGGGCCGGCATAAGGGTCCCAATTCAAGCCTCTGGCTCCCCACCTGCAGGGGAGGCACTTCACAAGCAGTGAAGCAGGTCTGCAGGTGTCTTTTTCTCCTCCTCTCTGTCTTCCCCTCCTCTCTCCATTTCTCTCTGTCCTATCCAACAATGACCACATTAATAGTAACAATAACTACAACAACAATAAAAAACAAGAAGGGCAACAAAAGGAAAAATAAATAAAATTTTAAAAAATCTATAGAGATAAAAGAAAGCATAAGAAGTTATAAGATGTCAGTAACTGAGAGTGTTTAATAAAGACCTGCACCTTTAGGCAGCTAAATAATATCAGAAAGCATGAAAGAAGTCAAAAGTATAAGGAATTTTATGCTTATTTTGGAAAAGTTTAGCACAAAACAAGTAATAGATTAAAATGATGAAGAATTTGAGGGGGCCAAGTGGTGGTGCACCTGGTTGATCACACATGTTACAGTATGCATGGACTGGGTTCAAGCCCCTGGTCTCCACCTGCAGGGGAAAAGCTTTGCAAGTGAGGAAGCAGTGCTGCAGGTGTCTCTGTCTCTCTCCTCTATTTCCTCCTCCCCTCTCAGTTTCTAGCTGTCTCTATCAAATAAATAAAGATTATTTTAAAAATTTAAAGAATTTGATGACAAAAAAAAAGACTTTAGTATGGAACAAAATACCATGAATTAGGGGCCAAGTGGTGGCGCACCTGGTTGAGCACACATGTTACAATGCACAAGGACCCAGGTTCAATCCCCTAGTCCCCCACCTGCAGGGGGAAAGCTTCACAAGTGGTGAAGCAGTGCTGCAGGTGTCTCTCTGTCTCTCACCCTCTCTATCCCTCCCTTCCCTCTCGATTTCTGGTTGTCTCTATCTGTAGGGAGGTTGTGGGGATGTGGTGGCCTGAGAAGTGAGTGAGTCTGTCCTGGTAAGTCTCTCTCTCTCTCTATGGAAGGGTTGAGCAAAAGGGAGGGACACATGAACCTCAAAAGGTTGGCAGCTATATAAGTCTTCCCTGCCTCACAAAAACATCTTCCCGCCTCTGGGAGCTGGCAATCCTTAAAACACCAAGCCTGCTCCACCCTGCATTCCTTTTATTATCTATGTATCAATCTTCTGCTTTGTCTTACAAATGACTAAAGGTCTCCTTCCTAAATCCCCACAGGGTATTGCTAATCCAACCAGTTGAACCCCTAGAAACAGTTGCTGGGGAGGTCCATACCATTCCCAACCCCTTTTGCCTTTTCTCCGCCCCTTTCCTAACCATGTACGGTATTGTCAAGCCACTTCCATTTCGGTCTTGTCTCTTCCATGTCCTGAGCTGGAGGAGGGCAGGCAGGCAGACTGAGAGGCGGAAGCTGGCCATTGTGGTTTGTGCCACATGGCTTAACCAGGTGTGCTACTGCCCGACTCTGGGGCCCTCGAATGAATAAAGATTTGAATTGTCCTGCTGCCATGAGCTTGGTTCCTGGGTCATCTCTCTCCCTCGAGACGCTAGCCCAACATCCATCCAATAAATAAAGAAAATAAAAATTAAAAAAAAATACCATGAATTAATGAATACAGAGAAATTATTTCCAGGGCTGCATAGTGGTGCACCCAGTAGAAAGCACATGTGACCATGCTTGAGGACCTGGGTTCAAGACTCCAGACCTGATCTGGAGGGGAGATGTTTTACAGATTGTGGGGCAGTGCTGCAGTCTCTTCTCTCTGTCTCTTGCTCCCTCTCTTTCTGTCTTTTACCTTCTATCAAAGCAACCAGAAAATAAATGGCTGCTAAGAACAATGAAGTCATTTCGCAGTCCTGGAATCCTGGTGGAAAAAAAAAAAACCAGACTATTTATAATACATCTGACAGTCAGAGACTAATTTCCTGGCATGTAGACACTTAAAAATGAATAAGAAGATCACAAAAGAAAAATCAACAAACTAGACATCTAAGAATCAAATCATTTGTTCTATGAAAGACTCTATTAAAATTTAAAAACAAGCTTCCACCAGAGAAATATGTGTAAGTAGAAAAGTCATAACTACTTACATATATATACAGATATATAGATATATATAATTATGAGTGAAAGAACTACGTGCTGTTTTCATATGAGAACATTTTGTGATATGGCAAAGGCCTTCCTGCATTTGAAGAGCAGGTTTTTATTTATATGAATTTTTTGGTTAAAAAAAAAAAAGCTTCAGATGAGAAGAAAGTAGCTTCAGCCATATATGTAATGAGGAAGTTTTATCTACAATACTTAACTTCTCAAATCTCAATAGCAAAAATCAAGGGGGAAAATCCAATTTAGAAATTGGATAAAGATAGGAAGAAACATTTTACCAAAATGAGATAAGTGACACATGAAGCAATGTCAACATCATTGACATAATTGTTAGGGAAATACAAATGACAGCCAAAATCTGCTATCATTAAACATCCATCAGAGTGTCTAAAATTATAAATAATGATAACACCAAATACTGACATGTATGTAAAGAAAATATTTTATTCATACACTGCTTATGGGAATGCAAATGATACTTTAGCAGTGCCTCATAAGAATAAATGTGCAAATACCATATAACTCAGGAGTCACACTCTTGGGTGGTTATCCCAGAGAAATGATGCTTATGTTCACACAGAAACCTCTACATAAATCGTGAATGTTCATAGAAGCTTTATTCACAACTGTCACTAATAGGAAACAACCCAAATGTCCTTCAATGGGTGACTTACAAACTCCAGTATATCCAGACAACAAAATATTAGTCACCAATAAAAACAAACATCTTATCAATACAAATAACTTGGATGATGGAGGGAAAATAGTTCAATTGATAGGTTGTGCAGGTTGCATGCCTGAGGCTCCTGATTCTATTCCCAGAACTATAATACTACAGTGGTGATCTGGCTTCTCTCTTTCTCCCTTCTTTATATGAAATTATATGGGGGCCAGGTGGTGGTGTACTGGGTTGAGAGCACATGTTACAGTGCACAAGGACCTGGATTGTCAAGTCCCTAGTCTCCATCTGCAGTCGGGAAGCAGTGAAGTCTTGCTATAGGTCTCTCTCTTTCTCTATCTCCTCCTCCCTTCTCAATTTCTATCTCTATTCAATAAGTAAATAAATAAATAAAATACTAAAGAGAAACTATCTCATGAAAATAAGTAAGTCTTTAAAGTATTTATTTTTTTTATTTTTATTTTTTATTTATAAAAAGGAAACACTGACAAAACCATAGGATAAGAGGGGTACAACTCCACACAATTCCCACCACCACATCTCTGTATCTGTATCCCCTCCCCTGATAGCTTTCCTATTCTTTATCCCTCTGGGATTATGGACCCAAGGTCATTATGGGGTGCAGAAGGTGGAAGGTCCGGCTTCTATCATTGCTTCCCCACTGAACATGGGTGTTGACAAGTCAATCCATATTCCCAGCCTGTGTCTCTCTTTCCCTAGTGAGGTGGGGCTCTGGGGAAGTGGAGCTCCGGGACATCTTTTCTCCATCTCCTCCAGAATTTTGGTTTGCTATCCTCTCTGAGTTCTGATAAATAATCCCCAATTTATTTTGTCAATTAATTTCTTTCACTTGTTCATTGCCTCATCCTCCCTAGAAATAAGTAATTTCCTTGGGAACAGGGAACTTACCTGTTATGTTTTCTGCTATCTCCCAAACAGAAAAATATTTGTTAAAGAGGCAAGCCCAGATCTAAGTAACACAGGGGAGAAGGAAGCAGGGAAGAGAGACATAAAGGAAAGAAAGCCATGGTCTGTGGTGTGGGAGTTGGGTACAGTGGATAAAGAAAGCATTGGACTCTCAAGTATGATGTCCCGAGTTCAATCCCTGGCAGCACATGTACCAGTGTGATGTCTGGTTCTCTACCCATCTGTCTGTCTGTCTGTCTATCTATCTTCTTCATGAATAAATAAATAAAATCTTTAAAAAAAAGAAAGAAAGAAAAAAGCCTATGAGTATAAATGACAAGGACAGGTGATGGCAAACCCAGTTGAGCATACATGACCATGTCCTCTGGACCCCACCTACAAGGAGGAAGCAGTGCTATAGGTGTCTCTCCCTATCTCCCATTCCCTCTCAATTTCTTTCTGTCCTATCAAAATAATAATAGTAATGATAATAATAATAACAATGGAAGAATATAAATGAGGAGGTCAGTAATGTATTAACTGGGCCTTTGTCTTCACAGAGTGAAGGTGCAGGTAAAATCAGTAACTATATCTTGGGTCTCATTAGTTAGCCCACCAGACCTTAATATACCTCTGAGCACATGTCCAGGCCTAGAGAACACCCTTGGGAAGGAAACTTGAGCAACCATAGTATAAATAGGAGGTGTGTACAGACAACCTCCAAAACAGTTAAGCAGACATGGACTGGGCAAGCATAGAATCAGTTATCCCATTTTAGCTACTATCCCTACATCAAATTCCGGCAGCTGACTCATGCTCCACATCTACAACTGAATAAAAAGAGCAAGGATAAATGAATCAATGGGAATAATGAGGATCCTAGTAATTACATTACCAGAGAGGATTAATATTATCTTTGATTTTGATGAAAGATATTAGGGTTTGTTTGGGTTTTTGTTTGTTTGTTTGCTTTTTGGATAGGAGAGAGAGAGAAGAGAGACCTGCAGCTCTGCTTCACTGCTCATGAAACCTCCTCCCTGCAGGCTGTAACCCTTGCTCATGGTGACTATGTTTGACTGGGTACCACTGTCCAGCCACTCAGGTTTTTACATCCCTCTTTTGCCAGGCTGGAAAGAGTTCATCAGATTTTTTTTTTTTTCTCTTCCTCTTTGGATCTTTGGCTGCCACTCATACTCTTTGTCCTCAGTTTCCCTGTATACATCCCACCCTCAGAAAAAAAGCACTTTCTAGCTGATTTCATCCCAACTCACTTTTCAATGAGAATATTGCTGGAGTGTTGGAAATAAATATAACATTACTTATTGATCCAGTTTTCCTGGTATGTATACTGTTGCCTATAAATTAGTTGACCTATTTTTGGAAGCAGCAGTAATTCTTCTGGGCCAAATGGAGTACTCTTTAGTGCACAAACAGCAAGGGAAGTTAAATTTACAACACTGCACACAGCAACCACTAATTTAGATCAAGACATAGCATCAGGAACCACATCCTTCTTTCCTCCTTTCCACATAGTTTTCATCTAGATTACAAATAGAACATTTTGTCCTGAACAAAAACCTGTAAACGTCATTGGGATGCTTACCCTAAATATTTTATTAGCAATAGTGGAAATCTTTTAGCCTTAAATGAGTAGTGCTTGTGTGCACATATGTTTTATTTTTCTCCAAAGCTCTTGACTATCATAAACTGCAAAGCATGCTCTAAGAATGAATTTTTTAAGTGGTAATAATGTGAAAATAGTAATAACAAATTTGAAGTTAACTAAGTTTATCTCATTATGCTCCTAGTTGCGTGCTGTAGGACGTTCCCTCTCATTTATCATAATCAATACTTTTTTTTCCCCTGAGTTCATACTGACCTATCAAAACACTGGGGTAATAAACACAATTTTCCTGGCTGAGATTTCTAAATAGCACTATTTGAACTTGAAATTGTGAAATAGACTCACTTCTTTCTTTGCTTCCTGTGATGACTATTTTATTTGTCAAATACTCCAATTTTTCCTTAAACATCAATTTAACTGTTTTTATGAAGGTGTTTTTAGATACAATTGACATTTAAGTAAATAAACTTGGAGTAAAGCAGATAACTCTCCACAAAGTAGATGAGACTCATACAATAAGTTGAAGGTCTTAGGAGAAATGGTTAAACTCTCCCAAGGAAGAAGAAATATTGCCAACAGACTATCTTCAGATTTGAGATTGCAATATCCTGTCTCCCCTGGGTCCCCAGACTGCACTACAGACAGAATTATTAGCCCTACAATTGTATAAGACAGTTCTCTAAAATAAAGTTCCCTCTCTCCTTCCCACCCCCAAATATGTGTGTGTGTAACTATTTCATGTTTAAACTGAAAAAAAAAATAGAGTTGGCACAATGAAGTTAATTGTTTTAATGTCTTTTAAAGTCTTTAAAACATAGTTACATTGTTTTAATGATATCCTATTGTAGCTAGAACTACTTAAGCAAAAAACTACTTGAATTTAACAAGAATCAGGAAACAAATGTATTTTATTTTTCCAGTGTACATTAACTGACCAGTGGTTAAGGCAATTCATTTTGTTTTTAAGATTTGGGGGATTTTGTATTATCTTTATTTATTTATTGGATAGAGACAGCCAGAATTAACAGTGAAGAGGGTGATAAGAGGAAGAGAGACAGAGAAACACCTGCAACGCTGCTTCACCACTTGCAAAGCTTTCCCCTGGCTGGTGGGAATGGGGGTAGTGGCTTGAGCCCAGGTGCTTTTTATTTTGCCTCCAGGGTTATTGCCAGGGCTCAGTGCCTGCACCATGAATCCACTGCTCCTGTAGACCATTTTTTCCCCTTTTGTTGCCCTTGTTGTTTTATCATTGTTGTGGTTATTATAATTTTCATTGTTGTTGCTGTTGTTGGATAGGACAGAGAAATGGAGAGAGGATGGGAAGACAGAGAGGGGGAGAGAGAGAGAGAGACACCTACAGACCTGCTTCACCACTTGTGTAGCTTTCCCTGTGCAAGTGGGGATCAGGGGCTCGAACCTGGGTCCCTGCACATTGTAACATGTTCTCAACCAGGTAAGCCACCGCCTGGCCCCAACAAAATTTTTTTTTAAAATATTTTATTTGTTTCTTATAATGAGAGGTACAGAAAGAAAGACATAGAGACCACGGATCAGATGGTGGCGCACCTGGTTAAGCACACACATTACAGTGCACAAGGACCCAAGTTCAAACCCTCAGTCCCCACCTGCAGGGGAGAAGCTTCACAAGTGGTGAAGCAAGGCTGCAGGTGTCTCTCTGTCTCTTTCCCTCTCTATCTCCCCCCTCTCAATTTCTCCCTGTCTCTATCCAATAATAAAAAATAAAAGAGATAGGGAAGGAGACCAGATCACTGATCAAAGCTGGCTTATAATAGTACTAGAGGTTGAACCTGGGGCCCCAGAGCCTCAGGCATGAGAGTCTCTTTGCATAACCATTATGCTGCCTCCACAACTCAAACAAAAGATGGTTTAAGATTCATTAGAAAAGAACAAGAGGGGGTAGATAGCATAATGGTTATGCAAACAGACTCTCTTTCAAGTCATAGGTTCCATCCCCCACACCACCCTAAATCAGAGCTGAGCAGTGCTCAAGGAAAAAAAAAAAAAAAAGAACAAGAAAGCTTTCAAGGGAGGTGATGGGATACAGAGTTCTGGTGGTGGAAATTGTGTGGTACTGTACCCCTCTTATCCTATGCTCTTTTCAATAATAATTTTTAAAAAGATTTATTAGAGTTAAAAGGAGTAATTTAATTCTTTTTAAAATTTCTTTATTGAAGAATTAATGTTTTATAGTCAACAGTAAATACAATAATTTATACATACATAACATTTCCCAATTTTCCATATAACAATACAACCCTCACTAGAGGTTCTCTGCCATCATGTTCCAGGACCTGAATTCTCCCCGGCCACCCACTCCACCCACTCTATTACTTTGGTGCAATACACCAACTCCAATAGAAATTCTGCTTAGTGTTTTCCTTTATGATCTTGTTTTTCAATGTCTGTCTGTGAGTGAGATCACCCTGTATTTATCCTTCTGTTTCTTACTTACCTTCCTTAAGATGGGATGAAAAAGGTTAAATCACCATTTTTAATACCTGAGCAGTATTCATTGTGTATATAGACCACAACATGCTCAGCCACTCATCTGTTGTTGGACACCTGGGTTGCTTCCAGGTTTTGGCTATTACAAATTGTGCTGCTGTGAACATAAGTATACACAAATCTTTTTGGATGGGTATGTTTGGTTCCTTAGGATCTATCCCCAGGAGAGGAATTGCAGGATCATAGGGTAGCTCCATTTCTAGCCTTCTGAGATTTCTCCAGACTGTTCTCCACAGAGACTAAGTCAATTTATATTGCCACCAGCAGTGCAGGAGGGTTCCTTTGTCCCCACAACCTCTCCAGCATTTGCTGTTGCTTCCTTTTCTCATGTATGACATTCTCACAAGAGTGAAGTAGTACCTCATTGTTGTCTTTATTTGCATTTCTCTGACAGCCAATGACTTGGAACTTTTTTTCATGTGTTTCTCGGCCTTCTGGATCTCTTCTGTGGTAAATATTCTGTTCATACCCTCTCCCCATTTTTGGATAGGCTCATTTGTTTTCTTGTTGTTGGGTTTGGCAAGCTCTTTATATATTTTGGCTATTAGCCTCTTGTTTGGATTGACTTGTGTCGACGTAAGGTATTTAAAGAGTTCACAGTTGTGGAAATTACAGTGTTTCAATGTTATCTCAATCCTTATGTTGAAGCACAGTTAAAACCTCTTTTATTCTTTTTCTTCCTTGTAGACTATAGGAGCCTGAATATTTTTTAACTATAAGTATGTTTTTTAGCTTAATACTCACTCCAGATTAAGAAATAAAGCAGGGTGGGGGAGAGATAGCACAATGGTTATGCAAAGAGACTCCCATACCCCAAGGATTCAAAGCCCTGGGCTCAATTTAGCTGCTCTGCCAGCAGATTCAAGCCAGGCAGCACTACTTGGTCCTGTGAGTTTCTAAACAAGTCCTGTTTATAGTCTGGTTTCTAAGGCAATTATTCACTGTGTTCTCATCAGGAGAACAATGTGGAAAGGCTCCCACTATACAGCCCCACCTCTAGACCACTGGGGTATAGATCTCCTGAGTTTTCTGGTCAGTTCTCTTCCCCCCCCCCCCCCAATGCCAGTACAAGGCCTTCCCATTGCTGCTCTAGCCGCTGAGGGCAGTAGCAATGGAGACACAGTTGCATTTGGTGAGTCTTAGAGGAGTCTTCTCCTCCCTTCAGCAGTCTTTCTGTTGTTAAAACAGACTGGAGGTGGTGCCTCAACTAGTAAGCTGCTGGACTGTTACCAGCCACTTGGGAGTAGACACAGGCTTTAGCCCCAGGAATCTCTCGTTAAGCTCCTCTCTGTCCATGAACCACACGTGTTTTCACTCACTGGTGACTTAGTGGGTTCCCAAAGTAATCCTAGTTTTGTCTTGTTACAGTCTTGGGTGATTTTTGATATTCCCAGTTGACCAGGGAGAGGAGAAGACAGAAACAGCAGCTGCTGCTACTCTGGAACCCCACCTCTGGAATTCTTGAGTAATTTAATTCTTTCTTCTTATTATTTATAAAATGGAAATATTGATAAGGCCATAGGATGAGAGGGGTACATTTCCACACAATGCCCACCACCAATCCCTTCCTTTAACAGCTTTCCTATTCTTTATCTGGGAGTATGGATGCAGGATTATTATGGGGTACAGAAGGTGGAAGGTCTGGCTTCTGTAATTGCTTCCCTGCTGAACATGGATGTTGGCAGTTCGATCCATATTCCCAGCCTACCTCTCTCTTTCCAAGTGAGGCAGGGATTTGTGTTGGTATGCTTCTGGGATCTCTTCTGTTACATTGCTTGACGTTGTGGTCTATTTACATGATCTTTCTGTTACATTGGTTTGGTCTCACTCCCCCCATCTCCGGGAGATTTGGTTTAGCCCTTGCTAGTTTCACGCTTCTCCCTTCTCCCCACCCCCTATCTTACGTACTTCTTGGGTTCCTGACTCTGCCGCTGGAGGAGAAAGATGGAGGAGCACATTGTGTGGGGATTAGGTTGTTTTCCCGCTCATGAATAAAGATCAAACTGAGTTCTCAGCTCAGCCACAAGTTTCTGGTCATCTGTTTCCTGCCCTTGAAGCCAGCCCGGAGAAAACAACAGATTTGGAGATGTGGGGCTCCAGGACATATTGGTGGGGTCATCTGCCCAGGGAAGTCAGGTTGGCATCATGGTAGCAACTGGAACCAAGTGGCTGAAAAAGAGTTAAGATATAAAGCAGAACAAGTTGTTGACTACTCATGAACCTAAAGGTAAGAATATTGTAGATGAAGATTTGGGGTCTCCATTTTGGAAAAAGCTAGTAGTTCTATTTTAGGTATATTCTGAGTAATTTAATCCTAAATCATATATACCCAGTAAAATGTTCTCAGAATATATAAGTTAAAAATTTGTGGGAGTTGGGCAGTAGTGCAGTGGGTTAAGCACACATGAAGCAAAGCACAAGGACCAGAGTAAGGATTGAGTAAGGCACCTCCCACTCCCCACCTGCAG
Organism: Erinaceus europaeus; assembly: GCF_950295315.1. Lineage (NCBI taxonomy): Eukaryota > Metazoa > Chordata > Mammalia > Eulipotyphla > Erinaceidae > Erinaceus > Erinaceus europaeus. The sequence goes on along the minus strand of NC_080172.1, from coordinate 32,433,513 downwards.
GGGGGGGGGGTCACTTCACAATCAGTGAAGCAGGTATCTTGCTCTCCCCCTCTCTGTCTTCCTCTCCTCTCTCCATTTCTCTCTGTCCTATCCAACAACAACAATAATAACTACAACAATAAAACAATAAGGACAACAAAAGAGAATAAATAAATAAATATAAAAAAATTGGACTTCAAGAAAATAATATATTCCTAGTCAACACAGTTATACTAATCATTGAGGTAAGTCCAAGTAAATGAAAAACAAGCACACCAGAAACTTGAATAAAACAGTTAAGAAGCTGAATTTAGTGACCAGGGAGGTAACTCAGTGGTAGAGCACAAGATCTGCATTTGTGAGACCCTGGAGCTGATGCCTGTACACAGCAATATTCTTATTCCCTCTCATAAAATAGATTTTTGGTTGCTTTTAATGGAGCTTCACTGCTATAGGCCACCCTTTTTAGGTAGAAATGTTGAGAAAGAGATAAAGAAACATAGTTCCCGGAGGTGGCACAGTAGATAAAGCACTGGCCTCTTGCAGTCCAGAGTTCAATCCCCAACAGCACATGTACCAGAGTGATGTCTTGTTCTTTAACTCTCTCCTCCTATCTTTTTCATAAATAAATAAATAGATAGATAAAATCTTTAAAAGAGAGAGTTTCTATAAAGAATCAAACTAGCTCACTGTGATTTATACAGTGAAAAAATGTGAACACCTGAGAAACTGAAAAAAGAAAAAAACAAGAGAGAGAGAGACAGAGACAGTGAGAAAGATACCACAGCCCTTAGGCTTCCTTCAGTATGATGAGAGCCAGACCAGAATCTGGGTCATACACATGACGAAACAAGCACTCTCTTTATGTGACTTATCTTGTTGGCCACAAAAATAAGATAATGAAATAAGATAATTTAAAAGATGAGTTTAATCAATATATAAAAATCCTTATGCACTATTGCACCAAAGCAAATAGCTCTGGGAATGAAGGGGAAGACTGAAAGGAGGTAAAGAAGATGTTGGAGTCCTGGTGCATGATGGAGATAAAGGACCTAAGTTGGAGGTGGAATATAATGCAGAGATGTATCAGGGGAGATGAGAAATTGTACTCATATGTCAGCAACTGTACTGTAAACCACCATTTCCTCCCTGCAATCGTTTTTTATTTTTAAAGAAACACATAGACCATGTGATAAGAAGAATCTTAAAATGATTGCCACTCTTGAATAATACTCATCCCTAGAAAATTTGTACGGGAAGTGAAGATGGTGAGATAGTTAACTTCATTGATTACATTATATTGTACAGTTTTTCACCCTCTGTCTGAATATAGACCTTACAAAATCATTCATAGTCCCAGAATAGATATATAGTTAAACAATTCCCAATAATTTTTGTGGGAAAAAGTTTAGTGTTCTGGCCCCCAAAATAACTTATCAAATAATACCAAACTAAATGACATTTAAAAGCTAAAATTACACAACATATAATAAAAACAGGGATGACACTATAAATACATGTGTTTTATAAAGTTGGTGTTACCATAAGCCAGAGCCAGTCTCTGTATCTCTTTCTCTCCCTCATTAAATGGATTGACAAATAAATAAATAAATAAAATTTAAAAATAGGTCTTCCACTTAGAGAGAGAGAGAAAGAATGTGTATACAAGTGTAGTTTCATTTCATTTATCAAGAGAGAACACAATGAAAAGTGTGATGGATTCTGGTTAGGCTTACAGTTCTAAGGCCTATGAGTGGTGTCAGCTGCAGAAGACTGGAATATAGAAGAGAGAGAGGAAACAGGTTATCTATTAATAAATCATCACTGTCTGAATTCGTCAGTTAGTAGGTCGCTAATGCTTTTCTTTTTCAATGTCTGCCTACCTCAGGTAAGGTTAAGGTTCATGATATATAGTCATTAATGTGAAAAATCTGGAATACAACCATATTCTTCACTGTTCAACCTCTTGTATCATGCTATCCCACAATTCTTTTTTTAAATTTCTTTATTGGAGGATTAATGGTTTATAGTTGACAGTTATCACACAATTCTTTGTAATAATGCAAGCCATCCTTCATACCTGCCCATAACCTCTGTCTTTTAAATCAAAGCCATACTTTTCTACAACCATTGCTTCACTATCAGTCATAGTGAAAATCTCGAGCAAGTGCTTCACATTCAGTTCCTGGAGTATTTCATTTTTCTGCCTTGCTATTGTGCCCCTTTTCTGTAAGTACCCATTCTCCTACAAACTTATTTGTCAGTTTTGGTCACAGAATGTCAAAAAGGCTTCAACTTCATCATCCTCTACTTTCATATGATGCTGAAATGTTGAGAAGATTTCCTAAGGGAAGGAACTTGCTGCTACTCTCATTGTATGGGGTGCCTCTGCCTTTTCAGTACTGAAAGCTAGTTCTGATTTTCTCCTGTTGTCATGAAAGCAGTCAGATTTCTGCCCATTGTCAAAAACATGGGGTAATAAATTTCTTTTATAAAAGCAAAATGGGGGGCAGGTGGTGGTTGAGCACACATGTTACAGTGTGCAAGGACCCAGGTTCAAGCCCCCAGTCCTCACCTGCAAGCCCCCAGTTCCCACTTTGCAAGTGGTGAATCAGTACTTCAAGTGTCTCTTCCTCTCTGTCTCCCTATACCCTCTCAATTTCTGGCTGTCTCTATCCAATAATAAATAAATAAAATATTTTTTTAAAAAACTAATCTATCTAGTAATAAAAAATTTTAATTAAAAAACAAAAGCAAAATGGCAGAACCCAAACTTTCAAAAGTGGGGGATACCTATATATGATCCCATCTCACTAGAATAGAAAGAAAGATCCTTCTGCTGACTTTGAAAAGGTAACCAATGAGTTTCACCATGGATGAAAGGACTTCGTGGCCAGGATGAATGTAGACTCTGTGAACTAAGGACAGACCCTTGACAACAGCTTGCTAGAAAATGAGGGCCTTGGGAGTCAGGTGGTAGTGCAGCAGGTTAAACACAAGTGGCGCAAAGTGCAAGGAGCTGGTTCGAGCTCCAGACTCCCCACCTGCTGAGGAGTAGCTTCATAAGCGGTGAAGCAGGTGTCTGTCTCCTCCTCTCTGTCTTCCCCTCCTCTTTCCATTTCTCTCTGTCCTATTCAACAACAACGGCATCAATAACAGCAACAATAAAACAAGGGCAACAAAAGGGAATAAATAAATAAATAAATAATTTTAAAAAATTTTTTATTTAAGAAAGGATTAATGAACAAAACCATAAGGTAGGAGGGGTACAACTCCACACAGTTCCCACCACCCAATCTCCATAACCCACCCCCTCCCCTGATAGCTTTCCCATTCTCTAGCCCTCTGGGAGCATGGACCCAGGGTCATTGAGGGTTACAGAAGGTAGAAGGTCTGGCTTCTGTAATTGCTTCCCCGCTGAACATGGGCGTTGACTGGTCGGTCCATACTCCCAGTCTACCTCTCTCTTTCCCTAGTAGGGTGGGTCTCTGGGGAAGCTGAGCTCCAGGACACATTGGTGGGGTCTTCAATCCAGGGAAGCCTGGCCAGCATCCTGGTGGCATCTGGAACCTGGTGATTGAAAAGAGAGTTAACATACGAAGCCAAACAAATTGTTGAACAATCATGGATCCAAAGCTTGGAATAGTGGAGAGGAAGTGTTAGGGAGGTACTCACTGCAAACTCTAGTGTACTTCTGCTTTCAGGTATATATTTTGCAGTAGTTTATGGATACGTGTGAACATAAGCTCTCTCTCACAGAAACTGGTGTATATCTAGGTTATGGGACTTTGTTAGAAAGTGAACCACCTGAGATGAAATTAGAGTGTACTATAAAAGGAAAGGTCTCACCCGAGTAATGAAGCTGAAGGGTTGTCATTCCACACGTGAAGTCTCTGGACACAGTCTGAGGTGAGGCATGTTGAGGGGGCAATCGTTGCATTGGTTAGGTTGTGATCGGCGGATGCAATATTATTTGGTGTGGATTGGGAGACGCATAGGGGAAAGTGGGCCCTATCCAAGGGTTCCAGGACTGGGGGAAGTAGGGGCTCTATAGTGGAGATGTGAGGTTCCTGCTATCTTAGGGTTCAAAAAGATAATCGATAGTTAATGTTATCATCACATTATTTGGTAATTGGGTTAACTTTGAAAAGTCCTTTTGTTAGGGTTTGCTGTACAGTATCCAGTATCTTGTATATAGCTGTGCTATTGGATGCTTCTAATCTACTTGGTCTAGGCTTTTGAGAGAGTCTGTATATCAAATACACAGCCTATATATTAAAAAGATTCAGTTTGTGTTTTGAGAAACTTTGAGACATACAACTGATTTTCCCCCTCTCATATTAATTAACTACTGAATTATATGTCTACATTTTGCTAGGAGTGTACATAAACACCATTCCCACCACCAAAAGACTGTGACCCATCCCTCCCACCCACTCCCACCCCCCACTGGCCCAGGAAGCTGCATGTCTACCCCTCACCAAAGGGTTTTTACTTTGGTGCCCTACTTACAATTTGATCAGGTCCTGCTTTTAGTTTCCCTTTCAGATCTTCTTACTCAACTTCTGTTGATGAGTGGGATCATCCCATACTCATCTTTATCTTTCTGACTTAGTTCACTTAACATAATTCCTTCTAGCTCTGTCCAAGATGGGTCAGAGAAGGTGGGTTCATTGTTCTTAATAGCTGCATAGTATTCCCTTGTGTACATATACCACAGCTTTCTCAGCCACTCATCTGTTGTTGGGCACCTGGGTTGCTTCCAGGTTTTAGCTATTATGAATTGTGCTGCTATGAACATTGGAGTACACACCTCTTTTTGGTTGGCTGTTATTGAGTCCTTGGGGTATAACCCCAGAAGAGGAATTACTGGATCATATGGAAGGTCCATGTCTAGCCTTCAGAGAGTTTTCCAGACTGCTCTCCACAGAGGCTGTACCAATTTACATTCCCACCAGCAATGTAAAAGGGTTCCTCTGTCCCCACATCCTCTCCAGCATTTGTTGCTGCTGTCCTTTTTGATGTATGCCATTCTTACAGGAATGAGGTGGTATCATAGTGTTGTCTTAATTTGCATTTCTCTGACAATCAGTGATCTAGAGCAGTTTTTCATATGTTTGTTAGCCTTTTGGATCTCCTGTGAGGTGAATGTTTTGTTCATATCCTCTGCCCATTTTTGGATGGGGTCATTTACTTTTTTGGTGCTAAGTTTGCTGAGCTCTTTATATATTTTGGTGATTAGTTTCTTGTCTGATGTAAGGCATGTGAAGATCTTCTCCCATTCTGTGAGGGGTCTCTCTGTTTGTTTAATAGTTTCTTTGGATGTACAGAAGCTTTTCAATTTGATGTAGTCCCATTGGTTTGTTTCTGCTTTAGTCTTCCTTGCAACTGGGTTTGATTCATCAAAGATGTCCTTAAGGTGTAGGTGGGAAAGTGTTTTACCAATGTTTTCCTCTAAGTATTTGATTGTTTCTGGTCTGACATCTAGGTCTTTGATCCATTTGGAGTTGATTTTTGTTTCTGGTGAGATAAAGTGGTTCAATTTCATTCTTCTCGATGTTACAACCCAGTTTTCCCAGCACCATTTATTGAAGAGAGCCTCCTTTTTCCATTTAATCCTTTGGGCCCCCTTATCAAAGATTAGATGCCCATAGATGTTGGGATTTATTTCTGGGCTTTCAATTCTGTCCCACTGGTCTGTGTGCCTATTTTTGTTCCAGTACCATGCTGTTTTGATGATGATGGCCTTATAATATAGTTTGAGATCTGGGAGTATGATGCTTCCATTTCTGTTTCTTTTCCTCAAGGTGGTTTTGGCAATTCTAGGTGTTTTCTGGTTCCAGATAAATGATTATAGTTTTTGTTCTATTCTCTTAAAGAAGCTTGGTGGGACTTTTATGGGTATTACATTAAATATGTATATGGCTCTGGGGAGAATATTCATTTTGATGGCATTGATTCTTCTAATCCATGAGCATGGGATTAAATAAAATAAATAAATAAATAAATAAATAAATAAATAAATAAAATTTTTAAAAAAGAAAAAAAAATGAGGGCCTCAGCTCTGCAACTGCAAGGAAATGGACACTACCAACAAACTGAAATAGCTCAGAAGAAGCTCCTGAAATGAAGAGAAGAACACAACTGATAGATAATTTTCAGACTGGTGAGACCCGGAGCAGAGAAACTATGATCGCAATTCTGACTTTCAGAAACTAAGATAGTGAAAATGGATGTTATTTAAAGTTTTTCAGTTTGTTTTACTTTGTTATACAGTAGTAGAAGACCAATATACACTCACTCATTAGAGAAGCATGGTTCTCTCCAGTACTGGTGGGGTATTTATCATAATTGATCACAAACAAAGTTCTAGGGACATTTTTAACAAATGTCAATTACTTGGTGTCATACAAGCTATGTTCATCGATCCCAATACAGTTAACACTACAATCAATCTGTGCATTCCATTTGGTGGTGCCTTTGTGTAAACTAGATGTGCTAAGAGAGTTGACTATACATGAATAGAAGTCTGAGGTCAGGAGAAAGAGATTGCCTTAAGTGGGAATGCTAGAATCAAGATCAATGACTACAATCACCGACTCCACAGAGGTGCAATACCTGAAAGTTCACAACACTCCTGAACCTAGCTGCCCTTCACAGGTTCAGGGACAACAGGACCAGTAAAGACTCCAAAGACACTTTTCTCCCCATGATACCAGAGTCAAGAAGCTCCCCCAAATCTAATTTCGTATAGAAAGAAGTAGCTGGGGCAGGGGTAGATAGCATAATGGTTAGGCAATGAGACTCTCATGCTTGAGGCTCTAAAGTCCCAGGTTCAATCCCCTACACCACCATAAGCCAGAGCTGAGCAGTGCTCTGGTACAAAGAAAGGAAGAAAGGAAAAAAGAAAGGAAGGAAGAAGGAAGGAAGGAAAGATCTAAGCAGGAAGAGAATGGAAGACTGAGCACTGAGCCCAAAGAAGATGCATATCCCCAAAAGATGATGAAAATGAAAATAAATAGATGCTATGGTTGAAAAGCTTTAAAATGTGCTTATTCAATTTGTTCTGCTTTATATCTTAATGCTTTACAGTCACCAAGTTGCTGATGCTACCATGACACCAACCTGACTTTCCTAGACAGACAACCTCACCAACGTGTTCTGGAACCTCACCTCCCCAGAGCCCTGCCCCACTAAGGAAAGATAGAAACAGGCTGGGTGCATGGACTGACCTACCAATACTCATGTCCAGAGGAGGAGCAAGTACAGAAGCAAGCCAGACCTTCCACCTTCTTCACTCCATAATGATCCTGGGTTCATACTCTCAGCGGGATAAAGAATAGGGAAGTTCCAATGGAAGGGGTAGGCTATGGAACTCTAGTGGTGGGAATTGTGTGGAATTGTACCCCTCTTATCCTGTGGTATTGTCAATCATTATTAAATCAATTATTATTATTATTATTTTTACCAGAGCACTGCTGGTTTATGGTGGTACCAGGGATTGAACCTTTGACTTTGGAGCCTCAGGCATGAAAGTCCCTTTGCATAACCATTATGCTATCTACCCCTGCCCAATAAAAAAAAATTGTCGTTGTTTATTTTCTCCACTACAAAACACAAGTAGTTGGTGAGATATTTTCTACACCTAAGAAGGCTGTACCTAAGAATTTTTAAACAAGCCACAATACTTAAATCATTATAGATGTCTGTCAGACTTTTCTTTATAAGAGGATCTCAAACTCGGTGCATAAAGTAGACCAGGCAGGTAATATAAATGAATGAAGCAAACATGTGATTTGGTGACATCTGTCAACCTGGAGAGCACATGCCCAGAATAAAATCATCTCAGATTTCTGTTAACTGATTCTAGTCAGTGGAATGACATTTTGTATCTTCCATAATATACACTACACCTGCATATGTGTACCATCTATTACAGTTTGGTCAGATTTCATTATAGTAAAACAGTTTTATATTTGTTAAATCAAGAGATAGATCTTCCATTTGCTGGGACAATATGCTTGCTAGTCAGCTTTACGTCTCCAGATGTATTCCTTGCATGTAGTAAGTCTGCAGTAAAAATGGTGAGTGAATCAATAAATGACCAGACGCCCATAGCAGCAAATTATTCAGATCAAGGCATTAACTGAATGATGGCAAGAGTAATCAAATCACAGATGTGAGCCTGAGACATCTCAGAGGTCTGCCTCTCTGGGATGCACCAGACGAACAGCTGACAATGCTCTACTTAATGACAGTTGGTAACCTGAGATCCCAGAAGCTTGGTGTTTGAGAAAGGCAGTAATTTCTTTCATTTTTAATTAGGTGACCAGTGATTAGATTATTATTGCGAGAGACATGCTGATTAAGAAGTCACTGACAGTCGTTTGTCCTCCTCGGAGGGTTGTCATACTGGTACATTTACATAATGATGGTTTCCCAGCTGGGAGCTCTACTCATGACCAGTGTCATTTCTGGTGATAAATGTTGCTTCTTCACTATTTGGACATTAGAAAATTATTCAAATAAGACAGTGTTTTGGAGGAAATTTTTATTGGGGGGAAAAAACTTAGAAGTAGAAATGCACATAAAGTGAATTTGCTGAAGGCTCTAGGTCTTCCTTTCCTCTCTCCTCTAGAAAGCTTTAAAATGATGTTGGTGCTGTCATAAAGAAGAGGGACAGTTCATCAGGTTCATCTTAGAAAGAATGCTTTTGGAAAGTGGTTAAAAGAATACCACATGGGAGTTGGGCCGTAGTGCAGCGGGTTAAGTGCACGTGGCACAAAGCGCAAGAACTGGCCTTAAGGATCCTGGTTCCAGCCCCGGCTCCCCACCTGAGGGGAGTTGCTTCACAGGCAGTGAAGCGGGTTTACAGGTGTCTATCTTTCTCTCACCCTCTTTGTCTTCCCCATTTCTCTCTGTCCTATCTAACAATGACGACATCAACAACACCAACAATAACTACAACAACAATTTAAAAAAAAAAAAGGGCAACAAAAGGGAAAATAAATATTTAAAAAAAAAATAGGAGTCCTGCAGTAGCACAACGGGTTAAGCACATGTGGCACAAAGCGCAAGGACCAGTGTGAGGATCCGGGTTCCAGCTCCTCTCCTCTCCCCTCTCCTTTCCTCTCCTCTCTTCTCCTCTCTCCTCTCCCCTCCCTTCCTCTCCTGTCCTCTCTTATTCTTTCTATCACATAATAAGTAGAAAATTTTAAAAGAGACAATCACCTCAACAATATTTGGGAGCTATAAGGGTGTATGCATATGTCCATATTGCTGGGGTAGAAGATGAGGCGTGAGGGAGGGTGGAAGAAAGGTTCTCTCCTAAATATTGGCATATCTGAAAAGCAGAAAAAACATCTTTTCACGTAATAAATTTTTCAAATTAGGGCAGTACCAAGCCTCTAGGCTGTCTTGTTACTCCCCCCCCCCCTTATTTTTCATTTTCAAAGAACTTTCAAGGCTCATTGTGTTTCTCCATTTTTACATAAACAGTTGATTACATTCATTAAATGAAACATTCTTTGAGATAAGAAAAAGAAAGGGAGGAAGACCGAGAAAGCAAGAGAGAATTCCGCCTCTGATTATTTCAGATTAGTGAAGCCTCGGTTATTTTCTAAATAGAATGTCATTAATCAAGTCCCTAAGTGAATCATAAAAAAGACAAATGGAAAAAACTGAACCTCAAATATAACCTTCAAAATAGCTGAAAAATCTAACAGGAAGCAACTCATTTGGATTAAGTGTTCTAAATTAAAGGATAGTCTAACTATGTAAAATAAAGTAACCCAGTTTTTACAGTTTCATCAGTCAGAAATCCATCTGGACTATTTGATGTTCTACCCATATATCTGATTTTTACCCCCTGAACTAGAAGGAACATTTTTCATCCTCCCTTCACATAATTAATTAAATTTCTCTTTCAGAAACCACTTTATTATTTGCAGAGGGTAGAGTAGGAGAGGAGGAGGCTTAGTCCTCTTTAGCAGCTGCCTTTGTCATGGCTGCCAGGATGTGTTCCTCTCTCCCTCTTGGCACAGATGTGTGTACCCACTCCTCTCTTGATGAACTAGAGCACCGATCTGTCCTTGGAGAACTCTTGCATCGACATCTTAGAGGGGAAACCACACACTGACCAGATCATATTGCACGGGAGCTTGATAAGTTTGGCGAGGGCCCCACGCCAGTGACTTTTGCCTCAGCTTGCTCACATTCTTGGCCATCTTGTGACCTTTGTTGAGACCTTTGCCCACTGGGTAGCTCAGAGGCATGGCTGCTGCTCTCCAATGGCTATCTCAGTGGAAGACATTGATAACAATTTGTAAATATATTTTTCCATAGGCAGTGGTGGTTATGTTCGGTACAGTGTTCAAATTGGAATACATAAAGATAAAAGTCATTTTAGTCCAAGAACACCAGAAATTCAATATCAAAAATGCTACTAATGCAATTCACCATGCCAAGAGATTAAAAGAGGAAAACATTAAAGTCATTAATTTTTTTCCCTCACAATCCTATAGTTTGGATAAGACTCAGGAGAAATAATAAACCCACACTACTTCAGTTGGGATGACTTAGTTGAGGTTGGTAATTCAGTTGTTTACTTAAATAATCAGCAAGTTGGTACTACTGTCTAGAAGGTTTACTGAAAGTTTTAGGAGAGCCTAAGTTCCTTTTTCCCATTTTGCTTGGTCTTTCCAACATGCAGCTGGGTTCTAAGAACAAATATTACAAGAGATATGAGTGGAAGCTGCAGTCATGACAGTCTCAGAATGGTATGTCCACTTTATTCTATTGTTCAAGCAAGTCTTTTTTTTTTAATTTTTTGCTATTTTTTTTTCATTTTCTTTTTATTATCTTTATTTATTTATTGGATAGGGACAGCCAGAAACTGAGGGGAAGGGGGAAATAGAGAGAGAGAGAGAGAGGGACAGAGAGACACCTGCAGTACTGCTTCACCACTCGCAAAGCTTTCCCCCTGAAGGTGGGGACTGGGGGTTTGAACCTGGGTCCTTGGGCATTGTAACACATGTGCTAACCTAGGTGTGCCACGACCCAGGCCCAAGCAAGTCTCTTAAACTGAGTTCAATTTAAGGGATGGGAACTACCTAGTCCTGTTTGGAGGTACTAGTCTATGTAGGATTTGTATGAGAATAATAATTGCTTGCACCTGGGGAGCCTTTGACAAGGTAAGAAACCCCTTCTACCATGAAGCAGAAGTCACTGACCCAATAGAAAGCAGAAACTGGATACAACTGTTCCATTTGGCAGAAGTAATCTGGAGCCTACTTAGCCAGTTGACCAGATGACCCATTGTGAACAGCCCGGGATTAATCTTCTCATTGCATTCCAGATACATTTGTTTATTTACACTCGTTGTGTTAAACGTTTCCTAGGACCCTTTATCCAGAGACTCACAGCCTTTCATTTCTTAGTAATTTTGTTCATGATTTCTCATGTTAATTTCTCACCATTTTCTCTTCTTAGAATTTCTGTTAATTGGACATTGAGCTCCCTAAAATAGTCCTTTCATTTTCTTTCTTGCTTTTTAAACAGATTTATTATAGCATGGGAGGTGGTGCAGTGAATAAAGTGTTGGACTCTCAAGTCTGTGGGCCCAAGTTGATTCACAGCGTTGCATGTGCCAGAGTGATATTCTAGTTCTCTCTCCTCATCCTGGGTCTCCTCCTGCTCCTCTTCTTCCAATCTCTTTCATAAATAAATATTTATCTTTAATATATCTGCTTTATAAGAGATCAGAGTACTATTCCAGAATATTCAGTACCAGGAATAGAACCAGGGGCCTCACCTATGTAGGTCCTACCCTCCACACATTGTGTCCACTGTTCAATTTATCCTTTTATCTTCTCATTCTTATTTTAATCTTTATAGATTTTCCTGGATTAGTGGAAAAGTATCTCAATTTTATCTTATGATACTTCATGGAGTTTTTCTCTACTGTCTATTTTAACATCTATTTTCTTTACAAAAATGTCAGTATTCTCTTCTTGTTTCATTATGACATTTTATCACCCTGAGGATATTAAAGAAACCCTTTTTTAGATTTTTTGCAGAACCATCATGCTGTCTCTCCATCCCTAGATTTTTTTTTTTAAGTTTTCTTCTACCAGAAGAGCTTCAGAGGGTTGAGTGGTAGCAAACCTGGTAGAGCATACATGTTACAATGCTCAAGGACCAGGGTTCAGGCCCCCCCACCCCCCCGTCCCCACCTGCAGGGGGAAAACTTTGTGAGTGATGAAGCAGCACAGGAAGTGTCTCTCTGTCTCTCACCCTCCCTATCTCTCCTTTCCTCTCAATTTCTGGCTGTCTCTATCCAGTAAGTAAAGATAATTAAAAAACAAAACAAAACAAAAAAAGCGTTAGTTTCCTCCAGGGTGTTATTGTCCATTTACTTTTCTTCTTCTGTGTTAGCTTTAGTTACAGATCAGAAATATGTAACTGTCGGGAGTTGGGCGGTAGCGCAGCAGGTTAAGCACAGGTGGCACAAAGGTCAAGGACCAGCATAATGATCCCAGTTCAAGCCCCCCGTCTCCCCACCTGCAGGGGAGTCGCTTCACAGGTGGTGAAGTGGGTCTGCAGGTGTCTATCTTTCTCTCTCCCTTTCTGTCTCCCCTCCTCTCTCAATTTCTCTCTGTCCTATCCAACAATGACGACATCAACAACAATGATAACTACAACAATAAAACAACAAAAGGGAGTAAATAAATAAATATTTAAAAAAAGAAAGAAGTGACTGTCTACCCTAAAGGGTAAAGAGTAAAGTAAATGAATGAATAAATAAATAAATAGGCTAATAATAAGTCTGAGCATATGAATAAGAGCTATTAGTGGCCCTGGAAGATGGCTTGGCAGTGAAGCACGGGTCTTACAGGAACAAGATCCTGAGTTTGATACCTGGCATCATACATGGCATAGTATTGCTCTGAGTTTTTTTTTTCTCTTAATGGCCTCTCATGAATGAATTAATGAATGTTCTTTAAAGTCCTATCAACATTGAATTTCTCTTTAAATGTATCTGCCTTAGGGCAAGGACAGATGGCATAAAGGTTACACAAAGAGACTCTCATACTGTGGTCCAGGAAATGGTGCAGTGGATAAAACATTGTACTCTCAAGCAAGAGTTCCTGAATTCAGTCCCCAGCAGCACATGTACCAGAGAGATATCTTGTGATGTCTCTCTCTTCTCCTATCTTTCTCATTAATAAATAAATAAAATCTTTAAAGAGAGAGACTTTCATAGCTGAGGCCTCAAAGTCCCAGGTTCAATTCCCCGTACCACCTTAACCTACAGCTGAGCAGTTCTCTGGTTAAAAAATAAATAAATAGAAATAAATATATATTGATAGATAGATAAAGATTGATAGATAGATATAGAGATATATATGGATTAGCCAGTTGTTGAGGAAGCCTTGCTATTGCTATTGCTTGCTATTATGTAGTTATTTTTTTGTTAGCTTAGTTATTTTCCCAAAAGTTTTTTCATGCTGACTAGAGCATAAGCAGCACACTGACTGGTCAGGAAAACAAAGAAAGAACGAAGTCTGGAAGGATCTACATTCAATATCCAACTAAGTTTAAAGTCACTTATGCCTTTTTCTGACACTGTACACACATTTAATCAACTATCAATTTAATTCTCTTCCTTACCCCTCCTCATGTATAGACATCTTAGTTTATTTTTGTCAGAGGTAAACTAGAATCTGAGTAGAAGAACAATGGACAGTTGCTCAGAAACATGAAAAGGAAGGAGAAAGAAATGTTTCTAAGTCTAAAATTGTTCAAGTGTTTCAACTTTTAAAAATATATCTTAGAAACAAGCTGAGAGTATGAATCGACCTACTAAAGTCCCAGGTTCAATCCCTCGCCCCACCATAAGCCAGAGCTGAGCAGTGCTAAGGTGTTTCTTTCTGTGTCTTTCTCTGCAACTCCCTCAAAAATAAAATAAATAAAATACTTTAAAAAAAAAGAGGGGGGCTGATGATAGCATGATGGTTACGCAAAAGACTCTCTTGCATGAGGCTCCAAAGGCTCAGGTTCAATCCCCCCTCACCAGAGCTATGATCTGGTAAAAGAAAAGAAAGAAAGAAAGAAAGGAAGGAAGGAAGGAAGGAAGGAAGGAAGGAAGGAAGGAAAGAGAAGTGGCTTTCCTATTAAAAAAATAGAGATATAAAAAAAATAAAACATATCCATTGCTCCTGGACTGAAAGAACTAACAGCATCAAAATGATTATCCTTAACAGAGAATATACAAATTTAATGTGATTACTATAAAGGTCTCACCAAATTTCTTTAAGGAAATACAACAAATGCTACAAGAGTCTATCTGGAACCAAAAAATGCCTAGGATAACCTATGCAATCTTGAAGAAAAAGAAGCGGAACTAGAATCATTACACTTCCTGACCTCAAATTTTACTAGGCCTACTATAATCAAAACTGCCTGGGACTAGAATCAAAGTAGATACACACATCAATGAAATAGAATTGAAAGCCCAGAAATAAGCCCCTCCCACCCCCCTGAACAACTAATTTTTGGCAAGAGGACCTAAAACACTAGAGAAAAAACTAGAATCTCTTCTATAGTAATTTTAAAAATAAAAAACTTAGTGGGGGTTGTATTGTTGTGTGGAAAATTGAGAAATGTTATGCATGTACAAACTATTGTATTTACTATTGAATGTAAAACATTAATCCTCCAATAAAGAAAGTTAAAAAAATTAATTAAAAATAAATAACGGGATCAGGACTTCTGGAGGCGGAGCTACGAGCAGCAGATCATTCTCTCCTCTCCTCTCCTCTCCTGGATCAACTAGGAATACCAAAGGAGACCACCCAGGACCAAAACAAGATAGGACTAGAATGACCATAGGAACCCAGTAAACCACCGGTGAGTACAAACACGTGTGGCTGGTGACAGAGAGGAGAGAGGGGCCTAAGGAGAGATTAAGTGACTGCTAACAGTTCATCAGTTTATCAGTTGAGACACCACCTCCAGTCTGCTCCACCAACAAGGGGACAGCTTAAGGGAGGAGAGGATTCCCCAGAGACTCATCAAGTGCAACTCTGAGTCTCCATTGCTACTACCCTCCGAATCTGGAGCAACGACAGGAAGGGACACCAGGGGACAGAGATCTAACCAGGAAACTCAGAAGACCTATACCTCAGTGGCATAGCTGAGGGGCTGTAAAAGTCTCTTTGCATAACCACTGGATTATCTCTGCCACACCCTGCTTTATCTCTTGGTCAGGAGTCAGTGATTAAGCTAAGAAGCCTATTGATAGTTTAAAAGCCCTCAGGCTTCCATAGCCTACAGGGAAGGAAAAAAAAAAAGAAAGAGGCTTTTAAACCACTGAGCTCTAACTCAGGGATTGAAATAACTGTTAACTTCCACCACTGTGAACCCTTTAATTAATTTACTTAGACACAAGTCAATCCAGACAATAGTGATCAATAATTTGAAAAGTACTGATAAAGGGAACTCGTAATATAATACATAAAATGGTTAAAAGAACAAAAAAAAATATTAGAGAATCAAACCAGGACAAGAATACAATTAAAAGTCCTCCAGGGGGTGAAGCACAAAATGAGTTCAACATCCAAACATTAGCTAAGGAAATAATAACAGGAGTGAGTAAAGAATTTGAAAAATTGTAATCAGAAATGCAGGAAAAACAAATGAGAATATGGAAGAAAATACTAATTATCTCATGGTTATTTGAGAGCTGAAAGCTGAAATCGCTGAGCTAAGAACTCAACTAGCTGAACAAGCTAAAACAGTATCAGAGCAGGGCAACAAAATAGATGAACTCCAGAAAACAGTAGAGGGCAGAGAGAATAGAATCTATGAGGCTGAAGACAGAATTAGCAAGATTGAGGATGAATTAGAGACAACTAAAAAAGAAGTAAGAGATCTCAAAAAGAGATTAATACATGCTGAAAATAACAACAGAGTCCTATGGGATAACTTCAAAAGAAACAATATACGCATTATTGGCTTACCAGAGGAAGAAAGACAAGGAGAGGAAGAAAGCATTTTCCAGGCCATAGTAGCTGAAAACTTCTCTAGTCTAGACAACATCAAAGACATAAAAATTCAAGAAGCCCAGAGGGTCCCAAACAGAATTAACCCAAACCTATAGACACCAAGACATATCATACTTAGAATGGAAAGGAATAAGGATAAAGAAAGGATCCTGAAGGCTGCAAGAGCAAAACAAAGAGTCACCTACAAAGGAAAACCCATAAGATTAGCAGCAGACTTCTCCATACAAACACTACAGACCAGAAGAGAATGGCAAGATATCTATCGAGTGCTCAATGAGAAAGGCTTTCAGCCAAGAATACTGTATCCTGCTAGATGTCATTCTGACTAGATGGAGGCATCAAAACCTTCTCAGACAAGCAACAGTTGAAGGAATCAACCATCACCAAACCTGCCCTGAAAGAAGTTCGGAAAGGTCTCCTATAACAACCAGACCACCACAAATAGGACACGTATCAGAACACTCTAAAACTCTACAAGAATGGCATTAAAATATCTTCAATCTTTGATATCAATAAATGTCAATGGCCTAAATTCACCTATTAAAAGACAGAGTAGGAAGATGGATCAGAAAATACAACCCAACAATATGCTGTCTACAGGAAACCCACCTAACTCAACAAGACAAACACAGACTTAAAGTGAAAGGATGGAAAACTATCATACAAGCCAATGGCCCACAAAAAAGGGCAGGAACAGCTATTCTCATATCTGACATGATAGACTTTAAAATAGATAAGATTAAAAAAGACAGGAATGGACACTACTTAATGCTCAGAGGATCAGTCAATCAAGAGGACTTAACAATTATTAACATCTATGCACCCAATGAGAAGCCATCTAAATACATCAAACTTCTACTGAAAGAGCTACAGCAATATATTAACAGTAACACAATCATAGTAGGGGACTTCAACACCCCACTCTCTCAACTTGACAGATCATCCAGGCAGAAAATCAATAAAGACATAAGGGAGCTAAATGAAGAGATAGATAAACTAGAATTATTGGACATTTTCTGAGTCATTCATCCCAAGAAACTGGAATACACATTTTACTCAAATCCACATGGGTCATTCTCAAGGATAGACCATATATTAGGCCACAAAGACAGCATCAGCCAATTCAAGAGCATTGAAATCATCCCAAGCATCTTCTCAGACCACAGTGGAATTAAACTAACACTTAACAATCAACAAAAGATTAGTAACAGTCCCAAAATGTGGAAGCTCAACAGTACACTTCTTAACAACTTCTGGGTCAAAGAGGAAATCAAGGAAGAAATCAAAATGTTTCAAGAGTTCAATGAAAATGAAGACACAAGCTATCAAAATATTTGGGACACCGCTAAAGCAGTCCTAAGAGGGAAGTTCATAGCTATACAAGCACATATTAGGAAACAAGAAAAAGCACAAATAAACAGCCTGATTGCACATCTTAAAGACCTAGAAGAAGAACAACAAAGGAACCCTAAAACAACCAGAAGGACAGAAATCACTAAAGTTAGGGCAGAAATAAATAACATTGAGAATAGGAAAACCATACAAAAGATCAACGAAAATAAATGTTGGTTCTTCGAAAGAGTAAAAAAAATTGACAAACCTTTAGCCAGACTCACAAAACAAAAAAGGGAGAAGACCCAAATAAATCGGATAGTAAATGAAAGAGGAGATATCACAACAGACACCGCAGAAATTCAACATATCATGCGAGGCTTCTGTGAACAACTATATGCCACCAAGCTAGAGAACCTGGAAGAAATAGACGATTTCCTAGATACCTACCAACTTCCAAAACTAAGTAAAGAGGAAGTGGATAACATGAACAGGCCCATCCCAGCTAATGAAATTGAAACAGTTATCAAAAATCTCCCCAAAAATAAAAGTCCTGGACCAGATGGTTTTACAAATGAATTCTACAAAACCTTCAAAGAAGAACTAATACCTCTACTTTTAAAAGTCTTCCAGAAGATTGAAGACACTGGAAAACTCCCTGCCAACTTCTATGAAGCCAACATCACCTTGATACCAAAATCAGACAGGGACACAACCAAAAGAGAAAACTAAAGACCAATATCTCTCATGAACATAGATGTGAAAATATTGAACAAAAGTCTAGACAACTGGATACAGCAGTATATCAAAAATATTGTTCATCATGACCAAGTGGGGTTTATCCCACGCATGCAAGTTTGGTTTAATATACGCAAATCAATCAATGTGATCCACCACATCAACAAAAGCAAGACCAAAAACCACATGGTCATATCAATAGATGCAGAGAAAGCCTTTCAGAAAATACAACATCCCTTTATGATCAAAACACTACAAAAAATGGGAATAGATGGAAAATTCCTGAAGATACTGGAGTCTATATATAGCAAACCTACAGCCAACATCATACTCAATGGTGAAAAACTGGAAGTATTTCCCCTCAGATCAGGTACTAGACAGGGCTGCCCATTATCACCATTACTATTCAACATAGTGTTGGAAGTTCTTGCCATAGCAATCAGGCAGGAGCAAGGAATTAAAGGGATACAGATTGGAAGAGAAGAAGTCAAACTCTCCTTATTTGCAGGTGACATGATAGTATACATGGGAAAACCTAAGGAATCCAGCAAGAAGCTTTTGGAAATCATCAGGCAATACAGTAAGGTGTCAGGCTACCAAATTAACATTCAAAAGTCAGTGGCATTCCTCTATGCAAACACTAAGTTAGAAGAAATTGAAATCCAGAAATCAATTCCTTTTACTATAGCAACAAAAACAATAAAATATCTAGGAGTAAACCTAACCAAAGAAGTGAAAGACTTGTATACTGAAAATTATGAGTCACTACTCAAAGAAATTGAAAAAGACACAAAGAAGTGGAAAGATATTCCATGTTCATGGGTTGGAAGAATTGACATCATCAAAATGAATATATTACCCAGAACCATCTACAAATTTAATGCTATCCCCATCAAGATCCCAAGCACATTTTTTAGGAAAAATAGAAGAAATGCTACAAATGTTTATCTGGAACCAGAAAAGACCTAGAATTGCCAAAACAATCTTGAGAAAAAAGAACAGAACCGGAGGCATCACACTCCCAGATCTCACTGTATTATAGGGCCATTGTCATCAAAACTGCTTGGTACTGGAACATGAATAGACACACTGACCAGTGGAATAGAATTGAGAACCCAGAAATGAGCCCCCACACCTATGGACATCTAATCTTTGACAAAGGGGCCCAGACTATTACATGGGGAAAGCAGAGTCTCTTCAACAAATGGTTTTGGAAACAATGGGTTGAAACATGCAGAAGAATGAAACTGAATCACTGTATTTCACCGAATACAAAAGTAAATTCCAAGTGGATCAAGAACTTCGATGTCAGACCACAAACTACCAAATACTTAAAGGAAAGTATTGGCAGAACTCTTTTCTGCATACATTTTAAAGACATCTTCAATGAAATGAATCCAATTACAAAGAAGACTAAGACAAGCATAAACCTATGGGACTACATCAAATTAAAAAGCTTCACAGCAAAAGAAACCACTACCCAAGCCAAGAGACCCCTCACAGAATGGGAGAAGATCTTTACATGTCATACATCAGATAAGAGTTTAGTAACCAAAATATATAACTTGCCAGACTCAACAACAAGACAACAAATAACCCCACCAAAAATGGGGGGAGGACATGCACAAAATATTCACCACAGAAGAGATCCAAAAGGTTGAGAAACACATGAAAAAATGCTCCAAGTCTCTGATTGTCAGAGAAATGCAAATAAAGACAGCAATGAGATATCACTTCACTCCTGTGAGAATGCCATACATCAGGAAAGGTAACAGCAGCAAATGCTGTAGAAGGTGTGGGGTCAAAGGAACCCTCCTGCACTGCTGGTGGGAATGTAAATTGGTTCAACCTCTGTGGAGAACAGTCTGGAGAACTCTCAGAAGGCTAGAAATGGACCTACCCTATGATCCTGCAATTCCTCTCCTGGGGATATATCCAAAGGAGCCCATCCAAAAAGATCTGTGTATACATATGTTCTTGGCAGCACACTTTGTAATAACCAAAACCTGGAAGCAACCCAGGTGTCCAATAACAGATGAGTGGCTGAGCAAGTTGTGGTATATATACACAATGGAATACTACTCAGCTGTAAAAAATGGTGACTTCACCATTTTCAGCCAATCTTGGATGGACCTTGAAAAAATCATGTTGAGTGAAATAAGTCAGAAACAGAAGGATGAATATGCGATGATCTCAATCTCAGGCAGAAGTTGAAAAACAAGATCAGAAAAGAAAACACAAGTAGAACCTGAAATGGAATTGGCATATTGTTTCCCCTGAGGCTTCTGGTTCTCTAGCCCCTCCTCCTACCGCCCTGGTTTTGGCTACCCCTGAGGCTTCTGCTTCTCTGACCCACCCCCTGCTGATACGCCATCATTAAGAGACCTTGTGGCTGAGATACGAGAGTTAAAGGATATTTTTTTCAGCATTTAAGGACCTTAAACCATTTGCAGTCCACCCCAAGAGCTCCATCCCCATAGATACGTGTTCAGTTTCCCCTGTGGCCACTACAGCAGTTTCCACAGCACCTTCCACTTCCGTAGATCTCTCCCCAGTGTCATCGAACCAGATCCACACCTTCCCGGCTCATGCACCATCTCCCCCTTTCTTTTTAACTATTTGCATAGTATCAGGATTGTGGGGTGAACAGAAACCTATATCGTACAGGCATTTTCAAAAGAACTGGCATAAGACATGGAAAACAAAATAGGCGAGCAGCAATAACCAGTGTGATGCCAAGGGGAACGTTTCTTGCCTCAAAGGTCAAGGCCTAGCAGGCAAAAGGGCATTTCTTGCCTCTGGGAGTGCTTCATGCCTCTGGGGGTATCTGTTGCCTCAAAGGGCGTTTCCTGCCTCTGTGGGCATCTCTTGCCTCTTGAGGCGCTTCATGCCTCTGTGGGCATAACCTAATAAGGAGGGGGAGTTTTCTGCCTATGGGGCAGAGCCTGCAGGCGAGGGAACATGGTCTATAAAGTCTCAAGGCAATTGGCTGAAGTTAGTCTTGGAGAAACACAGCAGCGTGTACCAGTAAGTCTGATGGAGGTGTCAGTCCAAAGTAGCTGACCACAGAAGAAAATGCCAAGGGATGAAACGCTGCACGTCTGTCTTGATGGGGAATGTCGGCCACCAGAATTCTGCTTTTCTGTAGAGAGTGAGCTTTGGAGTCTGTGAATCTGTTTCTTCAGGTCGTGCCAGGTCTCATCATTGGTTTCCGGGGGTGTGTTGTAATCATTCCATCTTGTGGGCAATGTCAGAGAACAGGATCCAAATGGATTTCCAGGAATTCCATTTGAGTAGATGCTTTTTCATGTGAAGACTTTGACAGCTGAAATTCACTTACTTGTCAAACAAAACTTGTAGCAGATTAGAAGTTTACTATAATTGATAACTCCATTATAATTGGAAGTCCTTTCTAGTATGATTTTAAGGTTGTTTAAACAGTTTAAATTCAATAAAATGTGGAAAGGTAAACAGAAGAACCATGGTTAAAAGCCTCAGGCATGAGAATAATTAACATAATCATTGCACTATCTGCCCCACCCATAACTCATACAGTTTTCAGGATTAAACGTTTCAGATTCATGTCAAGACATAAAAGAGAAATCAAAGGAGGGAAAATACAGTTTTTTGGATTGTTTCTGGATGTCTCTAGAAATCATGGCTGCGTCCAGCATTTTTTTTTTTTAAGTCAATGTCAAGCAAAAATTCAGTCATTCAAATCACTCTCTTACGAAACGCAACTTGAACCAGATTATCTAGATCTCACCATGTAGGATTAAGAGTCCCCGGAGGGCATCCTAGTCCAAAAAGCTCCTCGAAATTCCATTTAGGGTGCTTCTGACTGTTCCTGCTGGATTGCTTCAGGCATCTACTTTTAAAAGCATCTTCCCATCGAAGAAAGAATCCAATCAGGAGAGTAGAACTAACCACGTGTCTCCATACTTGGGAACTGCCAGGGTACTCGAGAATGTTCTTCAAATTAGAGTAGTCCTTCTCCATGGGAAACATTTGAGAAGAAGTCCAGAAAGTCCCAGGGGAAATCCCCATGCATATCCCAATGTCTATGATCACGGTCATAAAGAACCAAATTGTGGCCCGGAGCAAAATGTAGTCCTTTTCCTCGGGAAACATGAGAGAGGGAATCCAGAAAGTCCAAGGAGAAATCTCCGTGCATCTCCCAAGCTCTATGATCCCGGTCATAAGAAACCAAAGTTCCTGGTCAGGGAACTGAAGTGTGGCCCAGAGTAAAATGTTCCAGAGACAGAGAAACTGTCTCATAATGAAACAGTAGAGGCTTTGGCAAACCTCTTCATAAGTAGAAGAGAAGACCATAGTGCATAGGTAGGCAAAGTCTTCACTTATCTGGGAGTTGCGCAGGTCCACTCCCACGTTGTAGCGCCATATGTTGTTTTCACAGGGCTAGGTTGTTTTCGCCGGGCTGGCTTCACGGGCGGGTAACAGACGACCAGGGACTCATGGTTGAGCTGTAGGCAGTATCTCTTTATTCATGCAGGACGCAGCACAATCTAAGACGAGCTAAGCTAAACTCAAGTACTGTAAAACTCACAATGCTGTCTTTATATATACTTGCCAAGTAGGGTGGAAACAGGATGTGACATAGAGAGGGTGGAGAGAAAAGTGACTGGTGAAAATCAGAGTGTGACAAGGTGGGGGCAGAGCAGGCAAGAATCCTATCACTGAACCACCAATGCCCTGGAGTGCTTTATGTAAATGTAAAAGTGATTTATGTAAATAGACCAAAGCTTTGAATGGGATTAAATCTATCCCTATATAGGCATATGGTTAAGCAGAAGCCAGGGGGAGCTGGCGTACTATCCAACAGCACCCAAGTAAAAGACTCTGGGGTGGGTGGGTGGGGAGAATACAGGTCCATGAAGGATGATAAATAACATAGTGGGGGCTGTATTTTTAAATGGGAAACTGGGGAATGTTATGCATGCACAAACTATTGTATTTACTGTTGAATGTAAAACATTAATTCCCCAATAAAGAAATAATTTAAATTAAAAAAATAAAAATAAAAAAATAAAAATAAATAACGTTGGGCAAAGATAGATAGCATAATGGTTATGCAAATAGCCTCTTATGCTTGAGGCTCCAAAGTCCCAGGTTCAATCCTTGGTACCACCATAAGCCAGAGCTGAGCAATGCTCTGATAAAAAAAAAAAGTTATATAAGTACTTGATTTCTGGCTGTCTCTAAATAAATAAAAAAACTTCTGCTGGCTTTTGTAGGGTTTAACAAATGGTAGTTAATTACCCCATATCAAGTAATTTAGGTACATTAAAGCCATGACAAAAAATAAGCAAAAGGAGAAAAATTGGCTAGTCATGATGGTAGGCAGCCATGAGTCCAGTGTTCAGATACACAAGTTTAGGTCCAGGGAAAGCTACATGACAGATCTCAGGGAGAAGGTGAGCCTGCAAGGAGTAGCAGGAATAGACAGCCCAATTTTCTCCAGATGCTTTTTACAATTATTTCCTATACACCCACAATCCCTTGTAGGGTTGGGAGCGTCTGTCATATGCTCTTGATTTGATGTCAGGCTGATGCTAGCTGTATGCTAATTATATTCATGTCCCAACACTGTTCAACAAGTGGCATTGGAAAAATTGGATTGAAAAGTGCAGAATGACACTGAAACACCATGCATAAATGTCAACTCCAAATGGATGAAAGACATAGACATTAGACCAGAAACCACCAAATACATAAAAGAAGAGATTGGTAGAATGATTCATGATCTGTGCTTCAGAAATGTCTTCAGAGACTTGAGCCCAATAACAAGGAAAACAAGAATAAAAATAAACCAACAGGACTACATCTAACTGAATGAAAATCTTATGCATAGCAAAGGGAACTATCATCAAAACAAAGACAAATACTTCAGATGTTGTGGGGTAAAGGAACCCTCCTGTACTGCTGATGGGAATGTAAATTGAGCTAACCCCTGTAGAGAGCAGTCTGGAGAACTCTCAGAAGGCTAGAAATGGACCTACCCTATGACCTGGCAATCCCCTTCCAGGTGATATATCCTAAGGAACCAAACACACCCATCCAAGAAGATTTGTGTATATCTATGTTCATAGCAGCACAATTTGTAATAGCCAAAACCTGGAATCAACCCAGGTGTCCAACAACAGATGAGTGGCTGAGCAAGTTGTGGTCTATACACACAATGGCATACTTACTACTTAGGTATTTAAAATGGTAATTTCACCTTCTTCACCCCATCTTGGATAGAGCTTGAAGTAATCATGTTAAGTGAGATAAATCAGGAAAAAATATATATATTTTTTTATTCTGCAGTGAATTTTATTGAATTCAATAAGGGTATTCCTTTACGAAAAAAAAAGTTGTAAAAAAATTAACTTTGTAGGGGAGTTGGGCGGTAGCAAAGTGCAGGTACTGGCCTAAGGATCGGGGTTCGAGCCCCCGGCTCCCCACCTGCCAGGGAGTAGCTTCACAGGCAGTGAAGCAGGTCTTCAGGTGTCTATCTTTCTCTCCCCCTCTCTATCTTCCCCTCCTCTCTCCATTTCTCTCTGTCCTATCCAACAATGATGACATCAACAACAATAATAACTACAACAATAGAAACAAGGGCAACAAAAAGGAAATAAATATTTTTTAAAAAATTAACTTTGTAACAGAAATTCAAGGCATTTATAAAAATTATACTCACCTAAAAATTCATCAGTTCTGCCAAAACTTAAGAGAAAATGGTATTTCAGGTTTGTGTTCTAATTATACTGAGATAAATTAAAACTCTGGAACAACCATTGTGTATGTCAGTTTAATAAAGTCAGTATATAACTAACAGCAAACTAAACTCTATGTAATAATTCATTCTTTAGGCAACACATGTTTTGAAGAATTACCTTTTTTTTTTTTTTTTGGTAATTAAAGCCAATCAAGTTTGTTTTGTTTTCTATTGAAATAAGTGGGTTTTTTTTTTTATGTCTTAGTGCCTAATTACAGAATATAAATCTTCCATCCAGATAAAAATATTCCACTACTTGGCGACCAGCAATGAAGTAGCTTCTTCCTACGTTCTGGTTGAGATACAGTATGAAACAAGAGTGACATCTGGTGATCACATAATTTCATAACATACAATCTTTAGAAGTATTTTACTTGGCTATTATAACCTGCAGCACCGCTTTACCACTGGTGATGCTTCCTCCTACGGGTGGGGAATGGGGGCTTGAACCCGGGCTCTTGAGAGTGGTTACTTGTGCGCTTTACTCACTGCACCACTGCCCAGTCCCTAATTCCTCAATTTCAACAGATAGAACCTACGGAAATTTCAGATGCCGTACCCAAATTTATACTTTTGTAGAATTTGAATGAATCATTATCTTTATATCTGATAAGATGTCATGTCACAAAATTCTATATGTTACCATCTCTCCCTATATATATTTAATACTTACCTTCCCCTCATTTATCCAAACAGACTGGCCATCTTTTCCTTTTCTTCCTATTTTTTTTTTCTTTTCATGTAAAGAAAGATCTATGTCTCCCCTATGCAGCGGAGGTCAGGCTGCAAACTAGGTCACACATATGACAAAGCAGGGCAGGCATCCTTCCAGGGGATCTATCTTGTGAACCCTTCTCAGGGATTTTAAATAAATAAGCAAACAAATCGGGGGCTGGGCGGTAGCGCAGCCGGTTAAGCGCACATGGCACAAAGCACAAGGACCAGCATAAGAATCCTGGTTCAAGCCCTGGGCTCCCCACTTGCAGGGGGGGGTCGCTTCACAAGTGGTGAAGCAGGTCTGCAGGTGTTTATCTTTCTCTCCCTCTCTCTGTCTTCCTCTTCTCTCTCAATTTCTCTGTCCTCTCCAACAACAGCTATAACAACAATAACAATAATAACAACAACAAGGGCAACAAAATGGTTAAAATGGCCTCTAGGAGCAGTGGATTCGTAGTGCTGACACCAAGCCCCAGCGATAACCCTGGAAGCAAAAAAAAAAAGAAAGAAACATTGTTGGTTTTCTTGCAACATTAGCTTGAATTAATTTCTGTCA
Organism: Erinaceus europaeus; assembly: GCF_950295315.1. Taxonomy (NCBI): domain Eukaryota; kingdom Metazoa; phylum Chordata; class Mammalia; order Eulipotyphla; family Erinaceidae; genus Erinaceus; species Erinaceus europaeus. The sequence goes on along the minus strand of NC_080172.1, from coordinate 32,407,343 downwards.
TTTGCAGCTAAAAAGCCTTACTGACACAGTGTCCACCTTGCTGAGTGACTAGGAGGTGGCTTTAGCCAACTAGAGACCTTCCTGTCCCTGGGGGTCAAGTGAACCTTACCCAAACTATACAGCTTCTTTGCAGTGTGGGAGAGGGGGGAGGAATGCTGGGCTAGCCACTGCTCAAAATAAACTATAATGCTCCTAGTGCCACCAAAGTGTAGCTGCCACCATGTCCTTTTATGTTTCCTTTCTCTAACCGCTAAATGAACTCCAGTGACAGTCTTTCTGAAGTGGATGAAACTGTGATCATTGTCGAGGCTGTGAAAGAAGCAATTCTACCAAAATTTCATCCTGAGGATGTGCTACTTTTTGAGACAATTATAGAAGATATTTTCCATGAAGCAGCAGCTTCCAAAGTAAACGAAATCACCTTGGAGGTAAGAAGACTTTTGAAAATTGTCTCAACTAGTTCAGATGTAGAATATCAATAAGGATAAGAAACTAGCCGTGAGCTAAAAATACTGTGGTCATCCCTAAAATAGCCAATTCATACAATCCCCTGGTGACGAAAGGTTTGCTGATGTTTATTCCTCCCCTTTGGGGTTGGGGTGTGTGTGGAGTTGCCAGTGTGCTGTGGCCTGATGGGAAGGAGAATGATGGACAGCTGCTACATGTCTTATTCCCCCATTTTCTCATCTTTCAAATGGAAGGGAGGTTTTTGTTGTTTGTTTGTTTTGCCACCAAGGTGTCTCTGGGGGCTCAGTGTCCACATGAATCTGCTGCTTCCAATGACCTTTTTTTTTTTTTTCATTGATAGAAGGTAACAGACAGAGAGTGTGTGTGGGGAGAGAGAGAGAGAGAGAGAGAAGAAAGTCACCTAGAGCACTGCTCCACATGCAACTTCTCCCCACAGGTGGGGACCAGAGGCTTGAACCCACATGTGGTCCACACGCATGGTAACACTCACACTCTGCTGTGCCACGGCTTCTTGTCACTTCCTGCGTTCTGTGATCATCAGAGTTTTTTTCCTAAAACAGGGCTGACGACAGCAACATCAGTGTTGCCCATAGTACAAGACCCCACTAATTTCCTTGATATACGATACTTTCACAATCTAATCAGACCAGGCCCTTTCCTCAATATGTCCTATGCTTTCTTCTTTTTTCATCTTTTCTTCATCTTCATGCTTCTGTTTTTGTTTTTACAGTCCCCCCCCACACACAGAGATGCGCATACACACACAGGTACTCACACACACACAGATTTCTTCCTGTTTTCTGACTATCCAGTAGTTAGGCTTTTAAGTGGAGGTTTCCATGTTTCTAATCTCTAAGTAAGGTACCTTTTCGTTTTCTGATTTCATTATTAATTTCTAGTCCTCCTATATTAAGACCAGATAACATTGTCTTTTATTTATCCTTGGGAGTTTAAATTGTGTATTTACAACTCTCATCTGTAACTTTTATGAATATCCCATATGCCCATGAAAAGAAACCATATTCTCTCATTCATGTTAATAGACACTTTATGGGGTTACATATTAAGAGACTAGTTTGAAATCCATTTAAAAATGGATGTCTTTACTCTCTTTTAGAAAGCAATGTTTGTTTCAACACAACTATTGGGATTACAATAATGGCCAAGTCAGAAAGATAAAATCAAACAGTTTTATAATCAACTTCAGGTAAGTATAGATTATACAGTATGTTAGTAGTTCTTCCCCCCTGGGTTTTAATAGATATAAAGGGGTCAAAAGCACAAAGAGAAGGAGATAGTATAATATCTCACTATAATATTCATCAAAGTAAAGTAGTTTATTAACTAACTCCCTAGACTTCGCTATTTGATCCTTTGCTTAACTCTTATTTTTTTTAAATTTTTTATTTAAGAAAGGATTAATGAACAAAAACATAAGGTAGGAGGGGTACAACTCCACACAATTCCCACCACCCAATCTCCATAACCCACCCCCTCCCCTGATAGCTTTCCCATTCTCTAGCCCTCTGGGAGCATGGACCCAGGGTCGTTGAGGGTTGCAGAAGGTAGAAGGTCTGGCTTCTGTAATTGCTTCCCTGCTGAACATGGGCGTTGACTGGTCGGTCCATACTCCCAGTCTGCCTCTCTCTTTCCCTAGTAAGGTGTGTCTCTAGGGAAGCTGAGCTCCAGGACACATTGGTGGGGTCTTCAATCCAGGGAAGCCTGGCCAGCATCCTGGTAGCATCTGGAACCTGGTGATTGAAAAGAGAGTTAACATACGAAGCCAAACAATTTGTTGAACAATCATGGATCCAAAGCTTGGAATAGTGGAGAGGAAGTGTTAGGGAGGTACTCACTGCAAACTCTAGTGTACTTCTGCTTTCAGGTATATATTTTGCAGTAGTTTATGGATACGTGTGAACATAAGCTCTCTCTCACAGAAACTGGTGTATATCTAGGTTATGGGACTTTGTTAGAAAGTGAGCTACCTGAGATGAAATTAGAGTGTACTATAAAAGGAAAGGTCTCACCCGAGTAATGAAGCTGAAGGGTTGTCATTCCACACGTGAAGTCTCTGGACACAGTCTGAGGTGAAGCATGTTGAGGGGGCAATCGTTGTGTTGGTTAGGTTGTGATCGGCGGATGCAATATTATTTGGTGTGGATTGGGAGACGCATACGGGAAAGTGGGCCCTATCCAAGGGTTCCAGGACTGGGGGAAGAAGGGGCTCTATAGTAGAGATGTGAGGTTCCTGCTATCTTAGGATTCAAAAAGACAATCGATAGTTAATGTTATCATCACATTATTTGGTAATTGGGTTAACTTTGAAAAGTCTTTTTGTTAGGGTTTGCTGTACAAGATACAGTATCCAGTATCTTGTATATAGCTGTGCTATTGGATGCTTCTAATCTACTTGGTCTAGGCTTTTGAGAGAGTCCGTATATCAAATACACAGCCTATATATTAAAAAGATTCAGTTTGTGTTTTGAGAAACTTTGAGACATACAACTGATTTTCCCCCTCTCATATTAATTAACTACTGAATTATATGTCTACATTTTGCTAGGAGTGTATATAAACACCATTCCCACCACCAAAAGACTGTGACCCATCCCTCCCACCCACTCCCACCCCCCACTGGCCCAGGAAGCTGCATGTCTACCCCTCACCAAAGGGTTTTTACTTTGGTGCCCTACTTACAATTTGATCAGGTCCTGCTTTTAGTTTCCCTTTCAGATCTTCTTAGTCAACTTCTGTTGATGAGTGGGATCATCCCATACTCATCTTTATCTTTCTGACTTAGTTCACTTAACATAATTCCTTCTAGCTCTGTCCAAGATGGGTCAGAGAAGGTGGGTTCATTGTTCTTGATAGCTGCATAGTATTCCATTGTGTATATATACCACAGCTTTCTCAGCCACTCATCTGTTGTTGGGCACCTGGGTTGCTTCCAGGTTTTAGCTATTATGAATTGTGCTGCTATGAACATAGGAGTACACACCTCTTTTTGGTTGGGTGTTATGGAGTCCTTGGGGTATAACCCCAGGAGAGGAATTACTGGATCATATGGAAGGTCCATGTCTAGCCTTCTGAGAGTCTTCCAGACTGCTCTCCATAGAGGCTGTACCAATTTACATTCCCACCAGCAATGTAAAAGGGTTCCTCTGTCCCCACATCCTCTCCAGCATTTGTTGCTGCTGTCCTTTTTGATGTATGCCATTCTTACAGGAGTGAGGTGGTATCTTAGTGTTGTCTTAATTTGCATTTCTCTGACAATCAGTGACCTAGAGCAGTTTTTCATATGTTTGTTAGCCTTTTGGATCTCCTGTGAGGTGAATGTTTTGTTCATATCCTCTGCCCATTTTTGGATGGGGTCATTTGCTTTTTTGGTGCTAAATTTGCTGAGCTCTTTATATATTTTGGTGATTAGTTTCTTGTCTGATGTAAGGCATGTGAAGATCTTCTCCCATTCTGTGAGGGGTCTCTCTGTTTGTTTAATAGTTTCTTTGGATATGCAAAAGCTTTTCAATTTGATGTAGTCCCATTGGTTTGTTTCTGCTTTAGTCTTCCTTGCAGTTAGGTTTGATTCATCAAAGATGTCCTTGAGGTGTATGTGGGAAAGTGTTTTACCAATGTTTTCCTCTAAGTATTTGATTGTTTCTGGTCTAACATCTAGGTCTTTGATCCATTTGGAGTTGATTTTTGTTTCTGGTGAGATAAAGTGGTTCAATTTCATTCTTCTGCATGTTTCAACCCAGTTTTCCCAGCACCATTTATTGAAGAGAGCCTCCTTTTTCCATTTAATCCTTTGGGTTCCCTTATCAAAGATTAGATGCCCATAGGTGTTGGCATTTACTTCTGGGCTTTCAATTCTGTTCCACTGGTCTGTGTGCCAATTTTTGTTCCAGTACCATGCTGTTTTGATGATGATGGCTTTATAATATAGTTTAAGGTCTGGGAGTGTGATGCCTCCATTTCTGTTTCTTTTCCTTAAGATGGTTTTGGCAATTCTAGGTGTTTTCAGGTTCCAGATAAATGATTGTAGTGTTTGTTCTATTCTCTTAAAGAAGCTTGGTGGAACTTTGATGGGTATTGCATTAATGCTTAACTCTTAAAAAGTTCATCTTTTTCATTTCTTTTTTTATAGTTTTTTTAAATTTTCTTTTTGTTTTTTTAATCATTTTATTTTATTTTATTTGTTATTTGATAGAGACAGAGAGTAATTGAGGGGGGGATGTAGAGAGGGAGAGAGACAGAGAGACACCTACAGCCCTGATTCACCACTTGTAAAGCTTTCCCCCTGCAGGTGGGGACCAGGTGCTTGAACCTGAGTCCTTGCGCCCTGTGATATGTGCACTTAACCAGGTGCACCACCATCTTTTTCATTTCTACTCCCTTCATACAAAATTATTTTTTAAATGTACAAGTGTGGTAGTCTTTTAAGTGTCCTTTCTTAGGACATTTGAACCAAATGGACTAGTATCAGATCGTGCACTTGCCTGGTAGCTAGCAAAATTGTGAGCTTTTTATATTAATTAGTCACTGGAGTTTTCCATGAATTGCCATAATACAAAAATGTGCCGGTTTTCCAGTTAATTTGCTTCTCTTCATATTAGTAAATGTGTAGACTAAAAATCATGTACTTTTCTGTATTTAGTGCTTATATACAGTGCAACCACTTTCTCTTCTCCAAGTGTTGGCAGCTAAGAAATGTTCATGCTATTTAGCTGTGCATATATTGATAATACGTCAAAGCTATAAAAAGTCAGTCCACTGGTGATTTTCTTGGCTTATGTAGGGTAGAGAACCATTTTCTTGTAAGGGCCATTTGGATATTTATAATATCATGGATCATACAAAATAATAAAGTTTTAAAAAAACACTCTCATGTTGGAGGCTCTGAGGTCTCAGGTTCAATCCCCAGCACCACAGTAAGCCAGAGCTGAGCAGTGCCTCTCTCTCTCTCTCTCTCTCATAGAGTATTCTTTAAAATTAGCACTGAGTGTCCCTGTGTACAAAGCTGCAGTTGCTTTAGCAGGGCTAGACCTGGCTTGTGTCTTATTTTTAGAAATCCTTTTTACTCTATTTCATAGTTATTTTCTAAATATAATTATTAAACGAATGTTGAGGATGTTGTCCGGTATCACCAGAATAGCTGTAGAAAAAGAAAAGAGCTTTATTGGCAAGAAAGTAACTTAGAAGCTGGGAAGCGAATCTGAGCCGTGCTTGGGGCCTAGCTTTGGCTCAGAGGTAGAGCAGCGAGTGCTGTCCAGTTTCTGCGCACAGGAAGCCAGGCCTCAGTGTTCCCTAGGACTCTCTTCAATGAAAGCTGACAACTTAGCTTCAGAAAGTGAAGTGAGGGATGACGTTTCTCCTGGCTGCATACCTGGCACTCTCTCATGCAAGGCTGTGATGCCAGCTTAGCTGCACGTACTGGAACATAGAATTGCTCTTTGACAGTGCACCTTGTGCATTTCTCACCTAACCAGTTAGAGAGCAGGACTATCAGACCAGAGAGTCACAGAGGCTCCGTGAGAGGACAGAAATGGAAATGCAAAGGTATTTCAGCATCATCTGTATGTTGGGATTCCACTGACATATGCGGTCACTATTTAGTTAAAATGGCCACCTCCTTGGTGCTGTTTGCAGTAGTCCAGAGCAGATGGTGAGGACCCATTCTGACACTCTAAAAGTTTTAGCACTAGATCCCTTTACCGCTTGCCTTTGTTTGTTTGGGCTCCTGTAACAAATGCCTAGAGTGGGTAGACTAAACAAAGATGTCTATTTTATTCTCACAGACCTGGAGGCTGGGGAGTCTAAGAACAAAGAGCAGACACTTTTGGTTCCTGGGGAAAGCCTTTTGCCAAGTCACTGTGTCCTCAGATGGTAAACAGAATGAGCTCAGGCCTCCCTTTCTCTTCTGATAAAATGACTGATCCCACTATGGGGTGCCACCCTCCTGACTTCATGTAAACCTCATCACCTGTCCTGGGTGCCACCTCCAATCCCAGTCACATGAGGTGATGGGGCTTCAGTGTTTGAATTTTAAGGAGGTAGAAGCATATACTCCATAACATGAAGTGTATTGTGAATATGGTGAGAAAAGAAGATGAACTTGAGCAAAATTCCTGTAGAAGGGGAGGGGAGGAGGGCCAGGTGGTGGCTCTCCTGGTAGAGCCACATATGTTACTATCTGCAAGGACCTGGGTTCAAGCCCATGGTTCCCACCTGCAGAGAGAAAGCTTCATGCTGTAGATCTCCCTCTCTCTCTCTCTCCCTCTCCATATATATATATATATATCTCCCTTTCTCCCTCCCTCCCTCTCTCCCTCTGTAAAAAATGACCACCAGGACCTGCCAACACCCATGTTCACCGGGGAAGCAATTACAAAAGCCAAACCTTTCACCTTCTACACTCCATAATGACCCTGGGTCCATGCTCCCAGAGGGATAAAGAATAGGAAAGCTATCAGGGGAGGGGGTGGAATACAGAGTTCTGGTGGTAGGAATTGTGTGGAATTGTACCCCTCTTATCCTATGGACTTGTCAGTATTTCCATTTTATAAATAAAAATTTTAAAAAGAATTAAATAAAAACACCTCCATGCAGAAGTTAAGTGGCTGTAATTATTCATGTATCTAAAAGCCTGTCTTGGTTAATTACTTAAAGTTTTAAAAAGTCTAGATGTATTAAGAAGAGACTCTATGATAATAATAATAATAATAATAATAATAAAGAAAATAACCACCAGGAATTGTGCAGGCACCAAAACTCAGAGATAACCCTGGTGACAAAAAAAAAAAATGATGAAGGGATGTAAAAGATAAATACTTCGTTATGGTCAGTCAGCGCATAGTAGTTTTTAATAACTAGACTAGAGCAAAGAAGAGAAGCAGCAAGCACAAAATGAAGACACAGGTTAGCGCACATTGATTTGAAAATCCTGTGAGCTGTCCAGATATAAATAGTTAGTAAGCCATTGAAGTTTTTGCTCTAGAACTTAGAAAAGACAGAGAAAAGTTTATATACACTAGAATACTTTAGAATTCATTAGAATTCAGGTCATAATTAAAGACATTCAAATTGAGAAGGTTAGATAGGGAGAATAGAGACAAAGATGAATTAGGGAAGTCTAACATTAAAAAGTCATCTTTCAAAAGAGAAAAACAGAGGCAAGAAAAGCTCAGATACGTCATCTTATAGAAGCCAAATCACATAGAAAGATAGAGTTTTAATAAACAAGAAAAGCGAGAAAGCATCAAGATTTGAATTTTTCCTTGGAAATTTAAATAGAGGACATTTCTGGTGGTTTAAGTGTTAGCCTTGGCAGTGAGAACAGAATCAAGGTTATAAAGGCATGGCTAATAATGTGAAGGGCACATCAGTGATTTCAGATAAGAATCTTCAACTTCAGCTTAGCCCAGTTGTCAGCAAGCCCAACTAAACCACAAATCTGCTATTTTGTTCCAGGCTTATGTTGGAGTGATGCTAGTGGGCCCATCAGGTGGCGGAAAGACAACAGCCAGAAGAATTTTAGAGAAAACATTAGTGTTGTTACCCATCATAGATTGCCTGTCAGTACAAGAAATAGACTAGATTTCACAGTTATATGTCCTACTAAATAAAATATCTCTCTGTTCAAATCTTATTTTATATACATAAATATCATTTTATATTCTCCTTAAATAAGAATAGTCTTTTAAAAAAATGTTTTTTTAAAGCTTTGGCACATGGTGGTGCCCAGTATCAAACCTGCAACTCGTGGAGTTTTGGTGGAAAGTCTGAGGCATTACCTCAGTACTGTCTCCCAGAACCAGTGAGAACAGTCTTTACATCAGCCCTGGTCCTCGAGGTATCATGGCCAAGTTGGCGCTCTGCCAGGGGGCCTGGTTTCTGCTTCTAGGCATTCCTTGTCAAATTTGGCATATGTTATTCCATTGTCACTATATTTGGAAACTTGACTCATTTTATGAAATAGAATTTAATGTCTTTCTTACATTTTAACTATTTCCTGTAATGGTGTTCTGTTGGTAGATTAATGCTGTTTTCCTTGAGTTTCTATAATAACTACTTTTTCATAATATAATTTTGCCTATTCTTAGACTCCAGTAAATAGTATGTATTTCAGTTACCTTATTTAAAGATTCATTGCTTGTAATATATTCCAAAACTCTTAGATACGTTCACAGTTATATGAATTTTTATGTAATGTCCTGACTCTGGATCATTTATGTCATAGTTTACCAAGAGAACTTAATTACTTCTTAAGCAGCTACTATAATTAATAACAGCCATGAATTATTACTGCAATAAAACTAGTTTGTATTTATGGAGTACTATTCTTCTAGCGTTTGCCCTTCTTCCGTAGCCAGTATAATAGGGCTAAATACTGGCTAAAATACTTTTACTTGAATTATTTTACTTAGTCCTTACAAAAACTCCTTTGGATAGGAATGTTTTTAATTTCAAAGAATATTTTGAAGATTTGCTCATCTACTTTATGCTATAAGAGAAAAACCAGAACACAATTATTTAAAATATATATATAATTTCTTTATTAATGAGAGAGAAAGCCAGTGTCACTCTGACATGTCATGCCTGGGACTCGACTCTGGACCTCATCATGCCTGCGAGTATCATGGCTAGTTTTTATTTATTAAATCTGTTTTTACTGTTCCTTGAAAATTGTTACCCATATAGAGAACCTTTCTTTGTAGTGGTTTAAAAGGTCTTTCCCATAACTCTTTGCAAAAGTATTAGGTGATTGTAAAAAAATCACACTGGATTTTTTTCAGGTTACAGCAAGAAGAAGAATGGTGGATTCCTTTATTGTAAACCCTAAGTGCATCACTTTCAATGAGCTGTATGGGAAGCTGGATCCTAACATGATGGAATGGACTGATGGGTTGTTATTGGCAACCCTTAGGAACTATGTGTATTTAAACACTTCGAGGTCCTCAAAGAAAGACATTGACCTTGGGTGAAGTTAAGAAGTTCAAATGTATCTAATGTAAGTTTCCTCTGGGATAAGTATTGATTTCTACCTGACTCTTTTGGGTTACTTCACCTATGAGTCTGTCTGCCCAACTACCAGTATTAAATTATTATTAGACGCTAGTGTAAAAGTATACTTTGAAAACACCAGAATCAGTTGAAAACAAAAAAAAAAAATGGCAAGGCATAAAAAGGAAAAAAAAAAAAAAAAAACAGAAAGTACACTCTTGGGCTTTTAAGTGGCCAGAAAACCACACAATCAAGTTAAGGCTGTTTCCTTTTAATATACACAACTTAACTGAGGTGTACGTGGTGTCATAGGGATTATGGCACTACTAATAGAAGTTTCAGATTAACAAAGTTGATTATAAAGTACACACTAAATTACTTCTTTAAAAAGGTATTTATTTCTTTATTCCCTTTTGTTGCCCTTATTGTTTTATTGTTGTAGTTAGGATTGTTGTTGTTATTGATGTCATCGTTGCTGGATAGGACAGAGAGAAATGGAGAGAGGAGGAGAAGACAGAGAGGGGGAGAGAAAGACAGACAGCTGCAGACCTACTTCACTGCCTGTGAAGCGACTCCCCTGCAGGTGGGGGGCCAGAGGCTCAATCCGGGATCCTTAAACCTTGTGCTTTGTGCCATGTGCGCTTAACCCACTGCGCTACCACCTGACTTCCACAAAATTACTTTTAATACCAAAGCTAATAAATTGTTTGATATATAATCCATCAATTAATGATTAGAAAAAAATTTTAAGTTGTATTCTCAATAATAGTATGTAGAAAATACTTGTAAATTTCATTAACTAAAATATATTAAAGATAAGATTTTGAAACTAAACAAATCAGAAGTAATTTTACTAGGAAAATAATATTCCATAGTTATAAGCCTGTGAAATAGAAGTTTATACAGTGTCTGAGAATCATTTGGGGGATATTAAGATTTTAATTAGATTTTCTCTTAATTTAGAAATCCACTCCCAATAATTTAATCTCAGGGAGATTAATGTTTCATTGAATGCTTGCTATCATAATGACACAAGACTTTTTTTTCTTCAAACTTTTTTCAATTTATAAAATATAAATATTGACAAGACTATAGGATAAGAGGGGTTCATTTCCACACAGTGCCCACCTCCAGAGCTCTATATTCAGTCCCCTCCCTTCATAGCTTCCCTATTCTTTATCCTTCTGGGAATACAGACCCAGCAAAGCTAACCTTGTCAGACAAAGTAAGGACTACAAGACTGTTTTCTCCCATACAAAGAAAAGTAGTCACGCAGTAGTCATTAGTGTTATGCTTACTTTTACCATCCATGAAAGCAAGTTTTATGAATACATTCTGTTATATCTGCTAATAATTTAGTCACAGCTTTTCATAGTCTAAGATCATTCTGGTATATTGATGGCTACTTACAAACTAACACATAACAATCTCCCTTTAACCTTCAGTCTCTGTCATGTGTTTGGGTGCAAATGATTAACTTATGATTGTCCTTGATGGGCTATTGTTCTAACGTATCTGAAAAATTGTCTCTGTCTCACTTTAATAAGAAAATGACTATGCATGTAGGGAGGTGTATACCTAGGTATCTTTGGACATTCCGTTGACATAGAATAATGATACAGTTTTAATTACAGTGAAGTCAGAGTATAGTTGATTATGTCATTTATCATAGATTTTGACATCCTGAAGAGTTCTCCCACTTCCTTAGTGCTCTCTTTCGGTGTTTATTTCATAGCTAGTCTGTAGTATATGTTTGGTTTCCTCTCTGATACAAGGACTGAAACTTTTTTGAAGTTTCTTAAGCTACTGTGATCTTATTGCTGCTAGTTTTACTATTATTACAGTAAGTTACAGTTTTAGTGTAGTTGATTGGAGGAGATTGTCTATGCGGTTTCTGTTATTTTAGAATATTCAAATATTTATTTTGTAGTCTAATATATTGTTAATTTAAGAGCTACAGTTATTTTACAAGCTCTTAAGAAAATCAAGGACACAGAAATTTTCTCTACCACCTATGAGGCCAACATCACCCTGATAACAAAAACAGAGACACAAGAGGAAAAAAAAAGCGTGAAGCAAACAACTATAGACCAATATCCCTGGCAAACAAAGATGCTCAGATACTGAACAAAATTCACACAAACTAGATGCAGCCACACATTAAAAAGGTTGTACATCATTGCCAAGGGGTATTACCCCAGGGGTGCAAGGCTGGTCCAGTATATGTTAATCAGTACATGCAACCCACCACACCAATCAGAACAAAACCAAAAATCAGAGGCCAGGTGGTGGTGCACCTGGTTAAATGCATGCATGCACTACAGTGCATGAGGACCCAGGTTCAAGCCCCTGGTCCTCACCTGCAGGGTGGCTGCAGGTGACTCTGTTTCATCCTCTTTCTCTCTGGCAAAATTCTTTCATATACAACACATCTCTGTCCAATAATAAATAAATAAAAATATTGAAAAGAAAACCAAAATCATATGATTATTTCAGTTGTTACAGAGAGTCTTTGACCAGATTCAGTGTCCTTTCATGATCAAAATATTATCCAATGATCTATTTTTTAAAAAAAAGATTGAATGTGTTATATATGAAAGAATTTTGCCAGAGAGAAAGAGGATGATTGATTGAGAAGCCAAGGCACCACTCTGGCACACGCTGTGCTAGGAATTGATCTGGGAGCCTCAGGTGTCAAAGTGCAGTTCTTTACTAGTTGAGCCATTTCTCTAGCCACATGGCACTGACTTTTATGTGCCCTAAAATTTTAAAATTCTAATGAAATGAATTGAGGTTCAAGAGACTTTCAGGATTTATTAATAAAAAGTTATGGAGCCAGGGGTAGCACATTTGGTAAGTGCATGTATTACCATGCACAAGGACCGGCGTTCCAACCCTCAGTCCTCACAAGCAGCGGGAAAGCTTCACAAACAGTGAAAACAGTGCTGCAGGTGTCTGTCTGTCTCTCTCTCCCCCACTCACTGCCCCCTCAATTTCTCTCTGCTTTATCAACCAAAATAAATAAAGTTTAAAAAGAGAAAGTTGTACATGGCGTGGGGCAGAGAATGGGCAGGAGTGCATCCAGTTGAGAACACATGTCACTGTGTGGAAGGATATGGGTTCAAGGCATTGGTCCCCACCTATTGGGGGAGCTTCACCAGTGGGGAAGCTATGCTCTCTCTGTCTCTCTCCCTCTCTATCTCCTCACCTACCCTCAATTTCTCTTTGTGTTGTCAAATAAAAAAGTTTAAAAAAAAAAAAAAAGGACTGAGGGATTGGCTATGGATGCACTGAGTATGAAAGATAACCCTGGTGGCAATAAAAAAACTAAGTTATAAAAGAAGTTGTATGGGTCCTTAGGAGTCTCTGAATTTGATCCTGTTGGCTATCAGTGTCAAAGAATTTTAAAAGATTGTTGGTATGCTTCTAGTTATGCTTCTGGGATCCCTTCTGTTACATTGCTTGACGTTGTGGTCTGTTTACATGGTCATTGTGTTACATTGGTTTGATCTCACTCCCCCTGCCTCCAGGAGATTTTGGTTTAGTCCTTGCTAGTTCGTGCTTCTTCCTTCTCCCCAGCCCCTATCCTACCTACTTCCTTGGATCCTGATTATTCCGCCAGAGGAGAGAGAAGAAGGACAGAATTGGGTTGTGATTAGATTAGATTAGTTTTTTGAACCATTCACTCGTGAAAGAAATACTGCTTCTCCACTCAGCCATGTGTCCCTGGTTGTCTGTCTCCCACCGCAAAGCTAGCCCAGCATACTGGCGCCCTGAACTTTGACTGACAAAACATAACTTCAGATCTCCTTGAGTTTAACTAAAATGTATAGGTAGGCCTGGGCATAATTTGATATATTATAAGGACTTTGAAAAAGCTAATAATTTAGCGACGTATTATCTATCACAAATCAAAGTGTAAGCAAGGTAGACTGACTTTAGTCATCCAGTCTGTGATGCAGAACATGGGAAGTGAATGTCTTTGCTGCAGAAATACTAGATTCCAAATTAAGGAATTGAGACTAGATGACCATTTGTATTTTCCACTTTTCACTTGGTCTGCAAGAGTAAATACATAATCAGTGTTCTGAGTTGTGTAATATTTTTCAAAGGTGAAAAGTGACCATGTTTCAAGATTTGAGGAAATATCTGAAGTTTCTATCTGAAACAGCTATTGCAGAATTTTAAGAACTGAGTTCCAAATGACAGTTTTGGCTCTAAGCCATGGTACAAGTGAAATAAACAGCTGAAGCAGCCCCTTGCTAGTGGCAGATGCTCCCTGGTAGGTGAGCAATGAATAGTAACCACGTGTCTCGGCTATGCTAAATATGAGATTCTTCTGACCCACAGCAAATGCATTTGTCACCAGACATGATGCTGTAATGTATCTGAAGGAAGGTAGAGACTTGCCGCTGTTTTCAGAAAATTGTTTTCTTAAATCAGATCTTTAAAATCTGGTCTGTTCTCACACCACAGCATAATTAGTATTCTTATTTCATACTAAGGCATCTTCAACCCTTTGTCTCCAATAAGGCTTTGATATTCACTGATGATCTGAGTAAACCAGACCCAGATGTGTATGGAGTGCAGCCAACCCTGGAGTTGATCAGGCAGCTGCTGGACTCAGGAGGAATATATGACATGGAAAAACTTGCATGGAAGGTATCGTATGTGCTAGAATGTTGTCCACACTAAGTGTCACATGGGACTCAGGAGGAGGCACAGGCACAGAGCACAGAACTCGACAGCTGAGGTCCTGAGTTCAACCACAGGCTCCACATCAGTCAGAGTGATGCTCTGGGTCTATCTCTCTATCTCTGTCTCTCTTTATCTCTCTCTCTCTCATTAATAAACAGATGAAGTTTTTTTCAGTCACTTTCTGGAGGAAATGTTAGCTTATAGGGTTGTGGTTCCAGGGATACAAGGCCACATCCCCCCCCCCAGTTGACACAGCACCCCTCCTTTGCCAAGCCACACACTTCCTCTTCTCCCGCCTCCTCCACCACCATAGAGCAGTGAATCCCAGATCCTCTTGCTACTTGATAATGGACCAAATGTTTGGACAAAGGCCAGTTGAGTTGAAAAAGGTATATAATCTAGTCAGAGCAAAATTGAAACTCATTTATTTATTTTGGTTGGAGACAGAAATCAAGAGGGATTGGGGAGATAGGGAGTGAGAAGGAGAGACATTTAAGCCCTGCTTCATCACTTGTGAAGCTACCCCTCTGTTGGGTAGTTGCCATCTCCCCCTGGCTTCTGCTTAACCATATGCCTATATAGGGATTTTACTGATCCAAAGCTTTGGTCTATTTACATAAATCACTTTTACATAAAGCACTCCAGGGCATTGGTGGTTCTATGATAGGATTCTCTCCTGCTCCACCCCCTCCTTGTCACACACTGATCCCTTCTTTGTCATACTCTGATTTTCACAAGTCACTTTTCTCTCCACCCTCTCTATATCACATCCTGTTTCCACCCTACTTGGAGAGTATAAAAACAGCTGCTCTTCTGATTAAAGACACTTGGAAATTGCTTTCCGGCTCCGAGAGTTCCAGAGTGTATCTCCTGCGGAAGTTGGTGCAGCACGAGTTCCTGATCCCTCTCCCACACAGCAGCCTAGATCAGCTCCAGTTGAGTTCTCTCCAACCCAGAGAGCACTAGCTCGGGAAGAAGTACCCTCAGGCTATCCCGGCATCTGGCGCCTGAACAGGGACCTGTAAGCAGCAGATTTACAAGAAGACATCTTAGATAAGTACACACCTTTTGGGTATCTGCAATATTGTGTTAAGGCACTGTGATTTTTTTTTCTTTCTTATTGTTTTCCGGAGATCTTTCCACCATGGAAAATCTTTTCCAAATCCTGCATTCTTTTTCCAGTATACAATTTTTATATATCTGGGACATTTTTCTCGGGGCTTCACCTTATATCCTGTTGATCATCATAGCAGCTTTTAAGGGATATATAGGTCAACCTCTCAAAAGGCTTAAGGACCTAGAGGCTGAGGTCAAAGAGATAAAGGAAGTAATCATAGAACTTAACCAGCACCTTAAAAACAAGAAGAAGCAAAGGCCTGTCGTGATCTTGACCCACCCTAATTCCTCTGCATCTTGCCCTGAGGCCCCTATTTTGGCATCTTGCCCTGAGGCCCCTATTTTGGCAGACACGTGTCCGAATTCTCCTTTGGACTCCACAGCCACTTCTTCGGCCACCCCCATTTTGGCAGAAACGTGTCCGGAACCTCCTGCTGCCTCCACGGCTGCTTCTTCACCCCACCCTGTTTTGATAGACACATGTCCGAATTCTCCTGTAGCCTCCAAAACCACTTCTTCTTCTTCGGCCACTTGTCCAGAAGCTTCCACTTCGATGACTCCTCCTACCGCTACACACTTATCAGAGCAAGTCCACACATTTCCGGTCAATGTTGCCCCCAACAGACAAAAACCTCAGGCCTGGTATCCATATTCCGCCACAGACCTGAAGGAACTACGCCAGGCTATCAAAGACGGTGTTCATGCCCCATGGACCAGGTCCATTTTACAAGGCCTGCTTCAGAACCTTAATACCCCTCAAGATTGGAGAGATGTGACTCGTGCTACGCTCCCAGGCCCCCTCTTCCTGCAATGGGAGGCATTCTTTCGTGACGAATGTTTACAACAATCGCGGAAAAATATTCAAAATCAGCCAGAGGGTAATTTTGATGCATTGTTTGGAACAGGCCAATTAGAAACAGGGATTCAACAGGCGGAAGCCAAGTTTCCAGCGGGGTATTTTGATCAAGTACGCCTGTGTGCATTAAAAGCATGGGAGCGATTAACACCACCCATGGGAGCAGCCTCAGCCCCCATTCTCTCCCTGCAACAAGAACCTGATGAATCCCTCGCTAAATTCATTGCAAGGGTCCAGTCGAGTTTGGAAAGGAAGATTTATAATCCTGACGCTCGTTTTCTCCTTCTGCGATCCATAGTCTGGGATGGAATGCTTCCGCATTTTCGACAGGCCTGTATCACTCTTAAAAACGAACACCCAGATACTTGGATTCTAGCTACTCAGGATCTCAGATCAAGCTCTTTTCAAGGACCTATGTTACAGGCCTATGCAGCTACCTTACATAAGCAAAAAGGAGCTTGCTTTCAGTGCGGTCGCCAAGGGCATTGGCGTAACCAATGTCCAGAAAATAGACCGCGACCCCGCCTCCAGTCAGGGCCTTGTCCTGAATGCCTTGTCCCAGATGCCAGAAAGGATTTCACTGGAGGCGAGATTGTTGGTCAAGGTTCCATAGGAACGGCACGCCTCTGCCAAATGTAAACAGGGATTTAAACTAGGTATGGGGCTTCCCTTAGCCCCGCCCCCAAGAGGGAAGGAAGCAGGTCGCCCGCTTGGTGCTGTGCCCTTCTTCCACAAACAGAAGCCCAGCTTGGGACCCAATCCATCGCTACACCCACCACGCCAAGTAACAATAACAGAGGGTGAGCAGAAGGAGGAACCCGCGGTATGTGGGAACTTCCAGCATAGAAATAACCGGCTGGAGCAAGACAACAGCTCGAATTCAGAGCCTGAGATTTTATGGACCACCCCTGTTTTAGAAAGGGGTCACCCAACTATGACAGTAAAGATTGGTAATATTCCTTTTAAATGTTTGATTGACACGGGAGCAGATAAGACAATATTAAGACAAGCAGAGGTTCCCCAGAGTTGGGAACTCCTCCCAGGACCACGCTTACATGGTGTTGGAGGATTGACTCAGGCATTCCGCACATGAGATTCCCTTGTGTGGGAAGATCCAGAAGGGACTACCGGACGCTTTCAGCCTTTAATAGCTGATATAAGCACCAATTTATTGGGAAGAGACTTGCTGGAATCTTTAGATGTAGTGATATCCTCAGACACCTCTGCAGGACACCACACTCACTCCTGTGAGACTGCTAGACCCAACCAGCACCCCCAATACTAACTGCCACTGTTCGTAACAGAACTCCCCGCTTAGATTGGCTTTCTAATGAGCCTGTCTGGGTGGAACAGTGGCCTTTGCCTAGGGAGAAGCTAGAAATTTTTTAAAAACTCATCCAAGAGCAGTTATCTTTGG
This sequence comes from Erinaceus europaeus, assembly GCF_950295315.1. Lineage (NCBI taxonomy): Eukaryota > Metazoa > Chordata > Mammalia > Eulipotyphla > Erinaceidae > Erinaceus > Erinaceus europaeus. The sequence continues at coordinate 32,389,785 of NC_080172.1, read as the reverse complement.
GACACATTCGTCATTCTCGGAGCCCATGGAATACTCCAGTCTTTGTAATTAAAAAGCGCTCAGGAAAATGGCGCCTCCTCCAAGATCTTCGTGCAGTTAATAAAACCATGCAGGTTTGGGGCTCCCCCCAAAGGGGTTTGCCTCTTGCTTCCGCAATTCCCACAGGAATTCCAATCATAGCTATTGATATACAGGATTGTTTTTTCTCTATTCCCTTACACCCACAAGATTGTAAACGTTTTGCTTTCTCTGTTCCTTCTATTAATAATGCCAGCCCTGCCGATAGATTTGAATGGGTGGTACTGCCCCAGGGCATGGCTAATAGTCCTACTATTTGTCAAGAGGTTGTTAAATCTGCCCTTTTCCCATATATTCATAAGGGCCTTAAGGTTTTTCATTATATGGATGACGTGTTAATATGGGGAGAATTAGATACAGATCTCTCCGCCCTACGTGATTTTCTAATCCCTGCCTTAAAGAGAAGTGGACTTAATGTAGCTCCTGAGAAGATACAGCTAATCCCTCCAATATCTTTCTTAGGCTCAGAGATTTCCCTAACGCAGATTCGTCCTTTAAAACCTTGTGTTACTTTTCCTTCTAATCTCACTCTTGCTTCTTTACAAAGTTTTCTTGGAAATTTGAATTGGCTTAGGCAGTATCTTTATCTGCCTACGAGCTGCCTGCAACCACTGTTCGATCTGTTAAAAGGAAACAAACAGCCCTCCTCAAAGCGTATGTTAACCCCCGAAGCATCCTTGGCTCTGGAAAAAGTTAACCAGGCTCTCCAGGACATGCACCTCGTTCGATTCTCCCCCTCCTCTCCAGTAAATCTTCTAATCTTTAACTCCACCCCCACGGTAGTGGGGGCATTGTGGCAGAAACATGGCGTTCTCGAATGGCTTCATACGCCAGTAGGCGGAGCTCCAAGACTCCTTACCGAGATTGATGCCTTAGCATTTATGGTTCGCCAAGGAAGAAACAGATCGGTTCAGGTCTTAGGAAGGGAACCAGATTCAATCATTCTTCCCTTTTCTCTCACTGATACAGAATGGCTCATACGCCACCATTCTCGTTTTGCCATAAGTTTAATGGGTTTTCCAGGACAATTAGATAATCATTTTCCCTCTAATAATTTGATAGCTTCTTTACCTCTGTTGCCTCTACTAGTACCTAAACTTTTCTCTCGAGATCCCATCCCCTCTGCTCCTACAGTGTTCACTGATGGTGGAAAAAAGGGAGCTGCTGCCCTTATATATTATCCAGACCAGAAATACCCCAAACCTCTCTTTACTGAACTTCCTGATAATTCCCCTCAGTACAAAGAACTTTATGCTGTTTTCCTTGCATTAAAAGCTGTACCAGAATCCTTCAACCTTTTTTCTGACAGTGTGTATACTGTTAACTTACTTCCATGGCTTGCTCGATCTTATGTAAGAATTGATGACAACCCACTTTCTCCTCTTTTAATTCAAATTGCCTCTATGCTCTGTTCTCGAACCCATCCACTGTATGTTCAGCACCTACGTTCCCACAGCCCTCTTCACGGTCCCCTGTCCGAAGGGAATGCTGCAGCTGACCACCTTGCCTCCACAGGAATTCTCCTAGCCTCTGTCTCTAATCCTGCTGACTTTCATTCCCTAACCCATGTTAATCTTAAAGGTCTTCGAGCTCGATTTCCTGATATTCGTCTGCCAAAGTTAAAACGTATTCTTGCTACATGTTCCTCCTGTGCAGGTCTAATCAAAACACCTGCTATTCAGACTCTGGGGGTTAATCCTCGAGGTTTAAAAGCCAACGCTCTTTGGCAAATTGATGTTACCCACATACCTAACTTTGGCAAACAAAAATATGTGTTCGTCTCAATTGATACCTTCTCTAAGTTTATGTGGGCTACAGCTCAGACTGGAGAAAACTCAAAAAAGCTTATAAGCCATATGCTCTCCTGTTTTGTTGTAATGGGCTTACCTCTTCAACTTAAAACGGATAATGGACCTGCTTTTACCAGCAAACAATTTAAAGATTTTTGTTCCCTCTGGAACATTACTCATACTACAGGCATTCCGTATAATCCACAGGGACAAGGCATTGTTGAGAGGGCCCATCAAACTCTTAAGGCTCAATTAAATAAAGAAAAAGGGGAAATGTACCCCCCTAATATCCAGCTGGCAAAAGCCTTAACTACATTAAATCTCTTTAATATTTACAAAAACTCCGACCAACCTCCTATAATTCTTCACTGGCAAACACCACCCACCCTCCCAGCTATTAAAGTCAAATGGAAAGACCCACTTGATAAAATTTGGAAAGGACCTGACCCCCTGTTGACTATGGGGAGGGGTTTCGCATGTATTTTTCCACAAAATTACTCCAAGCCTGTTTGGGTTCCTGCCCGCCATGTCCGGCAATACCCACATGATGGCGCTGATATCCCTGAAGAACAAGAAACACTGCAAGAAGACTGGCTGCAAGAGGACTGGCTACAGGATGCACCCCAGGATCGATAATACAGCATGGCAGAATCAAAATAAAAAAATCTGATTCACAGAACTTCCCCCCCCGAATGAATGTCTTATGCTATGACTGGCCAGTTGTGTTTTGTGAGTGAGTGAGTGAGTGAGTGAAAAAAAAAAATTGAGTGGCCAAAATTTTTGTATGACCCATTGTGCTCAGAGTACTCTGAAAGTTAACTGACTTTATATCAAACGGCTGGACGCAGCCATGGTTTCTGGAGACGTCCAGAAACAGTCCAAAAATTGTTCATTCCCCCTTTTGATTTCTTTTTTAAGTCTTGATACCAATATGAAATGTTTAGTCTTAAACTGTGTGAGTAAAGATGGTTCAACTATGACAGTAGTTCTAAATTCACATTTGAAATGATATATCTTATTTACAAGTTTTTCTCCTCCTGTGTGTTATAAACTATATGTTTAATATGCGTGTTTCAAGTTTGGTAAACATTAACTTAACAGTTAAATTGTAACTTCGAAGTTACATTTTTACGAGAAGAGGTAAAATCAATTCATTTAAGTAACTGAGTGTTTAAGGTAAAACTCTAAATATTCAATGTGACAATTCATCATCTCCTAAGTTAAAATACAGATTCTCTATACAGGACATTTTTGGAGGGCCCCCAAAAATGTCCTGTAAGCTATCTTGTGGAAATTAATCCACAACAAATTTGGCATCAATCTGATATTGTAAATGTACCAAAAAAAAAAAATTGTCACTAAAATGTGTTAACTCTAGTAACCTGAGTTTGCTTAAAAACCCAATGTAAAAATAGTCAAGAATCAATATATGTAACTTAAACTCGGTATGAAAACTTTGCTATATAAAGACTGCTACATGAGGTCACGTAAGATGACCTTTACACAAAATTATAAAGATACCTAAACCAGTTATAATCATTGAGTTATCAATTGTAGTAAACTTCTAATTTGTTACAAAGTTTTTTCATAAGTAATTGACTACAGCTATGACAAGCCTTCGCATAAAGAAGCATCTGCTCATATAGAATCCCCAGAAATCCATCTTGGACCCCTGACCTCTGACATCACCCACAATTACAGCCATCCCCAGAAACCCATGATGTGACCTGACACGATCTGGAGAACCTGATTCACAGACTCCGAAGGACAAGACTTTCCTACTGCCTTTCTCTCAACCATCGGTGTCTGCTCTTCCTGCTTCTGTTTCGCCCATCATGTTTTGGCGGTTCCAGGTCACTCTCTACAGAGAAGAAAAGTTCCGGTGGCCGTCCTCCTCCATCAAGATAGACGTGTGGCATTTATTTCCTGGCCGTTGACATTGGACTGATGCTTCTATAGAACTTGCTGGACACTCCTTTTATACTGCTGGACTTCTTGAAGAATGACTGTAGCAGTTCATAGAACTTACCGCCAGCTGACTCGGGATTTTGCAATGCCAGATCACCCCTCTAGCCCCTCGGCTTATCAGGCCCCCACTCCTCCACCCATCAGGCTCACTCTGTCTCTTGCTACTCTTACTTATCCCTCCCTGTCTTGTGCTAGTTATTTTTGAAGACACTTACACACTATCATTCTGCTTTCTTCCCAACAGGTTTCCGTTCACCCCTACACTGCTATTCCCCTGACAGAGATGAAGCCTTTTACAGACATTGACCCAGTTATATATGGCCATTAAGTAAGAGGAAGATGTTGGGGAATTGTGAGGATATGGTTGAGCTTGGAAGGACTTGAGCCTGAGGAGTGTGTCAATCCTGTTAGTCTCTCTCTCCACGGAGAGGTTGAGCAAGGAGGGACAGTAGAACCCCAAAAAAGGTGTGCCTCTTATCAGTCTCCCTGCCTCACAAAGTGCCCCGCACTCCTGATACTATGGCAAAAAGTTAAAAAGAAAGGGGGAGATGTTGGGTAGTTGCCATCTCCCCCTGGCTTCTGCTTAACCATATGCCTATATAGGGATTTTACTGATCCAAAGCTTTGGTCTATTTACATAAATCACTTTTACATAAAGCACTCCAGGGCATTGGTGGTTCTATGATAGGATTCTCTCCTGCTCCACCCCCTCCTTGTCACACACTGAACCCTTCTTTGTCATACTCTGATTTTCACAAGTCACTTTTCTCTCCACCCTCTCTATATCACATCCTGTTTCCACCCTACTTGGAGAGTATAAAAACAGCTGCTCTTCTGATTAAAGACACTTGGAAATTGCTTTCCGGCTCCGAGAGTTCCAGAGTGTATCTCCTGCGGAAGTTGGTGCAGCACAAGTTCCTGATCCCTCTCCCACACAGCAGCCTAGATCAGCTCCAGTTGAGTTCTCTCCAACCCAGAGAGCACTAGCTCGGGAAGAAGTACCCTCAGGCTATCCCGGCACCCCTCGATAGTGGGCAACCAGGGGCTTGAACCCAGGTCCTTGGACATGGTAATGTGTGCTTCACTGGGTGCACCATCACCTGGCCCCATAGTTGAGACCTTAATCATAAATTACACCTTTGAAATTTAGCATGAGCTCAGGTATTCATAGGAATTCTGCTTTCAGTGTGATTCTGTCATAATAAGAATTCCAAGTGTATTCTATGTATTCTGTAGGTTATATCTTAATCCCATTATGCTCATTGATTTAAAAAAAAATTTTTTATTGAAGGATTAATTTTTTATAGTCAACAGTAAATACAATAGTTTATATATATATGCACAATATTTCTCAGTTTTCCACATAATAATAGAACCCCTACCAGGTCATCTGTCATCCTTTTCCAGGACCTGGATTCTCCCCCCACACACACCAGAGTCTTTTACTTTGGTGAAATACACCAACTCCAGTTCAGGTTCTACTTGTGTTTCTCTTCTGATCTTGTCTTTCAATTTCTGCCTGAGAGTGAGATCATCCCACATTCATCCTTCTGTTTCTGACTTATTTCACTTAACATGATTTCTTCAAGGTCCATCCAAGATGGGCTAAAAACAGTGAAATAACCACTTTTAATAGCTGAGTAGTATTCCATTGTGTATATAGACCACAACTTGCTCAGCCACTCATTTGTTGTTGGACACCTGGGTTGCTTCCAGGTTTTCGTTATTACAAATTGTGCTGCTAAGAACATAGGTGTACACCTATCTTTTTGGATAGGTGTGTTGGGTTCCTTAGGATATATCCCAAGGAGAGGAATTACAGGATCATAGGGTAGGTCTATTTCTAGCCTTCTGAGGCTTCTCCAGACTGCTCTCCACAGAGGTTGGCCCAACTGATATTCCCACCATCAGTGCAGGAGGGTTTCTTTAACCCAACACCCTCTCCAGCATTTGCTGCTGTTACCTTTTCTGATGTATGACGTTCTCATAGGAGTGAAGTGGTATCTTGTTGTTGTCTTTATTTGCATTTCTCTGCCAATCAGAGACTTGGAGCATTTTTTCATGTGTTTCTCGGCCTTTTGGATCTCTTCTGTGGTGAATATTCTGTGCATGTCCTCCCCCCATTTTTGGATGGGGTTATTTGTTGTCTTGTTGTTCAGTTTGGCAAGCTCTTTATATATGTTGGTTATTAAACTCTTGTCTGTTGTATGACATGTAAAGATCTTCTTCCATTCTGTGAGGGGTCTCTTTGTTTGGGTGGTGGTTTCTTTTGCTGTGAAGAAGCTTTTTAATTTGATGTAGTCCCATAGGTTTATGCTTGTCTTAGTCTTCTTTGTAATTGGGTTTGTTTCACTGAAGATGTCTAAAAATGTATGAGGAAAAGAGTTCTGCCAATATTTTCCTCTAAGTATCTGATAGTTTCTGGTCTAACATCCAAATTCTTGATCCACTTGGAATTTACTTTTGTATTTGGTGAAATATAGTAGTTCAACTTTCATTCTTCTGCATGTTTCAACCCATTTTTTTCAAACATCATTTGTTGAAGAGACTCTGCTTCCCTATTTAATAGTCTGGGCACTTTTGTCAAAGATTAGATGTCCATAGGTGTGGGGGCTTACTTCTGGGCTCTCATTTCTATTCCACTGGTCAGTGTGTCTATTCATGTTCCAGTACCAAGCAGTTTTGATGACAATGGCCCTATAATACAATTTGAGATCTGGGAGTGTGATGCCTCCACTTCTGTTCTTTTTTCTCAAGATTGTTTTGGCAATTCTAGGTCTTTTCTGGTTCCAGATAAACATTTGTAGCATTTGTTCTATTCTCCTAAAAATGTGGTTGGGATCTTGATGGGGATGCGTTAAATCTGTAGATGACTCTGGGTAGTGTATTCATTTTGATGATGTTAGTTCTTCCAACCCATGAACATGGAATATCTTTCCACTTCTTTGTGTCTTTTCCTATTTCCTTGAGTAGTGACTCAGAATTTTCAGTATACAAGTCTTTCACTTCTTTGGTTAGGTTTATTCCTAGATATTTATTGTTTTTGTTGCTATAGTAAAAGGAATTGATTTCTGGACTTCAACTTCTTCTAACTTAGTGTTTGTATAGAAAAGCCACTGACTTTTGAATGTTAATTTTGTAGCCTGACACCTTACTGTATTGCCTGATGATTTCCAAAAACTTCTTGCTGGATTCTTTATGTCTTTCTATGTATAATATCAAATAATCTACAAATAGGGAGAGTTTGACTTCTTCTCTTCCAGTCTGTATCCTTTTAATTCCTTGCTCCTGCCTGATTGCTATGGCAAGAACTTCCAACACTATGCTGAATAGTAATGGTGATAGTGTACAGCCCTGTCTAGTACCTGGTCTGAAGGGAAATGCTTCCAGTTTTTCACCATTGAGTATGATGTTGGCTATAGGTTTGCTAAATGTAGACTCTGCTATGTTCAGGAATTTTCCATCTATTCCCATTTTTTGTAGCATTTTGATCATAAAGGGATGTTGTATTTTGTCAAAGACTTTTTGTGCATCTATTGATATGACCATGTGGTTTTTGGTCTTGCTTTCATTGATGTGGTGGATCATGTTGATTGATTTACGTATATTAAACCAACCTTGCATGCCTGGGATAAACTCCACTTGGTCATGATGAACAGTCTTTTTAATATGCTGCTGTATCCAGTTGGCTAGAATTTTGTTCAATATTTTAGCATCTATGTTCATCAGAGATATTGCTCTGTAGTTTTCATTTTTGGTTGTGTCCCTGTCTGCTTTTGGTATCAGAGTGATGTTGGCTTCATAGAAGCTGGCAGGGAGTATTCCTGTGTCTTCAATCTTCTGGAAGACTTTTAAAAGTAAAGGTATTAACTCTTCCTTGAAGGTTTTGTGGAATTCATTTGTAAAACCTCTGGCCCTGGACTTTTATTCTTGGGTAGGTTTTTGATAACTGTTTCAATTTCGTTAACTGTGATGGGCTTGTTCATATTACCTAGTTCCTCTTTATTTATATTGGAACATCATAGGTATCTAGGAAATTGTCCATTTCTTCCAGGCTCTCTAGCTTGGTGGCATATAGTTGTTCATAGAAGGCTCGCATATGTTGAATTTCTGCAGTGTCTGTTGTGATAGCTCCTTTTTCATTTACAATCTGTTTTATTTGGGTCTTCTCCCTTTTTTGTTTTGTGAGTCTGGCTAAAGGTTTGTCAATTTTGTTCAGTCTTTCTAAGAAACAACATTTATTTTCATTGATATTTTTTATGGTTTTCTTATTTTCAATGTTATTTATTTCTGCCCTAACTTTAGTTATTTTTGTTTGTCTGGTTATTATAGGGTTCCTTTGTTCTTCTTCTAGATCTTTAAAGTGTGCAATGAGGTTTTTTATTTGTGCTTTATCTTGTTTCCTAATATGTGCTTGTATGGCTATGAACTTTCCTCTCAGAACTGCCTTAGCTGTGTCCCAAATATTTTGATAGCGTTGTCTTTTTCTTCATTGAACTCTCAAAACATCTTGATTTCGTCCTTATTTCCTCTTTAACCCAGTAGTTGTTAAGGAGTGTACTGTTGAGCTTCCACATTTTGGCGCTGTTACTAATCTTTTGTTGATTGTTAAGTGTTAGTTTAATTCCACTGTGGTCTGAGAAGATGCTTGGGATGATTTCAATGCTCTTGAATTTGCTGATGCTGTCTTTGTGGCCTAACATATGGTCTATCCTTGAGAAGGACCCATGTGGACCTGAATATAATGTTTATTCCAGTTTCTTGGGGTGAATGACTCTGAAAATGTCCGATAGTTCTAGTTTATCTATCTCCTCATTTAGCGCCCTCATTTCTTTATTGATTTTCTGCCTAGATGATCTGTCAAGTTGAGAGAGTGTGGTATTGAAGTCCCCTACAATGACTGTGTTGCTGTTAATATATTGCTGTAGCTCTTTCAGTACATGTTTGATGTATTTAGATGGCTTCTCATTGAGTGCATAGATGTTAATAATTGTTAAGTTCTCTTGGTTGACTGATACTCTGAGAATTAAGTAATGTCCATCCCTATCTTTTAAAATTTTATTTAAAGTCTATCATGTCTTTTATTTATTTTTTATAGACTTTTATTTAAAGTCTATATGAGAATGGCTATTCCTGCTCTTTTTTATGGACCACTGGCTGTATGATAGTTTTTCATCACACAGACCATGAGTCTGTATTTCTCCTGTTGAATTAGGTGGGTTTCTGTAGACAGCATATTGTTGGGTTGTGTTTTCTGATCCATATTTCTACTCTGTACCTTTTAATAGGTCAATTCAGGCCATTGATATTTATTGATATCATAGACTGAAGAGATAGCATGATTATTGTAAATTTTTAGAGTGTTCTAATATATAGCATATTTATGATGATCTGACTATTTATAGGAGACCGTTCAGAACTTCTTTCAGGGCAGGCTTGGTGATCGTTGATTCTTTCAACTGTTGCTCATCTGAAAAGGTTTTGATGCCTCCATCTAGTCTGAATGACAGTCTAGCAGGATACAGTATTCTTGGTTGAAAGCCTCTCTCATTGAGTACTCGATAGATATCTTGCCATTCTCTTATGGCCTGTAGTGTTTGTGTGGAGAAGTCTGCTGCTAATCTTATGGGTTTTCCTCTGTAGGTGACTGTTTTTCTCTTGCAGCCTTCAGGATCCTTTCTTTATCCTTATTCCTTTCCATTCTAAGTATGATGTGTCTTGGTGTCTATAAATCTAGGTTGATTCTGTTTGGGACCTTCTGGGCTTCTAGAACCTTTGTGTCTTTTATGTTGCCTAGATTAGAGAAGTTCTCAGCTATTATGTCCTGAAGACTGCTTTCTTCCCCTCCCTCTCTTTCTGCCTCTGGTAAGCCAATAATATGTATATTATTTCTTTTGAAGTCATACCATAGGTCTCTGTTGTTGTTTTCAGTATGTCTTAATCTCTTTTTGAGATCTCTTACTTCTTTTTTAGTTGTCTCTAATTCATCCTCAATCTTGCTAATTCTGTCTTCAGCACATATTTTCTATTCTCTCTCCCCTCTACCGTTTTCTGGAGTTCATCTATTTTGTTACCCTGCTCTGATAGTGGTTTAGCTTGTTCAGCTAGTTGTGTTCTTAGCTCAGCTATTTCAGCTTTCAGCTCTCTAATAACCTTAAGATAGTGTTTTCTTCCAGAGTCTCATTTGTTGTTTCTGCATTTCTGATAACAATTCTTTCAAACTCTTTACTCACTCCTGTGACTATTTCCTTAACTAGTGTTTGGATGTTGACCTAATTATTCTGTGCTTCAACCTTTGGTGGGCTTTACCCTGGTTCATTTCTCCAATATTTCTTCTTGTTGTTTGGTTTAACCATTCTATATAATATGTTATGAGGTCCCTCTCTCAGTACTTCTCAAATTACTGATCACTCCAGCCTGGATTGACTTGTGTCTATTTAAGATACCTAAAGAGTTCTCAGTTGTGGAAATTAACAGTTGTTTCAATATTATTTCAATCCCTGTGTTGTAGCACAGTGGCTGTTAAAGCCTCTTTTGTTCTTTTTCTTCCCTGTAGGCTATGGGAGCCTGAGGGCTTTTCAACTATAAGTAGGCTTTTTAGTTTAATCACTCACTCTTGACCAAGAGATAAAGCAGGGTGGGGGAAAGATAATACATTGGTTATGCCAAGAGACTCACACCCCAATGATCCAAAGTCCAGGGCTCAACTCCATTTCTCTGCCAAGCCAGACAGCTCTACTGGTCCCTGTGCATTTCTAAACAAGTCTCATTTATACTCTGTACTTTCTGAGGCAATTATTCACCATGTTCTTATCAGGAGAACAATGTGGGTAGGCTCCCACTATCAGCCCCACTGGTAGGCCACTGAGGTTTACATATTCTCCTGAATTTCCTAATCAGTTCTCTGTCCCCCGATGTCAGCACAGGGCCTCCCCCTGCTGCTCCAGCCTCTGTGGGGAGTAGCAATGGAGACTCACAGTTGCATTTAGTGAGTCTTATGGGAGTCCTTTCCTCCCTTCAGCAGTCTTTTTGTTGGTAAAACAGAATGGAGGTGGTGCATCAACTGGTAAACCACCAGACTGTTACCAGCCACTCAATCTCTCCTTAGGTTCCTCTCTGTCCATGAGCCACACATGCTTGTACTCACGGTGGTTTGGTGGGTTCCTGAAGTCATTCTAGTCCTGTCTTGTTGTGGTCCCAGGTGGTCTCCTTTGGCATTCCTAGTAGACCCAAGAGAGGAGAGGAGAGAAACACTGCTGCTGATGCTCAGTAGCCCCACCTCTGCAAGTACTGCTCTTTGCTTTTGAACATACAAAAATATGAAGTGTTTTTCAATGCCTCCTTACTTACTACAAATTAAAATATAGCAGAAACTTGGTCTAGGGAATTCATCTTTTATCCCTATGTATGACTGTCTTTTTTTTTTTCAAGAACATCAGTTGAGTATGTTCATATATATTGCAGAGTCAAAATGAATCCCCAGAGAGGTCTCCTGTGCTCTTATTTTTGTTATGTTGAACCAAATCGGGGTGACTTGAGTTTTGTTTTGTTTTTAAATGAACTTTTCAAGTATGGGCTCCTTGTCTAGAAATCACAAACCCTCTGCTCAAAAAAGGACACTATCCCTTAAGCTTTCTGATTCTCATTTCTTCATCCACCCACAAAATTAGATAGTTGCCTCAGCCAGCCTTTAGCACAGGCTCCTGGATGCACCTGCTGGTTAGCTCGAACCCACCACCAGCCCAATGCAGAGAGAAGAATCCAGGGTCAGTTCACTGGCAGAATCTTGGAGATTAAGTGTTAAATGAGAAGGGCAGAAACAGGTCTGGAGTGCAGAGCCTGAAGAAATTCCCCTCCAGTCAAAAGTGAGAACTTGGGCATGAGTGTAGACTTCAGTCAAGCAGATGAAAGCAGGGATTACCCCTAGGACTCCAGGTCGTTCTCCAATGCTGTGGATATAAGGATGCAGAGTCAAGTTTTACAGCCCACACCCATCCCTGCCTTCTCAGAAACACATTTGCCAGGTTCTCCTGACATCTCACTTAATCACCAGGATCCTTTTTGCTAACAGACTGCACACTCTCCATGATTCCTTTTACCAAAGTAAGCTGTTTTCTGAGACATTTAAAAAGATTCTAAGAAATTATGTGTTAGGATTGTAGATAGATAGATTTTTAGCAGAGGACTGTTCTCATTTATGATTTATATTAGTGCTGGAGATTGAACCTGGTACCTCAGAGCCTCAGGCATGAAAAAAGTTGCTTGCTATCTCCTTAGCTCTGAAAATAGATTATTATTATCATGATCTTTGTTTCAAAGCAAAGAACAATATTAACCATTTTGTTTAAACATTTAAATACTGGTTTGCAATTTGGGGTTGGAAATGGGGTATGTAGCAACAATTGATATTGTAGAAATGATCTACAACTGTGAGAACTTAAAACCATTGATGTTGAAAAGAAATTCTCTTAGCAAGTGAACTTTGTTCTCCATAGAGTTTTGTTTCACTGTTGTGATTTCTCTCTAAATAGCAAAAACATACTTTAATATGCAAAAAAAACCCACATTGCATAACTGATGTATATCCAAGATTTACATCCCAAAGCTTTATTTTTGGAGATTCTAATCCAATATATTCTGCACAGAGCTCAAGAATCTTCATTACTAACAAGGACACCCTGGATTTGCTATAATTCATTTGTTCTTTCTCTCTCATTATAAAATAAAAAATACTGAAGGGAAAAAACTCAGAAATATCTTATTAGAAAAAAATGGCTCAATTTAAAATCTAGTTTGGTTAGAAAAATAACTTATGTAGCCAAAAACTAATCTAGTATTTTATTTTTACTTTATTTTATTATCACTGCCAGGGCTTCATCACTTCAGCCTGATATTTATAGACAGAAAGAGTGAGACATAAAGAGAGGGAAAGAAGCCCTAACTCAGAAGCTTCCTTTGGGGGCCAGGTTCAAACCAGCATCTGCACATGGCAAAGCAGCCCCCTACCCAAGTGAGCTATTTTACAGGCCCCCAGTGTTTTTCTTTTATACGATATGCAATTTAAATATTGATTTGTAAAGTGCTTTGTTTTGATTTCCAAAAAGCACTTAGTAATTCTACAGGCGATGAAAAATTCACCCTTCAAAAATTAAAGTGATGTGTGTGTGTGTGTGTGTGTGTGTGTGTGTGTGTGTGTGTGTGTGTGTGTCCAACTGAGGTAAAATTTCTGTCATCTTATCATTCTGAGTAACATCTACCAGGGAGCAAGGAATGAAAGAATTCCCAACATGATTGCTTTACATGCGGGCTGGGAACCCATTGTTTGCAGAGAACTGGTGGCCCAGATTCCTAGACCATCGGTCAAAGTAAGACCAGATGGAATTCCCCCAGTTGGCATCACCCAACTGGTACTGGTCTTTGTACTGGTCTGATTTTTAAAGTGCATCATAGTAAGTAACACTTGGAATGAGATTAATTCTGCATCTTAAAACACACATCTATGTTTTAGTAGGGATTAGCTAGAATAGTCTGCGACTAAAATTTTGACAAACTAAAGTCTGAAATTCCTTTTGAAAGGTTCATTTGGGGATGTACTTTTCCATCAATAACTTTGCATACGAAGTTCAGAAGAGTGGGGATAAGATAATACCTTGTTTGCTGGCTATATACAACAAAGTATGTTGGAAAATGTTGCCAAGTCCAACAAAATGTCACTACATATTTAATCCTTGAGATTTGTTTAAGGTTCATTTTTAAAATTCATTCTCTGGCTTAAATTCTTAAAATTTATTTGAGAAATGTATTTTTTTCTGAATTCTCTCTTGACTCTCCATTCCTCTACTGGCTAGTACTATCAAGATTAAGTTGTTAGAGGGGAAAATGGTTTTTCTACTACCTAGTTGCCTATCCCATGAGGCAGTTAAAAAGAACCATTAAAGTAATTCCATGATGAATATGCGGCCATGAAACCACTAAGAGTAGTAGTATGTTTTACCAAGATTTTCAGCAGGGGAAAAAAGTAGCAAGGCTACTATGGACATTTTGGTTTTACTTTATTTCTGAGCCCTTATTGTGGCTCTGAGGAATTGAAAGGAGATACACACACACACACACACACACACACACACACACACACACGCACGGCAGTGCTCTCAACAGTGCTGATTTAGTCATCAAGCTTAGCCAAGTAATTTTCTGAATGAACATCTCTAAAAAAAAATGTCTTTAATTACATCTTTTCTTCTCTGCTATGGGACTGTAGCCCCAAATAGCACATGTAATATTTGTAATAATGACTTTTAGAAGATTTGCATTGTGTTATCTAGGTCTCAGTGGGGTTTACAATACACTGTCATTGGCACATGTCACTGGGTGTAGCATGTGGCATCAGTGTGAAGGCCATGGGGTTTTAAACCTGAATTAAGAGTCCCCACCCTGCACGTCTACTCCACAGTCCAGAGTCCCGATTTCCGGGGAATGCCCTGGCTCAGGCCACTCAGGACACTCCTGTGTCCTTCCACCTATGGGTGATCCTGTACCAGTGGCCCCTACTTACAACTTGCTACCATCAGCCGTCAGTCTTATTCCTGCAGAAACTGAGACTCCTTCCAATGACTAATTCTATTTTTATGAAAACAAAAACCTGCAGAAACTTAGCCTCTCATATACCACCCTGCTAATGTTTGGTTAACCCCCTAATAGCTTCTCCTAGGATTTCTGCAAGCAGACAAGACTGTTATTAACTCCGAAGACATGGCTGCCCTGTACTTTGTGCACGAAGCCACAGGAGTATTCCATGATCGCTTGATTGAGTTTACTGATAAGAGCCTCTTCTATCAGTGCTTTTCAAAGGAACTTGAGAATTCCTTTCAGGTAAACTTCTGGCCTTTGTTTGTTTTAATAGTTTTAAATGCTGTCTCAGCAAGGCCATTGTTTGATAAAAACACTAGGCAGAAACTTTATTAACAATTGTATTTTTCACTTGAAAACTTCTAAGTTAGTATAGGTGTAATGTGATGGGAATAATACTGTCACAATAGTTTTTTTTTAATATTTATTTATTTACTTCCTTTTTGGTGCCCTTGTTGTTTTTATTGTTGTTGTAGTTATTATTGCTGTTGCTATTAATGTTGTTCTTATTGGATAGGACAGAAATGGAGAGAGGAGAGGAAGACAGAGAGGGGAGAGAAAGATAGACACCTGCAGACCTGCTTCACCGCTTGTGAAGCGACTTCCCTGCAGATGGGTAGTTGGGGATTCAAACCGGGATCCTTACACCGGTCCTTGCCCTTGCGCCATGTGCACTTAACCCGCTGCACTACTGCGCAACTCCCCACCGCAATATTTTTGTTGCCATGTTTGCCTGAAGGCAATCTCAAAAAACACACACATGGGCAGGGGTAGATAACATAACGGTTATGTAGAGACTCTCATGCCAGAGGCTCCAAAGTCGTCCTGGGCTCAATCCCCCGCACCACCATAAACCAGAGCTGAGCAGTGCTTTAGCAGAAAAAAAAAAATTCCTTCTCCAGGATTTGCAGAGCTGTACACTCTCTTGATAGCTCAGCAAGATCCATTCTTCCTCTCAGCCCTCTGAACTTAAGTTTCTGCAGTGCCTTCAGAAAGTATTCTAGACAATTGATACAAATCAGTGTTATGAATTCTTGCCCCAGCACTATGAATTGAACACAAACATCACCTTAACTCAGAGACGAGGGAACTGGTGCAGGGGTCACTGTCCTAGCTCATGATGGAGGAGTTGACTTTGTACTTGTGGACAGTGCCTGTTCACAACTATTCCACTGCTTTTCCAGCTATGAAGGGATAAAGGCAGGAATGACAGAAGAGTAGGTATCTGGATGAAAGAAATTAGGGACAGGATGAGTAGGAAGTATGACTGGAGAGTGTTCTTGAGGGAGCAAAGGAAGTACTGTACATTGGGTGGAACCCTCAGAGACTTTTAGATGAATATATATGAATATATATATAGACAGAGAGAGAGAGAGAAGGAAGGAAGGAAGGAAGGGAAGAGAGGGACAGAGGGAAAGGAGGAGAGAAGTGAGGAAAGAGAAGGGAAGGGAAGGGAGGAGAAGAGAAAAGAGGAGGTGATAGGAGAGGAGAGAAGGAGAGGAGAGGAGAGGAGAGGAGAGGAGAGGAGAGGAAAAGAGAGGAGGGGAGGGGAGGGGAGGTGGTTGGGGGAGGAGAGGGAGGAAAAGGGAGAGGAGGGCAAGGGAGAGGAGAAAAGAGATGAGATGAGATGAAGAGATGAGATCTTTACACAGACTGTATCCTGGCCTCTGACGTCTCTGCCATTACAATTGCAGGCTCCTTCCCCAGCTCAGCATACATGTCCTGCTTTGTAGTCTCACCAAACTATGGGATTCTCTTCCCATAGAATTACAATATTGAGGTCACTGATTTTTATCCTTACTTCAACCCCACAAATTTAGCCTCCTTAGTGTTCCCCAGTTGGTTGGTGGTAGACAATTGAATCTGGGGTGAATGAATAAATAAATGAATAAAGGAAGAGTGAGGCATTGGAAAGACTTTGCTAGAGGAGGAGGAGAGAAACTTTAGAGTGTCTATTTTTGTCCCTGATGTTCCTAACTTCCTTCCCTGTAAATGCCAAGTGTCACTCACCTCCATACAGTGCTAGTCTGGGGGAGCTGAGCAGAGTCAGTATAGAGTCTGCTGAGTGTGGACGGGAGCCGTGGGAGAGCGAGCACAACAACAACATTCCAAGACCGATTTCCTTAAGGAGGTAAACTGGCCCTTTGAGCACCAGGCTTTATACAGTATCATTTTATCTGTCGGCTGGTTAGTTGACATTTTTAAATAACCTGTGATGATGCTGACAACAGTTATGACTTAGAGTGCTCTAAGCTGACTTAAGACTTTTGCACATCGCCACTCTTGCCTACTCCCTTGAAACATCCCTGGGATACAAAGACATGGGCATTATCTTCATTTTACAGATAAAGAAACTGGGTCAATGTGAGGTCAAGCACTTGCCCAGAGTACACAGTCAGTAAAGGTGGGAGTCTGGGTGCTGAGAAGTGGTGTGACCAGAATGGCCCTACACTAAGGTGCATGAGAACCGGAGGACTGGGGTTCAGGACCTGGTCTCCACATGCTGGGGGAAAGTTCCACAAGAGATGAAACGGCACCGAAGCTGCCTCTTTCTCCCTGTCCTGCTTCACTCTCATTTGCTTCCTGTCTCTAGCACATAAATGAAGGGTAAAAAGTGAAACAAATTAAAATGGAGGTTGGGTTAGGCTGCTGGAAACAGTGGAGTTAGAGCACAGGAACCAGGGTAGCAGAGAGAGATGGGAAGAGGCCATTATTCAGCACAGGACCTGGGACTCCACGTATTCTCCCAGGCATCAGGTCCTGTTGTTCTGAACCAACATTTATATTCTTTAAAAAAAATTATTAATAAGACTTTTCCCCCCTTTTTAGGTGTAATTTTATTTATTTATTCATTTATTGAAGGGAGACAGAAAAACTGAAATAGAGAGGGAGTAAAAAGAAAGCTTCACCACTCATAAAGCTTTCCCCACCCACAGGTAGTGATGAGGGGCTTGAACCTGAGTCTTTGTGCACTGTAACAAGTGCACACAACCTTGTGCTACCACCAGTGCCTGAATCTTCCTTTAGCCGTTTGCTGAGCAAGCTTCTCCTGAGTGCCTGTCAGGAGCCCCAGGACCTGACCCCAGAGAGGTAAAGGTGAGGTAGGCCCAACAGGAGCTTCGACCCTGTCTCCATACACATTACAAAGTTCCCATTTGTGTCAGTGCCCTGGCAGGCCTGTGCCCCTGCCAGGAGCAAGGGGAGAAAGAGCAAATCCTCTGTCTTCTTTAGAAGAGACAAGAGTGGACAGACTCCCAGGAGGAGACACTCTGTGATTTTGCTATGATATCTGAGAAGAGAGATTGTTACTAACAAACACTATTGTTGTCTTATGACAGATTCAGTGGACCAAGGAGAAATTAACACATGACCCAATGATATTTGTGGACTTCTTGGACATAAACAAATCTCATAGGAAAAAGACCTATCAGAATACCAATGACTATAATAAGCATGCCAGTGTGCTTCATGAATTTCAAATGAAGTTGAGTTTAATGTCCTTGAATGAATATAAATATAACATTCATGTATATGAATGTTATATTTATATTTATATTCACATGTCAACATATATATGTGTAAGAATAGAATAAATAAATTCATTTTAATACCTTGTTGTATGCTTTACATTGGGTTCTAGTTCTCCCCCGCCAAGAGAATTAGATCAGTCCAGTTAATTTCGCGGGCCCGCTTGGCCCCGCCCCTAGGAAACCCGCCAGAGTTCCAGAGTGACAGAGTTGGAGTGTTTCAGAGTTCCAGAGTTGGAGGGTTCCTGAGTTCGAGAGTAAGAGAGAGTTGGAGAGTTCCACAGTGGGAGAGTTGAAGAGTTGCAGAGGGCCAGAGGTCCAGAGCTGGAGAGTGAGAGAGAGTGCTTGTGCCGCCGCAAAGAGACAGCAGAGTTCTGTTTGGTGATTAGTTTGTCTTAGTTTATGAATCGTTGTTCCTGAATAAAGAAATACAGCTTCCCTGCCCAGCCGTTGTCTCCGTGTCTCTGTTACCCGCCATGAAGCTATTCGGCCAGCAAGAGCTTACGAATTTTAACAACAAATGGCTCCCACGTGGACCTGACCTGTGCATCTCTCAGATAAGTAAAGACAATTTGGCTACCTATGACATTTATCTCTAGACCACTCTGTGGTTTCCACTCGCTCGGGTGAACTCAGAACAGCCAGCGGGGAGGGACGTGAGGCGCGGAGCTGCCGTTTCCACCTGGTTAAACAGCCAGCCAGCCGGCTGTGCCCAGACAACCCCACGCACCGCGCCCGCAGCCACGCAGCCCGCAGGAGGCCGACGCCAGCACACAAGCGCCCCTGGAGCCCGAGGCCAACAAGCAAGAGCCTGAGGCCAGCCCACAGGAGCCGGCTCTCCACCGCGTGGCGCAGGGCACTGGACGTGTGATCCCTCCATGCTGCTCGGCCACTGTGAGCAGGGCAGCAGACATGACAGGGCCATGGGGCAGGGCCGCGGCGGCCTATTATGGCCGCCACCCCTGGGCACCTAGGCTCACGCCTTCTACAAAACTGGCCTGCCTGCCCTCTTGCTATAAATTCTGGAACCATCCTGGGCCTCCCGGGCCCCCGGGCTCCCTGCCGAAACTGGGCACACGAGATCTCCAGCCGCCGGTCCGGTCTGAAGGCAGACAAGCTGGAGTACACAGAGACTTGTGCAGAGATCGCAACCTGCAATTCCTAAAAGTGAAGTTGCGCGGGAAGCCACCTCCAGATGGTGAACCCCCCCCAACAACTAAGACAGTACAGATTTAAATTCGTGTTTAAAATGACATGTCTTCGTAACAAAGGTTTCTCTCGTGTATTAATGACCATGTTTATGTGTATGTTTAAAGTTTGGTAAACAGTAACTTTAAGGCTAAATTCTTACTAGTCAAAGTTAAATGAAAAAGGTTTTCAACGTAATTCTCATAAAGATAAAATTAACTTACATTTAAAGTCTGAGATAAAAATTAGTTAACAAGCAATATATTTTAACTAAGTTGGTCTAAACAAAAGGTTGAATAGACTTGTTGATATGTAAAACTCTCCATTACCTTCTCTATTAGAAATGGTAGATCACACAATGGCTATGCTAATTATTCTCATGCCTGAAGTTTCCTCTCCGGCCCACACCTAGGGTGTGTCTCCATCTTGAATGGGTGTAACAAAAGGTTAAAAGACGTTGTTGATATGTAAAAGTCTCAAATTCCTTCTCTATTAGAAACGTTGGATCGTGCAGTAGATATGCTAATAACAAGTTTTGTTTCATAGTAAGTAAATTGCAGCCAGCTGTCTTTGGGACTCTAGGCCGTTCCCCGCCCCCATGCAAATGCCCATCGAAGAAAGTACGCCCCCCAGAGGCAAGAAATGTTTTTTTTAAGCTGATAAAGTTTAGCCCACAGAGGCAGATATGGCCCCCTCAGGCTTTCCCTTAGCAGCACACTGGTTCTTGTTGCTTGCATGTTTCTCCATGTTTGTGCCAGTTTCTTTTTATAAAAATGCCTGTACGATATAGGTTTCTGTTCACCCCACACCCTTGATATGTAGCCATTTAGTTAAAAGAAAAGGGGGAATTGTTGTATGCTTTACATTGGGTTCTAGTTCTCCCCCGCCAAGAGAATTAGATCAGTCCAGTTAATTTCGCGGGCCCACTTGGCCCCGCCCCTAGGAAACCCGCCAGAGTTCCAGAGTGACAGAGTTGGAGCGTTTCAGAGTTCCAGAGTTGGAGGGTTCCTGAGTTCGAGAGTAAGAGAGAGTTGGAGAGTTCCACAGTGGGAGAGTTGAAGAGTTGAAGAGTTGAAGAGTTGGCCAGAGGTCCAGAGCTGGAGAGTGAGAGAGAGTGTTTGTGCCGCCGCAAAGAGACAGCAGAGTTCGGTTTGGTGATTAGTTTGTCTTAGTTTATGAATCATTGTTCCTGAATAAAGAAATACAGCTTCCCTGCCCAGCCGTTGTCTCCGCGTCTCCGTTACCCGCCCGTGAAGCTAGACCCGCCCAGCCAGAGCCCGCCGAGAAATTTAACAACAATACCTTATAGAGATATTTCAGTTCACTTATTTAAAGTGTATGATTGGTTTTGTGTTGACCCTTTGGAAATGCCATGACACATTTTTGGACAGGAAAATACGTCATTACTTTTCTGACAAACCAATATATTCGCAGAGTTATATAATCAGTACTACAGTGTGTTTTCAAGAAACCTGAGGAAAAATCTGTGCACTGAGGTCATAAAGGGACGTGATAAATACAGTTACCTGAACCCATGGAACTCAGAACCCTCGTAACCAGGTGCCCACCAGCAACATCTAAACCATGACCATCACTGCAGCCAGTACCAGCGACACCATCTCCACCGGCACCACCACTGCCACCAGCATCATCGACACTGCCATCCGTAGCAGGGACACCATCACCACTACCACCATCACATCACCAGCAACATCAACACTACCACCATCACTGCCACCAGTAGCAGCTATACCATCAATGCCACCAGCAACATCGGCACTACCTTTGACACCAGCTGGACCACTGACACCACCACTATGACTGACACCAGTAGTAGTGACACCATTACCACTACCACCATCACCATCACCAGCAGCAGCGACACCACCACCATCACCACCACCACCTGCTGGGAAATTGTGCAGATGCAGTCACATCTGCCATGTTGTGCCCTCAGGGCACTGTTGATTCCCCACAATAGTTGGAGTGCTTTGGTTACTCCCCCCCTTCCCATTCTCACAAGAGTTATTATCCTACCCTGGAGTGCTATGGTTACTCCTCCCCCTTCCCATTCTCGTGAGAGCTATTCCCATAAAAGCCCTCCTTCTTCCACCCCTTTCTCTCTTGCCCGCCTTTCACTTGGGTGATTAGACACAGGGAAGGTTGCTGTGCGAGGTGGCCATTTTTGCTACCTCCACGTGGCCCAAGCTGCTGCTCTCTCATCCAACTCTGAGGTACCAGTGCAAATAAAGGATCGAGTTCCCTTTCTGCTCCAAACCTCCTTTTTCTGCATCCCGCCACTGCAAGTGACAACTACCACCACCACCACCACCACCATCTATACCATCACCATCTCTGCAACCAGTAGCAGTGACACTATCACCACCACCACCATCTCTTCCACCAGCAAAATCTACAAAACCACCATCATTGCCACCAGTAGCAATGACAATATCACCACCACCATCGCCACCAGCAACATCGACACCCATCACTGTCACCAGTAGCAGTGACACCAAAACCACCACCACCATTGCCACCAACAACGACATCGACACCACCAGCATCACTGCCACAAGTAGCAGCAAAACCATCACCACTACCACCATAGCCACAACCAGGAACATCAACAACACCACCATCACTTCCACCAGTAGCAGCAACACCATCAATGCCACCAGCAACATAAACACCACCAATATCACAGCCACCAGCAACAGTAACACCATCACCACCACCACCACCATCATCACTACCAACAACATCGACACCACCACCATCACTGGCACAAGTAGCAGCAACACCATCACCAATAACAGCAACATCTACACCACCACCATCACTTCCACCAGTAGCAGCCACACCATCAACACCACCAGGAACATTGAAACCACCACCATCACTGTCACTTGTAGCAGTGACAACCTTCACCAAACCACCATCATGCCCACCACAAGCAACATCTACACAAACACCATCACAGCCAGCAGTAGCAGTGACACCATCACTTCCACCACCATTGCCGCCACCAGAAACTTTGACACCACCTCTCTCACTGCCACCAGTAACAGTGACACCATCACCACCACCACCACCATCACTGCCACCAGGAACAGTGACACCATCACCACCACTTCCATTATCACCACCTGGAACATCGACACCACCACCATCACTGCCACTAGTAGCAGCAACACCATCACCATCACCACCACCACCACCATCATCGCTATGAGCAACATTGACACCATCACCATCTCTGCAACCAGTATAGTGACAATATCACCACCAAAACCATTGCTGCCACCAGCAACTTTGATACCACCTCCCTCACTGTCACCATTAGCAGTGACACCATCACCACCACCACCACCATAGCTGCCACTAGCACGATGGACACCACCACCGTCACTGCCACTAGTAGCAGTGACACCATCACCACCACCTCCATTACTGCCACTTGGAACATCGACATCACCACTATCACTGCCACCATTAGCAGTGACACCATCACTGCTACCAGCAGCATCGATACTGCCACCATCACTGTTATCAATAGCAGTGACTATATGACCACCACCAACATCGCTGCCACCAGGAATATCGACACCACCACCATCACTGCCACCAGTAGCAGCAACACCATCTCCACAACCAGCAACATCGACACTACCTTCGATGCCACTTATACCACTGACACCACCACCATGACTGCCACCAGTAGTAGCAACACCATCAATGCTACAGCAACATCGATATCACTTTTGACGCCCCCAGCACAATTGACACCACCATCACTGCCACCAGTTGTAGTGACACCATTAACACCACCACCATCACCGCTACCAGCAACATCCACACCACCTACATCACAGCCACCAGTAGCAGTGAAACCATCACTTCCACCACCATTGCTACCACCAGCAACTTTGACAGAACCTCCCTCACTGCCACCAGTAGCAGTGACACCACCACCACCACCACCACCACTATAGCTGCCACTGCACCATGGACACCACCACCATCACTGCCACCAGTAGCAGTGACACCATCAGCACCACCTCCATTACTGCCACCTGAAACATCAACATCACCACCATCACTGTCACCAGTAGCAGTGATATTATTACCACTACTAGCAACATCGACAACACCATCCTTACAGCCAACAGCAGCAGTGACACCACTACCATCACTGCCACCAGTAGCAGCGACACCATCACTGCCACCAGCAACATCGATACCATCTTTGTCGTCCCCAGGACCATCGACACCACCACCATCACTGCCATGAGTAGCAACAAAATATTACCACCACCACCACCACCATTGTTGCCACCAGCATCATTGACACCACCACCATCAATGCCACCAGTAGCAGCAACACCATCAATGCCACCAGCAACATTGACACCATCACCATCACAGCCTCCAGAAACATCGACACCACCACCATCACAGCCTCCAGAAACATCAACACCACAACCATCACAGCTACCAGTAGCAGAGACACCATAACCACCACCACCAATGCCGCCACCAGGAATATTGACACCACCATCATCACTGCCACCAGTAGCAGCGACACAATCACTGGTACCACCGGCATTGTTACCAATAGGAACATCAACAGCAACACTGTCACTGCCACCAGTTGCAGCAACACCATCACCACCACCAGCAACACTGACACCAACACCATCACATCCAACAGCAGCAGTGACACCACCACCTTCGCCAAACAAGTAGCAACACTATCACCACCACCAGCAACATCAATACAACCTTTGATGCCCCCAGGACCATGGACACCACCACCATCACTGCCACGAGTAGCAGTGACACCATCACCACCACAACCACCACGAGCAACATCGACACCAACACCACGGCCACCAATAGCAGTGATGCCATTAGCACCACCACCACCATCACTGCCACCAGCAACATTGACACCACCATCACTGCAACCAGTAGCAGTGACACCATCAATGCCACCAGGAACATCGACACAACCACCATCACAGCAACCAGTAGCAGTGACACCATCAACATCATCAGGAACATTGACACCACCATCACCATCACTGCCACCAGTAGCAGCAACAAACATCACCACCATGCACAACACTGACACCACCACCATAACAGCCTTTAGCAACATTGACACCACCACCATCACTGCCACCAGTAGCAGTGACACCACACCACAACCACCACCAGCGTTGCTATCTCTCGCAAGATTGACACCACCACCATCACTGCCACTAGAAGTAGTGACACCATCAACACCAACACCATCACCTCCAACAGGAACAACCACACCAACACCATCACTGCCACCAGAAGCAACGACTCCATCAATGCCACCAGCAACATCAACAACACCACCATCACTGCCACCAGTAGCAGTGACACCATCACCACCACCACTACCATCGCTGCCACCAGCAACATCAACACCACCTTCACTGCCACCAGTAGCAGCAACACCATCACCACCACCACTACCATCACCGCCACCAGCAACCTCGACACCATCACCATCTCTGCAACCAGTAGCAGCGACACCATCACCACCACCACCATCGCCGCCACCAGGAACATCGACACCACCACTATCACTGCCACCAGTAGCAGTGACAAACATCACCACCACCACTATCATTGCCACCAGAATCATCAACAACACCACCATCACTGTCACCAGTAGCAGCAACACCATCACTGCCACCAACAGCATTGACATCACCACCATCACAGCCAGCAGCAGTAGTGACACCACCACCCTCACTGCCACCAGTAGCAGTTACACCATCAACCCCAGCACCATTGTCACCACCAGGAACATCGACATCACCAACATCACTGCCAGTACCAGTGACACCATCACCACCACTAACATTGCCCACACCAGCAACATCTACACCACCACCCTCACTGCCACTAGTAGCAGTGACAGCAAACCACCACCACCACCATCACTGCCACTAGCACCATGGACATCATCACTGCCACTAGTAGCAGTGACATCATCACCACCACCACCATCACCACCACCAGGAACATCGACACCACCACCAACACTGCCACCAGTAGCAGTGACACCACCATAATCACTCCTACCAGTAGCAGCAACACCATTGCCTCCACCAGCAACATCGTCACCAGCACCCTCCACTCACCAGTAGTAGTGACATCATCAACACCATCACTGCCACCAGGAACATCAACACCACACCATCACTGCCACCAGTAGCAGTGACAGCATCAACACCACAAGCAACATCAACACCACCACCATCACAGCCACCAGCAACAGTGACACCACGACCATCACTGCCACCAGGAGCAGTGACATCATCACAACCACCACCATTGCTGCCACCAGCAATATCGACACCACCACCATCACTGTCACCAGTAGCAGCGACACCATCATGCCACCAGTGACATTGACACCACCACCACTGACACCACCTGACCATCAACACCACCACCATCACTGCCATCAGTAGAAGTGACACCATAACCACCACCAGGAATATCGACACTACCACCATCACTGCCACCAGCAGTAGCAGTGACATCATCACCACCAGCAGCAACATCGACACTACCTTTGACACCAGTGGTACCATCAACACCACCACCATGACTGTCACCAGTAGCAGTGACACCATTACCAGCACCACCATCATCACCCCACCAGCAACATCTACACTACCACCATCACCACCAACAGCAACATCCACACCACCACCTTGACTGCCACCAGGAACATTGATACCACCTTTGACGCCCCCAGGACCATTGACGCCACCTCCATCATGGCCACCAGTAGCAGTGACACCATCACAACCACCACCATTGCCGCCTCCAGCAACTTTGACACCACCACCCTCACTGCCACCAGTAGCAGTGACACCATCACCACCACCACCACCACCATAGCTGCCACTAGCACCATGGGCACCATCACCATCACTGCCATCAGAAGCAGTGACACCATTATCACCACCACCATCACTACAGCCAGCAAAATCGACACCACCACCATCACTGCTACTAGTAGCAGTGACACCATCAACGCCACCAGCAACATTGGCAATACCTTCGATGCCAGCCGGACCATTGACACCACCACCATGACTGCCACCAGTAGCAGTGACACCATTACCACCACCACCATCACCACCATCAGCAACGTCAACACCATCACCATCTATGCAACCAGTAGCAACAACACTATCACCACCAGCACCATCGCCACCACCAGGAACATCAGCACCACCACCATCACTGCTACCAGTTGCATTGACACCATCACCACCACCAGCAACATCAACACCACCACCATCACAGCCAATAGCAGCAGTGACGCTACCACCATCACAGCTACCAGTAGCAGCGCCACCATCACCACCACCAGCAACATCACACCACCACCATCACTGCCACTAGTAGCAGCAATACCATTAACGCCACCAGGATCATTGATATCACCTTTGACGCACCCAGAGCATTGACACCACCTCCATCACTGCCACCAGTAGCAGTGACACCATCACATCCACCACCATTGCCGCTCTAGCAACTTTGACACCACCACCCTCACTGCAACCAGTAGCAGTGACACCATCACCACCACCAACACCATAGCTACCACTAGCACCATGGGCACCACCACTATCACTGCCACTATTAGCAGTGACACCACCACTTCTGGACTTCTTCTCACATGTTTCCCACTGAGAAGGACTACTCTAATTTTAGGAGCATTCTCCAGTGCCCTGGCAGTCCCCAAGAATGGAGACACATGGTTAGTTCTACTCTCCTGATTGGATTCTTTCTTTGATTTGGATTCTTTCTTTCTTCTATTTTAAAAATAGATGCCAGAAATCCTGCAGGAACCATTAGAAGCACCCTAAATGGAATTTCAAGGAGCTTTTCGGACTGGGACACCCTCCAGGGACTCATGATGCTACATGGTGAGATCTGGATAATCTGGTTCAAGTTGCATTTCGTAAGAGAGTGATTTGAATGACTGAATTTTTGTATGACATTGACTTAAAAAATGCTGGATGCAGCCATGATTTCTAGAGACATCCAGAAACAATCCAAAAAATTGTTTTTTCCTCTTTTGATTTTTTTTTTTTACATCTTGGCGTAAATCTGAAATGTTTAATCCTGAAAACTGTATGAGTTATGGGCGGGGCAGATAATGCAATTATTATGTTAATGATTCTCAAGCTTGAGGCTTCTAACCATGGTTCTTCTGTTTACCTTTCCACATTTTATTGAGTTTAAACAACCTTGAAATCATACTAAGAAAGGACTTCCAATTATAATGGACTTATCAATTATAGTAAACTACTAATCTGCTACAAGTTTTGTTTGACAAATAAGTGAATTTCAGCTGTCAAGTCTTCACATGAAAAAGCATCTGCTCAAATGAAATCCTTGGAAATCCATTTGGACCCCTGTTCTCTGACATTGCCCACAAGATGGCATGACAACAATGTACCCCTGGAAACCAATGATGTGACCTGGCACGACCTGAAGAAACAGATTCACAGACTCCAAAGCTCACTCTCTACAGAAAAGCGGAATTCCAGTGGCTGACCTTTCCTATTGAGACAGACATGCAGCATTTCATGCCCTGTAATTTCTTCTGTGGTCATCTACTTTTGACTGACACTTCCATCGGACTTACTGGTTCACCTCTTGGACACTTTACACAACTTTACAGCTTTTTCCCTTTACATCGCTGGGTTTCTCAAAGACTGACTGCAGCCAGTTGCCTTGGGACTCTATAGGACACACCCTTCCCTGCAGGCCCTGCCCCCAGAGGCAGAAAACTCCCCTTTCTTTAGTAAGGAGGCAGAAAACTCCTTTTGAGGCAAGAGATGCCCACAGAGGCATGAAGCGCCCCCAGAGGCAATAGATGCACCCAGAGGCAAGAAATGCCCTTTCGCCTGCTAGGCACTTCCCTTTGAGGTAGGAAACGTCCCCCTCAGGCCTCCCCTTGGCATCACACTAGTTCTTGCTGCTCTCCTATTTTGTTCCTCCATGTCTTATGCCAGTTCTTTTGAAAATACCAGTACAATATAGGTTTCTGTTCACCCCACACTCCTGATACTATGGCCATTAGTTAAAAAGAAAGGGGGAATTGTTGGTATGCTTCTAAGACCCCTTCTGTTTCATTGGTTTAATCCCCCCTGTTTAACACTGTATGCTATTTACATAACCACTGTTAACTAAGCACCACCCTGCCTGCAGGGCATTGGTTTAATCCCCACTAGTTCATGATGTCTTTTTGCTCCGCCCCCTTTCATAGTACACCCTGATATGCACCAGTCACTTTTTGCTCCACCCTCTCTATGCCACATCCTGTTTCCACCCTACTTGGCGAGTATATATAGGATTGTGAGTTTAGTTTATCTTAGCTTGGCTTAGATTATGCTGCGTTCTGCATGAATAAAGACTGATCTGCGTACCACTCAGCCATGAGTCCCTGGTCGTCTGTTGTTGGTATGCTTTTAAAAACCCCTTCTGTTTCATTTGGTTTAAATCCCCCCTGCTTAACACTGCATTCTATTTACATAACCACTGTATTCTATTTACACAACCACTGCAGGGCATTGGTTCAATCCCCACTGGTTCATGATATGTTTTTGCCCCGCCCCCTCTCCTTGTCACACTTTGATTTTCACCAGTCACTTTTCTCTCCATCCTCTCTATGTCACATCCTGTTTTGACCCTACTTGGCAAGTACATATAAAGACAGCATTGTGAGTTTTAAGGTACTTTACTTTAGTTTTAGCTTAGCTTGGTATAGATTGTGCTGCATCCAGCATGAATAAAGAGATACTGCTTACAGCTCAACCATGAGTCACTGGTCATCTGTTACCCGCACATGAAGCTAGCCCGGTGAAAACAACAGTCTGTCTCCATCAGTGAAGCTCAACCGACACCACCACCATCACTGTCACCAGTATCAGTGACAGCATCAACACCACCACCATCACAGCCACCAGTAGCAATGACACCATCACCGCCACCAGCAACATCAACACCACCTTCGACGCCACCAGGACCATCGACACCACCACCATCACTGCCACCAGTAGCAGTGACACCATTACCACCACCACCTTCACTGCCAGCAGCAACATCGGCACCACCACCATCTCTGCTACCAGCAATGTCGACACCATAACCATCTCTGCAACCAGGAGCAGCAACTCTATCACCACCACCACCATCACCACCTCCAGGAACATCAACACCACCACCATCACTGCCACCAGTTGTAGTAACACCATCAACACCTCCAGCAAC
This sequence comes from Erinaceus europaeus, assembly GCF_950295315.1. Taxonomy (NCBI): domain Eukaryota; kingdom Metazoa; phylum Chordata; class Mammalia; order Eulipotyphla; family Erinaceidae; genus Erinaceus; species Erinaceus europaeus. The sequence continues at coordinate 32,360,261 of NC_080172.1, read as the reverse complement.
ATCGTCATTACCACCATCAGCGCCAACAGCACCAGTGACACCACCACATTCACTGCCACTAGTAGCTACGACACCACCACTACCACCATCACCATCACCACCAGCAGTAACATCCACACCAACACCATCACTGCCACCAATAGTCGTGACACCATCACCACCAAAACCACCGCCACCACCAGCAACATTGACACCACCATCACTGCCACCAGTAGCAATGATACCATCACCACCATCATGGCGACCAGCAACATCGACACCAGCACCGTCACTTTAACCAGTAGCAGTGATACCATCAACACCACCAGGAACATTGACACTACCACCATCACTGCCACCAGTAGCAGCAACACCATCACCACCACCACCATCACCCCACCAGCAACATAAACACAACCACCATCACTGCCACTAGTACCAGTGACACCATCACCACCACCACTATTGCGGCCACTAGCACCATCAACACCACCAGCATCACAACCACTTGTAGCAGTGACACCATCACCACCACCACTACAACCATCATCAACACCAGGAATATCAACAACAACACCATCACTGTCACCAGTAGCAGCAACACCATCAACGCCACCAGCAACATCGACACCACCACCATCACAGCCAGCTTCAGCAGTGACACCACCACCCTCACTGCCACCAGGAGCAGTTACACCATCACCCCCAGCACCATTGTCACCACCAGGAACACCGACATCACCACCATCACTGCCACCAGTAACAGTGACACCATCAACGCCACCAGGAACATCAACACCACCACCATCACTACTACCAGTATCAGCAACACCATCACCACCACCACCACCATCGCTGCCACCAGATTCATTGACACCAACACCTTCAATGCCACCAGTAGCAGCAACACCATCAACACCACCAGCAACATCAACACCACCACCATCATAGCCTCCAGCAACATTGACACCACCACCATCAATGCCACCAGTAGCAGTGACAACCATCACCACCACCACCACCACTGCTGTCTCTAGTAACATCGACACCACCTCCATCACTGCCACCAGTAGCAGTGACAACCATCCACCACTACCACCACAGCTGCCACCAGTTACATCAACAAAACCTTCATTGCCACCAGTAACAGTGATACCATCACCACCACAAGGAACATCAACACCACCACCATCACTCCTACCAGTAGCAGCAAACCATCACTACCACCACCATCACCAGGAACTTTGACACCACCACACTCACTGACACCAGTAGCAGCGACTCCATCACTGCCACCAGCAACATTGACACCACCTTCGATGTCACCAGGACCATCGACACCACCACTGTCACTGCCACCAGTAGCAGTGACACCATTACCACCACCACCATCATCCTACCACCAACATAAACACCACCACCATCACTGCAACCAGTACCAATGACACCATCACCACCACCACCATTGCTGCCACAAGCAACATCTACACCACTACCCTCACTGCCACCATTAGCAGTGACACCAAACCACCACCACCACCATCGCTGCCACTAGCACCATCAACATCACCATGATCACTGCAACCAGTAACAGAAGCACCATCACTGCCACCAGCAATATCGACACCATCACCATCACTGCCATCAGTAGCAGTGACACCATCACCAATACCACCATAACAGCCACCAGCAACATTGACACCACCACCATCACAGCCAACAGCAGCAGTGACACTACCACCATCACTGCCACCAGTAGCAGTGACACCATCACCGCCACCAGTAGCAGTAACACCATCACCACCACCACCATCACCAACACTAGCAACATCCACACCACTACCATCACTGCCACTAGTAATACCATCAATGCCACCAGCAACATCGATACCACCTTCAACACCACCAGGACCATTGACACCACCACTATCACTGCCACCAGTAGTATTGACACCATCACCACCACCACTATCGTCACCACTAGGAACATCGACACCATCACCATCACTGCCACCAGTAGCAGTGACACCATCAATGCCACCAGCAACATTGATACCACCTTAAACGCCCCCAGGACCATGAACACCACCATCATCACTGACACGAGTAGCAGCGACACCATCACCACCACAACCACCAATGCCACCAGCAACATCAACACTACCGCCACTGCCACCAGTAGCAGTGACACCATCACCACCACAACCATCATCACCTCCACCAGCAACATTGACACCACCATCACTCCAACCAGTAGCAGTGGTCCATCAAAGCCACCAGGAACATCAACACCACCACCATCACTGTCACCAGTAGCAGTGACAAACATCACCACCACCAGCATCATTGACACCACTACCCTCAATGCCACCAGTAGCAGCAACACCTTCAACACCACCAACAACATTGACACCACCACCATCACAGCCTCCAGAAACATCGACACAACCACCATAACTGCCAACAGTAGCAGTGACACCACCACCACAACCAGCATTGCTACCTCTAGCAACATCGACATCACTATCATCACTGCCACTAGAAGTAGTGACACCATCAACACCAAAACCATTGCCTCCACCAGGAACAACCACAACAACACCATCACTTCCACCAGAAGCAGTGACTCCATCAACGCCACCTGCAACATCAACACCATCACTGCCACCAGTAGCAGTGACACCATCACCACCACCACTACCATCGCCGCCACCAGCAACATCAACACCATCTTCACTGCCACCAGTAGCAGCAACACCATCACCACCACCACCACCATCACCGCCACCAGCAACCTCGACACCATCACCATCTCTGCAACCAGTAGCAGCGACACCATCACCACCACCACCATCACCACCACCAGGAACATCGACACCACCACCATCACTGCCACCAGTAGTAGTGACAACCATCATCCCACCACCACCATCGCCGCCACCAGCAAAATTGACACCACCTTCACTGCCACCAGTAGCAGTGACACTATCACCACCGCCATTACCATCACCCCCAGCAGCATCGAAGCCATCACCATCACTGCAACCATTAGCAGCGACACCATCACCACCACCATTTTCGCCACCACCAGGAACATCAACACCACCACCATCAATGCCACCAGTAGCATCGACAACATCACCACCACCAGGAACTTCTACACCACCACCCTCACTGCCACCAGTAGCAGTGACACCATCACCCCCACCACCATCGTCACAACTAGCAACATTGACACCACCACCATCACAGCCACCATTAGCAGTGACACTGTCACTTCCACCACCATCGCTGCCACCAGCAACTTTGAGACCACATCCCTCACTGCCACCAGTAGCAATGACACCATCACCACCACCACCACCACCACCACCATAGCTGTCACTAGCACCATAGACCCCACTACCATCACTGTCACCAGTAGCAGTGACAGCATCACCACCACCTCCATTATCACCACCTGGAACATCACCACCATCACCAATGCCACCAGCAGCATCGACACCACCACCATCACTGCCATCAGTAGCAGTGACATTGTTACCATCACCACCATCACTGCCACCAGTAGCAGTGACACCATCACCACTACCACAAAGCTGCCCCCAGGAACATCGACACCAGGATCACTGCCACCAGTTGCAGCGACACCATCAACACCAGCAGCAACATCATCACCACCACCATCACAGCCAACAACAGCAGTGACACTACCAACATCACTCCCACATTAGTAGTGACACCATCACCACCACCATTACCACCAACAGCAATATCCATACAACCACCATCACTGCCATCAGCGTAGTGACACCATTAATACCACCACCATCACCACCACCAGCAACAACCACACCACCTCCATCACAGCCACCAGGAGCAGTGACACTATCACTTCCACCACCATTGCCGCCACCAGCAACTTTGACACCAGTTCCCTCACTGCCACCAGTAGCAGTGACACCATCACCACCACCACAACCACCATAGCTGCCACTTACACCATGGACACCATCACCATCCCTGACACCAGTAGCAGTGACACCATCACCACCACCACTACCATAGCTGCCACCAGCACCAAGGACACCACCACCATCACTGCCACCAGTAGTGGTGACACCATCACCACCACCTCCATTAATGCCACTTGGAACATTGCCACCACCAGCATCACTGCCACCAGCATCATCGACACCACCACCATCACTACCATCATTAGCAGTGACATTATTACCACCATCAACGTCACCAGCAACGTCGACACCACCACCATCACTGCCACCAGTAGCAGTGACACCACCACCATCACCACCACCACCATCACCGCCATCAGCAACATCGACACCATCACCATCTCTGCAACCAGTATTTCGACAATATCACCACCAAAACCATTGCCACCACCAGGAACATCAACACCACCACCATCACTGCCAGCAGTTGCAGTGACACCATCAACACCACTAGCAACATCGACACCACCACCATCACTGCCACCAGTTGCAGTGACACCATCAACACCACCAGCAGCATCGACTCCACCACCATCACTGCCATCAGTAGCAATGACATTATTACCACCACCACCATCCACGCCACCAGCAACATCCATACCACCTCTATCACAGCCACCAGCAGCAGTGACACCATCATTTCCACCACCATCACTGCCACCAGCAACTTCGACACCACCACCCTCACTGCCACTAGTAGCAGTGAGACCAAACCACCACCACCACCATTGCTGCCACTAGCATAATGGACACCATCACTGCCACTAGTAGCAGTGACTTCATCACCACCACCACCATCACCGCCACCAGGAACATTGACACCACCACCAACACTGCCACCAGTAACAGTGACACCACCATAATCATTCCCACCAGTAGTAGTGACACCATTGCCTCCACCAGCAACATAGTCACCAGCACCATCACAGCCGCCAGCAGCAGTGAGAGCATCACCATCACTGCCACCAGTAGCAGGGACACTATAACCACCACCAACACCATCACTGCCACCAGGACCATTGGCACCACCACCAAGACTGCCACCAGTAGCAGTGAAACCATTACCACCACAACCATCACCGCCAATAGCAACTTTGACAGCATCTCTGCAACCAGTAGCAGCAACACTATCACCACCAGCACCATCGCTACCACCAGGAATATCAACAACACCACCATCACTGCCACTAGTAGCGGTGACAGCATCAACGCCACCAAAATTGCAGCCACCAGGAACATCAACAACACCACCATCATTGCCACCTGTAGCAGTGACACCATCACCACCACCACCACCGCTGTCACCAGGAATATTGACACCGCCACCATCACTTCTACCAGTAGCTGCGACACCACCACCAGCAACATTGACACCACATTTGACGCCACCAGGACCATCGACACCACCACCATCACTGCCACCAGTAGTAGTGACACCATCACAACCACCACCACCTTCACTGCCACCAGCAACATCAACACCACCACTATCACCACCACCAGGACCATCGACACCACCACCATCACTGCCACCAGAAGTAGTGACACCATCACAACCACCACCACCTTCACTGCCACCAGCAACATCAACACCACCACCATCACCACCACCAGCAACATCAACCCCACCACCATCACAGCCAACAGCAGCAGTGACACTACCACTATCACTGCCACCAGTATCAGTGACACCATTACGACCACCAACATCAACAACACTAGCAGCATCCACACCACCACCATACTGCCACTAGTAGCAGTGATACCATCAACGCCACCAGCAACATCGATACCACCTTCAACGCCCCCAGGACCATTGACACCACCACCATCACTGCCACCAGTAGTAGTGACACCACCACCACCACTAGGAACATCAACACCATCACCATCACTGCCACTAGTAGCAGTGACACCAAACCATCACCACCACCATTGCTTCCACTAGCACCATCGACATCACCACCATCACTGCTACCATAGCAGTGACACCATCACCACCACCACCATTGCTGCCACCAAGAACATCGACACCACCATAATCACTGCCACCAATAGCAGTGACACCATCACCATCACTGCCACCAGTAGCAGTGACACCATCAATTCCACCACCATCGCTGCCACCAGCAACATTGACACTACCATCATTGCCACCAGTAGCAGTGACACCATCACCACCACAGTCATCACCACTACCAGCTACAGTGACACCACTACCATCACTGGAACCAGCAGCAGTGACACTGTTACCTCCAGGACCACCGCCGCAACCAGGAACATCAACACCACCATCATCACTGCCACCATTAGCAGAGACATTTATTTCCACAATCAATGCCACCAGTTGCATCAGCACCACTACCATCACAGCAGCCTGCAGTAGTGACACCACTCCTCTCATTGACACCAGTAGCAGCAACACCATCACCAGCACCACCACTACCACTGCCACCAGCAACATCAACACCACCTTCATTGCCTCCATTAACAGTGACACCATCACCACCACCACCAGCAACATCGACACCACCACCATCAGTAGCAGCAACACCATGACCACCACCACAATCATCACTTCCACCAGCAACAGTGATACCACGACCATCACTGGCACTGGCAGCAGCGACACCATCACCAGCACCACCATCACTGCACCAGCAATAGCTACACCATCACCACCACAACCATAATCACCACCAACAACAGTGACAACACCACAACCATCACCACCACCAGTAACAGCCATACCATCACAACCATCACCAGCAGCAGTGACACCAACACCACCACTATCTCCGACATTAGTAGCAGTGACACCACCACCACCGCCATCAGTGCCACCAGCAGCAGAGAAGGGTGCACAGAGTCTGCGTCGGCCCCCAGCCCCCTCGAGGGAGCCACCATCCTGCTGGTCCCTGTGGGCTTAGCTCAGGAGTGATATCTCCCTGTGGTCCTCGCAGTCCCAATGACCTTTCTTTCTCCTCCTGTTTTGTTGTTTTGGGTTTGAAGATTTCATTATTCATTGTCCTTTTATTGTGATTTCTCTATTTTATATGAAATTTCAGAATAAATTATTTTCAGTGGAATTTCAAAACATAATAAAAAGTATAGTTACATAGTGTTCCAGGTGATTTTGTCTAATACTAATAATTCTAACACTTCCCTTTTTATTTTGGAGATCATCTTGGTTACAATGTTGCAAACACTCTAGGAACACAAGGTCATACTTACCCGTCTGCATGTTACCACAGTGCAAGCCCTCCATCAGAGTCCAAAAGCACCCCCTCACAGGGTCCTCTGAGCTGCTCTGCCTTTTTCTCCCCACCTTTCCACACACCCCTACACTTGTAAGTCAGCCTCACAGTCGAAATCAAGGGTTTGTCTGAGGTTTGCTTTTGAATTTCCTTTGCTTTTTGCTTTGTGTATGTTAAATCCCCATATGAGTACAGTCATTCACATGGGTCTTCCTCCTTCCTTCATTTTTTTTAGTACAACCATGCCAGTTCCATCCATACTGTCTCAGGAGGCAAGTTTTCACCTTGCTCAGAACTGAGCACTACAACTACTCCATGCCGCAGCTGCTTTCTTTCTTTCCTTCTTTCTTTCTTTCTTTCCTTCCTTCCTTCTTTCTTTCTTTATTTCTCTTTCTTTCTTTCTTCCTTTCTGTCTGTCTTACTTTCTTCCTTTCTTTCTCTCTCTCTTTCTTCCTTGCTTTCTTTTATTTAATGGTTTACAGTCAACAGTAAAAGACAATAGTTTGTACATGTGTAATATCTACCATTTTTCCACATAACAATACAACCTCCACTAGGTCCTCCTCTGCCATCATGTTCCAGGACATGTTACCCCTCTTGCCCCAGAGTCTGTTATTTTGGTGTAGAAGCAGGGCTGAAGGTGTCACTCTTTTCTCCCTCTCTGTATCCCCTTCCCAATTTCTCTCTGTCCTATCAAGTAAAATAAACAAGGGAAGAAAAAGAAAAAAATGGCAGCCTAGAGTGGTGGCATCATCTTGCCTACACTGAGTCACAGTGACAGCCCTAGTATGAGGAGCTGGCAGGCAGGGGACTCCAGTTTCCATGAAGGGAGTTAAAAATGAAAGAAGATCAGATGGTGACCAGATGGTTGATGGATCAAGGAGAATAGGAATGAGCAAAGAAGAGGGCTGACTGTAGGAAGTGCAGAGACAAGGAACATTGTGACTCAGGACAAATGGTTAAGACTCATATTAATTATGATCTTTTCCCCAAACTGTCATTGATCATTGTAATAACCCAAAAGACTCTTTGCCCTATAAAAGGGGGCTCTGCTTGAATAATTGCTGCCTCAGGGGTCCTTTGGAGCTGTAGGTGTGCCTGTGTTCACGCTTTCCTCTGCTTTCCTGACCTTCCGAGAAATGTTTGACTTGCCTGAGCAAGTCGGTGTCTGAGAGATTGTTCTTCCAACCTCCCATCAGAATTCAGAAGTGGGAGTCGGGCAGTAGCGCAGTGGGTTAAGCGCATGTGGCTCAAAATGCAAGGACCTGCAGAAGGGTCCTGGTTTGAGCCTCCGGCTCCCTAACTGCAGGGGCATCACTTCACAGGAGTTGAAACAGGTCTGCAGGTGTCTAACTTTCTCTCCCCATCTTGGGCTTCTCCTCTCTCCATTTTTCTTTGTCCTATCCAACAACAACATCAATCATAACTGCAACAATAAAATAACAAGGGAAACAAATGGAAATAAATAATAAATATTAAAATATATTTAAAATAAGAATTCAGGAGTATATGAGACTTCCACCTATCCCCCATCACACTAGGAAATTTAAAAAAAAGGAAAAGAAAAGATTTAAAAAAACAACTATAAGGAATTGCATGTTTAGAGTTAGAGGAATTGAGAAATGCTACAGAGAGACTTCTGGAGCTGGGCTTGGCTCCCTCCCAGAAAGCAAGTATGATAATAAAGGAACTCAAGGAATTTTAACAGAGAACAGAATCATCAGAGTTGGAATTTATGGGAAAGGAAAACACCACTGTCTGAAGTTTGGTGATTACATGTGGACAACAGGAAGAGGAGAGTGGGAGAAAAATAACTCATCTATATATAGCAAACCTACAGCCAACATCATACTCAATAGTGAAAAACTGGAAGCATTTCCCCTCAGATGAAGTACTAGATAAGGGTGTCCACTATTGTTGGTATGCTTCTGGTTCTGTTTCTGGGACCTCTTCTGTTACATTGCTTGATGTTGTGGTCTATTTACATGATTTTTCTGTTACATTGGTTTGGTCTCAATCCCCCCTCCTACAGGAGATTTGGTTTAGACCTTGCTAGTTTCCCGCTTCTTCCTTTCACCGCCCCCTACCCTAAGTACTTCCTGAGTTCCTGATGCTGCAGCAGGAAACAGATGCAGGACAGAACTGTGTGGTGATTAAATTAGATGAGATTTTTGAAACATTTGCTCGTGAATAAAGAAATACAACTTCTCCTCTCAGCCTTGCGTCCCTGGTCTCTGTCTCCCACCAGCGAACCTAGCCCGGCATACTGGCACCCTGAACTATGACAACACACTATCAGTGACCTCCCAGAAACTTCTTCAAGGAAGTTCATCTACGCCAATGACATCTGCTGTGCAACTCAGGCATCCAAGTTCGACATCCTCGAGGAAACACTCACGAAAGACATGTCTCTGATATCTGATTACTGTAAAAAATGGCGACTAATCCCTAGCACTGCAAAAACGGTATCATCTGTTTTCCATCTACACCATGCCTCGGCTTCGCGTGAGCTTAATGTGCAGCTTGGCGATACGAGAATCCGGCATGAAGCCCAGCCAGTCTATCTTGGTGTTACTCTCGATCGCACCCTGTCATTTCACGAACATCTCATAAAAACTGCAGCAAAGGTGTGCGCGAGGAATAACATCATTGCAAGACTGGCCAGCTCCTCATGGGGCATGAGAGCTTCCACACTACGATCATCATCTCTGGCATTATGCTATTCCACTGCAGAATACTGTGCCCCAGTATGGTTCCGTAACCCCCATGTCCACTTGGTCGATTCCAAATTATATTCCTCCATGAGGATAATTTCTGGAACCATCTGTTCCACCCTGGTTCCATGGCTGCCAGTTCTTAGCAACATCGCCCCGCCAGATATTCGATGGGATGCGGCATCATCTAAGTTCATTTCCCACATCTACGCTCGACCGGACCTGCCAATATACGCGGATATCTTCGCCCACCCTGTCCAACGCTTGACGTCTCGTCATCCAATCTGATCCCCTACGCCTACACTGAACTTCTCTGTTCCAGACTCTTGGAAACAGAGTTGGCAGTCAGCTGAGGTAAAGAACAAACACCTCATCACAGACCCCTGTAAGCGTCAACCCGGTTTTGACCTAGCACATTATGATTGGGCCCTCCTCAATAACTATCGAACAGGCCATGGCCGGTGCGCCGCTATGTTCCATCACTGGGGAGCCAGAGACGACCCGAACTGCCCCTGTGGCTACAGACAGACTATGACCCACATAGTCAACGACTGCCACCTCTCCAGATTCAAAGGAGGTCTTGAAACTTTACATCAGGCTCAACCTGACGCTGTTGACTGGCTACGAAAGAAGGGCAAATGCTAGAAGAAGAACTATCACCATTACTATTCAGCATAGTGTTGTAAGTTCTTGCCATAGCAATCAGGCAGGAGCAAGGAATTAAAGGCATACAGATTGGAAGAGAAGAAGTCAAACTCTCTCTATTTGCAGATGACATGATAATATACATAGAAAAACGTAAGGAATCCAGGACGAAGCTTTTGGAAATCATCAGACAATACAGTAAGGTATCAGGCTACAAAATTCACATTCAAAAGTCAGTGGCATTCCTCTATGCAAACACTAAGTTAGAAGAAGTTGAAATCCAGAAATCAATTCCTTTGACTATATCAACAAAAACAATAAAATATCTAGGAATAAATCTAACCAAAGAAGTGAAAGACTAGTATACTGAAAATTATGAGTCACTACTCAAGAAAATAAGAAAAGACACAAAGAAGTGGAACGATATTCCATGTTCATGGGCTGGAAGAATTAACATCATCAAAATGAATATATTACATAAAGCCATGTACAAATTTAATGCTATCCCCATCAAGATCCTAAAGACATTTTTTAGGAGAATAGAAAAATGCTAAAAATGTTTATCTGGAACCAGAAAAGATCTAGAATTGCCAAAACAATCATGAAAATAAAGAACAGAACTGGAGGTATCACAATCCCAGATCTCAAATTGTATTATAGGGCCATTGTCATCAAAACTGCTTGGTACTGGGACATGAATAGACACACTGAACAATGGAATAGAATTGAGAACCAAGAAGTGAGCCCCCACACCTATGGACATCAAATCTTTGACAAAGGTGCCCAGACTATTAAATGGGGAAAGATGAGCCTCATCAACAAATTTTGTTGGAAACAATGGGTTAAAACTTGCAGAAGAATGAAACTGAACCACTATATTTCACCAAATACAAAAGTAAATTCCAAGTGGATCAAGGAATTGGATGTTAGTCCACAAACTATCAGATACTTAGAGGAAAATATTGGCAGAACTTTTTTCTGCATAAATTTTAAGCACATCTTCAATGAAATGAATCGAACTACAAAGAAGACTGAGGTAAGCATAAACCTATGGGACTACATCAAATCAAAAAGCATCTACATAGCAAAAGAAACCACTACCCAAACAAAGAGACCCCTCACAGAATGGGAGAAGATCATTATATGCCATATATCAGACAAGAGTTTAATAACCAAATATATAAAGAACTTGAAAATCTCAACAACAAGACAACAAATAACCCCATCCAAAAATAGGGGGAGGACATGGACAGAATATTTACCACAGAAGACATCCAAAAGTCTGAGAAACACATGAAAAAATGCCCCAAGTCTTTGATTGTCAGAGAAATACAGATCAAGACAACCTGAGATACCACTTCACTTCTGTGAGAATGGCATACATCAGAAAAGGTAACAGCAGCAAATGCTGGAGAGGGTGTGGGGTCAAAAGAACCCTCCTGCACTTCTGGTGGGAATGTCATTTGGTCCAGCCTCTGTGGAGAACGGTCTAGAGAACTCTCAGAAGGGTAAAAATGGACTTACCCTATGATCCTGCAATTCCTCTCCAGGGATAGATCCTAAGGAACCCAACACACCCATCCAAAAAGATCTGTGTACACATATGTTCTTGGCAGCACAATTTGTAATAGCCAAGACCTGGAAGCAACCCAGATGTCCATCAAAATGTTGAGCAAGTTGTGGTATATATACACAATAGAATACTACTCAGCTATAAATAAGGTGACTTCACTGTTTTCAGCCTGTCTTGGATGGACCTTGAAGAAATCATATTGAGTGAAATAAGTGAGAAACAGAAGGATGAATATGGGATGTTCTCACTCTCAGGCAGAAGTTGAGAAACAAGATCAGAAGAGAAAACACAAGTAGAACCTGAACTGGAATTGGTGTATTGCACCAAAGTGAAAGACTCTGGGGTGGGTCAAGGGGGAGAATACAGATCCAAGGATGATAGAGGACCTAGTGGGAGTTGTATTGTTATGTGGAAAACTGGGAAATGTTATGCATGTACAAACTATTATATATACTGTTGCATGTAAAACATTAATTCCCAATTATAAAAAATGTTTTATTTGAAAAAAAATGACTCATGTGGGCCGGGTGGTGGTGCACCTGGCTGAGCACACATGTAACAGTGCTCAAGGACCCAGGTTGAAGCCCCTGGTCCCCACCTGCAGCTGAGGGGAGGTGATTTGTGAGTGGTGAAGCAGAGATTCAGGTGTTTGTCTTTCCCTCTCTATCACCCCCTTCCCTCTTGATTTCTGGCTGTCTCTATCAAATAAATAAACACAAAAAATTTTTAATTAAAAAATAAAGATTCATGCAGAAGTGAGGTGAGGCACTCACTGCATTGCTGGCAGTCTCCTTGTTTGCAATCCCTTAAACCCCACGTGACTTAAAGGACCCCACACGAATGGATAAGGACCAAGCAGCTTAAGAAAAGGTGCTCAGGACTGCTATTTCAAGCTGCAGAAGCCACAGGCTTCCAGCAGGAACCAGGGAGCTGTTGCCGTGACAGACATATATTGTGAGACACTAGCAAACTCAGAGACAATAAACTCAGCTGCTAAACCTCTTCCTCCTGTCCCTTAGCCTAATCTTAAAAGAGGTCAGTGGAAAAGTAGTCTCTTCTCTCAAGCCTGTGGTCCCCAGGCCACATAACCAACTCCCTGCCCCCGCCACACACAGAATGTTGATAATTGGATTTCTCCTTAATGTGTAAATTTATTTTCCAGAAATGTAGACTAGCATACTGGAACTAGAGGACTAGATTACTAAAATAGTCATTCTAGATATTTAATCCTTTTCTATAAAGCCACAGTAAGCACAAAATTTTTTAATATGCCTGCAATCAGCTTACTTATCCTATTTTCTTCCCTAGACTTCTCACTCCATGATGTTCTTTAAAAAATACATAGAACACATCAGCAGAGCCACAAGAGTGCTTCAACAACCCAGGAATCACATGTTACTGGTAGGAACTTATTTGTTTTTTCAAATATTCTTTCAATTTGCACACACAAACACGCACACACACACACAACAGTCAAGAAATCTAGTAAGTCATTCACACAGGTTTTCTTAATTCACCCTCTTCATTTAAGAAAACCCATGACTTTTGAGTCAAGGCAGGATTCTTTCTTGCCTTTCCCTACAACATAGAATGAACAGACTAAGTGAAGTAAACCAGGAGGAGAAAGTTAAGACCCAGATGACCTCATTCATCTTTTTGTTAACAAACAAAACAGGAGAGACTTCCGGAGGTGGGGCCACGAGCAGCAGCAGATCTCTGTCTCTCCTCTCCTCTCCTGGATCAACTAGGAATACCATAGGAGACCACCTGGGACTGAAACAACACAGGACTAGAATGACTACAGGAACCCACCAAATCACCGGTGAGTGCAAACACGTGTGGCTGGTGACAGAGAGGAGCCTAGGGAGAGATTAAGTGGCTGGTAATAGTCCGGCAGTTTATCAATTGAGACACCACCTCCAGTCTGTTCCACCAACAAGGGGACAGGTGAAGGGAGGATAGGACTCCCCAGAGACTTACCAAGTGCAACTCTGAGTCTCCATTGCTACTGCCCTCAGAATCTGGAGCAGCGGCAGGGAGGCACACCAGGGGACAGAGATCTAACCAGGAAACTCAGGAGAAGACCTATACCTCAGTGGTATAGCTGAGGGGCTGTGAAACTCTCTTTGCATAACCACTGGATTATCTCTGCCACACCCTGCTTTATCTCTTGGTCAGGAGTCAGTGATTAATCTAAGAAGCCTACTTATAGTTTAAAAGCCCTCAGGCTCCCAAGGCCTACAGAGAAAAAAAAGAAAAAAAAGAGGCTTTTAAACCACTGAGCTCCAACTCAGGGATTAAAATGCTATTGAAACAACTGTTAACTTCCACCACTGTGATCCCTTTAATTAACTTTTAGACACAAGCCAATCCCGGCAATAGTGATCAGTAATTTGAAAAGTACTGATAGAAGGAACTCATAACATAATATATAAAATGGTTAAACAAACAAGAAGAAATATTGGAGACACCAACCAGGAGAAGAGTCCAGCTAAAAGCCCCTCAAAGGGTGAAGCACAAAATAACGAGTTCAACATCCAAACATTAGCTAAGGAAATAATCACAGGAGTGAGTAAAGAGTTTGAACGAATTGTAATAAAAAATACAGGAACAACAAATGACACTATAGAAGAAAACATTAATTATCTCAAGGTTATTAGAGAGCTGAAAGCTGAAATAGCTGAGCTAAGAACACAATTAGCTGAACAAGCTAAAACAGTATCAGAACAGGTTAACAAAAGAGATGAACTCCAGAAAACAGTAGAGGGCAGAGAGAATAGAATCAGTTTGGCTGAAGACAGAATTAGCAAGATCGAGGATGAATTAGAGACAACTAAAAAAGAAGTAAAAATCTTAAAAAGAGGTTGAGAAATACTGAGAACAACAACAGAGTCCTTTGGGATTACTTCAAAAGAAATAATATACGCATTATTGGATTACCAGAGGAAGAAAGACAGGGAGAGGAAGAAAGCATTCTTCAGGCCATAATAGCTGAAAACTTCTCTAGACAACATCAAAGACATAAAAATTCAAGAGGCCCAGAGGGTCCCAAACAGAATTAACCCAGACTTAAAGACACCAAGACACATCATACTTAGAATGGAAAGGAATAAGGATAAAGAAAGGATCCTGAAGGCTGCAAGAGAAAAACAAAAAGTCACCTACAGAGGAAAACCCATAAGATTAGCAGCAGACTTCTCCACACAAACATTACAGGCCAGAAGAGAATGGCAAGGTATCTATCGAGTGCTCAATGAGTAAGGCTTTCAACCAAGAATACTATATCCTGCTAGACTGTCATTCTGACTAGATGGAGGCATCAAAACCTTTTCAGACAAGCAACAGTTGAAGGAATCAACTATCACCAACCCTGCCCTGAAAGGTCTCCTATAAACAATCAGAACACCATAAATAGGATATGTATCAGAACACTCTAAAACTCTACAAGAATGGCATTAAAATATCTTCAATCTTTGATATCAATAAATGTCAGTGGCCTGAATTCACCTATTAAAAGACACAGAGTAGGAAGATGGATCAGAAAACACAACCCAACAATATGCTGTCTACAGGAAACCCACCTAACTCCACAAGACAAACACAGACTTAAAGTGAAAAGATGGAAAAGTATCATACAAGCCAATGGCCCACAATATAGGGCAGGAACAGCTATTCTCATATCTTACACGTTAGACTTTAAAATAGATAAGATTAAAAAAGATAGAAATGGACATTAATTAATGCTCAGAGGATCAGTCAATCAAGAGGACTTAACAATTATTAACATCTATGCAACCAATGAGAATCCATCTAAATACATCAAACATCTACTGAAAGAGCTACAGCAATATATTAACAACAACACAGTCATAGTAGGGGACTTCAACACCCCACTCTCTCAACTTGACAGATCATCCAGGCAGAAAATCAAGAAAGACATAAGGGAGCTAAATGAAGAGATAGACAAACTAGAACTATTGGACATTTTCTGAGTCATTCATCCCAAGAAACTGGAATACACATTTTACTCAAATCCAAATGTGTCCTTCTTAAGGATAGACCATATGTTAGGCCACAAAGACAGCATCAGCAAAATCATTGAAGTCATCCCAAGCATCTTCTCAGACCACAGTGGAATTAAACTAACACCTAACAATCAACAAAATATAAGTAACAGTCCCAAAATGTGGAAGCTCAACAGTACACTTCTTAACAACTTCTGGGTCAAAGAGGAAATCAAGGAAGAAATCAAAATGTTTCAAGAGTTCAATGAAAATGAAGACACAAGCTATCAAAATATTTGGGACACAACTAAGGCAGTACTGAGGGGGAAGTTCATAGCTATACAAGCACACATTAGGAAACAAGAAAAGGCACAAATAAACAGCCTGATTGCACATCTTAAAGACCTAGAAGGAGAAGAACAAAGGAACCCTAAAGCAACCAGAAGGACAGAAATCACTAAAGTTAGGGCAGAAATAAATAACACTGAG
Organism: Erinaceus europaeus; assembly: GCF_950295315.1. Classification (NCBI taxonomy): domain Eukaryota; kingdom Metazoa; phylum Chordata; class Mammalia; order Eulipotyphla; family Erinaceidae; genus Erinaceus; species Erinaceus europaeus. Next base: position 32,343,584 of record NC_080172.1, on the reverse strand, counting down.
AATAAGAAAACCATACAAAAGATCAACGAAAGTAAATGTTGGCTCTTCGAAAGAGTGAACAAAATCAACAAACCTTTAGCCAGACTCACAAAACCAAGAAGGGAGAAGACTCAAATAAATCAGATACTAAATGAAAGAGGAGATATCACAACAGACACTGCAGAAATTCTACATATCATGTGAGGCTTCTATGAACAACTATATACCACCAAGTTAGAGAACATGGAAGAAATGGATGATTTCCTAGATACCTACCAACTTCCAAAACTAAGTAAAGAGGAAGTAGATAACATGAACAGGCCCATCACAGCTAATGAAATTGAAACAGTTATCAAAAATTGCCCCCAAAATAAAAGTCCTGGACCAGATGGTTTTACAAATGAATTCTACAAAACCTTCAAAGAGGAACTAATACCTCTACTTTGAAAAGTCTTCCAGAAGTTTGAAGACACTGGAATACTCCCTGCCAGCTTCTATGACGTCAATATCACTCTTACACCAAAAGCAGACAGGGACACAACCAAAAAAGGAAACTACAGACCAATATCTCAGATGAACATAGATGCTAAAATATTGAACAAAATTCTAGCCAACTGGATACAGCAGTACATTAAAAAGATTGTTCATCATGACCAAACAGGGTTTATCCCAGGCATGCAAGTTTGGTTTAATATACGTAAATCAATCAATGTGATCCACCACATCAACAAAAGCAAGACCAAAAACCACATGGTCATATCAATAGATGCACAAAAAACCTTTGACAAAAACAAACATCCCTTTATGATCAAAACACTACAGAAAATGGGAATAGATGGAAAATTCCTGAAGATAGTGGAGTCTATATATAGCAAACCTACAGTGAACATCATACTCAATGGTGAAAAACTGGAAGCATTTCCCCTCAGATCAGGTACTAGACAGGGCTGCCCACTATCACCATTACTGTTTAACATAGTGTTGTAAGTTCTTTCCATAGCAATCAGGCAAGAACAAGGAATTAAATGCATACAGATTGGAAGAGAAGAAGTCAAACTCTCTCTATTTGCAGATGACATGATAGTATATACAGAAAAACCTAAGGAATCCAGCAGGAAGCTTTTGGAAATCATCAGACAATACAGTAAGGTGTCAGGCTATAAAATTAACATTCAAAAGTCAGTGGCATTCCTCTATGCAAACACTAAATTAGAAGAAATTGAAATCCAGAAATCAATTCCTTTTACTATAGCAACAAAAACAATAAAATATCTAGGAGTTAACCTAACCAAAGAAGTGAAAGACTTGTATACTGAATATTATGAGTCAATACTCAAGGATATTGAAAAAGACACAAAGAAGTGTGTTGGTATGCTTCTGGTTCTGCTTCTGGGATCTCTTCTGTTACATTGCTTGACGTTGTGGTCTTTTTACATGATTATTCTGTTACATTGGTTTGGTCTCACTCCCACCTCCTCCGGGAGATTTGTTTTAGCCCTTGCTAGTTTCGCGTTTCTTGCTTCTCCCCGCCCCTATCCTAGGTACTTCCTGGGTTCCTGACACTGTCGCCAGAGGAGAAAGATGCAGGACAGAACTGTGTGGTCATTAGATTAGATTAGTTTTTTGTATTGTTGGCTCGTGAATAAAAAAATACAACTTCTCTGCTCAGCCGTGTGTCCTTGGTCTCAGTCTCCCACACACGAAGGTAGCCTGGCATACTGGCGCCCCGAACTTTGGCAAAAGAAGGGGAAAGATATTCCATGTTCATAGGTTGGGAGAATTAACATAATCAAAATGAATATACTACCCAGAGCCATATACAAATTTAATACTATCCACATCAAGATCCCAAACACATATTTTAAAAGAATAGAACAAATACTATAAATGTTTATCTGGAACCAGAAAAGACCTAGAATTGCCAAAACAATCTTGAGAAAAAAGAACAGAACTGGAGGCATCACACTCCCAGATCTCAAATTGTATTATAGGGCCATTGTCATCAAAGCTGCTTGGTAGTGGAACATGAATAGACACACTGACTAATAGAATAGAATTGAGAACCCAGAAATGAGCCCCCACAACTACGGATATCTAATTTTTGACAAAGGTGCCCAGACTATTAAATGGGGAAAGCAGAGTCTCTTCAACAAATGGTGTTGGAAACAGTGGGTTGAAACATGCAGAAGAATGAAACTGAACCACTGTATTTCACCGAATACAAAAGTAAATTCCAAGTGGATCAAGGACTTCGATGTTAGACCAGAAACTATCAGATACTTAGAGGAAAATATTGGCAGATCTCTTTTCCGTGTAAATTTTGAAGACGTCTTCAATGAAACGAATCCAATTACAAAGAAGACTAAGGCAAGTATAAACCTATGGGACTACATCAAATTAAAAAGCTTCTTCACAGCAAAAGAAACCACTACCCAAACCAAGAGACCCCTCACAGAATGGGAGAAGATCTTTACATGCCATACATCAGACAAGAGCTTAATAATCAACATATATAAAGAGCTTGCCAAACTCAACAGCAAGACAACAAATAACCCCATCCAAAAATAGGGGGAGGACATGGACAGAATATTCACCATAGAAGAGATCCAAACGGCCGAGAAACACATGAAAAAATGCTCCAAGTCTCTGATTGTCAGAGAAATGCAAATCAAGACAACAATGAGATACAACTTCACTCCTGTGATAATGTCATACATCAGAAAAGGTAACAGCAGCAAATACTGAAGAGGGTGTGGGGTCAAAGGAACCTTCCTACACTGCTGGTGGGAATGTCAATTGGTCCAACCTCTGTGGAGAACAATCTGGAGAACTCTCAGAAGGATAGAAATGGACCTACCCTATCATCCTGCAATTCCTCTCCTAGGGATATATCCTAAGGAACCCAACACTCCCATCCAATAAGATCTGTGTACACATATGTTCTTGGCAGCACAATTTGTAGTAGCCAAAACCTGGAAGCAACCCAGGTGACCAACAAAAGGTGAGTGGCTGAGCAAGTTGTGGTATATATACACATTGGAATACTATTCAGCTGTGAAATATGGTGACTTCACCATTTTCAGCTGACCTTGGATGGACCTTGAAAAATTCATGTTAAGTGAAATAAGTCAGAAACAGAAGGATGAATATGGGTTCATCTCACTCTCAAGCAGAAGTTGAAAAACAAGATCAGAGAAGAAAACACAATTAGAACCTGATCTGGAATTGGCATATCGCACCAAGGTAAAAGACTCTGGGTGGGTGGGTGGGTGGGTGGAGAGAATACAGGTCAAAGAAGGATGACAGAGGACCTCATGGGTGTTGTATTGTTATATGGGAAACTGGGGAATGTTAGGCATGCATAAACTATTGTATTTACTGTTGAATTAAAACTTTAATTCCCCAATAAAGAAATTAAAAAAAAAAAAGAAACAGAACAGTATCCTGGCCAGGTAGTGGCACTCCCAGTTGAGTGTGCCTATTAGAATGCCCGAAGACCTGGATTCAAGTTCCTGCACCCCGCCTCCGGCAGGTGAGGATGAGCTTCTAGAGCAATGAAGCAGGTCTGCAGATGTCTCTCCCCCCCTTATGTATTTATACAATGGAAACACTAACAAGTCCATAGGATAAGAGGGGTATAACTCCCCAAATTCCCACCACTGTTGGAGCTTGCATGGGTGGTCTCTCAACTAGAAAGGAAAACTACCAAATTTCCATCACCAGTTCAAGAGACTGCACGAAAAGAAAGAAACTCAGGGAGGATTCTGGTACGAACACACTCGCTTATTGGGGGGAGGGTTGGGTTGATATAGAAGGCTAAACAAAGAACAGTTTTCACATACATCAGAATTCACAGGTTTCTTAAAGGTCAGCATGCCCCTATGGCAGGGGTTGGTATGACAAGTGTTGATACATAAAGATCAATACAATTAGTCTCCTGTTGCAGGCATTTAATTATCCAAAGGCATTTGAGAGAAGAAAAGGGGTGAGATAGAAAAGGAAGAACAAGGCTTCAAAGACATCAAAAGGGCAACAGGAAATAAGGTCTTGGGGGCTTCTCACTTGTCCGGTGTTAGGAGTGTGTGACAGGATGTGTTTTTTCTTTGTGATCAAAAGGTGAGGTGGAATGTGTGAACTTTGAGTGAATGAATCTTAAAGTAGGCGGTCATGCCTCTGGTTTGAGGTTTCTGTGTGCTTGAGAGTCAAGAAGGGAAGAACTTAGTCTGAGAGATGGTTTTTCCCCTTTGTTCACCATGGTTGAGAGAGACTCACAAGAGGGTATCTTCTCAGACCTCCATCCAAGGATGGGGGAAGTTCTCCCTAAGCTCTATCAAGCTTACACAGAGCCCCACACACCACCAGAACTCCATATCCCATCCCATCCCCTGATAGCTTTCCTATTCTTGAACCTTCTGGGAGTCTGGACCCCTTCCCTCTCAATTTTTCTCTATCTTTGTCCAATAAGTAATAAAATATTAAGGGACCAGGTGCTGGCACACCTGGTTGAGTGCATATGCTGCAGTGTCCTGCAGGAGGAAAGCTTCATGAGCGGTGAAGCAGGGCTGCAGGTGTCTCTCTCCCTCTCTGTCTCCCCCCTTCCTCTTGATTTCTGGCTGTGTCTATCAACCAACCAAAAAAATTATTAAAAAATAAAAAGTAATAAAATAGTAAAAGATGAGTAAGTAGACAAGATTTTAAAAGAAACACAGCAGCTGAAAAGATAGAGGAAACATAAGTAAGTCCGTATTCCAAGGCCAACAGATCTGAGTTTACTGAGTGGAGTGGGAGCTGAAAAGTCAGTCAGGTGACTTATGTGGCAGGCACAGTGGACTGCACATATTCAGGGGAGACATGAAACTGTAGCCTGAGACAGCAACTGTCATGTAAAACATTTCCTCCCTTTAAAAAAAAATCATGCAACAACAACAATGGGGAAAAATGGCCTCCAGGAGCATTGGATTTTTAGTGTAGACACCAAGTCCCAGTAATAACCCTGGAGGCAAAAAAAATAAAAGTAGCATGATCACAGCCCAGGTTCAAGTCCAGCCCCTACCACACTGGCGGAAGCTTTGGTGCTGTGGTCTCTTTCCTTTTCTCCCTCTGGATATCTCTCTCTCTCTCTCTCTCTCTCTCTCTCTCTGAAAAATGCTGACTCAGAGCATTGTAGCCTCAGTAATGACAAGACAAAAAAATTACTGCCATCATTAGAGAAGCCCCAAGGGAGTGCAGCTCACTGTGGGGTGCTAGAACAGTTGGGGCCTCACTCAAAAATGAGGGAACTCTGCGTGCAGTGTGGGTTTTAGTTAATGATGTTTCGGTGCTGAGTGCTAACTACATCTCATACTCTAACTTGATGGCAGTCAATCATGAGAGAACTGAACATACAATATATGGACAGTCTGCACTGTTTTCATGCTTTTGTTATAAATTAAAGAGTCATCTAAATTAAAATCTTGAATTTTTCACCTTTCTTTTTAAATCACAGAAATTTTCACATGAAACAATATAGATTGTTTTCAATTTTGTTCAGAAAAGTGCTAATGTTAAAACATCCTCAATTCCTCCCCTTTTGTACTGAGGCATCACTGTCTCCCAGAGGTGCTCATGTGGGTAGTGGGGGGTGGGGGGTGGGGGTGATGTTTCATGCCAAATCAAACTGTGGGGGGCAGGTTTGAGCCCGGCCCCCACCATACTGAAGGAAGCTTTGGAACTGTGGTCTCTTTCACTCTCCGCCCGTCTTTATCTTACACACACACACACACACACACACACACACACACACACACACACACTACCCTACATACTGTAAAAGTGCCAATCTCCCTCTACTACAGACCTTTGGGCACCCTCTTGCCTGTCCCTCTTAGTAACTTGAGTCAGGAATCTAGTACCACCATCTCACACCATGCACTGAAGGCAACTGGAAATGGGTCACACACAGACACACAGGTAGTAAAGATGACGGTTGGGGGGTGGATGGTAGCACAGCGGGTTAAGTGAATGTGGCGCAAAGCACAAGGAAAGGCATGGGGATCCTGGTTCAAGCCCCTGGTTCCCCAGCTGCTGGGGAGTAGCTTCACAGGTGGTGAAGCAGGTCTGCAGGTGTCTATCTTTCTCTCCCCCTCTCTGTCTTCCCCTCCTCTCTCCATTTTTCTCTGTCCTAGCCAAAAGTGACAGCAATGGCAACAACAACAAACTATAGCAACAACAATAATAAACAACAAAGGCAACAAAGGGAGAAGGATGACCTCCGGGAGCAGTGGACTCGTGGTGCAAGCACCGAGCACCAGCGATAACCCTGGAGGTGCAAAAACAAACAAACAAATAAATAAACAAACAAATAAATATATATGACAGTTATCCATTTCAAGAGACTAGGAGGAGGGGAAAAATGATACCAGAATGTATATGGGTGCCTTATAAAATGTTGATAAATCCACTTCCCCAAAGACCCACCCTACTAGGGAAAGAGAGAGGCAGAGTGGGAGTATGGACCGACCAGTCAACGCCCATGTTCAGCGGGGAAGCAATTACAGAAGCCAGACCTTCCACCTTCTGCAACCCACAAAGACCCTGGGTCCATGCTCCCAGAGGGATAGAGAATGGGAAAGCTATCATGGGAGAGGGTGGGTTATGGAGATTGGGTGGTGGGAATTGTGTGGAGTTGTACCCCTCCTACACTATGGATTTGTTAATTTATCCTTTCTTAAATAAAAAAAAAATTAATTAAAAAAATGTTGATACAATAGTATTTTCTGTGTCTCCCCCCCCAAAAAAAGATTCTAACCTAGTAAAAGGTCATCTTACTGTCTAAATTTCGAATGTGTATAAACACTAAATCATGCGGGAGTTGGGCGGTGTGGCAGTGAGTTAAGCACAGGTGGTGCAAATCGCAAGGACCAGCATAAGGATCCCAGTTCGAGCCCTGGCCTCCCCACCTGCAGCGGACTCCCTTCACAGGCGGTGAAGCAGGTCTGCAGGTGTCTATCTTTCTCTCCCACTCTCTGTCTTCCCCTCCTCTCTCCATTTCTCTCTGTCCTAACAACGGCGACATCAATAACAACAACAACAGCTACACAACAATAAAAAACAACAGGGACAACAAAGGGGAAAATAAATAAAAAGAAAGAAATGTTAAATAGGAAATCATGCATGGGGTTCATGTGTTGAATTGTTTTTCCCACTAGAGATCAGAGTAGATGGAACTGGAAAGGAAGCCTGTTCCACCCTGGCCTGTTACTTTGCGGAGTGCAAACTCTACCACATATCTTTATCCCACGAATGACTACATGGAATTCAAAGAAGGCTTCAAGAAGGTGTTTATTCAAGCAGGTATAGAAGGAAACCCTACTGTCTTGATAGTTTCTCGTGTCAGCATAGATCAGGTAAGTAGTTTTTCATCTTTATTTTCTGCTAAAGTTTGACAAGTCACTTGTCCCCCCAATTCTGATATTGGGGGGAGGACCTCTGTAATTTCATGAATCATTGAATCAAAAAAACATTTATTTATTTATTTTTGGCCATGGGGTTATCGCTGAGGTTTAGTGCCTGCATGACTCCACCACTCCCATTGGTCCTCTCTCTCTCTCTCTCTCTCTCTCAGCAAGAGAGAGAGGAGAGAAAAGGAATAAAGAGACAGAGAGAAGGAAAGACACCTGCAACTCTGCTCTGCCACTGATGAAGCGTCCACTCCCCCTGCAGGTGGGCCCCAGGGCTTGAACCTGAGTCTTTGCACATCATAACTGTGTGCTCTACCAGGTGTGCCACTCCTAGGCTTGGAATCAATTCTCCCCACCCCCACTTCTCCACTTCTAGCCCCATCCAATCACAGTCCATAAAAGTTTATCTGTTTGGAACCATACTGTAGTTTTGTGTCTGCATTGTAATAAAAACACTTGTCTTGTTTACTTTGACAGGTGAGAAGTCACGTAAGTAACCAAAGCTGTCAATCTCATGTCTGAACTAATTTTTGATTTATGTTAATAAAAGCTCCATGACCTGTACCCATTGTTGACACCTGTCAGCTGCAAAGGGGTAGTAAGTAGTCTGAGGAGTAAATGCTGATGGTCTGTTCAAAGGGAAAACACAGGCTGTTTGGATTTGTTCTCGAGAGCAAAAACTTATATTTTGTTATATTTAAGATCTTATGTAGTCATTTATTTATTTATTTTCCCCAGATAAGCAAATATTGCTCAGTTATAGAATATGTTGGTGCCAGGGATCGAACCTGGGACCTCTCAGGTCTCAGGTAGGCAAGTTGGGCACAGCACTTCTGTGCCATCAACCCAGCCCAAAGTGTTCATATTTTCATAATATTGGGTTATTGGAAAAGTTGCGATGTGACTTTTCAATGCAAAAGAAAAAATGCACCAGGATATTCCCAACAACTAAAAATGACTCCTCCGGTGGAGTGGAGTTCCCTGTGCTTTCTTTCTCCTCTTTCCCAATTGATTTGTAGTTGATAGTAATGAACTTGATTGGGTTATAATAATACTTGGGGCTTATCTCTAGGTTGCTGGTATTCAAGCTTAGAAGTGAGTGTGTTGAGGTCTTCAGTGAACTCTTTTTTGTGGAGTTTGGGACTTCACACTTGCAGTTTCACCACTTTTCTGTTGAGGGAGAGAGACACAGAAGACAGAGACAGGGAGGAAGAGATGGAGCTTTCTCTGTTGCTGGGGACCTCTTTTGTGGCATCAGGGTTTACACCTGGGCTGCACATGTGGCATGGTGCATGTCCTAGAGCTCTCTTTCTCCAGCTCTCCCAGTTTGGTTTTGTTGTCATTTTTTTTTGCCTCCAGGGTTATCGCTGGGGCTTCACTATGAATCCACTGCTCCTGGAGGCCTTTTTTTTTCTTCATTTTTTGCCCTTGTTATTGTTAAGCACCATGTGCGCTTAACCTGCTGCACTACTGCTAGGCCCCCTTCTGTTGCATGTGCCTTCCCCAACCCACTTGTCATTCTGTCAGTACCACAGAGAGATACGTATTTCTCTCGGATGTTGAGTGAATGTTATTAGGGGAAAATAAAGAGCTTCTGAAAGATTTGTTTATTTTCATGATAGAGAGACAGAGCAAGAACCACAGCATCACCTTGGCAGAGGCAGCACAAGGGATCAATTATTTTAAATTTACTTTGGATAGAAATAGTGAGAAATTGAAAGGGAAGAGGGAATTAGAGAGGAAGTGAGAGGGACACCTGCAGCCCTGCTCCACCACTCGTGAAACATCCCCCTTGCAGGTGGGGACAAGGGGCTTGAACTCAGGTCCTGGTGCACTGTAATGTGTGTGCTCACTCTATTACAAAAATTAGGTTCAAAATTTAGATTTTGTGTTTTTTTTTTTTCTTTTTTCAGAAAATTGATTTCAGTTCTCTCTACTTTCTCAGTCAGGCGAGCTTGGCATGGACTTTGCGAATCTTGTACTTGCTTCTAACTAAGCCATTGTTTCCTCAAAGGGATCATTTTTGGAAGATCTAAATGACATTGTCCACTTGGGGAAAATATATGACTTGTTTGAAAGTGAGGAGCTGGACACCACTGCACTGAGGATCAGGCCTTCCGCTGAATAGTTTGGCTACTGTGACAGCAGGCAGTCTCTGCTTTCCTTTTTCCAAAAGGTACCCTTCTTCACGAACTTGGTTTACCATCTTGCCATGTTAGGATAAAATTACCTTCCTGATTCTGTAGACAGTTTTCAAGTTGGAGAAGTTTTCAGTTTTGATGAGTTTTACAGCAAAAATGATGATTTATCATTAAGATATACGCACCATATACTTAGGCCAGTGAGTAACTGGGATCTGAACCTAATTGTCAACGGTTTTAAAATTATCATTTGGGGAGGGTCAGGCGATAGTGCTGTGGGTTAAGCACACATGTTGTAAAACTTAAGGACTGGAGGAAAGATCCTGATTCGAGCCCCCGGCTCCCCACCTGCAGGGGAGTCGTATCACAAGCAGTGAAGCAGGTCTACAGGTATCTATCTTTCTCTCCTCCTCTCTGTCTTTGCCTCCCCTCTCCATTTCTCTCTGTCCTATCCTACAAGAAGGACATCGATAATAACTACAACAATAAAACAACAGGGGCAACAAAAGGAAATAAATAAATATTAAAAACTTATTTCACAAATAAACACAAATATCTGAAGTCCATGACAAAAGAAACTATTGAATAGATCCCAAATTGTTCACTACACTGAGATTCCTTCCCAGCCAATGAGACTTTTATTTCAGTCTTGTGGCTAACAAGTCTAGATCCGTAGGAAACAAGAAATCCTCAGCCCCTTTGACTAGCTCTAGAATGGGTCAAGAGGTGAATGATCCAGCAAGAAGCTAGCAAGACTGAGCAGTTGATGTTCAGAATGAGCTCAGCAGCACCCCAGCTGTGACTGGAGAAAGCTAGAGACTAGACTTTCTGTGTCTGTAGTGTGTGCCTGACCAGAGGCTTCCTCGGTAGACAGACACGGCTATTATGCAAACTGGAAGGCCCACTGTGGTAAGTCCCATAGGCCCATGTACGTTTGGTGCCAGTTTCTGCCAGCTGCGGAGCCATCCCAGTCTGAACTGGTCCACACTCCACCACTCCTTCACAGGAGGTCAGGGATGAGAAAGATGGTGTTATCAGGGCAGAACTAAGGGCTCTAGGGGGAGGCTGGAAGGGGCCTGGGAGGATGTTAGGGACTCCATGTGCACTGGTAGAGGAAGACTTCAATTAGCAGTGGGAGTGCTGTGGTGTCCCCCATCTTGGGAGAAAGAAAAGGAAAAAAAGAGAAAAGTCATGTCAAAAAGTTTTCTAAAAATCGTGCCCATGAAAGAAAATGGTGTGCTATGTTCGATATTTAAGTTATGTTATCTAAGGACTTTTCTTTTTTTCTAGACCAAGGAGACTCCTGGATGGACAATTTTTCTTTTCTGTGTAATTATATGTCCTTTTTTTTTTTTTTTTTTTCCAATTTCAGTAGTGCTTCACTGAGGAAATGTTGACTTACAGGGTTGTTGCTATCATGAGAATACCTGCCCATTTCCCCAAGTCTCACTCCTCATCAAGACATCATCCTGTCTGCGTGGGACTGTGATGTCCACCTTTCCCTTAGTGCTTCTCTCTTCCCTGGCCATCTTTTTCATTCATGTAGAGAGGCAGGGGCCAGTAGGGTAGGGAGACAGAGAGAGAGGAAAGACCTTGCAGCATAGGAACTTCCCTGGTGAACATGGTACTTGCCAGGTGGTACCGGGTTTCTGCCCACTGAGCTCCCTCTCCTGGCCTAGATCACATTATATGTTTTAATTCCATGGAAGAGGTCAGAAAGGCAGTTATCCTAATAAATCATGGCACTCTGGTGTCCTGTCACTAACTGGTTTACCCTGATAAATTGGGAGTGGTAAGGATGAACAAAACAAAGAACCTCTGTTTTGGAGCATGAAGAATAATTCACTTCAGAAATAACAAATAAACCAATCATTATATTTAGAAATGAATAATATATATGTAGACATGTATAATATATATATGCTTTTTTTCCCAAATAACTTTATTAGTCAGGGGCTTAATTGTTTCCAGTCCAGGTGCTGAAAAACAGGTACAGTTTCTCATCTCCTGTGATAGGTGTCTGCAGAACACTCTCACTGCTAACTTGGGTGTCTTTTCAGCTTCACACACCAGAACCCCAAGACGCCTCCATCACCTCCCTAATCCTCCCTCAGGAGTCCTTTTTGCTTGCTTGTTTGTTTATTTACATCAACTCTGATTGATGGTAATACTGGGAATTGAAGTTAGGACCTCAGAGCCCTAGCCATGAAAGGCATCTTGTATAATAACCATTATGCTGTCTCTCCAATATCTGTGGGTCTTCAATGCACAGCACCCTTGATGAAAAGTGAACTTGCCCCCACGCCCAATCTGACATGTGTTATCCTGATGAACAACTCTAGCCCTGAGTCCCTCATAAAAGTCTGTTTATGCAAGGAATGTTCTGGAACCGGTGTCTTTCACAACCGGTGTGGTGAGATGCTCTGGTTATGGCAAGGGCTCACTGGATAATGGGCCCGTCTCTACCTGCCTAGCAGAAAAAAAATTGGAACAAGATTTAAATAGAGTTTTCAGTTTCATGCTTCTCCAGAGCCATGGGTTGCCTTTTAACAACCTACATTTTCATTCATTTTCAGAGGACATATAAGAATCTCCATATTTTTATAATCATGAATCCTTCAAAGCCTAGCTTCCGCTAAAACTGTCACAACTACTCTTCTATGATAAGCGCCTACACGATTGACTGGAATGAGAAATGGCCTGAAGAATCTTTCCTTATTGTCACCAACTCCTTCCTAAAAGAGGATGTGGACCTGCAGAACTGAGAGGTAAAGAAAGGCTCTCTGAGGGAGTTGGGCGATAGCACAGTGGGTTAAGCACAGGTGGCACAAAGTGCAAAGACCAGCATAAGGATCCCGGTTCCAGCCCCCGGTTCCCCACCTGCAAAGGAGTCACTTCACAAAGGGTGAATCAGGTCTGCAGGTGTCTGTCTTTCTTCCTCTCTGTCTTCCTCTCTTCTCTCTTTCTCTCTGTCCTATCTAACAATGATGACATCAATAACAACAACAATAATAACTACAACAATAATAAAATAACCAAGGGAAACCAAAAAAGGGATGATTAATTAATTAATTAATTAAAAAGAAGAAAGGCTCTCTGAAAAATATGAGAATCTCATGTCTCTGAATAGCAGAGAACACTAAGCGGGCAACTCCAGCGAGGCTATAAACTAGATCCTGATTCTTAGTCACTCCCTGTCTTTCCTGTTCCATAGCTAGCCCTCTGTCCAAGCTGCCTGCAACCCCCACCCCTGCCCCCACCCCAACTCTGATCTGCCCCCGTTGTGAACAAACAGTATGTCCCCATGAAAGAAAATGGCCTCTTTTTTTGTACACCAGGCCCCGTAGTAAGGAAGCTGCAGTCTCCTCCGTATTCCTGAGAAATGTCACTGGCTTGACTGCTGCAGCAGCACAGTCACAAACACATGAAAGAATAGTGCTCTGCACAAAATAGGCTCAAGAGCTTAAGCCACAGTAAGGATCCAAGTTAGAAGGATTCAGCCACAGCTACCCTCAGGCTAAGAAAAGAAGCCCTTTCTCTGAGGCGTGGAACTCAGTGTAGAACCTGGAAAGGGGCTTTGTAACCTCACCTGCTCACCTGTCTAGGGTGCAAAACCCAAAGTGTTAGAGACAGGTGGCAGTGCAGGCAGCTCCAGTGGGCCCTCAGGACTGGCTGGGCTGCTAGGCTGCAGATGGTGAGCCAGGACATTTTATTTAACTTCAAAAGGGGTTGGTGGGGTGGGGGTAGATAGCATAATGGTTATGCAAAGACACTCTCATGCCTGAGGCTCCAAAGTCCTAGGTTCAATCCCCCGCACCACCATAAACCAGACCTGTTCAGTGCTCTGGTATTTCTCTCTGTGTCTTTCTCTCTCTGCATCTCTCTCAAACATAAAATAAATAAAATACTAAACCACAACAATAATAACTACAAAACAATGAAAAACAAGAGCAACAAAAGGGAAAATAAATAAATGTATTTATTTATTTATTGCTGAGGTATAGAAAGGATTCACAGCAGGGAGCTGAGAACAGGTTTAGACAATACAAGATTTATTAGGGTGAAAGAGGTAAAAGGCTTATTAGGCAAAAAGCAAAATAAGCAGTTATCATCAGGGGTTAAGAGTACACTAGGTCCATAAAGTCTGAGTATAGTTATCAAAAGTTTACTGCCATAAGATAAACAATTATCAGCTCTGGTAAAGGTTGCTCATAGCTGTAGAGGGGTCTAAAACTTTACCAGCTAGCAGAGTCACACGTATTCAGTTCCCAGGAGAAGTAGCCATGGCGGATACCTGGAGCACCTCCGCCAAAATGCTTCTGACCAGAAAAAGAAGCAGCAGCCAAAGAGAGTGACTTGCTCCAAGTCCTGTGCTTTATACCTTCCCTTCTCTGTGTGTCTTGCCTCAGGATGACATCATTGGTATGCTAATAGTCCCAAACTGCTGTTGGGGTCACAACAAGAACTCAGTCTCCAAATCTAAGCAAAGAAGTTCCACTTTCTGCTCTAGTTTTACCCACCCTTACATTTTTACAGGTTTCTTTCTCCTTCCTTCCTTCCTTCCTTCCTTCCTTCCTTCCTTCTTTCCTTCCTTCCTTCCTTCCTTTTTTCTTTCTTTCCTTCCTTCCTTCCTTCCTTCCTTCCTTCCTTCTTTCCTTCCTTCCTTCCTTCTTTCCCTCCAGGAAGTTAATTGTCTCACTACAGATTAATAAAACCTACTTTCAGAGTGGACGTGTGGGTGGTAAATACAGCACCTTCACTCTTGGCCATTGGCACTGGTGCCCTAAATGCTTGACTGGCAGGAAGCAGAAATGAGAGTGAAGCCTCCAAGAGGGGCAGTGGCCTGCCACTCACCACTAGCCCTCCGTCGCCTCTCCACCCTGCCACCACCATAACCACCACCAGCCCCACATTCTTGCCTCCATTCACCCCCGACCTCTTCCTACATGTCAACATCTCCTAAGTTATGAGACTTCCTAGTGGCTCACAGTGCTCAGGGCTGTATTTCACACATCTCTGAATTTTCTCTTCTTAAAAATCTTTCAGGGCTTGAAGGGAAAACTTTTCCCAGTTTGTGTCCACATGTACAAAAGTACAAAAGAATTGAGCACAAAATGCCTTGGGAAAACTATGAAGTTTTATATCATTCCCAACAGATACTTGCTGTTCATGGAAACCTTCGCACACATTCTAAAACTGCGAGAAAAGGAAATGCAAAGGAAGAGGTAAGGCCTTAAGACCAGGTCAGAAATGTATGCATTTTTTTAAAAATGGAAGGAAGATAGGAAGAGAGAGAGAAAGAAGCAGACATTCACTCTGGTACATGTGCTGCCGGGGATTGAACTCAGGACCTCATGCTTGAGAGTCCAATGCTTTTTTCCACTGTGCCATCTCTTGGACCACAGAAATGTATGCATTTTATAGTGCTGCTTTTACTTGTTAAACACACACATACACACTTTGCAGTAGAATGAGTGTGACTTGCCTTTTAGGTACATGGGGAATAAAAAAAAACTATGAAAGAAATAAGGTGTAACTCTCCCCTGTGATTGATTATGCAAAGACACTGGCCGTCTTAAGCAAGGCTGACATTGATGGTGCTTAGTGAAATGAGCAGAGAGATGAAAGACATCTACCAGAAGGTTTCACTCACATGTGGAATCTAGAAATATGATACATAGGAACTTGCAAAAACAAACAAACAAACAAAAAACCAGAAACAAAGAGTCTCTAAAACTTGTGAGAACTCTGGTGGTTCTCTTTGGGAAATGGGAGGGTCGGGATACAGAACGCTGGTGGTGGGTGTGGTGTGGAACTATACACTATAATTTTACAATCTTGTAAGCTACTATTAATCACAAATAAAAAAAACTAAAAAGAGGCATTGAATTATTCACAATAACCAAAGACTGGAAGTAGCCTAAATGCCCATCATCAGATGACTAGCTAAAGAAGTTATGGGGTATATACTCCATGGAATACTACTCAGCAATCAAAAAGATGGTATTGTGTCCTTTGGGACAAAATGGATGGAACTGGAGATGATTATTAATGAAATAAGTAAATAGATGAAAGACAGCTACCAGGTGGTTTCACTCTTATAGTAGTGATACACATCAACTTGCCAATAAAAAAAAAGTATATATGTATATCCAGACAAAGCAGAAGAAAGCAAACTGTAAGACTTGTGAGAGGTCTGGTGGTCATCATCGGGAGGTGGAAGAGGAGGATATGGAACTTTGGTGGTGGGTGTTGTTGTTTTCGCCGGGCTGGCTTCACGGGCAGGTAACAGATGACCAGAAACTTGTGGCTGAGCTGAGAATGCAGTTTAATCTTTATTCACGAGCGGGCAAACAACCTAATCACCACACAATGTTCTCCTTCATCTTTCTCCTCCGGCGGCTGAGTCAGGAACTCAGGAAGTACGTAGGGTATGGAGTGGGGAGAAGGGAGAAGTGCGAAAAGGCAAAGACTAAACCACAATCTCCCTGAGGCGGGGGGAGTGAGACCAAACCAATGTAACAGAAAAGACCATGTAAATAGACAACAATGTCAAGCAATGTAACAGAAGCAGAACTAGATCCCAGAAGCAGAACTAGAAGCATACCAACAATTCCCCCTTTTCTTTTTAAATAATTGACCATAGTATCAGGAGTGTGAGGTGAACAGAAACCTATATCATACAGGCATTTTCAAAAAGGAAACTGGCACAAACATGGAGGAACAAGTAAGCGAGCAACAAGAACCAGTGTGCTGTCAAAGGAAGGCCTGAGGGGGCTGTTTCTTGCCTCTGTGGGCAAGGCTTTATCAGCTAAAAAACATTTCCTGACTCTGTGGGCTTCTCTTGCCTCTGGGGCGTTTCTTGCCTCGACGGGGGTTTCTTGACTCTCTGGGCATTACCTAGTAAGGAGGGAAGGGGTATGGCCTATGGAGTCCCCAGGCAGCTGGCTGCAGTCAGTCTTTGAGAAACCCAGCAGCATAAAGGAAAGCTACTGTAGGGTTCTGTACCAGTAAGTCCAATAGAAGTGCCAGTTCAAAGCAGACATACACTGAAGAATTGCTGCGGGGGGGTGTGTGTGTGTGTGTGTGTGTGAATTGTTTCATGAGGAAGGTCAGCCACTGGAATTCCACTTTTCTGTAGAGAACTTGACAACTGCAATTCATTTACTGTGAAACAAAACTTATAGCAGGTTAGAAGTTTACCACAATTGATAACTCAATGATTATAATTGGTTTAAGTATCTTTATAAATTTGGAAGGTCTTTTTTGTTTTATTTTAAGTCTCTTTAACCAATTTAAGTGTAATAAAATGTGGTGAGGCAAAGAACCACTGCTAGAGCCTCAGGTATGGGAATCATTAGCATAACCATTGTGCAATCCACCGTTTCTAATTGAGAAGGTATCTGAGAGCTTTACATATCAACAACGTCTTATGTAACAGAAAAGACTATATAAATAGACCACAATGTAAAAAATGTAACAGAAGCAGAACTAGATCCCAGAAGCAGAACTAGAAGCATACCAACAGGGTGTGGTGTGGAACTATACTCTGCAATCTTACCATCTTGTAAGAAACTATTAATAACAAATAAAAATTATTAAGAAAAAAAGAGGCACTGAGCCTGTGCTTTACTAGGATGCCTTGTGTAAGTTATGTTAAGGTAAAAGTTTGTTTTGTATAGACAGTTGCTCCAGTACCAGATATTGGCGGGGGCGGGGGAGCAACTTCCTGTAATGCTTGTCCATCAGGGGTTGTTCCTGTCATGTGCTGTCAGATTGTATGTCTGCCCTCTACAACAGGACAGTCTGGTCACTGTAACAAGGTGTTCAGTCTCACATACATCGAGCGTGATGCTTACTTCTTTTTTTTAAATATTTATTTATTTCCTTTTTGTTGCCCTTGTTGTTTCCATTGTTGTTGTAGTTATTATTGTTGTTGGTGTTGTCATTGTTGGATAGGACAGAGAGAAATAGAGAGAGGAGGGGAAGACTGAGAGGAGGAGAGAAAGACAGACTCCTACAGACCTGCTTCACTGCCTGTGAAGCTACTCCCCTGCAGGTGGGGAGCCGGTGGGCTAGAAGCTGGATCCTTACTCAGGTCCTTGTGCTTTGCATCATGTGTGCTTAACCCACTGCACTAACACCAGACTCCCAATGTCTATTTTATTCTTTTCCCAAATAACTTTCGTTATCGTGGTTCATTTAACTATATAGTTCTTTTGTCTCTGTAAATCTTAGGATGTGCTCTCTCTCTCTGAAAAAGAAACTTCCACTGTGATTTTCAGAAATTACATTATACCCACAAATCACTTTGATGAGAACTGATATCTTTAGCATGCTGTTTTACAATCCACGGTTACAATAAATCTCTCCATTTATTTAGATCCTGGATTCCTTCTTTCACCAATGTTTTGAACATAGAAATCCTGTACCTGATTTGTCATTTATTTTATTGAATGATGGAAAGTTTTGCTATAATTTTAATATTAATATCCACATATTAACTTCCAGCAATAAAGGGAATCAGGCGGTGGAGCAGCAGGTTAATCACATGTGGCGCAAAGCGCAAGTACTGGCCTAAGGATCCTGGTTCTAGTCCCTGACTCCCCACCTGCAGGGGAGTAGCTTCACAGGCGGTGAAGCAGGTCTTCAGGTGTCTATCTTTCTCTCCCCCTCTCTATCTTCCCCTCCTCTCTCCATTTCTCTCTGTCCTATCCAACAATGACGACGACATCAACAACAATAATAACTACAACAATAGAAACAAGGGCAACAAAAAGGAAATAAATAAATAAATATTTTTTTAAAAATTAACTTTGTAACAGAAATTCAAGACACTTATAAAAATTATACTCAACTAAAAATTCATCAGTTCTGCCAAAACTTAAGAGAAAATGGTATTTCAGCTTTGTGTTTTAATTATACTGAGATAAATTAAAACTCTGGAACAACCATTGTGTATGTCAGTTTAATAAAGTCAGTATATAATTAACAGTAAACTAAACTCTATGTAATAATTCATTCTTTAGGCAACACATGTTTTGAAGAATTACCTCTTTCTTTTTTGGTAATTAAAGCCAATCAAGTTTGTTTTGTTTTGTTTTCTACTATTGAAATAAGTGGGATTTTTTTATGTCTTAATGCCTAATTACAGAATATAAATCTTCCATCCAGACAAAAACATTCCACTACTTGGAGACCAGCCATGAAGTAGTTTCTTCCTACGGTCTGGTTGAGATATAGTATGAAACAAGAGTGACATCTGGTGATCATATAATTTCATAACATACAATCTTTAGAAATATTTTACTTGTAAGTTCCTTTGAACAAAAATTATCTTTAATCCTTTTCAGTGCATATTTCATTATGTTGTGAACATCAAAAGTTATATCTTGGTAAGATATACAGGAAGGATTTATTTTATAATGATGATAGACTAGAGGATCTTTTTATTTATTTATTTATTTCTCCAGGGTTATTACTGAGGCTGATACCTGCACTATAAATCCACTGCTCCTGGAGGCCATTCTTTTCCATTTTGTTGCCATTGTTGTTGAATAGGACAGAGAGAAATCGAGAGAGGAGGGGAAGACAGAGAGGGGAAAGAAAGACACCTGCAGACCTGCTTCTTCACATGTGGAGTGACCTTCCTGTAGGTGGGGAGCCAGGGCTCAAACACGGATCCCTATAAGGCCCTTGCACTTGGTGCCATGTGCACTTAACCCACTGCGCTACCGCCCAGCTCCTGGTATTTTGAACTTTAAAAACAGGTAGGTGCTTCATAAGCTTTTGCTTCCTCTCTGTATCTCCCCTTCCTCTTTCAATTTCTCTTTGTTCTCTCTAATAAAAATTAGAAAAGAAAAAATGGCCGCCAGAAGCAGTGGAGTTACATAGCCGACAGTGAGCCCCAGTGATAATCCTAGTGTCAAAAAAAAAAAAAGAAAGAAGTTGGGG
Organism: Erinaceus europaeus; assembly: GCF_950295315.1. Lineage (NCBI taxonomy): Eukaryota > Metazoa > Chordata > Mammalia > Eulipotyphla > Erinaceidae > Erinaceus > Erinaceus europaeus. The sequence continues at coordinate 32,324,071 of NC_080172.1, read as the reverse complement.
TGGGGGGAGGAAGGAGGTAGAGGAAGGAGAGGATGGGGACAAGGGAGAGGAGGAGGAGGAGGAGGGTCCCAGAGGCCTTCAGCAGATCTGAGCTCCAGTTGCACACTATTATGGCAGGCAACTCAGTGAGCCCTTTACAGAATAGTCACCTCTTGTCTCAGTTTTGCCACTTTCTTTTTTGTGTTTCCAGAGATCACTGCCCAAATAGACTACCTCCATCCAAACTATGACACAGTCATTCTTAATTATATATCCAAAAAAAAAAAAAAGATCTCCAAGTAGTCTGAACTGAAAAGAAAACATTATCAATAAAAACATACTCAATAAAACATCAATGTGTCATCCGGGAGGTGACGCAGTGGATAAAGTGTGGGACTCTCTAGCATGAGGTACGGAGAGTACAATCCCCAGCAGCACATGCACCAGAGTGATATCTGGTTCTCTCTCTCTCTCTCTCTTTCTCTCTCTCTCTCTCTGCCTATCATTCTTCATGAATAAATAAATAAGATATTTAAAAACATAAGTAAATAAATAAATCTTGAATAAGCGGTCCAGGGGTTGGCTTGTTGAATAAGGTGCTGGAGTCTCAAGCATGAGATCCTTAATTTGATACCCAGCATCATATCTGCCAGAGTGATGCTCTGGTTCTCCCTCTTGGGAAGAAATAAATCATAAGTAAATATATAAACGAACAGGGATATGTAAGTAATGTTAATTCCTGCCTAGTCAGCATGATTTTTGCCTCCCACCTCCATGGACAGCCACATATATGGTAATGGAGCGAAAAAGATGTTGGTGTGTCCTGTTGTCAACCTCCAAATAGTGGGAATCACATAAGCTATAGCTATGAGCAAAGAAGGAAGACAGCGGGTTAAATTCAGGTGGCACAAAGTGAAAGGACTGGCTTAAGGATTCCACCTGTTCAAGCCCCCGGCTCCCCACCTGCAGGGGAGTCACTTCACAAGCGGTGAAGCAGGTCCGCAGGTGTCTATCTTTCTCTCCCCCTCTCTGTCTTCCCCTCCTCTCTCCATTTCTCTCTGTCCTATCCAACAAGGATGACATCAATAATAATAATAACTACAACAATAAAACAACAAGAGCAAAAAAAGGGAATAAATAAATAAATAAATGTAAAAAAGAAGGAATATTATGTAGAAAGGGGAATACGGCAGTTAAGGTAAATAAAGGCTAGGTGTCAGAAAAAAAAAAAAAAGCCTTGTGGAGACTTCTTTCATTTCTTGCCCATTTTCCCCTACATTTCCTAGGGAAAGCCCATCAGCTGTTTCAATGCCTGGGGAACAGTCCCTGCAAAGCGATAGTCAAAGATGTTGGATAAAATTGGGTAGTGCAAAAAGTTGGCTATAGGTAGGAGCTGATAAAGGTTCAGGTAGGTCTGTGTTCTCCCCCTTACCACCTTTCTATTGGGTTGTCGAACAAGCCATGACATATTTTTTTTCTATGTTTTTCTCTGTGAAGTTGAGTCATGACTTTTCTGACAACCGAATGTATTATTTGAACTCCTTGACAACCATGGGCTAAATATTTATAATGAAGAGAAGCAGTCCCTGCTGCCTGAACAACTCATAGGTCTAGACTAGATGGGAAGGAGTGGAGGACCTAAGTGAGCCCCAGACCTAAGTGACCAAAGGTGAATCAAAGAAGGCTGAAGTTCTCAACCCTCCACTAAACAGTTTCAGTCAAGAAAGTCATGCCCAAAGGGAGAGTTAAATGGAGACTTCAGAAAAGTGGAAAAAAAGAAACACTCTGAAAAGCAATTTGGGAGCTGGAGCCCCTGCTCACCACCTGCGTGGGGGACTCTTCACAAGAAGTGAAGCAGGTCTGCAGGTGTCTCTCAGTCTCTCTTTCTCCCCCTCTCTATCTCCCCTTCCCTCTCAATTTCTCTCTGTTCTAACAAATAAAATATTTTTTAAAAGATGGAGATAAAAGTGATTTTTTTTTGTAATTCAAAAGGATATTAGATGCCAGAGAATTAGGGTACATACCTTGTTCTGCACATGCCTCATATACAAGCCAGGTACTCCATGGAAAGTTCTCTGGTGCTTGGTGATGCTCTAGTGCTTTGATATAACTTTTTTTCAAAAAATATTTTATTTATTAATTAATGAGAAAGATAAGAGGAGAGAGAGAAAGAACCAGACATCACTCTGGTACATGAGTTACCGGGGATCAAACTCAGGACCTCGTGCTTGAGAGTCCAATGCTTTATCCACTTCACCATTTCCTGGACCATGTGCTTTGATATCTCTATCTCTCTCACTCAATCAATATCTCTCTCTCTCTTTCTCTCTCTCTTTCGCTCTCTCGCTCTCACTTTCTATCTGAGTAAAAAGTCAGTCAGGAGCAATGAAATTGCTCATATATGATCTGGAAGGGTGTGGGAGTGGGAAAATGCTACATATATATATATATATTTATATATATATAATTTACCTGTATATAAAACTGTATGGTACATGTCATGAGATTATGATCATGGTTAAGTCTAATGCATAGAGCACTCTGTCCAGTGTAACAAGAGGAAGGGCTGCAGAGCTCTAGAGTGGCAAAGTCTAGCTATTTGAAAGTGGGAAGTATCCATAGTTGATTCTATTTACTTTGTGAACTAGGGGATGAGGTAGATTAAAACAAACAAAAGAAGGGGTTATTTGTGGTATACAGAGGATCACTAGGGGTGTTGGCAGTTTGAGGAAATAATCTAGTTGAGACAGACTAGTGAACTGTCAACAAGATTCAGCCTGTGTTCATGCTTTTGTATGAGATAAGATTTAGCTGCAGGGGTCAGGGAAAATAGCTCAGCCAGTAAGCATAACACTTGCATGTTTGAGGCTCCTGGTGTTACTCTCAGCACTACATGTGCTAGAGTTGTGCTCTAGATTCTCTCTTCTCTCTCTTTCTCTCTCTCTCTCCCTCCCTCCCTCTCCCTTTCCCTCTCCCTCTCCCTCCCCCTCTCCCTCTCCCTCTACCTCTACCTCTACCTCTCCCTCTCTCTTTCTGCCAGAGTACTACTCAGCTCTGGTTGATGGTGGTGTACAGTACTGAACCTGAGAGATTGAAGCCTCAGGCATGAATGCCTTTTTGTATGCTACCTATGTTTTCTCCCCAGCCCCTTGCCCTTCATACGAAACTCTGTGTCTTATATATAATACTTAAGATAATTCTTAAACCAACAAAAATAATTTAGTTATAGGTAGAATTGAAAAAAAAAAAAAAGAAGGGTGATATTCCTTTAAGAAAGCTTGCTGATCACATAGTCAACAGATACTAAAGTCTTTCCTCATCTATGCCAATTACACCCTGACTCAAGTTACCACACTCTCCAGAAGTTCTAATCTATCCAGCAAAGTCAGGTAGAATAACATGACAGCCACAACAACCCTGGGTCCATACTCCCAGAGGGATAGAGAATGGAAAAGCTATCAGGGTAGGGGATGGGATATGGAGACCAGGTGGTGGGAATTGTGTGGAGTTGTACCCCTCCTATCCTATGGTTTTGTTAATGTCTCCTTTCTTAAATAAATAAATTAGAAAAAAAAAAAAAGAATAACATGACAGCCAGGTGGTGCCAGGTTATGACAGCTTGACACAATTCTGCAGTTAGAGGAGGAAAACTTTAGAACCCCAAAACCCCATGTGTAGGGATGACCTTGGCTGTAGTCAGTGCAGCATTCTCTAGGGAAGGCCACTAAGTGTGGGCTCACACACAATTATGTAGATTTAAAACCACAAAGCACTCTGACTGCCTGGCCAGTGTTCTCTTCTGCCATCTAGTAACCACTAGTGGAAATGCAGAATTCAAAACTTCCTTGAGACAGCCAGAGAGAGAGAGAGAGAAAGAAGAAAGAATAGAAGCCAAAAAAGGAAATTTGAATTTGAGGTACTGGTGCACCTCGTTGAGCACACATATTACAAAGGTGCAAAGCCCCCTTGTTCGAGACCCCAGTCCCCACCTGCAGGGGAGAGCTTTGCAAGTGGTAAAGTCTCTCTCCCTCTCTATCACCACTTTCCTTCTCAGTTCCTGGCTGTCTCTATCCAATAAATAAATATAGATAATAAATTTAAAAAAAATAAAGTCAAACGAAGTAAAAGTTATTGCTGTCTGAAGGTTGCAATGATTGGACATGTAATGAGACAGAAGTACCAACAGGTTCAAGTTTGAACTTATTCTTTCTGGTCCCACTTGCGGCTCTTTCTGATCACCAGTGATTCTGATCCAGACTCAACAGGTAGTCCCTCCATGTCCTGTGAAAGCAGAGACAGAAGTCAAGGAAGGAGAGCAACATTAAATAGCCTTTGATGCCAGTCTTTCAGGTTGAATGTGCCTGGATTCCCTCAACTCCAGACGCACTAGACCAGTGCTTCAGAATAACTGATATTTTCCAAGATGCCTCAACTCCTTTTCTTCAAACATTAGTTTTTCTAGTTCTTTTTTCTAATTTATTTTCCAATTCTTAGAATAAATATATATATATATATATTCACAGTGGTTCTGCTTCCCTGAACTTCACTGAACCCCCCTCCCCCAACTCTCCTGTACCATAAAATCTATGACAGTGAAATGACTGGCTGGCAGTTCATCTGTTTCCCTTACATTCCTCAGCTCCAAAAGCAATCTCAGTAGGTTGCTTCTGATTAGTAGAATCTAGCTTGTGCATGCATATTCATACAAATGGGAAATGGGGGTGTGGAGTTGTGGGGGACAAGTAATATGCTCTGAAACCACATGGGAATGTCACATCACTAAGTGAAACTCTGATTCTGTGCTGTTTCTCCTGATGATAGATGGTACATAATGACAGACAGACAGAAAGGAGGGATACAATAGACAGAACTCTGTGTCTCTGATGAGAAAGCAACACGTAAGTAGTAATAAAGTTAACGTAAGTTCAAGGTTCCTGCTTGGCCAGGAAGAAACAGAGAAGAGTAGAAGTAAGTTTGGGAATGTATGGTTTTATTTAAAGTGTTAAGATATGAAGGTGGAAGCCATAGGAAATAGCACAGTGATTTTGTAACTGAGCAAGAAGAGATTAAAATTATGTTTGAGAAATTCTAGTGAAACTTTGCTTTGCACCTATTATAGTCTATTTATTTCTTTAACCAGAACACTACTCAGCTCTGGCTTATGGTGGTGCTGGAGATTGAACCTGGGATCTCTAGTCCCTCAGGCATGAAAAGCTCTTTGCATAATCATTGTGCTATCTCCCCAGCCCACCCATTATTATCTGTTACTGTAAATAAAGGGACTTTAATTTATATCTACTAGCTGCTAAGAGAAAGAAACTCTGTTAAAATAGCATTATTGTTGAGAAAAATGTATAGTTTGAGTATCTATTCGGGCTGGGAAGATAAGGGAACTCTAGCTTACTATAGAGAAAAGAAATGTAGTTTAAATATCTATTGGCATGGGCCTATAGATAGCATAATAGTTATGCAATGAGACTCTCATGTATGAGTCTACAAAAGTCCCAGTTTCAATGCCCCATGCCGCCATAAGCCAGAGCAGTGCAGTAAAAAATGAATTAATTGGGAGTTGGGTGGTAGAGCAGCAGGTTAAGCACACATGGTTTAAAGCTCAAGGACCGGCATAGGGATCCTGGTTCAAGCCCCCTGCTCCCCACATGCAGAGAGTCGCCTCACAGATGGTGAAACAGGTCTGCAGGTGTCTATCTTTCTCTCCCCGTCTCTGTCTTCCCCTCCTCTCTCCATTTCTCTCTACCTATATAACAACAACGACAACAATAATAACTACAACAATAAAAAACATCAAGGGCAACAAAAAGGGGAAAAAACTTTAAAAAATGAATTAATTGATTAATTAATTATTGGCATGAAAAGGGGACAGCAGCTAACTACTAAAACATTCGGCTTCACATGCTGAGACCCTGCAATCCTGTATGCAAATAATCCAGAGAAAAATTACGTAATTGGAGAAATCTAGGAGGAAGGGGGAAATCATTTAGAAACTGTGGTCTGGGAAATGGCACAGTGGATAAAGCACTGGATTCTCAAGCATGAGGTCCTGAATTCAGTCCCCAGAAGCACATGTACTAGAGTGATATCTGGTTTTTTCTTTCTCTCTCCCCCTATCTTTCTCATTAATAAATAAATAAAATCTTTGACAAAAATGTAGGGTGGAAAGGGACTTCTTCCTTTTCCCTCTGGGTTCTGCACCTGGTTGAGCCCACGTGTTACCCAGCCCCCACCAGCAGAGAGAAAACTTTGCTAGTGGTGACACATTGTTGCAGATGTCTTATCTCTCCTCTCTCCCTAGCATCCCCTTCCCTCTCGATTTCTGTCTCTATCTAATAAATAAAGATAATAACAATTTTGTGTAAAAAGAGTAAGTAAAGGGAACAAGTAAAGCCACAGAGAAGGGTTGAAAGGGGCATGTGACAGTACCCAGGACTCATAGCTAACTTAATTCAACCTCTTAGAAATATGCATTTTCAACACTTTTCTCCTGCCATCAGTACCTCCTCTGTGGTGATTACCGGGTGCACCACTACAAAGTCCTTCTTAACATATTCTTTAACTCTACAATTCCTGTTGGATCTTCTCCCATGCTTTTATGCTTTCTAGAACTTTGTTGAGGATATCTTCCATTGATCTTATTTTAGTGAGCATCCTTATGATTTCTGCTTTAAAGTATTCCTTAGGGGAAATCAGGCAGTAGCCAGTGGGTTAAGCACATGTGGCACAAAATGCAAGGACTAGTGTAAGGATCCCGGTTAGAGCCCCCGGCTCCCCACCTGCAGGGGAGTCTCTTCACAAGCATTGAAGCAAGTCTGTAGGTGTCTATCTTTCTCTCCCCCTCTCTGTCTTCCCCTCCTCTCTCCATTTCTCTATGTCCTAACCAACAACAATGACATCAATAACTACAACAATAAATAAAGAAGGGCAACAAAAGGGAATAAATAAATAAATATTAATAAATAAAGTATTCCTCAGGAAAATTTACATATTGCTTTTATTTTGAAGTTATTAACCAAATTTTTTACTTGAATCAAAGCATTTCTTCAGAACTATAATGGAGGGGGGGGGGGGCAGAGCCAAGATGGCGACTTGGAAACAACAGCTGGCATGAGCTCCAAACAGAAGCAGTTTACAACCTGGGATTCTCTGGATAAGGTAGGATACTGGGCCATCTGTAGGAGGGTGAACAAAAGATGGTCAGGACACCAAAAAAAAACAACCAGCATTTCTGTTGTTTTTGTGTTTAATATTTCATGAGGGTATTGCTAAAGATCTGTGCTTCAGCAGACCTGGGAGAAGAAGTTCAAGGACTTGGGGTCACACATACCCTGCAGTTTCTAAAGTCCACAGATATATGAGTTCAGGTAAAAAAAAAAAAAGAAGAAGAAGACTGCAGTGGGGTGAGGGGCTGTGGTGGTGCACCTGGTTGAGCACACATGTTATAATGTGCAAGGACCCGAGTTTGAGCCACTGGTCTCCACCTGTGGGGGAAAGTTTTGTGAGTGGTGAAGTAGTGTTGTAGGTGACTGTATTTGTCTCTCTCTGCCCTACACTAAGGTGCATGAGAACCGGAGGACTGGGGTTCAGGACCTGGTCTACACATGCTGGGGGGAAATTCCACAAGAGGTGAAACAGCACCGAAGCTGCCTCCTTCTCCCTGTCCTGCTTCACTCTCTTTTGCTCCCTGTCTCTAGCACATAAATGAAGGGCAAAAAGCAAAATAAAATAAAATGGTGGTGTGCTGGTCTAGCTTCGCGGGCAGGAGACAGACAACCAGGAACTCATGGATGAGCTGGGAAGCAGTATCTCGTTTATTAATCAGCTACATCACCTTTTATGCATCTTTTCACCGGAAGTGACAAGGGAAAGGAAATGACTAGAAGAGGGGGTGGAGCAAAAAAAAAATAGCACAAACAGAACATAGAAAGCTTCCATCTAAACAGTGTGGATCAAACCAATACCCTGCAGGTAGGGCGGGACCAAGCTAAAACAGTGATTATGTAAATAGACCATATTATAAGTAATACAAGTGAACCTAATGTGATGATCAAAACAGAAGGTCTTATAAGAAGACTTTAGAAGCATACCAACAGTGGTGGGGTTAGGCTGCTGGAAACAGTGGAGTTAGAGCATAGGAACCAGAGAGAGATGGGAGGAGTCCATTACCCAGCGCAGGACCTGGGACTCTTCGTATTCTCCCAGGCAGCAGGTCCTGTTGTTCTGAACCAACATTTATATTCTTTAAAAAAATTATTAATAAGACATTCTTTTTCCTATTTTTAGGTCTAATTTTATTTATTTATTTATTTATTCATTTATTGAATGGAGATAGAAAAACTGAAATAGAGAAGGAGTAAGAAGAAAGCTTCACCACTCGTGAAGCCTTCCCCACCCTCAGGTAGTGATGAGGGGCTTGAACCTGAGTCTTTGTGCACTGTAACATGTGCACAAAACCTTGTGCTACCACCCAGCACCTGAATCTTCCTTTAGCCATTGGCTGAGCAAGCTTCTCCTGAGTGCCTGTCAGGAGCCGCATGACCTGACCCCAGAGAGGTAAAGGAGAGGTAGACCCAACAGGAGCTTCGACCCTGTCTCCATATGCATCACAAATTTCCCATTTGTGTCAGTGCCCTGGCAGGCCTGTGCCCCTGCCAGGAGCAAGGGGAGAAAGAGCAAATCCTCTGTCTTCTTTAGGAGAGACAAGCGTGGGCAGACTCCCAGGAAGAGACACTCTGTGATTTTGCTATGATATCTGAGAAGAGGGATTGTTACTAACAAACACCATTGTTGTCTTATGACAGATTCAGTGGAGCAAGGAGAAATTAACACATGACCCAACGATATTTGTGAATTTCTTGGACATAAACAAATCTCATAGTAAAAAGACCAATGACTATAATAAGCATGCCAGTGTGCTTCATGAATTTCAAATGAAGTTGAGTTTAATGTCCTTGGAGGTAAATATATATATGAATATTATATTTATATTCATATGTCAATATATATATATGTGTGTGTAAGAATAGAATAAATAAATTCATTTTAATACCTTATAGAGATATTTCAGTTCACTTATTTAAAGTGTATGATTGGTTTTGTGTTGACCCATTGGAAATGCCATGACACATTTTTGGACAGGAAAACAAATCATTACTTTTCTGACAAACCAATATATTTGCAGAGTTGTATAATCAGTACTACAGTGTGTGTTCAAGAAACCTCAGGAAAAATCTGCGCACTGAGGTCATAAAGGGACATGAGAAATACAGTTACCTGAACCCGCAGAACTCGGAACCCTGGTAGCCAGGTGCCCACATTCCAAAAACAGCAGCCTCCTCATGTCACTTTCAAGCACACGGGAAGGAAACAACATCTTTTGCTGTGTTCCCAGACCCACTAATTCTAGCCATAGAAAATGCCAGGGGGCAGCTACATGGAGTGTGTGTGTCGGACATAGATGAGAAGCCATGCACAACGCCCCTAGCCAGGTTCTCGAAGACAATGAAGGATAACTCCGGAGAGACTTGAGGATCCAAATGATGGGGAGGCAAACTCCAGCTCTGCCAATGAGGACCAGGTGAATCTCACTGGCAGGAGGTCAGGAGGTGCAGGTTGACAGTAGCAATCATCATGACCCAAGCCTACCCCCAGGCGGAGGCCCAGCCCAGGGGCTGGCTGTCGGCAGACACTTACTGCAGTGTTTTGAAGGAGAGAGTCACAAACCAAAGGACGACAATGGACGAGAAGGACATCAGAGACTCAGAGTCAGACACTGAGGGTGAGAAATGCCCAGGTGTGTTGGCTGCATCACCACCACTACCAGCGCAGTGGGCACACAGTTTGAGTACATGTTGGTCTCCCTGCAGGTGGACACTCACTACAATAATGTGGGGGACAGAGTCACAACCCGACAGACCATGATGTACAGGGTAGACTCCCGGGAGTCAGAGACCCATAGTCAGAAAGGCCCAGGTATGTCAGTGTAGGCAGAAGAGGATGATCTTGCTCAGGAAGCTCCACTGTTGACACCACCACAACCACCATCACAATCAACAGCAGCAGCAACACCAACCCCACCACCACCATCACTACCACCACCACCACCACCATCACCACCACCACCACCACCACTATCTACACTATCACCATCTCTTCAACCAGTAGCAGTGATACCATCACCACCAACAACAACATCTACACCATCACCATCTCTGCCACCAGTAGCAGTTACACCATTACCACCACCACCATCGCTTCCACCAGCAACATCTACAAAACCCCCATCACTGCCATAAGTATTAATGACAACATCACCACCACCAGCAACATTGACACCTCCATCACTGTCACCAGGGACAGTGACACCAAAACTACAACCACCACCACCACCATCCTCACAGCCAACAGCAGCAGTGACCCCACCACCATCACTGCCACCAGTAGTAGCGACACAATCACTACCACCAGCAACATCAATACCATATTCGTCGCCCCCATGACCATTGACACTACTACCATCACTGCCACGAGTAGCAACAAACCATCACCACCACCACCACCATCACTGCCACCAGCATCATCGACACCAACACCAACAATGCCACCAGTGCAGAAACACCATCAACACCACCAGAAACATTGACACCACCACCATCACTGCCTCCAGCAACGTCGACATCACCACCATCACTTCCACCAGTATCAGTGACATCATCACCACCACCACTATCACCGCCACCAGCAACATCAAACCACCACCATCACTGCCACCAGTTGCAGCGACACCATAAACACCACAGGCAACACAGACACCACCACCATCACAACGAACAACAGTAGTGACACTACCAACATCACTGTCACCAGGAGTAGCAACAATATCACTACCACCATTACCAACAACAACAACATCCACACCACCAACATCACTGCCACCAGTTGCAGCAACACCATCAACACTACCAGTATCATCACCAACTTATATGCCCCCAGGACAATTGACACCACCACCATCACTGCCACCAATAGTAGTGATACCATTAACTCCACCACCATCACCGCCACCAGCAGCATCCACACCACCTCCATCACAGCCACAAGTAGTAGTGACTCCTCCACCTCCATTACCACCACATGGAACATTGACACCACCACCATCACTGCCACCAGTTGCAGTGACACCATCAAGGACACCAGCAGCATCAACACCACCACCATCACTGCCATCAGTAGCAGTGACATTATTACCACCACCACCAGCAACTTCAATACCAACACCATCACTGCCACCACCACCATCACCGCCTCACCACCAACGCCATCAGCAACATCGACACCATCACCCTTTCTGCAACTAGTATAGTGACAATATCACCAACAAAACCATCGCTGCCACCAGGAACATCCCAACCACCACCATCACTGACACCAGTTGCAATGACACCATCAACTTCACAAGCATCATCACCACCTTTGTCGCCCCCGGGAAAATTGATACCACCAACATCACTGCCACCAGTAGCAGGGACACCATCAATACCACCAGTAGGATCAACACCACCACCATCACTGCCATCAGTAGCAGTGACATTATTACCACCACCACCCTCAATGCCACCAGCAACATCGACTCCACCACCATCACTGCCACCACTAGTAGCGACACCATCACAGCCACCCTGACTGCCACCAGTAGCAGAGACACCATCACCACCACCACCATCACTACCACCACCACCATCACCACCATCAGCAACGTTGACAACATCACCATCTCTGCAACCATTATAGCGACAATATCACCACCAAAACCACCGCTGCCACCAGAAACATCACCATCACTGCCACCAGTTGCAGCGACACCATCACTGCCACCAGCAGCATGGACTCCACCACCATCACTGGCATCAGTAGCAATGACATTATTAACACCACCACCATCACAGCTACCACCAACATCCACACCACCTCCATCATAGCCAATAGTAGCAGTGACACCATCACTTCCACCATCATCACCAAGACCAACAACTTCAACACCACCTCCCTCCTTGCCACCAGTAGCAGTGACACCATCACCACCACCACCAAAGCTGCCACTAGCACCATGGACACCACCACCATCACTGCCACCTGTAGCAGTGACACCATCACCACAACCTCCATTATCACAACCTGGAACATCAACACTACCACCATCACTGCCACCAGTAGCAGTAACAACATCACCGCCACCACCACCATCACTGTAATCAGCAACATCATCACTGTCACCATTTCTGCAACAAGTATAGCAACACCATCACCACCAAAACCATTGCCGCCACAAGGAACATCAACACCACCACCTTCACTACCACCAGTTGCAGCAACACCATCACCACCATCAACATTGATACCACCACCATCACAGCCAACAGCTGCAGTGACACAACCATCACTGCCAGCAGTAGCAATGACACCATCACCACCACCACCATAGCTGCCACTAGCACCGTGGACACCACCACCATCACTGCCACCAATAGTAAGGAGACCATCACCATCATCTCCATTATTGCCACCTGGAACATCGACACCACCACCATCACTGCCACCATTAGCAGTGAGACCAACACTGCCACCAGCAGCATCGATACCACCACCAGCACTGCCATCAGTAGCAGTGATATTATTACCACCACCACCATTGCCGCCACCAGGAATAATGACACCACCACCATCACTGCCACCAGAAGCAGCGACACCATAACCTCAACCAGCAACATCAACACTACCTTCGATGCCACTGGTACCATTGACACCACCACTGAGACTGCCACCAGTTGCAGTGACACCATTACTACAACCACCAAGGCCACCACCGGCAACATTGACTCCACCACCATCACTGCCACCAGTGTCAGTGACACCATCACCAACACCACTATCAATGTCACCAGCAATATCGACCCCACCAACATCACTTCCACCAGCTGCAGTGACACCATCAACACCAGCATCAACATCATCACGGCCACAATCACAGCCAACACTTTCACGCGCACCACCATCACCACTGCCAACAACATCCACACCACCACCATCTCTGCCACCAGTAGCAGTGACACCATCACTGCCACCAGCAACATCGATACCATCTTCATCGCCTGCAGGACCATGGACTCCAACAACATCACCGCCATGAGTAGCAATGAACCATCACCACCACCACCAACATCACTGCCACCAGCATCATTGACACCATCACCATCAATGCCACCAGTAGCAGCAACACCATCATCACTGCCGGCAACATCGACACTACCACCATCACTGCCACCAGTAGCAGTGACACCATCACCACAACCACTATAGCCACCAACAGCATCATCGAAACCACCACAATCACTGCCACCAGTTGCAGCGACACCATCAACACCACCAACAACACAGACACCACCACCATCACAGCGAACCACAGCAGTGACACAACCAACATCACTGTCACTAGTAGTAGCAACAACATCACCACCACCATTACCACCACCAGCAACATCCAGAACACAACCATCACTGCCACCAGTAGCAGTGACACCATCAATGCCACCAGCAGCAGCAACACCATCACTGCCACCTCCACCATCACGCCACCAACACCAACACCACCATCAGCAACGTTGACACCATCACCATCTCTGCCACCAGTATAGCAACAATATCAGCACCAAAACCATCGCTGCCACTAGGAACATCCAAACCACCACCATCACTGCCACCAGTTGCAGCAACACCATCAAGGTCACCAGCATCATCACCACCTTTGACACCCCCAGGACAATTGACACCACCACCATCACTGCCACCAATAGTAGTGACACCATTAACACCACCATTAGTGACACCATTAACATCACCACCACCAGCAACATCCACACCACCTCCATCACAGCCACCAGTAGCAGTGACACCATCACTTCCACCACCATTGTCGCCACCAGCTACTTCAACACCACCTCCCTCACAGACAGCAGTAAGAATGACACCATCGCCACCACCAGCTCCTCCATAGATGCCACTACCACTATGGACACCACCACCATCACCACCCCTAGTAGCAGTGACACCATCACCACCACCAAGCTGCCACTAGCAACATGGACACCACCACCATCACTGCTACCAGTAGCAGTGACACCATCACCACCATCTCATTACCACTACCTGTTACATCAACAACACCACCATCACTGCCACCAGTATCACTGACACCATCAATGCCACCAGCAACATTGATACCACCACCATCACTGCCATCAATAGCAGTAACATTATTACCAACACCACCTTCGCCGCCACCAGGAATATCAACACCACCACCATCACTGCCACCAGAAGCAGCAACACCATAACCACAACCAGCAACATCAACAGTACCATCGATGCCACAGGTACCATTGACACCACCACCGTGACATCCACCAGTTGCAGTGACAGCATTACACAACCACCAAGGCCGCCACTGGCAACATTGACACCAACACCATTACTGCCACCAGTAACAGTTATACTATCACCAACAGCACTATCAATGCCACCAGCAACATTGACACCACCACCATCACTGCCACCAGTAGCAGTGACACCATCAGCACCACCTCCTTTACTGCCACCTGGAACATCGACACCACCACCATCACTGCCACCAGTAGCAGTGACACCATCACTGTCACCAGCAGCATCGACACCACCACCATCACTGCCACCACTAGTAGTGATACCGTCACAGCCACCACCACCATCACTGCCATCAGCAATGTCAACACCATCACTCTCTGCAAACAGTGTAGTGACAATATCACCACCAAAATCATTGCCTCCACCAGGAACATAAACACCACCACCATCACTGCTACCAGTTGTAGCAACACCATCACCACCACTAGCAACATTGACACCACCACCATCACAGCCAACAGTAGCAGTGACACCATCACTTCTACCACCATCTCTGCCACTAGCAACTTTGACACCACCATACTCACTGCCACCAATAGCAGTGACACCATCACCACCACCACCATCATAGCTGCCACTAGCACCATGGACACAACCACCATCACTGCCATAAGTAACAATGACACCATCACCACCACTTCCATTACCACCACCTGGAACATCGACACCACCATCATCACTGCCACCAGTAGCAGTGACATTATCATCGCCACCAGCAGCATTGACACCACCAACATCACTGCCATCAGTAGCAGTGACATTATTACCACCACCACCATCACCACCACCAGGAATATCAACACCACCACCATCACTGCCACCAGTTGCAGCGGCACCATCACCACCACTATCAACATCAACACACCAACATCACTGCCACCAGCAGCATCCACACCACCAACATAACTGCCATCAGTAGGAGTGACATTATTACCACCACCACCATCGCCGCCACCAGCAACTTCGTCATCACTTCCCTCACTGCCACCTGTAGCAGTGACACAATCACCACCACCACCACCACCACCATAGCTGCCACTAGCACCATGGACACCACCATCATCACTGCCACCAGTAGCAGTGACACCATCACCACCACCACCACCATCACTGCCATCAGCAACTTCAACACCGTTACCATCTCTGCAAACAGTATAGTGACACTATCACCACCAAAGCCATTGCCACCTCAAGGAACATCAACAACACCACCTTCACTTGTTCCAGCCACCAGTTTCAGCAACATCATCACAACCACTATCAACATCGACACCACCATCACAGCCAACAGCTGCAGTGACACACCACCATCACTGTCATCAGTACCAGTGACATTATTATCACCACCACCATCACCACCACCAGGAACATCGACACCACCACCATCACAGCAACCAGTAGCAGCAACACCATCACCGCCACCACCACCATCACCATCACCACTATCAGCAAGGTCAACACCATCACCATCTCTGCAACCAGTATAGCGACAATATCACCACCAAAACCATCACGGCCACCAGGAACATCAACACCACCACCATCACTGCAACCAGTTGCATCGACACTGTCACCACCGCCAGCAACATTCACACCACCACAATCACTGCCACCAGCAACATCGATACCATCTTCATTGCCCCCAGGACCATCTACGCCACCACCCTCACTGCCAGTAGTAGCAGTGACACCAAACCACCATCAACACCATTGATGCCACTAGGACCATGGACACCATCACTGCCACTAGTAGAAGTGACATCATCACCACCACCATCACCACCACCAGGAATATCGACACCACCACAAAAACTGCCACCAGTAGCAGCGACACCACCATAATCACTCCCACCACTTGCAGCAACACCATTGCCTCCCCAAGCAACATCATCACCAGCAACATCACAGCTGCCAGCTGCAGTGAGAGCATCACCATCACTGCCACCAGTAGCAGGGACACCATATCCACCACCACCACCATCACCGCCACCAGGAACATCAACACCACCACCATCTCTGCCACCAGCAGCGACAGCATCACAACTTCAGCAACATTGGCACCACCTCCATTGATGCTACCTGACCATCGACACCATCATCATCACTGCCACCAGTAGTAGTGACACCATTACCACCACCACCATCACTGCCACCAGCAACATCGACACCACCTCCATTACCGCCACCAGTAGCCGTGACACAATTACATCCACCACCATGGCCGCCACCAGCAAATTCAACACCACCAACCTCACTGCCACCAGTAGCAGAGACACCATCACTATCACCACCACCACCACCACAATAGCTGCCACTAGCACCATGGACACCACCACCATCACTGCCACCAGTAGCACCAACACCATCACTGCCATCATTTGCAGTGACACCATTAACAATACCACCATCACTGCCACCAGAAACATCAAACCACTATCACTGCCACCAGTAGCAGTGACACCATCAACACCATCAGTAACATTGACAGCACCACCATTACTGCCATCAGTAGCAGTGACACCATTACCACCATCACCATCACTGCAAACAGCAACATTGACACCAACAATCACTGCTGCCAGTAGCAGTGAAACCATCAACGCCACCAGCAACATTGATACCGCCTTAGATGCCACCGGGACCATTGGCACCACCACCATGACTGCCACCAGTAGCAGTGAAACCATTACCACCACAACCATCACCACCAACAGCAACTTCGACAACATCTCTGCAACCATAGCAGCAACACTATCACCACCAGCACCATTGCCCCAACTAGGAACATCAACACCACTACCATCACTGCCACTAGTAGCAGTGACAGCATCAACCCCACCAAAATCACATCAACATCACCATCACTGCCACCTGTAGCAGTGACACCATCACAACCACCACCATCGCTGCCACCAGGAATATCGACACCACCACCATCACTTCTACCAGTAGCAACGACACCATCACCACCAACAGCATCTTCGACACCTCCTTCAATGCCAACAGGACCATCGACACTACCACCATCACTGCCACCAGTAGCAGTGACACCATTACCACCACCACCTTCAATGCCACCAGCAACATCAACACCACCACCATCACATCCAACAGCAACAGTGACACTACCACGATAACTGCCAACAGTAGCAGTGACACCACCACCACCTTCACCAACACTAGCAACATCCACACCACCACCATTACTGCCACTAGTAGCAGTGATACCATCAACGCCACGAGCAACATCGATACCACCTAAAGAGAACACCTACAGGACCATTGACATCACCACCATGACTGCCGCCAGTAACAGTGACACCATCACCACCAA
Source organism: Erinaceus europaeus (assembly GCF_950295315.1). NCBI lineage: Eukaryota > Metazoa > Chordata > Mammalia > Eulipotyphla > Erinaceidae > Erinaceus > Erinaceus europaeus. The sequence goes on along the minus strand of NC_080172.1, from coordinate 32,306,250 downwards.
CACCATCACCACCATCAGGAACGTCAACACCATCACCATCTCTGCAACCAGTAGCAGAAACACTATCACCACCAGTACCATTGCCACCACCAGGAACATCAACAACACTACCATCACTGCCACCAGTAGCAGCGACACTATCAACACCACCAGCAACATAGACACTACCACCATCACAGCCAACAGTAGCAGTGACACTACCACCATAACTGCCACCAGTCGCAGCGACACCTTCACCACCACCACCATCAACAATACTAGCAACATCCACACCACCACCATCACTGCCAATAGTAGCAGCGATACCATCAATGCAACCAGCAACATCCACACTACCTTAGATGCCCCCAGCACCACTGACACCACCACCATCACTGCCACCAGTAGTAGTGACACCATCACCACCACCACCACCGTCACCAGTAGGAACCTTGACACCATCACCATCACTGCCACCAGTAGCAGCAACACAATCAACGCCACCAGCAACATTAATACCACCTCAATGCCCCCAGGACCATGAACACCACCACCAACACTGCCTCGAGTAGCAGCGACACCATCACCCCACAACCACCACCGCCACCAGCAATATTGACTTACCACCATTGCCACCAGTAGCAGTGACACCATCAATGCCACCAGGAACATCGACACCACCACCCTCAGTGCCACCAGTAGCAGCAACACCATCAATGCCATGAGCAACATTGACACCACCACCATCACACCCTCCAGAAACATCAACACCACCACCATCGCTGCCACCAGTAGCAGTGACACCACCACCACCATTGCTGCCTCTAGCAACATCGACACCACCACCATCACCGCCACTAGAAGTAGTGACACCAACACCAACACCGTCGCCTCCACCAGGAATAACCACACCAACACCATCATTGGCACCAGTAGCAGCAACACCATCACCACCACCACCACCAGCAGCAACCTCGACGCCATCTCTGCAACCAATAGTAATGACACCATCACTACCACCACCATCACCACCACCATGAACATTGACACCACCACCATCACTCCCACCAATAGCAGCGACACCATCAACACCACCAGGAACAACGACACCACCTTCACCAGTAGCAGCGACACCATCACCACCATGACTACCATCCACCACCTGCGTCAACACCATCACCATCGCTGCAACCAGTAGCCACGACATCACCACTATCGCCGCCTCCAGGACCATCAACACCACCTTTACTGCCACCAGTAGCAGCAATACCATCACCACCACCACCACTATCGCTGCCTCCAGGACCATCAACACCACATTTACTGCCACCAGTAGCAGCATTACCATCACCACCACCACCACCACCACCACCATCACTGCCACCAGCAACCTCAACACCATCTCTGCAACCAGTAGTAGTGACACCATCACCACCACCACCATCACCGCCACCAGGAACATCGACACCACCACCATCACTTCCACCAATAGCAGCGATACCATCAACACTACCTGGAACACTGCCACTACCACCATCACTGCCACCAGTAGCAGTAACAGTCATCACTACCACCACCATCATTGCCACCAGGATCATCGACAACACCACCATCAGTGCCACCAGTAGCAGCAACACCATCACAACCAACAACATCGACACGATCTTCAACACCACCAGGATTATCACACCACCACCATCACTGCCACCAGTAGCTGTGACGCCATTCCCACCACCACCACCATCATTGCCACCAAAATCATCGACAACACCACCATCAGTGCCACCAGTAGCAGCAACACCATAACCACCAACATCGACACCATCTTCAATGCCACCAGGATTATCACACCACCACCATCACTGCCACCAGTAGCAGTGACGCCATTCCCACCACCACCATCACCCCAACAGCAACATCGACACCACCACCACCATGGACACTAGCACCTGTGACACCATCACTGCCACTTGTAGAAGTATCACCATCACCACTACACCATCGCCACCACCAGGAACATCAACACCACCATCACTGCCACCAGTAGGAGTGACACCATCAACGACAACAGCAACATTGACACCCCCACCATCATAGCCAGCTGCAGCAGTGACACCACCACCCTCACTGCCACAAGGAGCAGTTACACCATCACCTCCAGCACCATCGTTGCCAGCAGGAACATTGACATCACCACCATCACTGCCACCAGTAGCAGCAAAACCATCAACGCCACCGGGAACATCAACATCACCACCATCACTGCCACCAGTAGCAGTGACACCACAACTACCACCATTGCCACCACTAGAAACTGCCGGGATAGCCTGAGGGTACTTCTTCCCGAGCCGGTGCACTCTGGGTTGGAGAGAACTCAACTGGAGCTGATCTAGGCTGCTGTGTGGGAGAGGGATCAGGAACGCGTGCTGCACCAACTTCCGCAGGAGATACACTCTGGAACTCTCGGAGCCGGAAAGCAATTTCCAAGTGTCTTTAATCAGAAGAGCAGCTGTTTTTATACTCTCCAAGTAGGGTGGAAACAGGATGTGATATAGAGAGGGTGGAGAGAAAAGTGACTGGTGAAAATCAGAGTGTGACAAGGAGGGGGCGGAACAGGCGAGAATCCTATAACTGAACCACCAATGCCCTGGAGTGCTTTATGTAAAAGTGATTTATGTAAATAGACCAAACCTTTGGATCAGTAAATCCCTATATAGGCATATGGATAAGAAGAAGCCAGGGGGAGATGGCAACTACCCAACATCTCTCCCTTTCTTTTTAACTTTTTGCCATAGTATCAGGAGTGTGGGGCACTTTGTGAGGCAGGGAGACTGATAAGAGGCACACCTTTTTTGGGGTTCTACTGTCCCTCCTTGCTCAACCTCTCCGTGGAGAGAGAGACTAACAGAATTGACACACCCCTCAGGCTCAAGCCCTTCCAAGCTCAACCATATCCTCACAATTCCCCAACATCTTCCTCTTACTTAATGGCCATATATAACTGGGTCAATGTGTGTAAAAGGCTTCATCTCTGTCAGGGGAATAGCAGTGTAGGGGTGAACGGAAACCTGTTGGGAAGAAAGCAGAATGATAGTGTGTAAGTGTCTTTAAAAAGAACTAGCACAAGACGGAGGGATAAGTAAGAGTAGCAAGAGACAGAGTGAGCCTGATGGGTGGAGGAGTGGGGGCCTGATAAGCCGAGGGGCTAGAGGGGTGATCTGGCATTGCAAAATCCCGAGTCAGCCTGCTACAGTCATTCTTCAAGAAGTCCAGGAGTATAAAAGGAGTGTCCAGCAAGTTCTATAGAAGCATCAGTCCAATGTCAACGGCCAGGAAATAAATGCCACATGTCTATCTTGATGGAGGAGGACGGCCACCGGAACTTTTCTTCTCTGTAGAGAGTGACCTGGAACCGCCAAAACATGATGGGCGAAACAGAAGCAGGAAGAGCAGACACCGATGGTTGAGAGAAAGGCAGTAGGAAAGTCTTGTCCTTCGGAGTCTGTGAATCAGGTTCTCCAGATCGTGTCAGGTCACATCATGGGTTTCTGGGGATGGCTGTAATTGTGGGTGATGTCAGAGGTCAGGGGTCCAAGATGGATTTCTGGGGATTCTATATGAGCAGATGCTTCTTTATGCGAAGGCTTGTCATAGCTGTAGTCAATTACTTATGAAAAAACTTTGTAACAAATTAGAAGTTTACTACAATTGATAACTCAATGATTATAACTGGTTTAGGTATCTTTATAATTTTGTGTAAAGGTCATCTTACGTGACCTCATGTAGCAGTCTTTATATAGCAAAGTTTTCATACCGAGTTTAAGTTACATATATTGATTCTTGACTATTTTTACATTGGGTTTTTAAGCAAACTCAGGTTACTAGAGTTAACACATTTTAGTGACAATTTTTTTTTTTGGTACATTTACAATATCAGATTGATGCCAAATTTGTTGTGGATTAATTTCCACAAGATAGCTTACAGGACATTTTTGGGGGCCCTCCAAAAATGTCCTGTATAGAGAATTTGTATTTTAACTTAGGAGATGATGAATTGTCACATTGAATATTTAGAGTTTTACCTTAAACACTCAGTTACTTAAATGAATTGATTTTACCTCTTCTCGTAAAAATGTAACTTTGAAGTTACGATTTAACTGTTAAGTTAATGTTTACCAAACTTGAAACACGCATATTAAATATATAGTTTATAACACACAGGAGGAGAAAAACTTGTAAATAAGATATATCATTTCAAATGTGAATTTAGAACTACTGTCATAGTTGAACCATCTTTACTCACACAGTTTAAGACTAAACATTTCATATTGATATCAAGACTTAAAAAAGAAATCAAAAGGGGGAATGAACAATTTTTGGACTGTTTCTGGACGTCTCCAGAAACCATGGCTGCGTCCAGCCGTTTGATATAAAGTCAGTTAACTTTCAGAGTACTCTGAGCACAATGGGTCATACAAAAATTTTGGTCACTCAACTCACTCAATTTTTTTTTTTTTTCACTCACTCACTCACAAAACACAACTGGCCAGTCATAGCATAAGACATTCATTCGGGGGGGGGGGAGAGTTCTGTGAATCAGATTTTTTTTTTTTTTTTGATTCTGCCATGCTGTATTATGGATCCTGGGGTGCATCCTGTAGTCAGTCCTCTTGCAGCCAGTCTTCTTGCAGTGTTTCTTGTTCTTCAGGGATATCAGCACCATCATGTGGGTATTGCCGGACATGGCGGGCAGGAACCCAAACAGGCTTGGAGTAATTTTGTGGAAAAATACATGCGAAACCCCTCCCCATAGTCAACAGGGGGTCAGGTCCTTTCCAAATTTTATCAAGTGGGTCTTTCCATTTGACTTTAATAGCTGGGAGGGTGGGTGGTGTTTGCCAATGAAGAATTATAGGAGGTTGGTCGGAGTTTTTGTAAATATTAAAGAGATTTAATGTAGTTAAGGCTTTTGCCAGCTGGATATTAGGGGGGTACATTTCCCCTTTTTCTTTATTTAATTGAGCCTTAAGAGTTTGATGGGCCCTCTCAACAATGCCTTGTCCCTGTGGATTATACGGAATGCCTGTAGTATGAGTAATGTTCCAGAGGGAACAAAAATCTTTAAATTGTTTGCTGGTAAAAGCAGGTCCATTATCCATTTTAAGTTGAAGAGGTAAGCCCATTACAACAAAACAGGAGAGCATATGGCTTATAAGCTTTTTTGAGTTTTCTCCAGTCTGAGCTGTAGCCCACATAAACTTAGAGAAGGTATCAATTGAGACGAACACATATTTTTGTTTGCCAAAGTTAGGTATGTGGGTAACATCAATTTGCCAAAGAGTGTTGGCTTTTAAACCTCGAGGATTAACCCCCAGAGTCTGAATAGCAGGTGTTTTGATTAGACCTGCACAGGAGGAACATGTAGCAAGAATACGTTTTAACTTTGGCAGAGGAATATCAGGAAATCGAGCTCGAAGACCTTTAAGATTAACATGGGTTAGGGAATGAAAGTCAGCAGGATTAGAGACAGAGGCTAGGAGAATTCCTGTGGAGGCAAGGCGGTCAGCTGCAGCATTCCCTTCGGACAGGGGACCGTGAAGAGGGCTGTGGGAACGTAGGTGCTGAACATACAGTGGATGGGTTCGAGAACAGAGCATAGAGGCAATTTGAATTAAAAGAGGAGAAAGTGGGTTGTCATCAATTCTTACATAAGATCGAGCAAGCCATGGAAGTAAGTTAACAGTATACACACTGTCAGAAAAAAGGTTGAAGGATTCTGGTACAGCTTTTAATGCAAGGAAAACAGCATAAAGTTCTTTGTACTGAGGGGAATTATCAGGAAGTTCAGTAAAGAGAGGTTTGGGGTATTTCTGGTCTGGATAATATATAAGGGCAGCAGCTCCCTTTTTTCCACCATCAGTGAACACTGTAGGAGCAGAGGGGATGGGATCTCGAGAGAAAAGTTTAGGTACTAGTAGAGGCAACAGAGGTAAAGAAGCTATCAAATTATTAGAGGGAAAATGATTATCTAATTGTCCTGGAAAACCCATTAAACTTATGGCAAAACGAGAATGGTGGCGTATGAGCCATTCTGTATCAGTGAGAGAAAAGGGAAGAATGATTGAATCTGGTTCCCTTCCTAAGACCTGAACCGATCTGTTTCTTCCTTGGCGAACCATAAATGCTAAGGCATCAATCTCGGTAAGGAGTCTTGGAGCTCCGCCTACTGGCGTATGAAGCCATTCGAGAACGCCATGTTTCTGCCACAATGCCCCCACTACCGTGGGGGTGGAGTTAAAGATTAGAAGATTTACTGGAGAGGAGGGGGAGAATCGAACGAGGTGCATGTCCTGGAGAGCCTGGTTAACTTTTTCCAGAGCCAAGGATGCTTCGGGGGTTAACATACGCTTTGAGGAGGGCTGTTTGTTTCCTTTTAACAGATCGAACAGTGGTTGCAGGCAGCTCGTAGGCAGATAAAGATACTGCCTAAGCCAATTCAAATTTCCAAGAAAACTTTGTAAAGAAGCAAGAGTGAGATTAGAAGGAAAAGTAACACAAGGTTTTAAAGGACGAATCTGCGTTAGGGAAATCTCTGAGCCTAAGAAAGATATTGGAGGGATTAGCTGTATCTTCTCAGGAGCTACATTAAGTCCACTTCTCTTTAAGGCAGGGATTAGAAAATCATGTAGGGCGGAGAGATCTGTATCTAATTCTCCCCATATTAACACGTCATCCATATAATGAAAAACCTTAAGGCCCTTATGAATATATGGGAAAAGGGCAGATTTAACAACCTCTTGACAAATAGTAGGACTATTAGCCATGCCCTGGGGCAGTACCACCCATTCAAATCTATCACCACCACTGCCATTGCCCCTACCAGGAACATCAACACCACCATGATCATTGCCACCAGTAGCAGTGACATCATCATAATCACTGCCACCAGTAGCAGCAACACCATCACCACCACAACCACTGGCACCAGTAGCAGTGACACCATCACTTGCATAACCACCATTGCCGCCACCAGGATCATCAACACCACCATCATCACTGCCACCAGTAGCAGTGACATCTCCACAAACACTGCCACCAGTAGCAGTGACACAATCACCACCACCACTGTCACCAGCAACATGGACACCACCACCACTGACACCATTAGCAGTGACACCATCACCACCAGCACCAACACCGACACCACCACCATCATTGCCACAAGTAGCAGCAACACCATCACCACCACCACAATCATCACTGCCACCAGCTACAGTGACAACACCACCATCACTGGCACCGGCAGCAGTGACTCCATCACTAGCACCACCATCATCGCCGCCAGCAATAGCTACACCATCACCACCACAACAATCATCGCCACCACCAACAGTGACAACACCACAACCATCACCACCACAACCATCACCAGTAGCAGTGACACCACCACCACCACCGTCAGTGCCACCAGCAGCAGAGAAGGGGTCACAGTCAGAGTCTGCATTGACCCCTGGGCCCCTTGAGGGAGCCTCCATCCTGATGGTCCCTGTGGGCTAAGCTCAGGAGCCATATCTCCCTGTGGTCCTCGCAATCCCGATGACCTTTCTTTCTCCTCCTGTTTTGTTGTTTTGGGTTTGGAGATTTTATTATTCATTGTCCTTTTATTTTGATTTTCCCTATTTTATATGAAATTTCAAAATAAATTCTTTTCAGTGGAATTTCAAAACATAATAAAAAGTATAGTTACATTGTGTTCCAGGTGATTTTGTCTAATAATAATAATAATTCTAACACTTCACTTTTTATTTTGGAGATCATCTTGGTTACAATATTGCAGACACTCTAGGAACACAAGGTCATACTTACCCATCTGCATGTTACCACAGTGCAAGCCCTCCATAAGAGTCCAAACACGCCCCCACACAGGGCCCTCTGAGCTGCTCTGCCTTTTTATACCCACCTTTCCACATACCCCTACACCTTGTAAGTCAGCCTTACAGTCAAAATCAAGGGTTTTTCTGTGGTTTGCATTTGAATTTCCTTTGCTTTTTGCTTTGTGTATGTTAAATCCCCATATGAGTACAGTCATTCACATGGGTCTTCCTTCTTCCTTCATTTTTTTTAGTACAACCGTGCCAGTTCCATCCATACTTTCTCAGGAGGCAAGTTTTCACCTTGCTCAGAACTGAGCACTACAACTACTCCTCCATGCCGCAGCTGCTTTCTTTCTTTCTTTCTTTTTCTCTTTCTTTCTTTCTTTCTTTCTTCCTTTCTCTCTTTCTTTCCTTCTTTCTTTCTTTCTTCCTTTCTTTCTATCTGTCTTTATTTATTTATTTAATGGTTTACAGTCAACAGTAAAAGACAATAGTTTGTACATGTGTAATATCTACCATTTTTCCACATAACAATACAACCTCCACTAGGTCCTCCTCTGCCATCATGTTCCAGGACATGTTACCCCCTCTCGCCCCAGAGTCTGTTACTTTGGTGTAATACACCAACTCCAGTCCAAGCTCTGTTTAGTGTTTTCTCTTCTGATCTGTTGTTTTCGCCGGGCTAGGTTGTTTTCGCTGGGCTGGCTTCACGGGTGGTTAACAGACGACCAGGGACTCATGGTTGAGCTGTAGGCAGTATCTCTTTATTCATGCAGGACGCAGCACAATCTAAGACGAGCTAAGCTAAACTCAAGTACCTTAAAACTCACAATGCTGTCTTTATATATACTTGCCAAGTAGGGTGGAAACAGGATGTGACATAGAGAGGTTGGAGAGAAAAGTGACTGGTGAAAATCAGAGTGTGACAAGGAGGGGGCAGAGCAGGCGAGAATCCTCTCACTGAACCACCAATGCCATGGAGTGCTTTATGTAAATGTAAAAGTGATTTATGTAAATAGACCAAAGCTTTGAATGGGATTAAGTCTATCTCTATATAGGCATATGGTTAAGCAGAAGCCAGGGGGAGCTGGCATACTATCCAACACTGATCTTTTTTTTTTCAACTTCTTCCTATGAGTGAGATCATCCCAGATTCTGATTTATCTCACTCAACATGATTCCTTCCATCTCCATCCAAGATGGGATGAAAAAAGTGCAATAACCATTTTTAATAGCTGAGTAGTATTCCACTTACCTCAGCTGCTTCATGACCTCACCTATCCATGGCACCTGGCTCCTTCCCATACATTAGCTATTGTCAGTAGTGCTGCCATGAACATAGGACAGGTATCTTGTTGATAACTTATATGGGAGGGATTTTTTTTTCTTTGTTTTTTCACATGTTGACTCTATCATGCCATTCAGTACTGGCCTATAAGGTTTGTGCTTAGAAATTCACTAAGTCACATGAAAGTTCCCTTTGCTTTTCTCTTGCTATGTTTATGATTCTCACTTCATCAATTTTGTTTCCATTTGAGTTATAATGTGGCTGGTGTACATATGTTTGAACTTAACTTTGTTTAGAATTTAGAGCTTCCTGGATCTAAATGCTTGTTTCCTTCTACAAGTTGGAAAAGTTCTTGGGTATCATTTCTTCATGGAAGACTTCTGATTCTCCCTTCTGAAACCCCTCTGATGTACTTTTTTTTTGTCTTGAAGTTGTCCAGTAGGGCATGATTTTTTTTTATCTTTTTTTAAATTTATTTCTTTATTGGGGAATTAATGTTTTACATTCAACAGTAAATACAATAGTTTGTACATGCATAACATTCCCCAGTTTCCCATTTAACAATACAACCCCCACTATGTCATTTATTGTCCTTCATGGACCTGTATTCTCCCCACTCACACACCCCAGAGTCTTTTACTTGGGGCAATATGCCAATTCCATGTCATGTTTGCCAATAGGGCATGATTTTAAAAACAAAGTACAACCACAAAAAGTCGGGACTAGGCAGTGGTCTGCCCAGTCGAGTGGACATATTCTAAGCACAAGGGCCTCCTTTCAAGATCCTGGCATTTACCTGCTAGAGGAAGCTTCATAAGAAGTGAAGCAGGGCTGCGGATGTCACTCTTTTCTCCCTCTCTGTCTCCCATTCCCAATTTCTATTTGTCCTATCAAATAAAAGAAAGAAGGGAAGAAAAAGAAAAAATGGCAGCCAGGAGTGGTGGCATCATCTTGCCTACACTGAGTCACAGTGACAGCCCTAGTATGAGGGGCTGGCAGGCAGGGGACTCCAGTTGCCATGAAGGGAGGTAAAATGAAAGAATATCAGATGGTGACCAGATGGTTGATGGCTCAAGGAGAATAGGAATGAGCAAAGAAGAGGGTTGACTGCAGGAAGTACAGAGACAAGGAACATTGTGAACTAGGACAAATGGTGAAGACTCGTATTAATTATGATCTTTTCTTCAAAGTGTCATTGATCATTGTAAAATCACAAAAGAATCTTTGCCTTATAAAAGGGGGATCTCCTTGAATAATTGCTGCCTTAGGGGTCCTTTGGAGCTCTAGGTGTGCCTGTGTGCACACTTTCCTCTGCTTTCCTGCCCTTCTGAGAAATGTTTGACTTGCCTGAGCAAGATAGTTTCTGAGAGATTCTTCTTCCAATATCCCATCAGAATTCAGAAGCGGGAGTTGGATGGTAGTTCAGCGGGTTAAGTGAATGTGGCGCAAAATGCAAGGACTGGCAGAAGGGTCCCGGTTTGAGCCCCGGCTCCCCAAATGCAAGGGGGTCACTTCACATTAGGTGAAGCAGGTCTGCAGGTGTCTATCTTTCTCTCCCCCTCTCAGACTTCTCTCTCCATTTTACTTTGTCCTATCCAACAACAACATTAACCATAACTAAAACAATAAAACAACAAGGGTAACAAAAGGGAATAAATAATAAATATTAAAATATACATTTTTAAAAAAGGATTCAGGAGCATATGAGACTTCTAACTATCCCCCATCACACTAGTGTAAATTTATAAAAGGAAAAGAAAGAAAAGATTTTAAAAAAACAACTATAAGGAATTGCTAGTTTAGAGTTAGTGGAATTGAGAAATGCCACAGAGAGACTTCTGGAGCTGGGCTTGGCTCCCTCCCAGAAAGCAAGTATGACAAAGGAACTCAAGGAATTTCAACAGAGAACAGAATAATCAGAGCTGGGATTTCTGGGAAAGGAAAACACCACTGTCTGAAGGTTGGTGATGGACAGCAGGAAGAGGAGAGTGGGAGAAAAATAACTCATCGATATATAGCAGACCTACAGCCAACATCAGACTCAATGGTGGAAAACTGGAAGCATTTCCCCTCACATAAAGTACTAGACAGGGGTACCCACTATCACTATTACTATTCAACATAGTGTTGGAAGTTCTTGCCATAGCAATCAGGCAGGAGCAAGGAATTAATTAAAGGCATACAGATTGGAAGAGAAGAAGTCAAACTCTCTCTATTTGCAGATGACATGACAATATACATAGAAAAACCTAAGGAATCCGGCAAGAAGCTTTTGGAAAACATCATACAATACAGTAAGGTATCAGGCTACAAAATTAACATTCAAAAGTCAGTGGCATTCCTCTATGCAAACAATAAGTTAGAGGAAATTGAAATCCAGAAATCAATTCCTTTGAATATAGCAACATAAACAATAAAATATCTAGGAGTAAACCTAACCAAGGAAGTGAAAGACTTGTATACTGAAAGTTATGAGTCAATACTCAAGGAAATTGAAAAAGACACAAAGAAGTGGAAAGATATTCCATGTTCATGGGTTGGAAGAATTAACATAATCAAAATGAATATACTACCTAGGGCCATGTACAAATTTAATGCTATCCCCATCAAGATCCCAAACACATTTTTTAGGAGAATCAAAAAATGCTACAAATGTTTATCTGGAACCAGAAAAGACCTAGAATTGCCAAAACAATCTTGAGAAGAAAGAACAGAACTGGAGGCATCACACTCCCAGGTCTCAAATTGTATTATAGGGCCATTGTCATCAAAACTGCTTGGTACTGGAACATGAATAGACACACTGAACAATGGAATAGAATTGAGAGCCCAGAAGTAAGCCTCCACACCTATGAACATCTAATCTTTGACAAAGGTGCCCAGACTATTAAATGGGGAAAGATGAGCCTCATCAACAAATGGTGTTGGAAACAATGGGTTGAAACATGCAGAAGAATGAAACTGAATCACTGTATTTCACCAAGTACAAAAGTAAATTCCAAGTGGATCAAGGACTTGGATGCTAGACCAGAAACTGCCAGACACTTAGAAGAAAATATTGGCAGAACTCTTTTCCACATAAATTTTAAAGACATCTTCAATGAAAGAATCCAACTTCAAAGAAGACTAAGGCAAGTATAAACCTATGGGACTACATCAAATTAAAAAGCTTCTACATAGCAAAAGAAACCACCAACCAAACAAAGAGACCCCTCACAGAATGGGAGAAGATCTTTACATGCCATATATAAGACAAGAGTTTAATAACCAAAATAAATTAAGAACTTGCAAATCTCAACAACAAGACACAAATAACCCCATACAAAAGTTGGGGGAGGACATGAACAGAATATTCACCACAGAAGAGATCCAAAAGGCTGAGAAACACATGAAAAAATGCTCCAATCTCTGATTCAGAGAAATGCAAATCAAGATAACATGAGATATCACTTCACCCCTGTGAGAATGGCATACATCAGAAAAGGTAACAGCAGCAAATGCTGGAGAGGGTGTGGGGTCAAAGGAACCCTACTGCACTTCTGGTGGGAATGTCAATTGGTCCAACCTCTGTGGAGAACAGTCTGGAGAACTCTCAAAAGTGCAACTCTGAGTCTCCATTACTATTGCCCTCAGAATCTGGAGCAGCAGCAGGGAGGGACACCAGAGCACAGAGATCTAACCAGGAAACTCGGTGGCATAGGAGTGGGCCTGTGAAAGTCTCTTTGCATAACCACTGGATTATCTCTGCCACACCCTGCTTTATCTCTTGGTCAGGAGTCAGTGATTAAGCTAAGAGGACTACTTATAGTTTAAAAGCCTTCAGGCTCCCATAGCCTACGGGGGGGGGGGGGGGGGGGGAAGAGGCTTTTAAACCACTGAGCTCCAACTCAGGGATTAAAATACTATTGAAACAACTGTTAACTTCCACCACTGTGAACCATTTAATTAACTTTTAGACATAAGTCAATCCAGGCAATACTGATCAGTAATTTGAAAAGTACTGAAAGAGGGAACTCATAACATAATATATAAAATGGTTAAACAAACAAGAAGAAATATTGGAGACACCAACCAGGACAAGAGTCCAGCTAAAAGCCCCCCAAAGGGTAAAACACAAAATAACAAGTTCAACATCCAAATACTAGCTAAGGAAATAACCACAGGAGTGAGTAAAGAGGTTGAACGAATTGTAGTCAGAAATACAGGAACAACAAATGAGACTATGGAAGAAAACATTAATTATCTCAAGGTTATTATAGAGCTGAAAGCTGAAATAGCTAGGCTAAGAACACAATTAGCTGAACAAGCTAAAACAGTATCATAACAGGTTAACAAAAGAGATGAACTCCAGAAAACAGTAGAGGGTACAGAGAATAGAATCAATGAGGCTGAAGACAGAATTAGCAAGATTGAGGATGAATTAGACAACTAAAAAAAAGTAAAAATCTTAAAAAGAGGTTGAGAAATACTGAGAACAACAACAAAGTCCTTTGGGATTACTTCAAAAGAAATAATAAACGCATTATTGGATTACCAGAGGAAGAAAGACAGGGAGAGGAAGAAAACATTCTTCAGGCCATAATAACTGAAAACTTCTCTAGTCTAGACAACATCAAACACATAAAGATTCAAGAAGCCCAGAGGGTCCCAAACAGAATTAACCCAGACTTAAAGACACATCATACTTAGAATGGAAAGGAATAAGGATAAAGAAAGGATCCTGAAGGCTGCAAGAGAAAAACAAAGAGTCACCTACAGAGGAAAACCCATAAGATTAGCAGCAGACTTCTCCACACAAACACTACAGGCCAGAAGAGAATGGCAAGATATCTATTGAGTGATCAATGAGAAAGGCTCTCAACCAAGAATACTATGTCCTGCTAGACTGTCATTCAGACTAGATGGAGGCATTAAAACCTTCTCAGACAAGCAAAAGTTGAAGGAATCAACTATCACCAAGCCTGCCCTGAAAGAAGTTCTGAAAGGTCTCCCATAAACAATCAGACCAACATAAATAGGACATGTATCAGAACACTCTAAAATTCTGCAAGAATGGCATTAAAATATCTTGAATCTTTGATCTCAATAAATGTCAATGGCCTGAATTCACCTATTAAAAGACACAGAGTAGGAAGATGAATCAGAAAATACAACCCAACAATATGCTGTCTACAGGAAACCCACCTAACTCAACAAGACAAACACAGACTTAAAGTGAAAGGATGGAAAACTATCATACAAGCCAATGACCCACAAAAAAGGGCAGGGATAGCTATTATCATATCTGACACATTAGACTTTAAAATAGATAAGATTAAAAAACATAGGAATGGACACTAAATGCTCAGAGGATCAGTCAATCAAGAGGACTTAACAATTATTAACATCTATGCACCCAATGAGAAGACAAGTAAATACATCAAACATCTACTGATAGAGCTACAGCAATATAGTAACAACAACACAGTCATAGTAGGGGACTTCAACACCGCACTCTCTCAACTTGACAGATCATCCAGGCAGAAAATCAAGAAAGACATAAGGGAGCTAAATGAAGAGATAGATAAACTAGAACTATCAGACATTTTCAGGGTCATTCATCCCAAGAAACTGGAATACACATTTTACTCAAGTCCACATGGGTCCTTCTCAAGGACAGACCATATGTTAGGCCACAAAGACAGCATCAGCAAAAGCATTGAAATCTTTGTAATCATCCTAAGCATCTTTTCAGACCACCGTGGATTTAAACTAACACTTAAAAATCAACAAAAGATTAGTAACAGTCCCAAAATGTGGAAGCTCAACAGTACACTTCTTAGCAACTTCTGGGTCAAAGAGGAAATCAAGGGAGAAGTCAAAATGTTTCGAGATTTCAATGAAAATGAAGACACAAGCTTTCAAAATATTTGGGACACAACTAAGGCAGTACTGAGAGGGAAGTTCATAGCTATACAAGCACACATTAGGAAACAAGAAAAAGCACAAATAAACAGCCTGATTGCACATCTTAAAGACCTAGAAGAAGAAGAACAGAGGAACCCTAAGGCAACCAGAAGGACAGAAATCACTAAAGTTAGGGCAGAAATAAATAACATTGAGAATAAGAAAACCATACAAAAGATCAATGAAAGTAAATGTTGGCACTTTGAAAGAACGAACAAAATTGACGAACCTTTAGCCAGACTCACAAAACAAAAAAGGGAGAAGACCCAAATAAATTGGATACTAAATGAAAGAGGAGATATCACAAAAGACACCGCAGAAATTCAACATACCATGCGAGGCTTCTGTGAACAACTATATGCCACCAAGCAGAGAACCTGGAAGAAATGGACGATTTCCTAAATACCTACCAACTTTCAAAACTAAGTAAAGAGGAACTAGATAACATGAACAGGCCCATCATAGTTAATGAAATTGAAACAGTTATCAAAAATCTCCCCAAAAATAAAAGTCCTGGACCAGATGCTTTTACAAATGAATTCTACAAAACCTTCAAAGAAGAACTAATACCTCTACCTTCAAAAGTCTTCCAGAAGATTGAAGACACTGGAATACTCCCTGCCAGCTTCTATGAAGCCAATATCACTCTGATACCAAAAGCAGACAGGGACACAACCAAAAAAGAAAACTACAGACCAATATCTCTGATGAACATAGATGCTAAAATACTGAGCAAAATTCTAGCCAGCTGGATACAGCAGTATATTAAAAAGATTGTTCATCATGACCAAGTGGGGTTTATCCCAGGCATGCAAGGTTGGTTTAATATACATAAATCAATCAATGTGATCCACCACATCAACAAAAGCAGGACCAAAAACCACATGGTCATATCAGTAGATGCACAAAAAGCCTTTGACAAAATCCAACATCCCTTTATTAGCAAAACACTATAGAAAATGGAAATAGATGGAAAATTCCTGAAGATAGTGGAGTCTATATATAGCAAACCTACAGCGAACATCATACTCAATGGTGAAAAATTGGAAGCATTTCCACTCAGATCAGGTACTAGACAGGGCTGCCCACTATCACCATTACTATTCAACATAGTGTTGGAAGTTCTAGCTATAGCAATCAGGCAGGAGCAAGGAATTATAGGCAAACAGATTGGAAGAGAAGAAGTCAAACTCTCTCTATTTGCAGATGACATGATAGTGTACACAGAAAAACATAAGGAATCCAGCAGAATGTTTTTGGAAATCATCATACAATACAGTAAGGTGTCAGGATATAAAATTAACATTCAAAAGTCAGTGGCATTCCTCTATGCCAACACTAAGTTAGAAGAAATTGAAATCCAGAACTCAATTCTTTTGACTATAGCAACAAAAACAATAAAATATCTAGAAGTAAACCTAACCAAGGAAGTGAAAGACTTGTATACTGAATTATGAGTCACTACTCAAGGAAATTGAAAAAGACACAAAGAAGTGGAAAGATATTCCATGTTCATGGTTGGAAGAATTAACATAATCAAAATGAATATACTACCCAGAGACAAATACAAATCTAATGGTATCCTCTTCAAGATCCCAAAAATATTTTTTAGGTGAATAGAAGAAATGCTACAAATGTTTATCTGGAACCAGAAAAGACCTAGAATTGCCAAAACAATCTTGAGAAAAAATAACAGAACCAGAGGCATCACACTCCCAGATCTCAAATTGTATTATAGGGCCATTATCATTAAAACTGCTTTGTACTGGAACATGAATAGACACACTGACCAATGGAATAGAATTGAGAGCCCAGAAGTGAACCCCACACCTATGGACACCTAATCTTTGACAATGGTTCCCAGACTATTAAATGGGGAAAGCAGAGTCTCATCAACAAATGGTGTTGGAAACAATGAGTTGAAACATGCAGAAGAATGAAACTGAACCACTGTATTTCACCAAATACAAAAGTAAATTCTGGGTGGATCAAGGAATTGGATGTTAGACCAGAAAGTATCAGATACTTAGAGGAAAATATTGGTAGAACTCTTTTCCACATAAATTTCAAAGATGTCTTCAATGAAATGCATTCAATTACAAAGAAGACTAAGGCAAGTATAAACCTATGGGACTACATCAAATTAAAAAGCTTCTTCACAGCAAAAGAAACCACTACCCAAACCAAGAGACCCCTCACAGAATGGGAGAAGATCTTTACATGCCACACATCAGACAAGAGTTTAATAATCAACATATATAAAGAGCTTGCCAAACTCAAAAGCAAGACAACAAAAACCCCATTCAAAAATGGGGGGAGGACATGGACAGAATATTCACCAAATAAGAGATTCAAAGGCCAAGAAACACATGAAAAAATGCTCCAAGACTCTGATTGTCAGAGAAATGCAAATCAAGACAACATGAGATATCACTTCACTACTGTGAGAATGTCATACTTCAGAAAAGGTAACAGCAGCAAATGCTGGAGATAGTTGGCGTCAAAGGAACCCTCCTACACTGCTGGTGAGATTGTAAATTGGACCAACCTCTGTGGAAAACAGTCTGGAGAACACTCAGAAGGCTAGAAATGGATCTACCCTATGATCCTGCAATTCCTTTCGTATGATATATCTTAAGGAACCCAACACACCCAACCAAAAAGATCTGTGTACACATATGTTCTTGGCAGCACAATTTGTAATAGCCAAAACCTGGAAGCAACCCAGGTGACCGACAAAAGGTGAGTGGCTGAGCAAGTTGTGGTATATATACACAGTGGAATACTACTCAGCTGTGAAATATGGTGACTTCACCATTTTCAGCCTATCTTGTATGGACCTTGAAAAATTCGTGTTAAGTGAAATAAGTCAGAAACAGAAGGATGAATATGGGATGATCTCACTCTCAAGCAGAAGTTGAAAAACAAGATCAGAAGAGAAAACACAAGTAGAACCTGATCTGGAATTGGGGTATCGCACCAAAGTAAAAGACTCTGGGTGGGTAGGTGGAGAGAATACAGGTCCAAGAAGGATGACAGAGGACCTGGTGGGGGTTGTATTGTTATATGGGAAACTGGGAAATGTTATGCATGTACAAACTGTTGTATTTACTGTTGAATGTAAAACATTAATTCCCCAATAAAGATATTTAAAAAAAAAAAAGAAACAAAACAGTATCTGGGCCAGGTAGTGGCACACATGGTTGAGTGTGCCTATTAGAATGCCCGGAGACCTGGATTCAAGTTCCTGCTCCCCACCTCCAGTGGGTGAGGATGAGCTTCTAGAGCAATGAAGCAGGTCTGCAGGTGTCTCTCCCCCCCTTATTTAATTATACAATGGAAACACTAACAAGTCCATTGGATGAGAGGGGTACAACTCCACAAATTCCCACCACCAGAACTCCACATCCCATCCCGTCCTCTGATAGCTTTCCTATTCTTGAACCTTCTGGGAGTCTGGACCCCTTCCCTCTCAATTTTTCTCTGTCTCTGTCCAATAAGTAATAAAATATTAAGGGGCCAGGTGGTGGCACACCTGGTTGAGTGCACATGCTGCAGTGTCCAAGGACTAGGGTTCAAGCCCCTAGTCCCCACCTGCAGGAGGAAAGCTTCATGAGCGGTGAGCGGGGCTTCAGGTGTCTCTCTCCCTGTCTCCCCCCTTCCTCTTGATTTCTGGCTGTGTCTATCAACTAACTAAAACATTATTAAAAAATAAAAAGTAATAAAGTAGTAAAAGATGAGTCAGTAGACAAGATTTTAAAAGAAACGCAGCAGCTGAAAAGATAGAGGAAATATAAGTAAGTCTTTATACCAAGGCCAGCAGATCTGAGGTTACTGAGTGGAGTGGGAGCTGAAAAGTCGGTCGGGGGACTTATGTGGCAGGCACTGCGGGCTGTACATATTCAGGGGAGACATGAAACTGTAGCCTGAGACAGCAACTGTCATGTAAAACATTTCCTCCCTTAAAAAAAAATCATGCAACAACAACAATGGGGAAAAATGGCCTCCAGGAGCATTGGATTTTTAGTGTAGACACCAAGTCCCAGTAATAACCCTGGAGGCAAAAAAATAAAAGTAGCATGATCACAGCCCAGGTTCAAGTCCAGCCCCTACCACACTGGCGGAAGCTTTGGTGCTGTGGTCTCTTTCCTTTTCTCCCTCTGGATCTCTCTCTCTCTCTCTCTCTCTCTCTCTCTCTTGAAAAATGCTGACTCAGAGCATTGTAGCCTCAGTAATGACAAGACAAAAAAATTACTGCCATCATCAGAGAAGCCCCAAAGAAATGCAGCTCACTGTGGGGTGCTGGAACAGTTGGGGCCTTACTCAAAAATGAGGGAACTCTGAGTGCAGTGTGGGTTTTAGTTAATGATGTTTCGGTGCTGAGTGCTATCTACATCTCATACTCTTACTTGATGGCAGTCAATCATGAGAGAACTGAACATACAATATATGGACAGTCTGCACTGTTTTCATACCTTTGTTATAAATTAAAGAGTCATCTAAATTAAAATCTTGGATTTTTCAACTTTCTTTTTAAATCACAGAAATTTTCACATGAAACAATATAGATTGTTTTCAAATTTGTTCAGAAAAGTGCTAATGATAAAACATCCTCAATTCCTGCCCTTTTGTACTGAGGTGTCACTGTCTCCCAGAGGTGCTCATATTTGCGGGGGGGTGGGGGGCATGTTTCATGCCGAATCAAAACGTGGGGGGGCAGGTTTGAGCCCAGCCCCCACCATACTGAAGGAAGCTTTGATGCTGTGGTCTCTTTCACACTCTGCCCCTATCTTTATCTTGCACACACATGCACTAGCTCACATACTGTAAAAGTGCCAACCTCCCTCTATTGCAGACCTTTGGGCACCCTCTTGCCTGTCCCTCTTAGTAACTTGAGTCAGGAATCTAGAACCACCATCTCAGACCATACACTGAAAGCAACTTGAAATGGGTCAGACACAGACACAAGGTAGTAAAGATGAAGGTTGGGGGCCGGACAGTAGTACAGCAGGTTTAGTGCACGTAGCTCAAGCGCAAGGACAGGCTTGAGGATCCTGGTTCAATCCCCTGTTTCCCCATCTGCTGGGGAGTAGCTTCACAGACGGTAAATAAATATGACAGTTATCCATTTCAAGAGTCTAGGAGGAGGGGAAAAAATGATACCAGAATGTGTATGAGTGCCTTATAAAATGTTGATAAAATAGTATTTTATGTGTCTCCCCTCCAAAAGATTCTAACCTAGTAAAAGGTTGTCTTACTGTCTAAATTTCTAATGAGTATAAATATGCAATCATGTGGGAATTGGGTGGTAGCTCAGCGAGTTAAACACAGGTGGTGCAAAGCGCAAGGACCAGCATAAAGATTCCAGTTCAAGCCACGGGCTCCCCACACAGGCGGTGAAGCAGGTCTGTAGGTGTCTATCTTTCCTCCCACTCTCTGTCTTCCCCTCCTCTCTCCATTTCTCTCTGTCCTAACAACGGCGACCTCAATAACAACAACAATAGCTACAACAACAATAAAAAACAACACGGACAACAAAGGGGAAAATAAATAAATAAAAAGAAAGAAATGTTAAATAGGAAATCATGCATGGGGTTCATGTGTTGAATTGTTTTTCCCACTAGAGATCAGAGTAGATGGAACTGGAAAGGAAGCCTGTTCCACCCTGGCCTGTTACTTGGCAGAGCGCAAACTCTACCACATATCTTTATCCCACAACTATGACTACATGGAATACAAAGAAGGTTTCAAAAAGGTGTTTGTTCAAGCAGGTAAAGAAGGAAACCATACTGTCTTGATAGTTTCTCGCGTCAACATAGATCAGGTAAGTAGTTTTTCATCTTTATTATCTGCTAAAGTTTGACAAGTCACTTGTCCCCCCAATTCTGATATTGGGGGTGAACCTCTGTAATCTCATGAATCATTGAATCAAAAGAATATTTATTAATTTTTTTTTGGCCATGGGGTTATCGCTGGGGTTTAGGGCCTGCATGACTCCACCACTCCCACTGGTCCTCTCATGTCTGAACTAATTTTTTATTTATGTTAATAAAAACTCCACGACCTGTATCCATTGTTGACACCTCTCAGCTGCAAAGGGGTAGTAAGTAGTCTGAGGAGTAAATGCTGATAGTCTGTTCAAAGGGAAAACACAGGGTGCTTGGATTTGTTCTCGAGAGCAAAAACTACTATTTTTTTATAGTTAAGATCTTATGTAGTCATTTATTTATTTATTTTCCCCAGATAAGCAAATATTGCTCAGTTTTAGAATATGTTGGTGCCAGGGATCAAACCTGGGACCTCTCAGGTCTCAGGTAGGCAAGTTGGGCATAGCACTTCTGTGCCATCACCCCAGCCCAAAGTGTTCATATTTTCATAATATTGGGTTATTGGAAAAGTTGCGATGTGACTTTTCAATGCAAAAGAAAAAATGCACCAGGATATTCCCAACAACTAAAAATGACTCCTCCGGTGGAGTGGAGTTCCCTGTGCTTTCTTTCTCCTCTTTCCCAATTGATTTGTAGTTGATAGTAATGAACTTGATTGGGTTATAATAAAACTTGGGGCTTATCTCTAGGTTGCTGGTATTCAAGCTTAGAAGTGAGTGTGTTGAGGTCTTCTGTGAACTCTTTTTTGTGGAGTTTGGGACTTCACACTTGCAGTTTCACCACTTTTCTGTTGAGGGAGACACAGAAGACAGAGAGAGACAGAGGGAGGAAGAGATGGAGCTTTCTCTGTTGCTGGGGACCTCTTTTGTGGCATCAGGGTTTACACCTGGGTTTTGTGTTTTTTTTTTTTCTTTTTTCAGAAAATTGACTTCAGTTCTCTCTGCTTTCTCAGACAGGCGTGCTTGGCATGGATTTGCGAATCATGTACTTGCTCCTAACTAAGCTTTTGTTTCCTCGAAGGGATCATTTTTGGAAGATCTGAATGACACTGTCCACTTGGGGGAAATATATGACTTGTTTGAAAGTGAGGAGCTGGACACCACTGCACTGAGGATCAGGCCTTCCACTGAACAGTTTGGCTGCAATGACAGCAGGCAGTCTCTGCTTTCCTTTTCCCAAAAGGTACCCTTCTTCACAAACTTGGTTAACCAGCTTGCCACGTTGGGATAAAATTACCTTCCTGATTCTGTAGACAGTTTTGAAGTTGGAGAACACTTCAGTTTTGATGAGTTTTACAGCAAAAATAATGATTTATTATTAAGATGTACTCAACATATACTTAGGCCAGTGAGTAACTGGGATCTGAACCTAATTGTCAATGGCTTTTAAAATGATCATTTGGGGTGGTGGGTCAGGCGATATTGCAGTGGGATAAGCACACATGTTGTGAAACTCGAGGGCTGGAGGAAAGATCCTGATTCGAGCCCACAGCTCCCTACCTGCTGGGAGTCGCTTCACAAGTGGTAAGCAGGTCTGCAGGTGTCTATCTTTCTCCCTCTCTGTCTTCCCCTCTTCTCTCCAGTTCTCTCTGTCCTATCCAAAAACAACAATAAAATAATAAGGGCAACAAAAGGGAATAAATAAATAAATAAATATTAAAACAGAAAATAAATAAATAAATAATATATTTTTAATTATCATTTGGGGGCCAGATGATGGTGCGCTGATCAAGCACACATGTTACCATGCACAAGGTCCTGGGTTCAAGTCCCCCATTTTCACTTGTAGGGAAGAAGCTTCACAAGCAGTAATGCAAGTCTGCAGATATTCCTCTTTCTCTCTCCCTCTCTCTGTTTACTTTTTCTCCCAGTTTTTCTCTATCCTATGCAACAAAAAAAGGATTAAACAATTAATTGATTTAAAAAATTATTTCACCATGTGGCGCAAAGCGCAAGAACCAGCGGAAGGATCCCAGTTTGAGCCCCCAGCTCCCCACCTGCAGGGGAGTGGCTTCACAAGCAGTGAAGCAGGTCTGCAGGTGTCTATCTTTCTCTCCCCCTCTCTGTCTTTGCCTCCCCTCTCCATTTCTCTCTGTCCTATCCAACAGCAAGTACATCAATAACAACTACAACAATAAAACAACAAGGGCAACAAAAGGAAATAAATAAATATTAAAAAACTATTTCACAAATAAACACAAATATCCGAAGTCCATGACAAAAGAAACTATTGAATAGATTCCAAATTGTTCACTACACAGAGATTCCTTCCCAGCCAATGAGACTTTTATTTCAGGCTTGTGGCTAACAAGTCTAGATCCATAGGAAACAAGAAATCTTCATCCCCTTCGACTAGCTCTAGAATGGGTCGAGAAGTGAATGATCCAGTAAGAAGCCAGCAAGACTGAGCAGTTGATGTTCAGAATGAGCTCAGCAGCACCCCAGCTGTGACTGGAGAGAGCTAGAGACTAGGCTTTCTGTGTCTGTAGTGTGTGCCTGACCAGAGGCTTCCTGGATAGACAGACACGGCTATTATGCAAAGTAGAAGGCCCACTGTGGTAAGTCCCATAGGCCTGTGTAAGTTTGGTGCCAGTTTCTGCCAGCTGCGGAGCCATCCCAGTCTGAAGTGGCCCATGCTCCACTCCTTCACAGGAGGTCAGGGATGAGAAAGATGGTGTTATCAGGGCAGAGCCAAGGGCTCTAGGGGGAGGCTAGAAGGGGCCTGGGAGGATGTCGGGGACCCCATGTGCACTAGTAGAGGAAGACTTCAGTTAGCAGTGGGAGTGCTGTGGTGTCCCCCACCTTGGGAGAAAGAAAAAGAAAAGGAAAAAAAGAGAAAAGTCATGTCAAAAAGTTTTCTAAAAATCATGCCCACGAAAGAGAGAAAATGGTGTGATATGTTAGATGCTTAGGTTATGTTATCTATGGACATTTTTTTTTTTCTGAACCAAGGACACTCCTGGATGGACACTTTTTCTTTTCTGTGTCATTATATTTCCCTTTTTTTTTTTTTTTCCAATTTCAGTAGTGCTTCACTGAGGAAATGTTGACTTACAGGGTTGTTGCTATCATGAGAATACCTGCCCATTTCCCTAAGTCTCACTCCCCATCAAGACACCATCCTGTCTGCGTGGGACTGTGATTTCCAACCTTCCCTTAGTGTTTCTCTTTCCCTGGCCATCTTTCTCATTCATGTAGAGAGGCAGGGGCCAGTAGGGTAGGGAGACAGAGAGGGAGGAAAGACATTACAGCATAGGAGCTTCCCTGGTGAACATGGTACTTGCCAGGTGGTACCGGGTTTCTGCCCACTGAGCTCCCTCTCCTGGCCTAGATTACATTACATGCTTTAATTCCATGGAAGAGGTCAGAAAGGCAGTTATCCTGATAAATCATGGCACTCTGGTGTCCTGTCACTAACTGGTTTACCCTGATAAATTGGGAGTGGTAAGGATGAACAAAACAAAATAAAGAACCTCTGTTTTGGAGCATGGAGAATAATTCACTTCAGAAATAACAAATAAACCAATCATTATATTTAGAAATTAATAATATATATGTATACATGTATAATATATATATATATATATATATATATATATATATATATATATACTTTTTTTCCAAATAACTTTATTAGTCAGGGGCTTAATGGTTTCCAGTCCAGGGGCCGAAACACAGGTACAGTTTCTCATCTTCTGTGACAGGTGCCTGCAGAACACTCTCACTGCTAACTTGGGTGTTTTTCCAGCTTCACACACCAGAACCCCAAGACGCCTCCATCACCTCCCTAATCCTCCCTCCAGAGTCCTTTTTTGCTTCTTTGTTTGTTTATTTACATCAGCTCTGACTGATGGTAATACTGGGAATTGAACTTAGGACCTCAGAGCCCTAGCCATGAAAGGCATCTTGTATAATAACCATTATGCTGTCTCTCCAATATCTGTGGGTCTTCAATACACAGCACCCTTGATGAAAAGTGAACTTGCCCCCACCCCCAATCTGACATGTGTTATCCTGATGAAGAACTCTAGCCCCAGGTCCTTCATGAAAGTCTGTTTATGCAAGGAATGTTCTGGAACTGGTGTCTCCCCAACCCAGTCCACCCAGCTGAAGATGAGAAGGTGTGGTGAGATGCTCTGGTTATGGCAAGGGCTCACAGGATAATGGGCCCATCTCTACCTGCCTAGCAGAAAAACAATTGGAACAAGTTTTAAGTAGAATTTTCAGTTCCACGCTTCTCCAGAGCCGTATGGTGACTTTTAACAACCTATATTTTCATTCATTTTCAGAGGATATATAAGAATCTCCATATTTTTATAACCATGAATCCTTCAGAGCCTAGCTTCCGCCAAAACTGTCGCAACTACTCTTCTATGATAAGCACCTGCACGATAGACTGGAATGAGAAATGGCCTGAAGAATCTTTCCTTATTGTCACCAACTCCTTCCTAAAAGAGAACGTGGACCTGCAGAACTGAGAGGTAAAGAAAGGCTCTCTGAGGGAGTCGGGCGTTAGCACAGAAGCTTAAGCACAGGTGGCACAAAGTGCAAAGACCTGCATAAGGATCCCAGTTCCAGCACCCAGCTCCCCACCTGCAAGAGAGCCACTTCACAAGTGGTGAAGCAGGTCTGCAGGTGTCTGTCTTTCTCTCTTCCTCTCTGTCTTGCCCTCCTGTCTCCTTTTCTCTCTGTCCTATCCAACAATGACAACATCAATAACAACAACAATAATAACTACAACAACAATAAAATAACCAATGGCAACCAAAAAAGGGATAATTAATTAATTAGTTAATTAACTGATTAATTAATTAATAAGAAGGAAGGCTCTCTGAAAAACTTGAGAATCTCATGTCTCTGAATAGCAGAGTACACTCAGTGGGCAACTCCAGCGAGGCTATAAACTAGATCCTGATACTTAGTCACTACCTGTCTTTCCTGTACCATAGCTAGCCCTGTGTCCAAGCTGCCTGCAACCCCCGCCCCCACCCCACCCCCAACCCAATGCTGATCTGCCCCCATTGTGAACAAACAGTATGTCCCCATGAAAGAAAATGGCCTCTTTTTTGTACACCAGGCCCTGTAGTAAGGAAGCTGCAGTCTCCTCCGTATTCCTGAGAAATGTCACTGGCTAGACTGCTGCAGCAGCACAGTCACAAACACATGAAAGAATGGTGCTCTGCACAAAATAGGCTCAAGAGCTTAAGCCACAGTAAGGATCCAAGTTAGAAGGATTCAGCCACAGCTACCCTCAGGCTAAGAAAAGAAGCCTTTCTCTGAGGCATGGAACTCAGTGTGGAACCTGGAAAGGGACTTTGTAACCTCACCTGCTCACCTGTCTAGGGTTGCGAAACCCAAAGTGTTAGAGACAGGTGGCAGTGCAGGCAGCTCCAGTGGGCCCTCAGGACTAGCTGGGCTGCCAGGCTTCAGATGGCAAGCCAGGACTTTTTTTTTTTAATTTATTGCTTTATTGGGGAATTAATGTTTTACATTCAACAGTAAATACAATAGTTTGTACATGCATAACATTCCCCAGATTCCCATTTAACAATACAACCTCCACTATGTCATTTATCATCCTTCATGGACCTGTATTCTCTCCACCCACCCACCCCAGAGTCTTTTACTTGGATGCAATATGCCAATTCCATTTCAGGTTCTACTTGTGTTTTCTTTTCTGATCTTGTTTTTCAACTTCTGCCTGAGATTGAGATCATCCCATATTCATCTTTCTGTTTCTGACTTATTTCACTCAACATGATTTTTTCAAGGTCCATCCAAGATTGGCTGAAAATGGTGAAGTCACCATTTTTTACAGCTGAGTAGTATTCCATTGTGTATATATACCACAACTTGCTCAGCCACTCATCTGTTGTTGGACACCTGGGTTGCTTCCAGGTTTTGGCTATTACAAATTGTGCTGCCAAGAACATATTTGTACACAGATCTTTTTGGATGGATGTGTTGAGTTCCTTAGGATATATCCCCAGGAGAGGAATTGCAGGGTCATAGGGTAGGTCCATGGTACTGGAACATGAATAGACACACTGACCAGAGGAATAGAATTGAGAGTCCAAAAATGAGCCCCCACACCTATGGACATCTAATCTTTGACAAAGGGGCCCAGACTATTAAATGGGGAAAGCAGAGTCTCTTCAACAAATGGTGTTGGAAGCAATGGGTTGAAACATGCAGAAGAATGAAACTAAATCACTGTATTTCACCAAATACAAAAGTAAATTCCAAGTGGATCAAGGACTTGGATGTTAGACCACAAACTATCAAATACTTAGAGGAAAATATTGGCAGAACTCTTTTCTGCATAAATTTTAAAGACTTCTTCAATGAAACGAATCCAATTACAAAGAAGACTAAGGCAAGTATAAACCTATGGGACTACATCAAATTAAAAAGCTTCTTCACAGCAAAAGAAACCACTACCCAAACCAAGAGACCCCTCACAGAATGGGAGAAGATCTTTACATGTCATACATCAGATAAGAGTTTAATAACCAACATATACAAAGAGCTTGTGAGACTCAACAACAAGACAACAAATAACCCCATCCAAAAATGGAGGGAGGACATGCACAGAATATTCACCACAGAAGAGATCCAAAAGGCTGAGAAACACATGAAAAAATGCTCCAAGTCTCTGATTGTCAGAGAAATGCAAATAAAGACAACAATGAGATATCACTTCACTCCTGTGAGAATGTCATACATCAGAAAAGGTAACAGCAGCAAATGCTGGAGAGGGTGTGGGGTCAGAGGAACCCTCCTGCACTGCTGGTAGGAATGTCAATTGGTCCAACCTCTGTGGAGAACAGTCTGGAGAACTCTCAGAAGGCTAGAAAAGCCAGGACTTTTTATTTAATTTCAAAAGGGGTTGGTGGGGCAGGGGTAGATAGCATAATGGTTATGCAAAGACACTCTCATGCCTGAGGCTCCAAAGTCCTAGGTTCAATCCCCCGCACCACCATAAGCCAGACCTGTTCAGTGCTCTGGTATTTCTCTCTGTATCTTTCTCTCTCTCTGCATCTCTCTCAAACATAAAATAAATAAAATACTAAACCACAACAATAATAACTACAAAAACAATGAAAAACAAGGGCAACAAAAGGGAAAATAAATAAATGTATTTATTTATTTATTGCTGAGGTATAGAAAGGATTCACAGCAGGGAGCTGAGAACAGGTTTAGACAATACAAGATTTATTAGGGTGAAAGAGGTAAAAGGCTTATTAGGCAAAAAGCAAAATAAGCAGTTATCATCAGGGGTTAAGAGTACACTAGGTCCATAAAGTCTGAGTATAGTTATCAAAAGTTTACTGCCATAAGATAAACAATTATCAGCTCTGGTAAAGGTTGCTCACCGCTATAGAGGGGTCTAAAACTTTACCGGCTAGCAGAGTCACACGTATTCAGTTCCCAGGAGAAGTAGCCATGGCGGATACCTGGAGCACCTCCACCAAGATGCTTCTGACCAGGAGAAGAAGCAGCAGCTAAAGAGAGTGACTTGCTCCAAGTCCTGTGCTTTATACCTTCCCTTCTCTGTGTGTCTTGCCTCAGGATGACATCATTGGTATGCTAATAGTCCCAAACTGCTGTTGGGGTCACAACAAGAACTCAGTCTCCAAATCTAAGCAAAGAAGTTCCACTTTCTGTCTAGCTTTACCCACCTTTACATTTTTACAGGTTTCTTTCTCCTTCCTTCCTTCCTCCCTCCCTCCCTTCCTTCCTTCCTTTCTTTCTTCTTTTCTTCCTTCCTTCCAGGAAGTTAATTGTCTCACTACAGATTAATAAAACCTTCTTTCAGAGTGGTCCTTTGGGGGTAAATACAGCACCTTCACTCTTGGCCATTGGCACTGGTGCCCTAAATCCTTAGCTGGCAGGAAGCAGAAATGAGGGTGAAGCCTCCAAGCGGGGCAGTGGTCTGCCACTTACCACTAGCCCTCCATCACCTCTCCACCCTGCCACCACCATAACCACCACCAGCCCCACATTCTTGCCTCCATTCACCCACAACCTCTTTGTACATGTCAACATCTCCTAAGTTATGAGACTTCCAAGTGTCTCACAGTGCTCAGGGCTGTATTTCACACATCTCTGAATTTTCTCTTCTTAAAAATCTTTCAGGGCTTGAAGGGAAAACTTTTCCCAGTTTGTGTCCACATGCACAAAAGAATTGAGCAGAAAATGCCTTGGGAAAACTATGAAGTTTTACATTATTCCCAATAGATACTTGCTGTTCATGGAAACCTTCGCATATATTCTAAAACTGCGAGAAAAGGAAATGCAAAGGAAGAGGTAAGGCCTTAAGACCAGGTCAGAAATGTATGCATTTTAAAAAATATTTTATTTATTTATTAATGAGGAAGATAGGAGGAGAGAGAGAAAGAACCAGACATTCACTCTGGTACATGTGTTGCCAGGGATTGAACTCAGGACCTCATGTTTGAGAGTCCAGTGCTTTTACCCACTGTGCCATCTCTTGGACCACAGAAATGTATTTATTTTATAGTGCTGCTTTTACTTGTTCAACACACACATACAAACTTTGCAGTAGAGTGAGTATGACTTGCCTTTTCGGTACACGGGGAAAAAAAAAAAACTGAGAAAGAGATAAGGTGTATTCTTATCCCCTGTGATTTATTATCCAAAGGCACCGGCCGTCTTAAGCAAGGCTGACATTGATCGTGCTTAGTGAAATGACCAGAGGGATGAAAAACAACTACCAGAAGGTTTCACTCACATGTGGAATCCAGAAATATGATACACAGGAACTTACAAAAACAAACAAAAAAAAACCAGAAACAAACAGTTTCTAAAACTTGTGAGAGCTCTGGTGGTTCTCTTTGGGAAATGGGAGGGTGGGGATACAGCATGCTGATGGTGGGTGTGGTGTGGAACTATACACTATAATTTTACAATCTTGTAAGATACTATTAATCACAAATTAAAAAAAAACTAAAAAGAGGCATTGAATTATTCACAATAAGCAAAGAGTGGAAGCAGCCTAAATGCCTATCATCAGATGACTAGCTAAAGAAGTTATAGGGTATATACTCCATGGAATAATACTCGGCAATCAAATAGATGGTAATGTGTCCTTTGGGACAAAAATGGATAGAACTGGAGATGATTATCCTTAGTGAAATAAGTAAATAGATGAAAACCAGGTGGTTTCACTCTTATAGTACTGATACACATAACCTTACCAATATATATATATATATATATATATCCAGATAAAGCAGAATCAAGCAAACTGTAAGACTTGTGAGAAGTCTGGAGGTGATCATTGGGAGGTGGGAGAGGAGGATATGAATCTTTGGTGGTGGGTGTGGTGTGGAACTATACACTGCAATCTTACCATCTTGTAAGAAACTATTAATAACAAATAAAAATTATTAAGAAAAAAAGAGGCAGTGAGCCTGTGCTCACTGTACTAGGATGCCTTGTGTAAGGTATGTTAAGGTAAAAGTTTGTTTTCTATAGACAGTTGCTCCAGTACCAGATATTGGCGGGGGGCAGGGGGAGCAACTTCCTGTAATGCTTGTTCGTCTGGGGTTGTTCCTGTCATGTGCTGTCAGATTGTATGTCTGCCCTCTACAACAGGACAGTCTGGTCACTGTAACAAGGTGTTCAGTCTCACATACATCGAGCAAGATGCTTACTTCTTTTTTTTTAATATTTACTTATTTATTTATTTCCTTTTTGTTGCCCTTGTTGTTTCCATTGTTGTTGTAGTTATTATTGTTGTTGATGTTGTCATTGTTGGATAGGACAGAGAGCAATAGAGAGAAGAGGGGAAGGCTGAGGGAAGGAGAGAAAGACAGACTCCTACAGACCTGCTTCACTGCCTGTGAAGCTACTCCCCTGCAGGTGGGGAGCCTGGGGAGCCAGAGGCTTGAAACTGGATCCTTACTTCAGTCCTTGCGCTTTGCACCATGTGTGTTTAACCCACTGAAATAACGTCAGACTCCCAATGTCTATTTTATTCTTTTCCCAAATAACTTTCGTTATCGTGGTTCATTTACCTATATAGTTCTTTTGTCTCTGTAAATCTTAGGATGTGCTCTCTCTGTCTGAAAAAGAAACTTCCACTGTGATTTTCAGAAATTACATTATACCCACAAATCACTTTGATGAGAACTGATATCTTTAGCATGCTTTTTTACTATCCCCGGTTACAATAAATTTCTCCGTTTATTTAGATCCTGGATTCCTTCTTTCACCAATGTTTTGAACATAGAAATCCTGTACCTGATTTGTCATTTATTTTATTGAATGATGGAAAGTTTTGCTATAATTTTAATATTAGTATCCACATATTAACTTCCAGCATTTAGAAATACAATAAAGAGAATCAGGCAGTGGTGCAGCAGGTTAAGCACACGTGGCGCAAAGCGCAAGTACTTGCCTAAGGATCTGGGTTCGAGCCCCCAGCTCCCCACCTGCAGGGGAGTAGCTTCACAGGCGGTGAAGCAGGTCTTCAGGTGTCTATCTTTCTCTCCCCCTCTCTATCTTCCCCCTCCTCTCTCCATTTCTCTCTGTCCTATCCAACAATGACGACGACATCAACAACAATAATAACTACAACAATAGAAACAAGGGCAACAAAAAGGAAATAAATAAATATTTTTTTAAAAATTAACTTTGTAACAGAAACTCAAGACATTTATAAAAATTATACTAACCTAAAAATTCATCAGTTCTGCCAAAACTTAAGAGAAAATGGTATTTCAGGTTTGTGTTCTAATTATACTGAGATAAATTAAAACTCTGGAACAACCATTGTGTATGTCAGCGTAATAAAGTCAGTATATAACTAACAGCAAACTAAACTCTATGTAATAATTCATTCTTTAGGCAACACATGTTTTGAAGAATTACCTCTTTCTTTTTTGGTAATTAAAGCCAATCAAGTTTGTTTTGTTTTGTTTTCTACTATTGAAATAAGTGGGTTTTTTTTTTTGTCTTAGTGCCTAATTACAGAATATAATCTTCCATACAGTTAAAAATATTCCACTACTTGGAGACCAGCAATGAAGTAGTTTCTTCCTACATTCTGGTTGAGATATAGTATAAAACAAGAGTGACATCTGGTGATCATATAATTTCATAACATACAATATTTAAAAGTATTTTACTTGTAAGTTCCATTGAACAAAAATTATTTCTAATCTTTTTCAGTGCATATTTCATTATGTTGTAAACATCAAAAGTTACTTTTTGGTAAGATATACAGGAAGGATTTATTTTATAATAATGATAGACTAGAGGATCTTTTTATTTATTTATTATTTATTTATTTCTCCAGGGTTATTACTGAGGCTGATACCTCCACTATAAATCCACTGCTCCTGGAGGCCATTCTTTTCCATCTTGTTGCCATTGTTGTTGAATAGGACAGAGAGAAATCGAGAAAGGAGAGGAAGACAGAGAGGGGAGAGAAAGACACCTGCAGACCTGCTTCTTTGCATGTGGAGTGACCCTCCTGTACGCCCCTTGCACTTGGTGCCATGTGCACTTAACCCGCTGAGCTATTGCCCAGCTCCTGGTATTTTGAACTTTAAAAACAGGTAGGTGCTTCATAAGCTTTTGCTTCCTCTCTGTATCTCCCCTTCCTCTCTCAATTTCTCTTTGTTCTCTCTAATAAAAATTAGAAAAGAAAAAATGGCCGCCAGAAGCAGTGGAGTTACATAGCCGACAGTGAGCCCCAGTGATAATCCTAGTGTCAAAAAAAAAAAAAAAAGAAAGAAAGAAGTTGGGGTGGGGGGAGCAAGGAGGTAGAGGAAGGAGAGGATGGGGACAAGGGAGAGGACGAGGAGGAGGGTCCCAGAGGCCTTCAGCAGATCTGAGCTCCAGTTGCACACTGTTATGGCAGGCAACTCAGTGAGCCCTTTACAGAATAGTCACCTCTTGTCTCAGTTTTGCCACTTTCTTTTTTGTGTTTCCAGAGATCACTGCCCAAGTAGACTACCTCCATCCAAACTATGACACAGTTATTCTTAATTATATATCCAAAAAAAAAAAAAAAAGATCTCCAAGTAGTCTGAACTGAAAAGAAAACATTATCAATAAAAACATGCTCAATAAAACATCAATGTGTCATCCGGGAGGTGACGCAGTGGATAAAGTGTGGGACTCTCTAGCATGAGGTACGGAGAGTACAATCCCCAGCAGCACATGCACCAGAGTGATATCTGGTTCTCTCTCTCTCTCTCTCTTTCTCTCTCTCTCTCTCTGCCTATCATTCTTCATGAATAAATAAATAAGATATTTAAAAACATAAGTAAATAAATAAATCTTGAATAAGCGGTCCAGGGGTTGGCTTGTTGAATAAGGTGCTGGAGTCTCAAGCATGAGATCCTTAATTTGATACCCAGCATCATATCTGCCAGAGTGATGCTCTGGTTCTCCCTCTTGGGAAGAAATAAATCATAAGTAAATATATAAACGAACAGGGATATGCAAGTAATGTTAATTCCTGCCTAGCCAGCATGTCCCACCTCCACGGACAGCCACATATATAGTAATGGAGCGAAAAAGATGTTGGTGTGTCCAGTTGTCAACCTCCAAATAGTGGGAATCACATAAGCTATAGCTATGAGCAAAGAAGGAAGACAGCGGGTTAAATTCAGGTGGCACAAAGTGAAAGGACTGGCTTAAGGATTCCACCTGTTCAAGCCCCCGGCTCCCCACCTGCAGGGGAGTCACTTCACAAGCGGTGAAGCAGGTCCGCAGGTGTCTATCTTTCTCTCCCCCTCTCTGTCTTCCCCTCCTCTCTCCATTTCTCTCTGTCCTATCCAACAAGGATGACATCAATAACAATAATAACTACAACAATAAAACAACAAGAACAAAAAAAGGGAATAAATAAATAAATAAATGTAAAAAAAAAGGAATATTATGTAGAAAAGGTGAATATGGCAGTTTGAATAAATAAAGGCTAGGTGCCAGAAAAAAAAAAAAAAAAAGCCTTGCAGAGACTTCTTTCATTTCTTGCCCATTTTCCCCCTACATTTCCTAGGGCAAGCCCATCAGCTGTTTCAATGCCTGGGGAACAGTCCCTGCAAAGCGATAGTCAAAGATGTTGGATAAAATTGGGTAGTGCAAAAAGTTGGCTATAGGTAGGAGCTGATAAAGGTTCAGGTAGGTCTGTGTTCTCCCCCTTACCACCTTCCTATTGGGTTGTTGAAAAAGCCATGACATATTTTTTTCTATGTTTTTCTCTGTAAAATTGAGTCATGACTTTTCTTACAACCCAATGTATTATTTGAACTCCTTGACAACCACGGGCTAAATATTTATAATGAAGAGAAGCAGCCCCTGCTGCCTGAATAGCTCATAGGTCTACACTAGAGGGGAAAGAGTGGAGGACCTAAGTGAGCCCCAGACCTAAGTGACCAAAGGTGAATCAAAGAAGGCTGAAGTTCTCAACCCTCCACTAAACAGTTTCAGTCAAGAAAGTCATGCCCAAAGGGAGAGTTAAATGGAGACTTCAGAAAAGTGGAAAAAAGGAAACACTCTGAAAAGCAATTTGGGAGCTGGAGCAGTTAGTATAATGGTGATGAAAAGAGAATCTCATGCCTGAGGCACTAAAGTCCTAAATTCAATACCCTACACCACCATAAACCAGAGCTAAGCAGTGCTCTGGTAAATAAATAAATAAATAAGTAAAATTAAGTGATTTTAGGAGCCAGGTGGGCATACCCAGTTAAGTGCACATATTACCATTCTCGAGGACCCCAGTTCAAGCCCCTGATCCCCACCTGTGTGGGTGACTCTTCACAAAATAAAGCAGGTCTACAGGTGTCTCTCGGTCTCTCTTTCTCCCCCTGTCTATCTCCCCCTTCCCTCTCAATTTTTCTCTGTTCTAACAAATAAAATATTTTAAAAAGAAGGGAGATAAAAGTGATTTTTTTGGTAATTCAAAAAGGATATTAGATGCCAGAGAATTAGGGTACATACCTTGTCGTGCAAATGCCTCATATACAAGCCAGGTACTCCATGGAAAGTTCTCTGGTGCTTAGTGATGCTCTAGTGCTTTGATATACCTTTTTTTAAAAAAATATTTTGTTTATTAATTAATGAGAAAGTTAGGAGGAGAGAGAGAAAGAACCAAACATCACTCTGGTACATGAGCTACCAGGGATCAAACTCAGGACCTCATGCTTGAGAGTCCAATGCTTTATCCACTGCACCATCTCCTGGACCATGTGCCTTGATATCTCTATCTCTCTCACTCACTCAATTTCTCTCTCTCTCTTTCTCTCTCTCTCTCTCACTTTCTATCTGAGTAAAAAAGTCAGTCAGGAGCAATTAAATTGCACATATATGACCTGGAAGGGTGTGGGAGTGGGAAAATTATATATAATTATATTATATATAATATTATATTATATATAATATTATATATAATTATATATATAAATTATAAAAATTATATATATAATTTAGCTGTATATAAAACTGTATGGTCCATGTCATGGGATTATGATCAAGGTTAAGTCTAATGCATAGAGCACTCTGTCCAGAGGAAGGCTGCGGAACTCTAGAGTGGCGAAGTCTAGCTATTTGAAAGTGGGAAGTATCCGTAGTTGTTTCTATTTACTTTGTGAACTAGGGGATGAGGTAGATTAAAACAAACAAAAGGAGGGGTTATTTGTGGTATACAGACGATCACTAGGGGTGTTGGCAGTTTGAGGAAATAATCTAGTTGAGACAGACCAGTGAACTGTCAACAAGATTCAGCCTGTGTTCATGCTTTTATATGGGATAAGATTTAGCTGCAGGGGTCAGGGAAAATAGCTCAGCCAGTAGAGCACAACACTTGCATGTTTAAGGCTCCTGGTGTTACTCTCAGCACTATATGTGCTAGAGTGGTGTTCTAGATTCTCTCTCTCTCTCTCCCTCTCCCTCTCCCTCTTCCTTTCCCTCTCCCTCTCTCTCTCTCTTTTCTGCCTGAGCACTGCTCAGCTCTGGTTGACGGTGGTGTACAGAACTGAAACGGAGAGACTGGAGCCTCAGGCATGAACGCCTTTTTGTATGCTACCCATGTTTTCTCCCCAGCCCCTTGCCCTTCATATGAAACTCTGTGTCTTATATATAATACTTAAGATAAATCTTAAACCAACAAAAAGAATTTAGTTATAGGTAGAATTGAAAAAAAAAAAGTGTGATATTCCTTTAAGAAAGCTTGTTAATCACATAGTCACCAGATACTAAAGTCTTTCTTCATCTATGCCAAATACACCCTGACTCAAGTTACCACACTCCCCAGAAATTCTAATCTGTCCAGCAAAGTCAGGTAGAATAACATGACAGCCACAACAACCCTGGGTCCATACTCCCAGAGGGATAGAGAATGGAAAAGCTATCAGGGGAGGGGATGGGATATGGAGACCAGGTGGTGGGAATTGTGTGGAGTTGTACCCCTCCTATCCTATGGTTTTGTTAATGTCTCCTTTCTTAAATTAATAAATTAGAAAAAAAAAAAAAGATTAACATGACAGCCGGGTGGTGCCAGGTTATGACAGCTTGACACAATTCTGTAGAGGAGGAAAACTTTAGAACCCCAAAACCCCATGTGTAGGGATGACCTTAGCTGTAGTCAGTGCAGCATTCTCTAGGGAAGGCTACTAAGTGTGGGCTCACACACAATTATGCAGATTTAAAACCACACAGCAGTCTGACAGCCTGGCCATCTCTTTTGCCATCTAGTGACCACTAGTGGAAGTGCAGAATTCAAAACTTCCCACAAGACAATGAAAGAAAGAAAGAAAGAAAGAAAGAAAGAAAGAAAGAAAGAAAGAAAGAAAGAAAGAAAGAAAGAAAGAAAGAAAGAAGAAAGAAAGGAGGAAGGGAGGAAAGAAAGAAGGAAAGAAAGAAAGAAAGAAAGAAAGGAGGAAGGGAGGAAAGAAAGGAGAGAAAGAAAGAAAGAAACAAAGAAACAAAGAAACAAAGAAAGAAACAAAGAATAGAAGCCAAAAAAAGGAAATTTGAGGTATTCAGAAAGTCAAAGTGGGCCAGGTGGTGGCACACCTCGTTGAGCACACATATTACAAAGGTGCAAAGCCCCTTGTTCGAGACCCCAGTCCCCACCTGCAGGGGAGAGCTTTGCAAGTGGTAAAGTCTCTCTCCCTCTCTATCACCACTTTCCTTCTCAGTTCCTGGCTGTCTCTATCCAATAAATATATATAGATAATAAGTTAAAAAAATAAAGTCAAAGCGAAGTAACAATTATTGCTGTCTGAAGGTTGCAATGATTGGACATGGTATGAGAGACAGAAGTACCAGCAAGTTCAAGTTTGAACTTATTATTTCTGGTCCCACTCGAGGTTCTTTATGATCACTAGTAATTCTGATCCAGACTCAGCAACAAGTAGTACCTCTATCTCCTGTGAAAGCAGAGACAGAAGTCAAGGAAGGAGAGCAACATTAAATAGCCTTTGATGCCAGTCTTTCAGGTTGAATGTGCCTGGATTCCCTCAACTCCAGACGCACTAGACCAGTGCTTCAGAATAACTGATATTTTCCAAGATGCCTCAACTCCTTTTCTTCAAACATTAGTTTTTCTAGTCCTTTTTTCTAATTTATTTTCCAATTCTTAGAATAAATATATATATATAATATATATATATAATATAATATATATATATATATATATATATATTCACAGTGGTTCTGCTTCCCTGAACTTCACTGAACCCCCCTCCCCCAACTCTCCTGTACCATAAAATCTATGACAGTGAAATGACTGGCTGGCAGTTCATCTGTTTCCCTTACATTCCTCAGCTCCAAAAGCAATCTCAGTAGGTTGCTTCTGATTAGTAGAATCTAGCTTGTGCATGCATATTCATACAAATGGGAAATGGGGGTGTGGAGTTGTGGGGGACAAGTAATACGCTCTGAAACCACATGGGAATGTCACATCACTAAGTGAAACTCTGATGCTGTGCTGTTTCTCCTGATGATAGATGGTAGATAATGACAGACAGACAGACAGACAGACAGAAAGGAGGGATACAATAGACAGAACTCTGTGTCTCTGATGAGAAAGCAACACGTAAGTAGTAATAAAGTTAATGTAAGTTCAAGGTTCCTGCTTGGCCAGGAAGAAACAGAGAAGAGTAGAAGTAAGTTTGGGAATGTATGGTTTTATTTAAAGTGTTAAGATGTGAAGGTGGAAGCCATAGGAAATAGCACAGTGATTTTGTAACTGAGCAAGAAGAGATTAAAATTATGTTTGAGAAATTCTAGTGAAACTTTGCTTTGCACCTATTATAGTCTATTTATTTCTTTAACCAGAACACTGCTCAGCTCTGGCTTATGGTGGTGCTGGAGATTGAACCTGGGATCTCTAGTCCCTCAGGCATGAAAAGCTCTTTGCATAATCATTGTGCTATCTCCCCAGCCCACCCATTATTATCTGTTACTGTAAATAAAGGGACTTTAATTTATATCTACTAGCTGCTAAGAGAAAGAAACTCTGTTAAAATAGCATTATTGTTGAGAAAAATGTATAGTTTGAGTATCTATTCGGGCTGGGAAGATAAGGGAACTCTAGCTTACTATAGAGAAAAGAAATGTAGTTTAAATATCTATTGGCATGGGCCTATAGATAGCATAATAGTTATGCGATGAGACTCTCATGTATGAGTCTACAAAAGTCCCAGTTTCAATGCCCCATGCCGCCATAAGCCAGAGCTGTGCAGTAAAAAATGAATTAATTGGGAGTTGGGTGGTAGAGCAGCAGGTTAAGCACACATGGTTTAAAGCTCAAGGACCGGCATAGGGATCCTGGTTCAAGCCCCCTGCTCCCCACATGCAGAGAGTCGCCTCACAGATGGTGAAACAGGTCTGTAGGTGTCTATCTTTCTCTCCCCGTCTCTGTCTTCCCCTCCTCTCTCCATTTCTCTCTACCTATATAACAACAACGACAACAATAAAAACTACAACAATAAAAAACATCAAGGGCAACAAAAAGGGGAAAAAACTTTTAAAAATGAATTAATTGATTAATTAATTATTGGCATGAAAAGGGGACAGCAGCTAACTACTAAAACATTCAGCTACACTTGCTGAGACCCTGCAATCCTGTAGGCAAATAGACCAGAGAAAAATTACATAATTGGAGAAATCTAGGAGGGAGGGGGAAATCATTTAGAAACTGTGGTCTGGGAAATGGCACAATGGATAAAGCACTGGATTCTCAAGCATGAGGTCCTGAATTCAGTCCCCAGAAGCACATGTACCAGAGTGATATCTGGTTCTTTCTCTCTCTCTCTCTCTCTCTCTCTCTTTCCCTATCTTTCTCATTAATAAATAAATAAAGTCTTTGACAAAAATGTAGGGTGGAGAGGGACTTCTTCCTTTTCCCTCTGGGTTCTGCACCTGGTTGAGTCCACGTGTTACCCAGGCCCCATCAGCAGAGAGAAAACTTTGCTAGTGGGGACACATTGTTGCAGATGTCTATCTCTCCTTCCCTCTCGATTTCTGTCTCTGTCCAATAAATAAAGATAATAACAATTTTTTTGTAAAAGGAGTAAGTAAAGGGAACAAGTAAAGCCACCAGAGAAGGGTTTGGAAGGGGCATGTGACTACCCAGGACTCATAGCTAACTTAATTCCACCTCTTAGAAATATGCATTCTCAATACTTTTTCTTCTGCCTTCTGTACCTCCTCTGTGGTGCACCACTAAAAAAGTCCTTCTTAACATATTCTTTAACTCTACAATTCCTGTTGGATCTTCTCCCATGCTTTTATGCTTTCTCGAACTTTGTTGAGGATATCTTCCATTGATATTATTTAGTGAGCATCCTTATGATTTCTGCTTTAAGGTATTCCTTAGGGGAAGTCAGGCAGTAGCCAGTGGGTTAAGCACACGTGCAAGGACCAGTATAAGGATCCTGGTTAGAGCCCCTGGCTCCCCACCTGCAGGGTAGTCGCTTCACAAGCATTGAAGCAAGTCTGCAGGTGTCTTTCTCTCCCCCTCTGTCTTCCCCTCCTCTCTCCATTTCTCTCTGTCCTATCCAACAACAATGACATCAATAACTACGACAATAAAAAAAAGAAGGGCAACAAAAGGGAATAAATAAATATTAAAAAATAAATAAAGTAATCCTTAGGAAAGTTTACATAAATTGCTTTTATTTTGGAGTTTTTAATCTAAACTTTTTACTTGAATCAAAGCATTTCTTGAGAACTATAATGGGGGGGGTGGAGCTAAGATGGTGACTTGGAAACAACAGCTGGCATGAGCTCCAAACAGAAGCAGTTTACAACCTGGGATTCTCTGGATAGAGTAGTATACTGGGCCATCTGTAGGAGGGTGAACAAAGGATGGTCAGGACACCAAAAAAAAAAAAAAAAAAAAGCATTTCTTTTGTTTTTGTTTTTAATATTTCATGAGGGTATTGCTAAAGATCTGTGTTTCAGCAGACCTGGAAGAAGTTCAAGGGCTTGGGGTCACACATGACCTGCAGTTTCTAGAGTCCTCAGGTACATGAGTTCAGGTAAAAGAAGAAGACTGAAATGGGGGGAGGGGCTGTGGTGGTGCACCTGGTTGAGCACACATGTCATAGTGTGCAAGGACCTGAGTTTGAGCCACTGGTCTCCACCTGTAGGGGGAAAGCTTTGTGAGTGGTGAAGTAGTGTTGTAGGTGACTGTATCTGTCTCTCTCTCTCTCTATCTTCCCCTTTGATTTCTGCCTCTCTTTCTCTCTCTCTGTTTTATTTTCTTTTCTTAAAAATTATTTTAAAAATATTTTTAAATTTATTTATTTATTTATTATTGCATAGAGACAGAGAGAAATTAAGAAAGGGCAGAGGAAGATAGAGAGGATAGACAGAGACAGAGAGACACCTGAAGCTCTGCTTCATCACCAGTGACGCTCTCCCCCTGCAGTGGGGAACAGGGACTTGAACCTGAGTTCCTGCACACTGCAATGTGAGCACTTAACCAGATGCACCACTGCCTGGCCCCCAATTTGTGGCTGTCTCTATCCAATAAATATAGTTAAAAAATAAAAATTAAAAGAAAGGATGGATAGAAAGGAGGAAGGAGGGAGTCGGGCGTTAGCGCAGCGGGTTTAGCGCACGTGGCACAAAGCACAAGGACCAGCGTAAGGATCCTTTGAGCCCCAGGCTCCCCCACTTGCAGTGGCATCGTTTCACAGGCAGTGAAGCAGGTTTGCAGGTGTCTGTCTTTCTCTTCCCCTCTCTGTCTTACCCTCCTCTCTCCATTTCTCTCTGTCCTATCCAACAACAATAAAAACAATAATAATAACAATGATAAAACAACCAGGGCAACAAAAGGGGAAAAAAAATAGCCTACAGGAGCAGTGGATTCATGGTTCAGGCGCCCCAGCAATAACCCTGGAGGAAAAAAAAAAAAAAAAAAGGAAGGAAGGGAGGGAGGGAGGGAGGGAGGGAGGGAGGAAGGAAGGATACTGAGGTCTTAGTCTCAGGTGGTGATGAAATACACACTCTGGAGCTATGGGGAAGCAGAGTCTGTTTTCTTACCCCACTCTGTTACCATGGAGAGCAAATTCCAATATGGTGTTGACCAGCTCTGCTCTCAGCAAGGTTGCATACAATGGTTATCAAGAAAAGTGCCTGCTCAGAAGTTGAAAAACAAGATCAGAAGAGAAAACACAAGCAGAACCTGAACTGGAGTTGGTGTATTGCACCAAAGTAAAAGACTCTGGGGTTTTTGGGGGTGGGGGGAAAAGAATACAGGTCCAAAAAGGATGATAAAGGACCTAGTGGGGGTTGTATTGTTATATGGAAAACTGGCAAATGTTATGCATGTACAAACTATTATATTTGCTGTGGAATGTAAAACATTAATTCTCCAATAAAGAAATTAAAAAAAAAGTGCCTGCTGGT
Organism: Erinaceus europaeus; assembly: GCF_950295315.1. Taxonomy (NCBI): domain Eukaryota; kingdom Metazoa; phylum Chordata; class Mammalia; order Eulipotyphla; family Erinaceidae; genus Erinaceus; species Erinaceus europaeus. Next base: position 32,264,375 of record NC_080172.1, on the reverse strand, counting down.
AACTCCCATCTGCTTTTAGCCTAACTTCTTGGCCCCCATTCCAGCATTTTAATTATAGGATTTTGATAGGGCTGAACTGTTTAGGATTCTGGACATACCACCTATCCACCCCACTCCTCATGCCCCAAAGTAAAATTCTATACCTTAAACACCACTTCCCAGGTAGATTTTCTGTAGCATGGGTGAAGAGAGAGAGAGAGAGAGAGAGATATCAACACCAAAGCTTTCTTTAGTGTGGCATGGACTGGGTTCAAACATGGGTCACATGCATGACTAAACAACACATTGTCCTAGTGAGCTATTCTGCTAACCCAGGTTTCTTTCTTGGCAAGGGCCATTTCTCTAATTTGTCACTACTTGGATGCTGTCCTTTTATCCTTTTGTATTTTGCTCTTTAAAAAAAAAAATTGGAGGGTGGGGGGGCAGAAGATAGCATAATCGTTATGCAAAGAGACTCTGACTCTCATGCCTGAGGCTCTGGCTCCGTTTCAATTCCCCCACACCACCATAAACCAGAAGTGATCAGTGCTCTGGTTAAAAATTTAAAATCCCAAAGTTTTTGGGACTGGTTGATGGCACACCCAGTTGAGTGCATACATTATTATGTGTTTGGACCCAGGTTCAAGCCCCAGTCCCTACCTACAGGGAAGAGACTTCAGGAGCAGTAAGCAGTGATACAGGTGTTTTTCTTTCTCTCCTTTCTTCTCTACCTCCCCCCTCCCAGCTCAATTTCTCTCTGTTCTGTCAAAATAAATAAATAAGATTTTATGGGGTGCCTCTAGTTTTACCACAAATATTCTTATTTCCTCATAATCTTTAAGATCTAAGGTTATATGTTTTTAAATAGCCTCTATCATATCCTTCACTTTAGCTTTAAGGATGCTTATGAGTCTTTGTAAAGATCTTAGGATTCTGGGGTGGTAAATATAGCATAATAGTTATGCAAAAGACTTTCATGCCTGAGACTCCAGACTTGCTAGGTTCAATCCCCTATACCACCATAAGCCAGAGTTATGCAATGCTCTGGTAAAATAATAATAATAATAAATAATTTATTAAATAATAAATTAATTTTTAAATTAGCTTTGTTTTGTTTTTACCAGAGCACTGCTCAGCTCTGGCTTATGGTGGTGCTGGGGATTGAACCTGGGACCTTTGGTGCCTCAGACATAAATGTCCTTTTGTATAAACATTGTGCTATCCAGATCCCTCCCATCCTTTTTTATAGGTTTTTCAGGTCCTAGAAATTTATTTAGTTATAGTGAGAAAGAAGTAATTTGTAGCCAGGCTGTGCCACACCTGGTTAAGTGTACACATTATAGTGCACAAGAACCTGGGTGCAAGCCTCTAGTCCCCACCTGGAGAGGGAAAGCTTCATGAGTGGTAAAGCATGGCTGCAGGTATCTCTTTGTCAATTTCCCTCTCTATTCTCTCTCAATTTCTCTCTGCTTCCCTCTCAATTTCTCTCTGCTTCTAACCAACAATAAATAAATAAATAATTTTTTAAAAAGGAAAATAATTTTTATTTTTTTAAAGTAATTATTTCCTTGCCAGTTATATTTCTAAAAATTTTAGTGGCTTCTTCTGAATCTTCAAAATGATTTGATTTTTTTTTTCTTTTTATCCTTATTATTTTTCTTGGCAGTTTTTAAAGACAGAAGTTGAAGATTCCATATGATACACTAGGGAATTTTCTTTCTTTCTTTTTTAATTTTGATTAGTGGTTTAATATTGATTTACAGAATTAAAAGTTAACAGGGGGTATAATTCCACACCTCTTCCATGACCAGAGTTCTGTGTCCCTAGTCTCTCCATTGGAAACATTAGTTCTCCAAAGATCACAGATATGAGTTGAATATTGTTTCTTTTTTTAAAAAAAAGTTTTCCCTTTTTTTAAATATTTATTTATTCCCTTTTTTCTTGCCATGTTTTTTTATTGTTGTAGTTATTATTATTGTTGTTATTGATGTTGTTGCTAGATAGGATGGAGAGAAATGGAGGGAGGAGGGGAAGGCTGAGAGGGGGAGAGAAAGAGAGACACCTGCAGACCTGCTTCACTGCTTGTGAAGCAACTCCCCTGCAGGTGGGGATCCAGGGGCTCGAACCAGAATCCTTAAGCCAGTCCTTGCGCTTTGCACCACTTGCACTTAATCTGCTGACTCCCTGAATATTATTTCTATAACTATCTATCTCTATATATATTTTGTTGGGCTGAGCTTCACTGACGGGAGACAGACAACCAGGGACTCATGGTTGAGCTGTGGTTGAGCTGTACGCAGTATCTCTTTACTCATGCAGGGCGCAGCACAATCTAAGCCAAGCTAAGCTAAAACTCAACTAACTAAAACGAACAATGTTGTCTTTATAAATACTTGCCAAGTAGGGTGGAAACAGGATGTGACATAGAGAGGATGGAGAGAAAAGTGACTGGTGAAAATCAGAGTGTGACAAGGAGAGGGGGGGGAGCAAAAACATATCATGAACCAGTGGGGATTGAACCAATGCCCTGCAGTGGTTATGTAAATAGAATACAGTGGTTATGTAAATAGAATACAGTGTTAAGCTTACTGTTAGAGGCAGTAACTCTAAAATAGTTATAGTTGCTTTTTAAGTTTTGAGTTTTAAGAATAGTTTAAATATAGTTGCTTTTTGCCTTCCTGACCAGTGAGGTGGAAAATTCCTTGCCCTTTTCCCCTCGACAGAACCTGAGAGGCCATCAATTATTTTGACAGACCCTGCAGCAAGCAGGACTCCTCATGACCTCTGCAACAGAATACTGTTACCAGACAGTTAAAAATGGCCTGACAAATGATGGCCCGATAGATTGCAAACAGATGGTCGGTGGTCCCAACAAAGAACTAAAGAATGTGGTGACCCCCACTTTGGCAATGACCTATTGGTCTGGTGTAATGTTTAGAAATAGCCCATGCTTTGCTCTGAATGGATCAGGCTTTTGCTAAGTTTGAAATTATTGGATATAGGCAGATAAGGTGATGTGTTCCCCCTCCCTGAGTGTAGTCTGAATTCCTATAAATTGTATGGTTTGAGCTTTGTTCAGGGTCGAGCTTGGCAGACTAACACCAGTCACCATCTCGGCCCGGATTGCAATTCGTGAATAAACATCTTTTACTTCCTTGCAGTGGATGGTGGTTTGATTTCACTCGCTAACATTTGGAGGCCCCAGCGAGATATCCTCAGATGGAGGCTCCTGAGGACACCCCATCCTGGGTCCGGATCCTAGGAAAAACCTTGGAAGCTTTTGCCCGGCGCCGGTAAGTCAGGCCTGATTTTTGTGCACAGTACCGTTTCATTTGTGTGCTTGTGTGTCCCCGCGGGGCCTGGGTCTGTGGATTGCGGGACGCCGCATTGAAATCCCAGACTGCAGCGCTGGGAAATGACGACTTCCAGGCTGCTTGGGTTGGGTGATAACTGGATCTGAAACAGGGTCCGCACCCTAAGGATCTGAAACAGGGTCCGACAGCCCAGGGTTGGGTGATAACTGGATCTAAAACAGGGTCCACACCCTAAGGATCTGAAATAGGGTCCGACAGCCCAGGATATTAGTTCTGTCTTTTGTGGCCATTTGTTGTGTCTGTCTTCTCTCCTCTTTGGTGATTCGCGAAAAGGTTGACCTTGTTAGTGCAACTGACGGGTCTGGCCGGAGCTACTCTCCGGTGACTCCTGAAGGCCTAACCTGTGATGCCTTAGTAGCGGTGGCCGGAAAGGTAATCGCCCTCCCTTGACTGAGTGAATGGTTTGATGTGAATGCTAGTGTGCCTGTTGCATGCCTCACGGTCGAAAGACTACGGGGCTTGATTGGGCTCCAACCTGCGTGTCCGTGGAGTCGTTTCAGCTAAGTGGAGATTCTCAGCCTGCTGAGACCGAGGTCGGGGTTTATACGGCTACTCCTAAGCTAAGACTCCTTAAGGTCCCGCGAGGGGCCCGGCCAGGCAAGCATAGTTGATTGTCTGGCATCCATCGGATGTCAGTTCTTTTTCCAACACTCACTGTTTGTCTCTTTCTGTGTCAGCTGTCTTTCTGTGTCCAGACACCAATAGGCTTCAAAAAATAATAATAATAAGGAACTCTTGGGTAGGAAAACTGGAGTCCTCATTTATAGAAGCTCCACGCAGTCTAGTTAAGGGAGAAAGTCCCAGGTGGACACCCTTTGGGTTAGCAGGAAAAACGGTTGAGAGTGAGAGAACATGTGAGAGTGTATGGTGTGCTGGCCAGCAAGTACAAGGAAGAGTGAGAGGAATCTTTGGTCTAATTGCTGTGATTCTTGTTGCAGTGTTTGTCTCCCTTCTTTTCCACTTTGACGAGGAGATGGGACAGAGTCAGTCCAAAACCAGCTCGCTCACCCCCCTTGAATGCTTGACTAAAAATTTTTCAGATTTTTCCAGAAGAGCTGCTGGGTTTGGAGCCCAGGTGGACGTCTTCACACTGAGGAAGTTCTGTGAAAGGGAATGGCCAGCCTTTGAGGTTGGCTGGCCTGAGACGGGAAGTCTCGACCTGGGAAAGTGCACGGCAGTGCACGATGTGATCTTTGGGAATCCCGGGCACCCTGACCAAATGCCATATATTGAGATCTGGATGAGTATTGCTAATGATAAACCAAGGTATCTGCGGGAGTGTCAGGGCGACTCCAAAGGAAAAAAGAAGGTCAAAAGCAGGTCGAGAGTGTTGGTGATCAAGGGCACGAGGGGGGATAGATTCCCTAGGAGGCCTACAGCTCCTCCTGTCCTCCCCACTAAGCCGGAATCCCCCATACAACTGAAAAAGAGGAAGGATGAGAACCCTCCACCGTATGCTGGCACTTCAGGGGCTACCGCTCCTGAACCCGATTCCACTTCTGGGTTGCCATCAGGAGTCCTGAGCCCACCTCATACCAGAGCAGGAACTATGTTTGGGTCAGAGTCTACACCAGTCTGGACTTTTCCTTTACAGGAGGTGGGGGAATTAGATACGTCAGGACAGCCCCTCCGAACTTATGTCCCGTTTAGCACTTCTGACTTGTATAATTGGAAGAATCAAAACCCTCCTTTCTCTGTAGACCCAGAAGGGGTGGCAACTCTACTTGAGTCAGTTTTTTACACTCATCAACCTACTTGGGATGATTGTCAGCAGCTGCTGAGTACCCTATTCACTCTAGAAGAAAGGGAGAGAATTAAAATCGAGGGAAAGAAGCAGGTCCGGGATAAAAAGGGAGAGCCTCCCACTGACCAGGACGTGGTGGAGGAGGTGTTCCCCCAATCCCAACCTAAGTGGGACCCCAACACAAGCACCGGGTATGAGGCCCTCACCAGGTACTGCCAGACTCTATTAAGGGGTATCCGGGCTGCGGGTTGGAAACCCACCAATCTGTCTAAGGTGACCGAGTGTAAGCAGGGTACAGACGAGAGTCCGACTGCCTTCTTGGAGAGGTTGTACCAGGTATATCGAACCTGGACGCCCATAGATCCCAAAGCCCCTGAGAATGTGCAGGCAGTCGCCCTCCAGTTTGTGGCCCAATCCGCCCCAGATATTAGGAAGAAGTTGCAGAAGTTAGAGGGTTTTGAGGGGAAATCTCTCTCGGAGCTGTTGACTGTAGCACAGAAGGTTTTTGATAATAGAGAGGACCCCGCGAAAGCCACTCTGGAACTGAATAAGAAGATGGCACAGGTCCTTTTGGCTAGGGAAATAGGAAATAGAGAGGAAAGAGGGAGGTATGTGAAAGAAAAAGGGCAGATGAAGGGAAAAGATAAACCCCTGAGAGGACTGAGAAAGACTCAGTGTGCCCTATGCAAGGAAGAAGGGCACTGGAGGAAAGAATGTCCAAAAAGAAAAGAAGATGAAGGAAAGAGAATGGGGAAGGAAGCCCCCCTCTTAGTTTTAGATTGAGGAAGTCAGGGCTCCTCCAGCCCCCAGGAGCCTAGGGTAAAACTCGCGGTAGGGGGGAAAGTAATTAATTTTTTGGTGGATACCGTGGCCACCCACTCAGTACTTCAACAACCAATTGGACCCACCGGAAGAGATAAGGTTAAGATTATAGGAGCCACTGGGGAAGCAAGGAGTTATCCAAAGTCCATAGGAAGAGTCGCTGGCCCTGGCCTGAAGACTATTACTCACTCTTTCCTGGTGATCCCTGAGTGCCCTGAGCCACTGTTAGGTAGGGATCTCCTTCATAAGCTACAGGCCACCATTTCCTTTGAGACAAATGAAGGACCAATAGTACAAGCAGGTGGCCGAATTTTGCTCACCATGCCGGTAAGGGAGGAATATCGTCTCTGTGAAGCACCACAGAATGTAGGCAACCCGGACTTATTAACAAGGTGGAAGCGGGAGATTCCAAGAGTTTGGGCCGAGACCAACCCCCCAGGGTTGGCTAAACATGTGACCCCCATAATAGTCCAATTGGTCAGCACTGCCACCCCAGTCCGAGTCCGGCAGTATCCCATGAGTCGGGAAGCCCAGAATGGTATCAGGAACCATATTAGACGCCTAAAAGAGGCTGGTATCTTGGTGCCCTGCAAGTCAGCCTGGAATACACCCCTTCTCCCGGTCCGAAATCCTGGAACGAACGACTTCAGACCAGTGCAAGATCTGCGAGAGGTAAATAAGAGGGTAGAGACCATTCATCCCACAGTTCCCAACCCTTATACTCTCCTCAATCTACTGTCACCTGATCGAACCTGGTATAGCGTCCTAGATTTGAAAGATGCCTTTTTCAGCCTCCCCTTGGCCCCACAGAGCCAACCTATCTTTGCCTTTGAATGGACAGACCCCGAGGAAGGTGAGTCAGGACAACTAACTTGGACCCGACTTCCCCAAGGTTTTAAAAACTCTCCAACCTTGTTTGATGAAGCCCTAAGCAAGGACCTACTGACATTCCGAAGTGAGCACCCCGAGTGCAGCCTCCTACAACATGTGGACGATCTGCTGATCGCTGCCTTATCTCGAGAGGATTGCAAAATGGCAACCAGAGACCTACTCGAGGTACTGGGGAACTTGGGGTACCAGGTATCGGCCAAAAAGGCTCAGCTGTGTACCCAAGAAGTAACCTACCTGGGCTACCAAATTAAAGAAGGACGAAGGGCCCTGTCTGAGGGAAGAATCCAGGCTATCCTAAAGATCCCGACCCCCACTACCAAGAGACAGGTCCGGGAATTCCTGGGAGCGGTAGGCTACTGTAGGCTATGGATCCCAGGGTTCGCTGAACTAGCAAAGCCCCTCTACACCGCCACTGGAGGGGGCGACACTCCTTTGAAATGGACTGAGATGGAGGAAAGGGCTTTCCAGGCACTGAAGGAGTCCCTGGTAAGTGCCCCAGCTCTAGGTCTCCCAGACCTGAACAAACCGTTCCAGCTGTTTGTAGCAGAAAGTGCTGGTGTGGCTAAGGGAGTACTCACTCAAACCCTGGGGCCCTGGAAGAAGCCTGTCGCCTACCTGTCTAAACGACTGGACCCAGTAGTGGCCGGATGGCCTGGATGTCTGAGGACAGTGGCAGCAGCCGCCCTACTGGTGAAAGAGACTACCAAACTAACTTTTGGGCAGACCCTAGAAATCACCACAGCCCACAATCTTGCCAGCTTACTTCGCTCCCCTCCGGACCGATGGATGACCAATTCTCGGGTCACCCATTATCAGGTACTGTTGTTGGACCCACCCCGCATTACTTTCAAACAGACTGCAGCCTTAAATCCAGCTACCTTGCTCCCCAACCCAGAGGAAGACGCCACCCATGACTGTGGAGAAATTTTGGAAGCCCTGACCTCGTTGAGAGCTGACCTGACGGACGTCCCGCTACCAGACGCACAGGAAACCCTCTACACGGATGGGAGCAGCTTTGTGGAAGACGGCGTACGGTATGCAGGTGCCGCGGTGGTCACCAGCCGGGAGGTCTTGTGGGCTGCATCCTTGCCACAAGGGTCATCAGCCCAAAAGGCGGAGCTGATAGCACTCATTCAAGCACTCAAGTGGGGAGCAGGGAAAAAGATAAATGTGTACACCAACAGCAGGTATGCTTTTGCCACCGTCCATGTCCATGGGGCACTATATCAAGAGAGAGGACTGCTGACGGCTGGGGGAAAAGCTATCAAGCATGCTCAGGAGATACTGGCCCTGCTAGCAGCTGTTTGGGGGCCAGAGAGGGTTGCTGTCATCCACTGTAAGGGACACCAGAAGGATGACTCAGAAGTCTCGCGAGGCAATCGGTTGGCAGACCAGACAGCTAGGGAAGCGGCCCAAAGACTAGTGGGGACTCCGGCCCAACTGGTGGTGGCTACCCTTATACCAGGAGAAGTGACAAAAGGACAGAAACCAGTGTACTCGAAACAGGAAGAGGAGATGAGCCGGAGACTGGGGGGGAGATTAAATGAGGAAGGATGGATCATCCTCCCGGATGATAGGATTCTATTACCCCAGCCACTGGGAAGACAGGTGGTCTCTCAAACGCACCAAGGTACCCATTTTGGGGGAAACAAATTAGCTGAACTGATCAGTAAATTTTATTTGATAATTGGTTTGCACAGGATCTCCCAGAGTGTGGCAGGTCGCTGTGCAACGTGTGCCAGAGTCAACGCTAACCCAGTACAAGTGAAAGGACCAGGAACCAGGTGGCGGGGGGGGGAACCTGGAGAACACTGGGAATTGGACTTCACTGAGATGCCTGTGGCTCAAGGAGGATATAAGTATCTCTTAGTCATGGTAGATACCTTTTCAGGGTGGGCTGAAGCCTTCCCCACTAAGAAAGAGACTTCCCAGGTAGTAGTGAAACAACTGGTCTTTGAAATTATCCCCAGGTTCGGGCTCCCTTATTCACTGGGGTCGGATAATGGCCCGGCATTCATTGCCAAGGCCACCCAACAATTGGCAGAAATTTTAAAAATTAAATGGAAATTACATTGCATTTACCGCCCCCAGAGTTCGGGGCAAGTAGAAAGAATGAATAGGACTATTAAGGAAAGCTTAACCAAGTTAAAAATAGAGACTGGCGGGGACTGGATTTCTCTTTTACCCTTTGCTTTGCTTAAAAGCAGGAATACCCCATACGTGTCTGGATTTACTCCATTTGAGATTGTGTATAGTAAACTGCCAACCTTGGTGCCCCGGGTTGAGACTGAAAAATTGGCCGAAGTGTCACGGGGCAGACTCCTCAAGTCCCTACAGGCCTTGCAGGTGGTGCGAGGAAAAGCCAGAGCCGCCGTCCGGGACGAAAAGCCTGGGACCCGGAGGGAGGAAAGCCGAGGCCAAGTCCCCTTGTTCGAGCCTGGTGATTCCATACTGGTGAAGAAGCTGCATCCTGACCATCTCGAAGCCTGGTGGGAAGGACCATACACCGTGATCCTGAGTATGCCAACTGCTGCTAAGGTTGCCAGGAAACGACACTGGATTCATCATACTCGCCTGAAGAAATTTGTGGCGGACCCCCCGGAAATAGAGAATCTGAGGAAATGGTGTGCCGTAGCCACCCCAGACCCAATGAAGGTCCGCTTGGTCTCCTTCTAACTTGTATGTGTGTTTTGCCTGGTGCACTTCTGTTTTACCTCTGCCACTGCCCAAGCTCACATGCCTCCCACCCCCGAGTGTCCTCTCTGTATGTATGGGAGCTGAAAAACAAAGAGGGAAAGATGGTCGCCAACCAACTAACTGCCGGGCAGCCTATATTCACTCTTGATCTGTGTGATCTATTTGATGCCAACTGGACCAGGGTAATCTATGCCGGCCAGACTGCAACCGGAGGGACTACTATAGATGGGGGGTGTGGCTCCATTGACCTGGAGGCTCGCCTTTGGGACAGACCCTATTATGTATGTCCCAAAGAAGACAGCCCCACCAACTGCAGAGGAGAACCATATTTTTTCTGTGGGTTGTGGGGGGAATGTCTGACAGCATCTCCAGGGAGGGATGGTGATAAGCACCTGAAAGTCATAAGAGTGATTCGACCAGGTGGCCCGGCTGAACCAGGTACTTGCTATATTAGAGACTGTAACCCTGTGGAGGTGACGGTCAAAACATGGAATGAGACTGATTCATGGATGAGAGGGAGAATGTGGGGCATTAAGATTCCTTTTTCTGAAAAGGACTTTGGGACATTATTCACTATTCAACTGCGGATGCTGCCATGGACTCAGAATCCTATTGGGCCCTTGAGACCCATCATTTTAGGAGAAGACCCCCGACCTACTCTCTCTCCCTCTCTACGGATGGGGGGAGAGAATGAGACTAATGGGGATCAGACTGACATTGCACCAAGTGGCACTAAACTGACTGACGCAGAACCTTTGCATCCCAGGGTGAAGCCACTAGTGAAAACTGTAGAATTAATGTATTACCTTTTGAATGAGTCTGACCCTAACATAACCAGAAACTGCTGGCTTTGTTTACACCCTGAGCCTCCTTATTACATAGGTGTGGCTGCCTCTGCAGGAATAGGTAGCCAGAAGGGAGACATAAGGAAGCTGGCTCTATCCTCTAGCAACTCTAAGGGCCCAGAATGTAAGTGGGGAGTACAGCCCCACATGACACTGGGAGATATCCAGGGAACAGGAACTTGTATTATCACAGCCAACTATAAATTGGAATCCTCCCCGTACAGGGGAAATTGCAACCTAACCATTAAAGTTAGTAAGACTCAAGAGTGGGCGACCCTCCTCAAAGCCCCTGAGGGGACTTGGTGGGCCTGTACTTCGGGCATGACCCCCTGCATCACCCCCTACGGAATGACCAAAGAGGACCTCTGTGTTTTGGCCCATATCCTGCCCCATGTATACTATTCCCATGGCGAAGAAGGGTGGGCTCACCTTGAACGGCAAGGAACAGACTACCTCGGACCAATAAGACGGAAACGCGTCCCGATAGTAGTTCCTATACTCGTGGGGACAGCCATAGCAGGGACAGCAGCAATGGGAGCTGCAGCCCTAGCTAAGGAGACTACTCTAGTACAATTAGATCAGCAGATCAATCAAGATATGGCCACACTAGAGGGCACTATTGAATCTCTCGAAGGGTCCCTATCTTCGTTGGCCGAGGTGGTCCTGCAAAATCGTAGGGGACTTTGATTTGTTATTCATGAAACAGGGTGGGTTATGTGTGGCCCTGAATGAGCCCTGTTGCTTTTATGCCAACCACTCCGGAATGGTGAAGAAAACTTTAAGTGAGGTCAAGAAAAGAATAGAAGATAGAGATAACCGTCTAAGGGACCTGAGCGAGGACAGCTGGTTCGCAAACCTATTTTCTTGGCCCTCTTGGTTAAAAACACTAATTAGTTCCCTGGCAGGGCCTCTGATCACCCTACTTCTACTTCTTACCCTGGGGCCTTGTCTATGGAGGTCTTTGATCTCCTTGATTAAAAGGAGAACTGAGAAGGTTATGCTCCTGGAGTCTCAGTATGTCGAGGAGCAATATAGCTCAGAAGAAGAAGATGAATCAAGGATTTGATTCCCAGCTAAGACTAGTGGGGAATGTTAGAGGCAGTAACTCTAAAATAGTTATAGTTGCTTTTTAAGTTTTGAGTTTTAAGAATAGTTTAAATATAGTTGCTTTTTGCCTTCCTGACCAGTGAGGTGGAAAATTCCTTGCCCTTTTCCCCTCGACAGAACCTGAGAGGCCATCAATTATTTTGACAGACCCTGCAGCAAGCAGGACTCCTCATGACCTCTGCAACAGAATACTGTTACCAGACAGTTAAAAATGGCCTGACAAATGATGGCCCGATAGATTGCAAACAGATGGTCGGTGGTCCCAACAAAGAACTAAAGAATGTGGTGACCCCCACTTTGGCAATGACCTATTGGTCTGGTGTAATGTTTAGAAATAGCCCATGCTTTGCTCTGAATGGATCAGGCTTTTGCTAAGTTTGAAATTATTGGATATAGGCAGATAAGGTGATGTGTTCCCCCTCCCTGAGTGTAGTCTGAATTCCTATAAATTGTATGGTTTGAGCTTTGTTCAGGGTCGAGCTTGGTAGACTAACACCAGTCACCATCTCGGCCCGGATTGCGATTCGTGAATAAACATCTTTTACTTCCTTGCAGTGGATGGTGGTTTGATTTCACTCGCTAACACTTACCAACAATTCCCCCTTTCTTTTTAACTAATGGACATAGTATCAGGATTGTAGGGTGAACAGAAACCTATATCGTACAGGCGTTTTCAAAAGAACTGGCATAAGACATGGAAAACAAAATACGCGAACAGCAATAACCAGTGTGATGCCAAGGGGAACGTTTCTTGCCCCAAAGGCAAGGCCTAGCAGGCAAATGGCATTTCTTGCCTCTGTGAACGCTTCATGCCTCTGGGGGCATCTGTTGCCTCAAAGGGCATTTCCTGCCTCTGTGGGCATCTCTTGCCTCTTGGGGCGCTTCATGCCTCTGTGGGCATAACCTAATAAGGAGGGGGAGTTTTTTGCCTCTGTGACAGACACTGCAGGCGAGGGAACATGGTCTATAAAGTCTCAAGGCAATTGGCTGAAGTTAGTCTTTGAGAAACACAGCAGTGTGTACCAGTAAGTCCGATGGAGGTGTCAGTCCAAAGTAGCTAACCACAGAAGAAAATGCCAAGGGATGAAACGCTGCATGTCTGTCTCGATGGCAGAATGTCAGAAATCTGATTTTCTGTAGAGAGTGATCTTTGGAGTCTGTGAATCTGTTTCTTCAGGTCGTGCCAGGTCACATCATTGGTTTCCGGGGGTGTGTTGTAATCATTCCATCTTGTGGGCGATCTCAGAGAACAGGATCCAAATGGATTTCCAGGAATTCCATTTGAGTAGATGCTTTTTCATGTGAAGACTTGACAGCTGAAATTCACTTACTTGTCAAACAAAACTTGTAGCAGAATAGAAGTTTACTATAATTGATAACTCCATTATAATTGGAAGTCCTTTCTAGTATGATTTTAAGGTTATTTAAACAGTTTGAACTCAATAAAATGTGGAAAGGTAAACAGAAGAACCACGGCAGAAGCCTCAGGCATGAGAATAATTAACATAATCATTGCACTATCTGCCCCGCCCATAACTCATACTGTTTCAGGATTAAACGTTTCAGATTTATGCCAAGACATAAAAAAGAAATCAAAGGAGGAAAAAACAATTTTTTGGATTGTTTCTGGATGTCTCTAGAAATCATGGCTGCATCCAGCATTTTTTTTTTTTAAGTCAATGTCAAAGAAAAATTCAGTCATTCAAATCACTCTCTTATGAAACAGATCTCACCATGTACCATCAAGAGTCCCCGGAGGGCGTCCTAGTCCAAAAAGCTCCTCGAAATTCCATTTAGGGTGCTTCTGACTGTTCCTGCTGGATTGCTTCAGGCACCCGTTTTTAAAAGCGTCTTCCCATCAAAGAAAGAATCCAATCAGGAGAGTAGAACTAACCACATGTATCCATTCTTGGGACTGCCAGGGTACTTGAGAATGCTCCTCAAATTAGAGTAGTCCTTCTCAGCAGGAAACATGTGAGAAGAAGTCCAGAAAGTCCCAGTGGAAATCCCCATGCATATCCCAAGGTCTATGATCACAGTCATAAAGAACCAAATTGTGGCCCGGAGCAAAATGTAGTCCTTTTCCTCAGGAAACATGGGCGAGGGAATCCAGAAAGTCCAAGGAGAAATCTCCATGCATCTCCCAAGCTCTATGATTAGGGTCACAAGAAACCAAAGTTCCCGGTCAGGGAAACAAAGTGTGGTCCCAGAGACAGAGTAACTGTCTCATGATGAAACAGTATAGGCTTTGGCAAACCTGTTCATAAGCAGAAGAGAAGACCATAGTGCATAGATAGGCAAAGTCTTCACTTATCTGGGAATTGCGCAGGTCTGGTCCTACGTTGTAGGATATGTTGTTTTCGATGGGCTGGCTTCATAGGCGGGTAACAGACGACCAGGGACTCATGGTTGAGCTGTGGTCGAGCTGTACGCAGTATCTCTTTACTCATGCAGGGCGCAGCACAATCTAAGCCAAGCTAAGCTAAAACTCAACTAACTAAAACGAACAATGTTGTCTTTATATATACTTGCCAAGTAGGGTGGAAACAGGTTGTGACATAGAGAGGGTGGAGAGAAAAGTGACTGGTGAAAATCAGAGTGTGACAAGGAGAGGGGGCGAAGCAAAAACATATCATGAACCAGTGGGGATTGAACCAATGCCCTGCAGTGGTTATGTAAATAGAATACAGTGGTTATGTAAATAGAATACAGTGTTAAGCATACCAACAATATTTGCCCATTTTCTCTATGATCCTGCATTCTCTTTTTTTAAATTTTTATTTATAAAATGGAAATATTGATAAAACTATAGGATAAGAGTGGTACATTTCCACACAATGCCCACCCCAAAGCTCCATAACTATTTTTTTATAAATTGGTGAAATTTATGTTTTTAATTATTTATTTTATTTATTCTCTTTTGTTGCCTTTGTTGTTTTATTGTTGCAGTTATTATTGTTGTTGTTGTGTCACTGTTGTTGGATAGGACAGAGAGAAATGGAGAGAGGAGGGGAAGACATAGAAGGAGAGAGAAAGATAAACACCTGCAGACCTGCTTCACCACCTGTGATGTGACTCCCCTGCAGGTGGGAAGCCGGGGCCTCTAACCGGGATCCTTACTTGGGTCCTTGCACTTTGTGCCGCATGTGCTTAACCCACTGCGCTACTGCCCGACTCCAAAGCTCCATATCTTTTCCCTTAAAAGCTTTCCTATTCTTTATCCCTCTTGGGAGTATGGATCCAGGATCATTATGGGTACAAAAGGTGGAAGGTGTGGCTTCTGTAATTGCCTCCCTGCTCAACATGGGCATTGGCAGGTTGATCCATACTCGCAAGCTGTCTCTCTCTTTCCTTAGTGGGGCAGGGATCTGAGGAGTCAGGGCTCCAAGACACATGGTGGGGTCATCTTCCCAGGGAAGTCCCGTTGGCATCATGGTATCACCTGGAATCTGGTGGCTGAAAAAGAGTTAAGATATAAAGCAGACCAAATTGTTGACTAATCATGAACCTAAAGGCAAGAATATTGCAGATGAAGATTCTATCTTTGCTTAGTGGAGTATGGCTCTGGAGAGGTAGGGTTCTGGGACACACTGGTGAGGTCATCTGTCCAGTGAGTTCAGGATGGAATCATGATAGCATCTGCAACTTGGTATAAGGCAGGGAAAAATGATTAATGAACAGGAATTGTAAAATAGGGACCTTGAGGTGAAAAGAATCCAGGAAGTCTATTTTAGGCATGTTCCTAGGGGCCCATGACTTCAGTAAGTTTTGCATGAGTTTGATAGCTAACATGGAGGTGGACTAAAAATATTATCTATGAAGATGATGTCAAGAGTTGAGAATAGGACTAGAAAGCTGGATCAGGGCAGAAAGTAACTTCCAAACTTGAAGAAAATATATAAATACAGTTAACTACTTACCATGTTAAACTGACACAGGGCCTATATTCATATTTAGCCCATGAACCTTTATAACCTCCGAGTCCCTACCAGTCTGTGTTCTCAGTCCATGATCATAGGTGGGAACATTCTAGGCTGCTCTGATTTCAAATCAGTTTTCCCCCAAGTGGCAAAGTAGAGTGATCCAGCCTCCCTTCAGAGAATAGAGCAATCCTTACCAGTGTCAATTCAAAGTGAGGGCATGATCCTAAAGAAGCCCACAGGAGTTCTTAAAATGATGCTTCTAGTGGAAGTGACCAGTGACGGTGGAAAGAGGGGCTCTATTAGAGGTCTAGGCCCATTGAATCTGTGGGGGAATCCAAGAATTCCCTGAGTAAAACCCCAGGTGATGAAGTATCCTGGCAGTTACCAAGAAGGCCATCATTAAATGAACCAATCTATTACCCTTTTCCAGTTTTTGTAGTCCACTAGGGAATTCTTTAAGAGACTATCTCTGAATCTGCTTCTACTTAACCTACTTCTCTCTCTTTTTACCTTTATTCTTTCTCTTTTTACTTTCTAATCCTCCCCTCTTTGGGGTTAGGAATATTGTTTAATGAAGTTCCTACCCTCCTAGTAGACTGCTCTTTTAATGTGAGGGTGAATTTTTTTAAACATGAAGAAATATTGGAGCTCATTTCTTCTTTTCCACCTTAACAGCCAGACTTCTTGCAAGAAATCTGCTTTTGCAGATCTTAAAGGCACTGGGGAATTAATTATTGAGTGAATTTTGCATGAAGCAGTTGTCTTCCTTTCCACTTCAAATATTCTGTTCTTTACAGAAGCCTGAAGGCATGAGATGGTGGGGTTTTTTTTTCTTTAATGAAGAATAACATTGTGTAATAAGAAGTTTTGACTCAACTCTATGCTACCTCATGGTTGTGAAATTGGGGTGGAGATGAAAAGAACATGGGTTTCAGAGTCAGAATAGAGATCTCAGGTTTTCTGTCACTACCACCTATTAACTGTATATTTGCAGTTAATTTTCTTGGCCTATAACTGTCTCAGTTCTTTCATCTTTTAAAGAGAGAGTTGAAGGATAGGCCTCCAAATGATACATAATTTTTGGCATGTGGATTATTCTGAGATGAGGTTAATTGAGGCCTTCTAGGTTCTTGAGAAACTGTTACCACTCCCTCTAGTACCTAGAGAATTGTAAACAAGAATCATGTCCAAAATTAAGGTTAATGTTACAAATATCTCTTCTTTTTAAAAAATATTCTTATTTATTTATTTATTATAGAGATATTTAAAATGGAGGGGGAGGCAGAGAAGGAAAGAGAAAGACACATGCAACAACATTTCACCGCTTGTGAAGCTTCCTTCTTATAGGTGGATACCAGGGACTTAAACCCTGGATCATGCTCACTGTAACATCTGCACTGTTACTGGGTCTGTCACCATTGGACACCCCACCCCTAGAAGTAACTTTTTTATCAGAGAAACCTACCAGGTAGGACAAACATCTAACTAGAGAGGATCTTATCTTCATCATATGAATCATTCCCTCTTTGTCAGATGATTCATTCTCTTATCTTATGAGTTTCTAATATTATTTCATAACTCAAGATGAATACCTTCATTTTGTCCCTGCTAACTTTAAAATTCACCTTTATGTCAATTATTCAAGTTTGTAAACACATTTGTTCTTTTCTTCTACTAATTTGGTTTTAATTTGATTACTTGCTCAGTCTAAGTGGAACCCATAGGGATGGGTAATTAATTTTTAAAATTTTTATTTATTTATTTATGGGAAAGATAGGAGGAGAGAAAGAACCAGACATCACTCTGGTACATGTGCTCAGAACTTCATGTTTGAGAGTCTAATTTTTTTAAATTAATTTGTTTATTCCCTTTTCTTGCTGTTTTATTGTTGTAGTTATTATTGTTGTTGTCATTGATGTCATCATTGTTAGATAGGACAGAGAGAAATAGAGAGAGGAGGGGAAAAGAAAGGCAGACACCTGCAGACCTGCTTCACCACCTGTGAAGTGACTCCCCTGTCGGTGGGGAGCTGGGGGTTTGAACCGGGATCCTTATGCTGGCCCTTGTGCTTGGTGCCACGTGCACTTAACCCGCTGGCTACCGCCCGACTCCTAAAAGTCTAATGTTTTATTCACTGTACTACTTCCCAGACCAAAGGATAGGTTTTTTTTTTTTTTTTTTCCTCCAGGGTTATTGCCAGGACTCGGTGCCTGCACCATGAATCCATGGCTCCTGGAGACCATTTTTCCCCTTTTGTTGCCCTTGTTGTTTTATCATTGTTGTGGTTGTTATTATTGTTGTTGTTGTTGCTGTCGTTGGATAGGACAGAGATAAATCGAGAGAAGAGGGGAGACAGAGAGGGGAGAGAGACACACCTGCAGACCTGCTTCACCGCCTGCGAAGCAACTCCCCTGCAGGTGGGGAGCCAGGGGCTTGAACCGGGATCCTTAAGCCAGTCCTTGCACTTCAAGTCATATGAGGGTAAATTTTTTTTAATCACTTTTTGTGATTAAAAAAATGCAGTAAGGACCAAATGTTTAATAAACAATAAAAATTGTGTAGAGGAGTGGACAGATTTTTTTTCTTTCATATCTACTACCACAGAGTTGTTAGGATAATTAAATTCGATAATACAAATTCGATAGTACCAAGTACACCTGGAGCCCTAGTTAGGGAGTCCTTGGGTTCCCCCATAGATTCAATGGGCTAGACCTCTAATAGACCCCTCTTTCTACCATCATTGGTCATTTCAATTAGGAATGTCACCATAAGCTCTCTTGAGGGCTTCTTTAGGACCATACCATCACTATGAATTAGCAATGGTAAGGACTGTTCCACTCTCCAAAGGGAGGCTGGGTCACCACACTTTGCCACTTGAGGAAAACTGATCCTGAAATGAGTACAGCTAGAATGTTGTCAGCTATGATCATGGACTGAGAACATAGACTGATAGGGACTCGGAGGTTATAAAGGCTAAATATGAATAGATACGGGCCCAGGGTCAGATAGCTTTCTAATCCTATTCTCAATTCTGACACTATCTTCCTAGACAATATTTTTAGTCCACCTTCATGTTAGCTCTCAAGCTCCAGCAAAATATACTAAAGTCATGGGCCCCCTAGGAACAAACCTAAGATAGACTTCCTAGATTCTTTTCACCTGAAAGTCCCTAATTACATCTGCTGTATTCCTACTTTATGGTTCCTGTTTATTTTTTTTAATTTATTCCCTTTTGTTGCCCTTGTTGTTTTATTGTTGTTATTGTTGTTGATGTCATCATTGTTGGATAGGACAGAGAGAAATGAAGAGAGGAGGGGAAGACAGAGAAGAGGAGAGAAAGATAGACACCTGCAGACCTGCTTCACTGCCTGTGAAGCGACTCCCCTGTAGGTAGGGAGCCAGGGACTTGAACTGGGATCCTTACGCTGGTCCTTGTGCTTTGCGCCATGTGCACTTAACCTGCTGTGCTTCCGCCAGACTCCCATGGGTCCTGTTTATTAAACATTTGGTCCTTACTGCATTTCAGCCACCACTTCTCCCTTGACTATCATGCCTAAGGAAAGCTCAGCAGATTCATGACTGCAATGTCAGCCTGTCAAGTACACCCTCACTCATATCAGGTATCAAATGGCTATGACCTGGAATACTGGCTCCATTGACAACTATCTCTGATTAAGAGAAGTTACATCACTCTCCCAGCTATGCAGAATAATTAGGCTATGAGTTGCATAAGCTTTATGGCAAATATAAGCTTTGCACACTGAGATATCTTCCATGACACGTTCCCTAATAAATAAGCCTTTTTAAGAATAGCCATATTGCCTAATTAACAGCAAACTAAATATGAACTAAAATCAGTACAATACCTATCAACATCTCAATGGAACTTTTTCAATAGAACACATCTAAATTTGCATGAATACACACATATCAAATGGCCAAATTAGTTCTGATTTAAAAAAAAAAAAAAGGAAGTTTGAGACCCGGCTCTCCAAATGCAGGGGGGTTGCTTCACAAGTGGTGAAGCAGGCCTGCAGGTATTTACCTTTCTCTCCCCCTCTGTTTTCCCTTCCTCTCTCAATTTCTTTCTGTCCTATCCAACAGCAACAGCAGCAATAACAACAACAGCAAAGGCAACAAAAATGGGGAAAATGGCCTCCAGGAGCAGTAGATTCATAATGCAGGCACTGAACCCCAGAGATATCCTTGGAGGCAAAAAAGATAATTATTTTTTTTAAAAAAAGGAAAATTGGGGAGTCTGGCGGTACGCAGCTGGTTAAGTGCACATGGCGCAAAGCGCAATGACTGGCATAAGGATCTCGGTTCATACCCCCCCTCCACCTGCAGGGGAGTCGCTTCACAGGCGGTGAAGCAGGTCGGCAGGTATCTTTCTCTCCCCCTCTCCGTGTTCCCCTCCTCTCTCCATTTCTCTGTCCTATCCAACAATGACAACATCAATAATAATAACTATGACAACAATAAAAACAGCAAGGGCAACAAAATAAATAAATAAATATTTTTTAAAAATATTTAAAGAAAGGAAAATTGGAGGTTTCTCCATCCCTGAACTTGAAACTATACTATAAGATAATAAAAATCAAAACAGTATTGTATGGGAACAAAAAAAAGATACATAAATTAATTAAATACTATTTAAATCTCAGAAAAAACCTACACACACAAAAAGGGAATATACACATACTGAACTAGTTGTGACAAAGTAAGCAAGGTGATACAATGAAGAAACGAAAGCCTCTTCAACAAATTCTATGAGGAAACAGACATACTATAAATACAGAAAAAGAAATAGATCACTGTTTAAAATCATATACAAAAATTAACAAAAAAAAGGGATTAGAGACTCAGACAAGCATTTTAAAACAAAGACAGGAAAAAAAGGACATAGGCAAAACATTCATGGACATCAACCTCAGCGATGTGTTTAAGGCAAAACAAACAAAAGCAAAAATAAATAAATGAAATTTCTTAAGACAAAAACAAAGCAAAACAAAAAATTTATAAAATGACAAGAACAAGCACAAAAATTAAAATGTAACCTACTGTCAGAGAAGATATTTGCATATTCAATAAAGGTATATGTAAAATACATCTGGAATTTATATATATCATCAAAGCAAAAAAAAAGAAAAAGAAAATCAAAAACTGGGCAGAAGATTTTAATATATCTTTTACCAAAGAGGGCATACAGATAAGATGGCTTATAGCGGCCTGAGAAAAACTTCACTTTTCAGGAAAACACAAACCAAAAGTATGGTGAGGTATTACCTCACACATTGAAAAGACTGAGAATGTGTTGGGGAGGATGCAGAAAAAGAAACTCTTCCAAATGTTGATGGTAGATATAGCCTCTGTGAGAACCAGTATGGAAATGCTCTTAAATAAAATCCTCTTAAAATAAAAAATAAGAGGACTGGGAAGTAGCATAGTGGTAATACAAAGACTTTCATGTCCAAGGCACCAGAGGCTACAGGTTCAATTCCTAGCACTACGGTAAGACAAAAGTGAGAAGTGCTCCAGTAAAATAGAAAACAAACAAGCAAGCAAGCAAGCAAAAATTTCAACAACAAAAACTAAAAATTTAGGGGTCCAGATGGTAGCTCACCTGGTTAAGCACTCACATTACAGAGTGAATTCAATCCCCTGGTCCCCACCTGCAGGGGAAGAGCTTCACACATGGTAAAGAAGGGCTGCAAATGTCTCTCTGTCTCTCTTCCTCTCTACCTCCCCTTCCCTTTTCAATTTCTCTATTTGCCTCTATAAATAAATACATATAATTAATTTTTTTGAACCCAGATCCTTGCATATGGTGACATGTGTGCTTAAACAAAGTGCTACCAGCCAGCTTCCTCACTTAAATTAACATACACCTATAGGGTATAAGAACTTTGTAATAGTCATCAATTTAATATAATGGCCAGATATTAATAATCGTCTAATACTAGCCATAGTTTACTCACAATTGTAACTTTTCATTTGTAGATTATTTGAATCATGATCCACATAAGGTTTACACATAGAAAGTCACTTCAGATGCATTTCTACCTTTTTTATGAGAAAGAGAAAATGAAAGAGACTGGTATATGAGTCATTCATATAACATGTCATAATTAATTTTTTTAAAAGCTAAAAATTTTAAAAACATACATGTACACATGATGCCCACAGAAGTTTTGTTCATTTTGCTTGTTTTGTTTTTGTTTTTGTTTTTTACCAGAGTGCTGCTCAGCTTTGGTTTATAGTGGTGCAGAGAATTGAACCTGGGAGACAGGGTGCACCTGATTGAGCACACATGTTACAATGCACAAGGACCTGGTTTCAGCCCCAGTCCCCATCTGCAGGGGGGAAGCTTACAAGTGGTGAAGCAGTGTTGCAGGTGTCTTTCTTTTTTTAAAAAAAATATTTATTTATTTATTCCCTTCTGTTGCTCTTGTTGTTTTATTGTTGTAGTTATAATTGTTGTTGTTATTGTTGTGTTGGATAGCACAGAGAGAAATGGAGAGAGGAGGGGAAGACAGAGAGCGGGAGAGAAAGACACCTACAGACCTGCTCCACCGCTTGTGAGGTGACCACCCTGCAAGTGGGGAGCTGGGAGCTCAAACCGGATCCTTTCACTGATCCTTATACTTTGCACCACATGCACTTAACCTGTTGTGCTACCACCTGACTCCTGCAGGTGTCTTTCTGTCTCTCTTCCTCTCTATCACCCTTTTCCCTCTCAATTTCTGGTTCTCTCTATCCAAAAAATGTAAAGATAACTTTTAAAAATCTTTTTTTAAAAAGGGAGTTGGGCAATAGCACAGTGGGTTAAGCACACGTGGCGCAAAGAGCAAGGACCAGCCTAAAGATCCCAGTTCGAGCCTCTGGCTCCCCACCTGCAGGGGAGTCGCTTCACAGGTGGTGAAGCAGGTCTGCAGGTGTCTTTCTCTCCTCCTCTCTGTCTTCCCCTCCTCTCCCCATTTCTCTCTGTCCTATGCAACAACGATGACATCAACAACAATAGCTATAACAATAATAAAAACAAGGGCAACAAAAAGGAAATAAATATTTTTTTAAAAATTTTTATAAGAGAGAGAGAATTGAACCTGGGACTTTGGAGCCTCAAGTATGAGAGTCTCTTTGCATAACCATTATGCTAATGTCAATTTAATATAATGGTCAGATATTAATAATAGCCTAATATTAGCCATAGTTTACTGACAATTGTAACATTTCATTTGTAGATTATTTGAATCATGATCCAGATAAGGTTCTTCCCCAACCCCACAGAAGTATTTTTTTCATATTCTTCAAATCATTTAGAAAGATTAATGGTTAACAGTACCATGTATAATTACATATTCATAAATCTCTCATCTCTCAGTGATAGATGAATGCATAAAACTGTCACCCCTAATTTAGCTCCTTTCCACCATAGTGTTCCAGGATTCCCAATACCCTCTCCAGCCCCACATTTCCCCTCCTTTCCCAGAGTCCTTTGCTGCAATATACCACACCAAGTTTCATTTTCTGTTTTCCCATTCTGTCCTTGTTTCTGAAGTTCCACCTACAAGGATCATCAGTATTTGTTCTTTTTTGTTTCGCTTAATTCATATAACATGATTCCTTCAAGTTCCATCCAAGATGAGGCAAAAGATATACATATATGTGTGTGTGTATATATATATATATATATCACAATGTTCATAGCCATTCATCTGTCACTGGGCATTTGGATTGCTTCCGAGTTTGAGCTATTAAAAATTGTCCTGTGATGGGGGGCTGGTAGTAGTGCACCAGGTAGGTTAAGAGCACATAGTGCAAAGCTCAAGGACCAGTACAAGGATCCTGGTTCAAGCCCCCACCTTCCCACCTGCAGGCGGCCACTCCCTGATCAGTGAAGCAGGTCTGAAGGTGTCTATCTTTCTCTCCCCCTCTGTGTCTTCCCCTCTTCTCTCAATTTCTCTCTGTCCTATCCTAATTTTTTTTTAAAAAGGGGGGGGGATGTCCTCCAGGAGCAGTGGATTTGCAGTGCTGGCTACGAGCCCCAGCAATAACCCTGGATGAAAAAAAAATACCTCTCTCACATTTTGTGGTGTGGGAAGTAGTCCCCTTTTCTCCCTCTCTGTCTCACCCTACCCTCTCAATTTCTGGCTGTCTCCATCCAACAAATAAAGACATTTTATTTATTTATTTTATTTATTTATAAAAAGGAAACACAGACAAAAGCATAGGATAAGAGGGGCACAACTCCACACAATTCCCACCACCAGAATTCTGTATCCCATCCCCTCCCCTGATAGCTTTGCTATTCTTTAACCCTCTGGGAGTATGGACCCAAGGTTATTGTGGGATGAAGAAAGTGAAAGTTCTGGATTCTTTAATTGCTTCCCCGATGAACATGGGTATTGACAGGTCGATCCATACTCCAGCCTGCCTCTCTCTTTCCCTAGTGTGGCAGGGTTCTGGGAAATCAGAGCTCTAGGACACATTGGTGGGGTTGTCTGTCCAGGGAAGTCTGGTTGGCATCATACTAGCATCTGGAACCTGGTGGCTGAAAAGAGAGTTAACATACAAAGCTAAACAAATTATTGACCAGTCATGAACCTAAAAGCTAGAACAGTGCAGATGAAAAGTTGGGGGGGATTATCTGTTTTATAGAGAGCTAGTAGGTATATTTTAGTTATATTCCAAAGGGCCTGTAGTTATACTAGCTTTTGTGTTTGTTTTTTGTTTGTTTTGTTTTTTGTTTTTCTTTTTATCCACTGAGCCTGAAATCTGATATGCAGGTGGATCCAAGTTATTGTCTGGGGAGATGATGTCATGGCTGGAAAAAGGACCTGAAAGCTGGATAAGGGAAGAAAGTAGCTCCTAAATATGGGGGTGTAGAAATATTGTTGACTGTAAACCCCATCTATCTGATGTGATCTGGGGCTCATAGTCAGCTTAGAAGCCTATGTAACCTCCGCATCCCTGTACATCTGAGCTCATAGTCTGTGGTCATGAGTAGGAACATTCCAAGCTGCCCCAGTATCAGGACCCATCTTCCTCAGGCGTAGTATAGAGTATGTTGTCCAGCCTCCCTTCAGAGGATGGAACATTCTCTACATTTGTTGATCCAAGTTGAGGTTAAGGTCCTATTGGAGCCCACAAAGGGGTCTATTGTGTTGTTCCTGACAGAAATGACCGGTAACAATGGAGAGAGGACCCACCAGTAGGAGGTTTTTCCCTGGCTCTCTGACACAGGTAGTAGATGACAACCACCACTGTGCAACTTTTAAGGCAATAAGGAGGTTCTACCACCTTCTGAAATACTTTTACAACCAGCACACGAAACCTGAAGCTATTTCTTTTCTTTTAGTTTGTTATTATTATTATTATCATTTTCTGTTATTGCTCCTGGTAGACTCTTTCAGCTAGAGACAGACAGAGAAGCAGAGGAAGAGAGAGCAACATACCAAGGCACTAAATACTTCCCTCCTCCCCCATGTGGTGGAGACCAGGCCACAACAAAGTAGGCACACTATCCAGGTGAGTTATCTTGCCAGCTCTAAAGTTTTGTTCTTTTGTGAAGCCTAGGCAATTTACCTTGTGCTATTACACAGTTCCCAGGTTTTGTTTTTTGTTTGTTTGCTTGCCTTCCAGATAGTAAAACAGAGAAAGAGGAAGAGAAAGAGAATGAGACAAGATAGCACTAGGTCTCCTCTGGTTCCATGGCACCTCTGATGTAGTACTGGTTCTTGAACCTGGGCCATGTGCAGGGTAAGACAAGCTTAATGCCTGGTAAACTACTCTCCAGTTCAATACCTGAAGCTCTTCAGGCCCAGATTCTTCTTTTTTTTTTTTTTAATAGATAAAATTATTATGGTCCAGGAGGTGGTGCAGTGAAAAAAGTATTGGACTCTCAAGCATTAGGTCCCGAGTTAAATTCCTAGATGCACATGTACCAGATGATGTCTGGTTCTTTTTCTCTCTCTCCTCCTATATTCCTCATGAAAAAATAAATACTTTTTTAAAAAAATTATTTATTTATGAGTGAGAGAGAGCCACCAAAGTACCACTGAACTCTGGCATATGGCAGTGCTGGCAAATAAGTTGGAATATTGTGTGAGCATAAAGATGAGCGAATAGGAAGGTCATCCACTCGTGGCATTTTGCAGTGTAAAAGCACTATTTATTTGTATTCTTCAAAGAAGCAAATGTGACTAAAGGGACTTAAGACTAACATTACATTTTTTTCCTAAAGATTCATTATGAAAATAAGGCTTGAAAACAAGTGGAATGTGTCCAACACTGAAAGCTAGTCTGAAGGGAGGAAGAAAATTAGAGATTTTATGAGCAGTCTAAAACCATGGTTTCTTAAGAATTAGTGGTAGAAGTTGTTTTACACAGCATATATATAAATGATCTGAAGGGAAATTCTATCACAGAATTATTGCATTTATTGAGTTATTGGAAAAGTCATAAGGTATTTTTTTTTCTATGTAGAATTGTTCTTTGGAGCAGGGGAGAGTAGATAGCATAATGGTTATGCAAAAGAGACTCTCAGACCTGAGATGCCAAAATCCCAGGTTCAGTCCCTTGCACCATCATAAACCTTGCTTTCTCTTTAACTCTCTGCCTTTCTATCTCTATCAAAAAGAAGTAATTCATTACTTTAAAAATATTTGATGACCATTTAAAGAATTTGGATAGAGGCTGGGTGGTGGTGCACCTGGTTGATTGCACATGTTCAAGTGCTCAAGGATCCAGTAAGCACCCAGTCCACACCTGCAGGGAGAAAGCTTCAGGAGTGAAACAGGTGTCTGTGAAGCAGGGCTGTAGGTTTCTGTCTCTATCACCCCTTCCCCTCTCAATTTCTGGCTATTTCTAGCCAATTAATAAATAACAATAATTTTTTAAAAATTGAATAGTGGTATATGCTGTTTATTTTAGCACAACAATCAGAATGAATCACTAATTCTTACTAGAGGAAAATTGCTGTAAAATGAAATTTTAAAATGTGTTATATTGAAATGAAAAATTGGAGCCAGGTAGTGGACACACCTAGTTAAGCGCACATAGTACAGTACACAAGGACATGGGTTCAAGCCCCTGGTTTCCACCTGCAGGGGGAAAAGCTTCACAAGTGGTGAAGTAGAGCTGCAGGTGTCTGTCTCTTTCCCTTTCTATCTCCCTTTCCCCTATCAATTTCTCTCTGTCTCTATCCAATAATAAATATATTTGTTTTAATTCCATAGGCAAAAGAATGGAAATAAGTGCTGCTTTTGGACTCTCACTTCCGCATTCCACTATTCCCTGAGTGGCAGGCTCTGATTACAGCTAACTTGCTCTCACCTTTATTGTCGGCACCTTGATGGACTCTAACTTATCAGCTCATGCCATGCCCAGCTTGAAACAGTTAAAAGCTGAGTGTCGTTAGTATTCGGGGCTCCAGTAGGCCGGGCTAGCTTCGCTGCGGTAGACAGAGACGACCAGAGACACACGGCTGGGCAGAGAGGCTTTATTCATGAGCGGGCAAACATGTGCTCTCCTGTCTTTCTGCTCTGGTGGCAGAGAGAGACCCTTAAACTAATCACCACACAGATCTGTCCTCCATCCCCTCAAGCGGCCGCGCCAAGAACTCCAGAAGTCTATAGGGGTTCCGGGGGCGGGGAGAAGGGCGCCCGTGAAACTAGCAAGGGCCAAACCAATTCTCCTGGCAGGGGGAGAGTGAGACCAAACCAATGTGAAACATACAAAAATTCCCCCTTTTCTTTTTAACTAAATGACCACAGTATCAGGGGTGTGGGATGAACTTCTTATATCATACAGGCATTTTCAAAAAAGAAACTGGCACAAACATGGAGGAACATGTAAGACAAGAACCAGTGTGCTGCCAAGGGAAGGCCTGAGGGGGCAATTTTTTGCCTCTGTGGGCAAAGCTTTATCAGCTAAAGAACCTTTGCTGCCTCTGTGGGCTTTTGCCTCGATGGGCATTTTTTTTTTTCCTCTGTGGGCATTACCTAGCATGGGGGGATATGGCCTAGAGTCCCAAGGCAGCTGGCTGCAGTCAGTCTTTGAGAAACCCAGCAGCATAAAGGGAAGCTGCAAAGTGTCCAAGAGTTGTACCAGTGAGTCCGATAGAAATGCCAGTCCAAAGCAGATGTCCACAGAAGAATGCCAGGGGGTGGAACGTTGTATGAGGAAGGTCAGCTTCTGGAATTCCGCTTTTCTGTAGAGAACTTGACAGCTCCAATTTACTTACTATGAAACAAAACTTGTAGCAGGTTAGAAGTTTATCACAATTGATAACTCTATTACAATCATTAGCATAACCATAGTGTAATCTAACGTTTTTAATTGAGAAGGAATTTGAGAATTTTACATATCAATAAGTCTACTTAACCTTTTGTTACACCCATTGAAGATGGAGACACACCCTAGGTGTGCGCAGGTTTTTTGGTTTTTCTTTTACTAACTTAGTTAAAATATATTGATTTTTAACTAATTTTTAACTCAGACTTTGAATGTAAGTTAATTTTACCTTTATGAGAACTATATTGAAAACCTTTTTCATTTAACTCTGTCTGGTAAGAATATAGCCTTAAAGTTACATTTTTAACCTTAAAGTTAATGTTTACCAAACTTTAAACACACACGTAAACATGGCCTTTAATACACAGGGAGAGAAACCTTTGTTATGAAGACATGTCATTTTAAACACGAATTTAGATCTGTACTTCTTAGTTGTTGGGGGGGGGGTCACCATCTGGAGGTGGCCTCCCACACAGCTCCACTTCTAGGAATTGTAGGTTGTGATCTCTGGACGAATCTCTGCGTATTCTAGCTCATCTGCCTTCAGACCCAAGCTGGAGATCTCTGCCAGGGGGCCCAGTTTCGGCAGGGAGCCCACGGTCTCCAGGTGGTCCAGGATCTGCCCAGACTTCATAGCAGGAGGGCGGGCAGGCCAGCCATGCAGAAGGCACCAGCCGAGGTGCGCGGCCATGAGAGGCTGCAGCTTTGCCTGCCATGTCTGGTGCCCTGCTCTCGGGGGCCGAGCAGCGTGGGAGGAGCCCATGCCCAATGCCCCGCGCCACACGGTGGAAAGCCAGCTCATGTGGGCTGACGTTGGGCTCCTGCGGGCTGGCGTTGGGCAGAAATCACAGAGTGGTCCAGAGATAAATGTTCCAGAAACAGCAAAACAGTCTCGTGAAGAAAGGGCAGAGGCCTTTGGAGATCTCTTCACAAGCAGAAGAGAAGGCCATAGTGCATAGGTAGCCAAATTGTCTTCACTTATCTGAGAGATGCACAGGTCAGGTCCACGTGGGCGTCATCTGTCGTTAGTATTCGGGGCTCCGGCAGGCTGGGCTAGCTTCTTGGCGGTAGACAGAGACGACCAGAGACACACGGCTGGGCAGAGAGGCTTTATTCATGAGCAGGCAAACATTTGCTCTCCTGTCTTTCTGCGCTGGCGGCAGAGAGAGACCCTTAAACTAATCACCACACAGATCTGTCCTCCATCCCCTCAAGCGGCCGCGCCAAGAACTCCAGAAGTCTATAGGGGTTCCAGGGGCGGGGAGAAGGGCGCCCGGGAAACTAGCAAGGTCCAAACCAATTCTTCTGGTGGGGGGAGAGCGAGACCAAACCAATGTGAAACATACAACAGCTGAGTACTGTGGTACAAGTTTGTTCAGGTTTGGTAGGAATTGGCCTGTCACCCATTAATGTGAAATAGATGGCCTCAGGTCTCCTTTCATTACTTTTGAGCTGTAACACTGGAGAGCAATATTACAGAATGTTTTTATAACAATATTATCCTTTTACATTGAAGGGAAGCAAAAATGTACCACTCCCTCCCATCCCAAATATATATTGGTGTTAATTTTCTGAATATTGTGTTGCCAGTCCATTTTCCAGATATATGAAAAAGTTTCTATTATTTTTTTCTTAAAGAATCTGTAACTCACAGCAATTTAGTAGCTTTCATTTAGAAGTTGAAATAAAGGGATCGGGCAGTAGGGCAGGGAGTTAAGTGCACGTGGCGCAAAGCACAAGGACTAGTGTAAGGATCCCAGTTATAGCCAGCCCCAGGTTTCCCACTGCAGAGGGGTCGATTCATAAGCAGTAAAGCAGCAGGACAGCAGGTGTCTGTCTTTCTCTCTCCCTCTCTGTCTTTCCCTCCTCTTTCGATTTCTCTCTGTCCTATCCAACAACGACAGCAGTAATAACAACAATGATAAACAACAAGGGCAACAAAAGAGGAAAAAATGGCCTCTAGGAACAGTGGATTCATGGTGCAGGCACCCAGCAATAAGCCTGAAGGCAAAAAAAAAAAAAAAGAAGTTGAAATAAAGTATTTTATATGGTATTTCATTTTCACCAACTACCCCAAATCCAGAAAGCTTTTTTAAAAAAATATACTTTATTGAGTATAGTTGTTGACACAGACAGATTCAGCAAGTGTTATTGACTCATAGTTTCTCCTTTTTTCTTAAATATTTTTATTTATTTATTATTGGATACAGAGTGAGAAATTGAGAGGGGAGGGGAGATAGAAAGGGAGAGAGACCTGCAACCCTGTTTGATCACTCATGAAGCTTTCCCTGGGTTCTTGTACAGTTTAATGTATTTGCTTAACCAGATGCACCACCACTTGGCCCCCAACTTGCCGGGATAGCCTGAGGGTACTTCTTCCCGAGCTAGTGCTCTCTGGGTTGGAGAGAACTCAACTGGAGCCGATCTAGGCTGCTGCGTGGGAGAGGGATCAGAAACTCGTGCCGCACCAACTTTGCAGGAGATACACACTCTGGAACTCTCGGAGCCGGAAAGCAATTTCCAAGTGTCTTTAATCAGAAGAGCAGCTGTTTTTATACTCTCCAAGTAGAGTGGAAACAGGATGTGATATAGAGAGGGTGGAGAGAAAAGTGACTGGTGAAAATCAGAGTGTGACAAGGAGGGGGTGGAACAGGCAAGAATCCTATCACTGAACCACCAATGCCCTGGAGGGAGTGCTTTATGTAAATGTAAAAGTGATTTATGCAAATAGACCAAAGCTTTGAATGGGATCAGTAAATCCCTATATAGGCATATGGTTAAGCAGAAGCCAGGGGGAGGTGGCATACTACCCAACACCAACTCATTGTTCTTCATGATGATATAGTTATTTGAATTTACTGGCAAATTAGAAAACTCTGTGGATTTCAAAAAATTTACAGAGACAGCCACCAGATATATAGGTGATTGTAGAAGAAAAGAGGTAGAAAGAATTGTGGACTTGCTTTCTTAGCAAACTATAGCTAGTGTGTCAGTGTCTATTTTGTACCTCCAGTGAACTAAACATAGTTTTTACATTTTAAATGGTTGAAAATATAAAGACATGAATACATATATGATTAGGGGCTAGTGGCCTACAGTATAATTTTTAACATATGTAACATAATCTTTAACATATACAGCCTCTCATCTCTGCTTTACTGGTGTCTAGGAGACACAATCGGATCCCAAAGTCCCTTCATCCAGTTCCTTTCCTTTATTCCCCAGAGTCCTTTGTTTTGGTGCAATAGTGTCCTATATACCTGTCCAAGTTTAACCTTGTGTTTTCCCTTAATGTTCTTTGTTATTCAAATGATGAGGTCATCTCCTTTGCAATAGCAAAGCTCATAACTCAAAGGCATCAGGTTTAGTGAGACAAGCCAGAAAGAGAAAGACCAATAAAAAATGTTCTCTTTTACAGGGTGAACTTAAGAACAAAAATACTTAAATTTTAAAAACATGAATATCTTAAATTAAGGTTCATGTGTTTGTGAAGAGAACCAGAACATCACTCTGGCATATACAGTGTTGGATAGCCAACATTGGACCTCATGCTTGCAAATCTCCTGACACTGTTCCACATCCTGGGTCACAAAAGCTTTTTTTTTTTTTTGTGACACGTGAAAAATATATGAAGTATCTGGAAAAACAGCTCAACTGGCAGAGCATGGATTTTGTATGCCTGAAGTTCCTGGTTTGATACCATCCATGTACCATATGTACCACAGTTGTGCTATTCTGGTTTCTCTCTGTCTTTCTCATGTGTTTCATATGTAAGCTTATCTAAGATGGAATAAATAAATCCTTTTAAAAGTATATGAAGATATTGAATTGGAATTTGTAGAATATATCTATAGCTATGCATATTCTTTTACATGCTGTTTGTGGCTAATATCTCACTACAGTGACAGAGTTGATAAATTGTGAGAAAGACAAGCCCAAAACTAAAGATAGACAACTATTGTACTTGCTTCAGATTACACTAAAACTTAAGAAATGGGGTGGGAGGGGTTGAGGTTCAGGTCCTGGAACATGATGGCAGAGGAGGACCTAGTGGGGCTTGAATTGTTATGTGGAAAATTGAGACATGGTACACATACATGTACAAACTACTATATTTTACTGTTGACTATATACCATTAACCCCCCAGTAAAGAAAGAAAATAAATTAAGAAATGAGTACTAATGGGGGCCGGGTTGTGGTCTACCTGGTTAAGCTCATACATTACAGTGCACAAGGACTCAGGTTCAAGACCTTGGTCCCCACTTCATGAGTAGTGAAGGAGTCCCAAGAGAAAGCAGCAGCTTTTCAGAAAAACAAAAAGATAACTGTAGCCTCAAAAAAATGCAGCCTTAGGTAAGCCTCTAGCTTTTGTGCTGGGATCCCAGCAGAGACAGAGAACAAAAGAAAGCATCAAGTCCCCAAAAAGTTGGCACAAAAAGTTGGGAGCTAGTAACTAAGGAAAAGTGTCCTACAGACAGGATTTGAATCTGCAGATGAATCAACACAAGTTAGTAATTTACATTTTTATTTGAGAAAATAAAGACTTTACTGTAACTTCTGTTAGACTTTGCATTCTTAATTATTACTATGTTTCATCTAACAGGACAGAATGGTTGGCTCTTATATTATTGTATTAGTGTGAATAAGCATGTAGGATGTTTCCCCACCTACTTTGAGAGTTCCACCCCTTCCCCTAGGAGGGTTCATTCTTCCTGCTGGGCCAGGAACCAGTCCTATAGATGTCCATCCATCTCCCTCCTGGCTGGTTACTGAGCCTTTGCTTCCCCTGGGGTCTTGGGAGTCACCTGAGCTCAGCCTGTGGCCTGTCCATCTGCTCCCACATACTGCTCCCTGCTACTCCAGGATGTTTTGAAATAGTATGCCATAATTGTGAATACAATGTTATGCTTTTATTTCACTTAGTTGAAGACTTTCCATGAGTATGGAAAACTAACAGAATTGCTTCATACTGTGTAATTTGGCAGTCATAATAAAAGCTTATCTTTCTGTGAATGGAACTTAGTCTATAAAGTACGATTCTTTAAAATGAAAAAAATAAATAACTGTTACTAGTGAGTACAAATCCAAAAGAATAGTGAATGTCAGGTTCTTTCTCACTGCCTATCATTAAATTCAAATTGATTTACATTTAATAGAAATGTCTTTAAATGCAGCATTCATACTAAAGTAGTAAAAAAAAAAGTAGCTTAGAAAGGGTAAAATAGTTAATATTTCTGACTTCCAAATTTTTTACTTTTTTTTATTGGGGGATTAATGTTTTACAGTTGACAGTAAAATACAGTAGTTTATACATGTGTAACTTTTCCCAGTTTTCCACATGACAATCTAACCAACCCTTTCCTGCCAGGTCCTCCTCTCATCATGTTCCAGGACCTGAATCCCCCACCCTACCCCCACCCCTAGAGTCTTTTATTTTGGTGCAATACACCAACTCCAGTCCAAGTCTGCTTTGTGTTTTCCCTTCTAATCTTGTTTTTCAACTTCTGTCTATGATTCCTTCTAGCACCATCCAAGATGTGGTGAAAGAAGGTAAATTCATCATTCTTAATAGCTGAGTAGTATATCATTGTATCTATACCACAACTTACTCAGTCACTCATCTGTTATTGGACACCTGGTAATTGCTTCCAGGTTTTAGCAATTAGAAATTGCAATGCTATGAGCACAGGTATACGCAAATCTTTTTGGATGGACATGTTTGGTTCCTTAGGATATATCCCCAGGAGAGGAATTGCAGGACCATAGGGTAGGTCCACTTCTAACCTTTTGGAAGTTCTCCAGACTGCTCTCCACAGGGGGTTGGACCAATTGACATTCCCACCAGCAGTGCAGGAGTGTTCCTTTGTCCCCACAACCTCCCTAACATTTGCTGCTGCTACCTTTTCTGATGTATGACATTCTCACAGGAGTGAAGTGATATCTCATTGTTGTCTTTATTTGCATTTCTCTGACAATCAATGACTTGGAGCATTTTTTCATATGTCTGCTGGTCTTTTGGGTCTCTGGTGAATATTCTGTTCATATCCTTCCCCCATTTTTGGATGGGGTCATTTGTTTTCTTATTGCTGAACTTGATGAGCTCTTTATATATTTTGGTTATTAGACTCTTGTGTGATATATGGCATGTAAAGATCTTCTCCCACTCTGTATGGAGTCTCTTTGAGTGGTAGCTTCTTTTGCTGTGCAGAAGCTTTTTGATTTGGTGTAGTTTCATCGGGTTTTTTTTTTAACTTTTTAAAAATATTTATTTATTTATTTTCCCTTTGTTGCCCTTGTTTTTTTTATTGTTGTTGCAGTTATTGTTATTAATGTCATCATTGTTAGGTAGGAGAGAGAGAAATGGAGAGAGAAGTGGAAGACAAAGAGGAGGAGAGAAAGACAGAGACCTGCAGACCTTCTTCACCGCCTGTGAGGCGACTCCCCTGCAGGTGGGGAGCCAGGGGCTTGAACTGGGATCCTTAGGCTGCTTAACCCACTGCACTACCTCCCAACTCCCTGGTTTATTTTTCATTTTGTCTTCTTTGTAATTGGATTTGTTTCATTGAAGATGCTTTTAAAATTTATATGGGAAAGAGTTCCGCCAATATTTTTCTCTAAGTATTTGGTAGCTTATGGTCTAATATCCAAGTCCTTGATCCATTTGGAGTTTACTTGTGTGTGTGGTGAAGTATAGTGGTTCATTTTCACTCATCTGCGTTCTTCTGTTAGCTAACCAGCAGATGTTAGTAAGTGTGTGTAGCAAGGTACGGGTATACAACCATGAGTAAATGGTGAGTAGTTCCATTATCTGGAGTTCAATATAACTAACTCCCTGATCTCTCCAATGATCCTTCCATTCACTCACTTTTCACACTACAAATTACTTTGTAGACTCACTGTACTTCTGAAACTCAGTCATCTTGGAATTGAATAAACTTTTGCAGTCTGACCTTCAATTTTTTTTACTAACATGTTTAACAGTGTTACTGAAAAGAAACTATGTTATACATTCCAATAAAGCTTTTTGTTGTTGTTGTTGATTAAAATAAACACAGTAACATTTCTACATCTTTGTTCAATAGGAGGCAAAAAAAAAAAAAACTTGCTTTCATAATTTCATACCACTTACAAGGTCAGCAACAATTTGCAAATATATTGAGAGTTGCCTACACTCACAAATTACATTAACTTTTTCCAGTGATATTGTTGTTGCTAAAAGTTTTTCTCAAATTTTTGTCTATGTCATTGCCTTGCAAACTAAAAGCAGGGTGGGGGAGACAGCATAATGGTCATGCAAACAGACTCTCACCCCTGAGGCTCAGGTCCCAGGTTCAATCTCCTGTACTACTTTAAATAGAGCAGAACAGTGCTCTGGTAGAAAAGGAGGAGGGAGGTGAGGAGGAGGAGATGGAGAAAGCAGAAGCACACTATTGTGAATACATTAATATCTATCCCTTTAAGGAGTCTTTGGTTTTAACAGGTCACAAGACTTATGGAAAAAAAATCTGACTCATACAGATATAAAATAATAACATCTTACATGACTTGCTTTCCACCTCCAGTTTCTTGCCAAAATACAAGTAAAAATCATCCAAAAGCCTTTTGAATTTTAAAAAGTAAGAGAAAAAAAGGGCCAGGCACACATTACCATATGCAAAGACTCAGGTTCAGGTCCCCAACTGAATTTCTCCAGTTGCAGGGAGAAATCTTCATAAGTGATGAAGCAGTGTTGTAGGTGTCTCTCATTCATTCTCTTTTTCTTTTTTTAATTTTTATTTATGTATTTATTTATTCCCTTTTATTACCCTTGTTGTTTTATTGTTGTAGTTGTTGTTGTTATTGATGTCGTCGTTGTTGGATAAGGCAGAAAGAAATGGAGAGAAGAGGGGAAGGGTGAGGGGGGTTGAGAAAAACACCTACAGACCTGCTTCACCGCCTGTGAAGCGACTCCCTTGCAAGTGGGGAGCCAGGGGCTCAAACCGGGATTCTTATGCTGGCCCTTGCGCTTTGCTGCCACCTGCGCTTAACCGCTGTGCTACCTCCTGACTCCCCCATTTTCTTTTTCTATCTCCCCCTACCATCTTAGTTTCTCTTTGTCTCTACTCAATGAATAAATGAAATATTTTAAAAGTTAAAATTTTAAGAGGGGGCAGGTAGTGAAAGACCCGCTAAAGCATCTTACTATATACAATACCTGAGTTCAAGCTTCAGTCATAATTTGCAGGGGAGAAACTTCCTTAACAATGAAGTAAAGCTATAAGTGTCTCTCTATCTCTCCCTATCTCTTCCTTCCCTATCGATTTTTTTCTGTCTCTACCCAATAAATAAGTAAGTAAATAAATCATTAAAAAATGTTGAAGCACATCCAGAAAGAAAACATATCTTATGGAGGACCGGGTGGTAGCGCAACCAGTTAAGGGTACAGTACTAAGTGCAAGGACACTCGCAAGAATCCAGTTTGAGTCCACGACCCCCACATGCAGGGGCAATGCTTCACAAGAACGAAGCCAGTCTTTCTTTCTCTCTGCCTACTTCCTCTGCCTCTTAATTTCTCTCTCTGTCCTATCCAATAAAATGGGGGAGAATGGCCACCAGCGATAACCCTGCAGGCCAAAGAAAAAGTAAGAAATAAAATAAATCTTAGCAAGCCAGGCTTGTGCCTGCCTTAGGTTTGCACAACACATGGCCTAATTATTCTGTGGGACTGACAACTTCTATAACTTCTCAAACACTAATGGGTGTTTATGAAGTCAGAGCTCCCTGCCAGGAGTCCTGCAACAGCATGATTGGTATCTGAGGTAAATGAGGGTGTACATGACTTGTTGCTCCTTGTAACCATATATCTGCTAGGATTCCATTAGGAGCAGTAGTTAGAAGAAAACTTAAAATACTGTAAGATTACTCCCAGAGAGGGAGAAGTGTTAGGGAAAGATGATTAGAGGATTCTAAAACCCAATCCTATCAGGACCCAGAGAGAGAAGAAGAAGAAGAAGAAAAAAAAAACATTTGGAAGTACCACTAGGTATAATTGTGACTTAAAATGAAAGAGAAGGCAGGACAGTAGAAAAAAATGGGAAATATATATAGACAGACAGTTATAGAAATAATAGTCAAACCATATCCGTGACCTTGGGAGAATCACTGGTTTCCAGAGGAGGGAATGGGGACACAGAACTCCGGTGGTAGGAACTGTGTGGAATTGTGCCCTTTTTTTTTTTTTTTAATTTTTAAAAATACCTTTATTTATAGGATAGAGATAGCCAGAAATCGCGAGGGTAGGGAGAGATAGAGGAAGAGAGAGAGAAACACCTGCATCACTGCTTCACCAGTTTTCTCCCTACAGGTGGGGGCTGGGGGTGTGAACTGGGGTCCTTGTGCATTGTAACATGTGTGCTTAACCAGGTGCACCACCACCCAACCCCTTATTTAGTAAGTTTGTAAATCACTTTAAAAATGGGGGCCAGGGGTGTGGGCAGTAACGCAGGGGGTTAAGCACACATGGGGTGAAGCGCAAGGACCCGCATAAGGATCCTGGTTCAGGCCTACGGCTCCCCACGTGCAGGGGAGTCGCTTCACAAGTGGTGAAGTAGGTCT
This sequence comes from Erinaceus europaeus, assembly GCF_950295315.1. Classification (NCBI taxonomy): domain Eukaryota; kingdom Metazoa; phylum Chordata; class Mammalia; order Eulipotyphla; family Erinaceidae; genus Erinaceus; species Erinaceus europaeus. The sequence continues at coordinate 32,227,104 of NC_080172.1, read as the reverse complement.
GCAGGTGTCTATCTTTCTCTCCCTCTCTCTGTCTTCCCTCCTCTCTCCATTTCTCTCTGTCCTATTCAACAACAATGACATCAGTAACAACAACAATAATAACTACAGCAATAAAAAAGAACAAGGGCAACAAAAGGGATTAAATAAATAAAATAAATATAAAAAAATGGGGGCCAAGTAGAGATGCACCTGACTGAGCACATGTGTTACAATGCACAAGGAACTGGGTTCGAGGCCCCAGTCCCCACCTCCAGGAGGAAAGCTTTGCAAGTATCTCTTTGTCTCTCTCCCTTCCCTCTCAATTTCTGACTGTCTCTCTCCAATAAATAAATGAAGACAGTACAAAAAATTTTTTAGAAAAGTCTTTTTAAAAATATAGAACTAAAAAAGAAACTACCATTGTGCACCTACAACTCTCTTGTAAACAATTATTTCCCAATAAAATTATTTGATAAAAAAAAAAAACTATAAGATTCTCAGGAGAGAGATTTGATGGCCTTATCATTTGTTATCTCTGACCTAGCCCTTCTGCAGATAGATTTCCTTTCTCCATTTTGTTCCCCTTGTTAATAAACAATTGTGCATTTTGCTGTTGTAAACTGTTTGGGAATTCCTTTAAATTCTATCCTGTAAATAACTAATAAAAGGCAGGGGAAACCCCTATGGTTGCTTCTGTGCTACTTGCTATCTTCCTAAAGGAGAGTAAGAGAACCTTACTATCTTTGGGTGTTGGCTGTGACGCGGAAGAGAGAGGAGATCCAGAGCGGAGAGGGAACACAATTCTTTATTCGTGGGGGCACCTCAGAGTTGGGTCAGAGCGCAGTAGTTCGGGCCACATGGAGCTAGCCAAAATGGCCACCTTGCGCAGCAACCTTCCCTGCCTGTGTCTAATCACCGAAGTGAAAAGCAGGCAAGAGAGAGAGAGAGAGGCAGAAGAAGAAGGGCTTTATAGGACAAAAATCGGGAGTGATGAGCCAGGACAGGATTGTTTGGGAAGGGCACTTCGAGAATATGTATTAACTCTCACGGGAATTGGCCTGAGGGGACAACATGGCTGAACAGGCACTCCAAGATTTGGGCCCCCTAAAGTTCCAGAGTTGAGTCTTTGAGTAGTTATTTATTTTTCAAAGTTATTCAAAGGCTACATATCATGAAAGAAAGCACTGAGTAAACAAATAAATAAAAAAATATATGAGAAAAAAGAAAATGTGGTCTGGGGAGACAGCATAATGGTTATGCAAAAGCCTTTCAAGCCTGAGGCTCTGAGGTCCCAGGTTCAATTCCCACCATAAGCCAGAACTGAGCAGTGTTCTGGTGTCTCTAGTAACAAGAATAACCCCATCTGTAGAGAAGTCACTTCATAAGCAGTGAAGTAGGTCTGCAGGTGTCTATCTTTCTCTCCCCTCTCTGTCTTGCCCTCTTTCCTCAATTTCTCTCTGTCCTATCCTATACAAGAACAAAAACAATAACAATGGCAAAATGGAAAAAAAACAATAACAATAACAAAATGGAAAAAATGGCCTCTGGAGCAGTGAGTTCCTAGTGCAAGCACCAAGCCCCAGAGATCACCCTGGAGGCAAAACAAACAAACAAAAACCCATAATAATATGAATATATATTTGCCTATGGGTTCTTTTAAATCAGCCATTATGGGTATATGATACATAATAAAAGTAACAGTTTAGATCAGAATATTGTAACTATACTTAAAATCTTAGCTGGCATGTGCAACGTGTGCCAACAGATACTTCATCTAGATTCAGTAATAACTGTCATTCTTTTTTAAATATATTTTATTTATTTATTCCCTTTTGTTGCCCTTGTTGTTTTATTGTTGTAGTTATTATTGTTGTCATTGTTGTTGGATAAGACAGAGAAAAATGGAGAGAGGAGGGGAAGACAGAGAGGGGGAGAGAAAGATAGACACCTGCAGACCTGCTTCACGGCTTGTGAAGCAACTCCCCTGCAGGTGGGGAGCCAGGGCTCTGACCGGGATCCTTATGCTGGTCCTTGTGCTTTGTGCCACGTCCGCTTAACCCACTGCGCTACAGCCTGACTCCCAATAACTGTCATTTCTTATGTCCTCTCCTCCATTTTTTTTTCCACAGCGTTGAAAAGTTGCAAGTATATTTTACCTTAAGTATATTCGAATGCATCTTCCAACAAATAGTCTTCTACACTATTCTTTTTCCTTCTGAGTTTAGTTGGTGACTTTTGAGAGAAAGTGAAACTAAAGTGCTACTCATCTGTGCCATTATGACTGCACTAGGGATTCAAGCCCAGGCCTCTGGGGTTTCACGCATACATATCCTAATGCTGCACTATCTCTCTAGTCCTTATAATAGTCTTTTAATACGTTAGAATATTAACACTGACTATTTAATATCAAGACCATATTTAAATACCCCACATTTTCTTTTTTAAAAAAATTCCCCTTTTGTTGCCCTTTTTTGTTTTTAAAGGTTTTCTTTTTCTTTTCTTTTTTTCTTTTCTTTTTTTTTTTTTAAGATTTTTATTTATTCATGAGACAGGAGGAGAGAGAATCAGACATCACTCTGGCACATGTGCTGCCGGGGATCGAACTCGGGACCTCATGCTTGAGAATCCAAAGTTTTATCACTGTGCCACCTCCCGGATCATTGTTGCCCTTTTTTGTTGTTGTTGTTATTGATGTTGTCATTGTTGGATAGGACAAAGAGAGATGGAGAGAAGAGGGGGAGAGAAAGATAGACACCTGCACTGTCTGTGAAGTGATTCCCCTGCAGGTGGGGAGGCAGGGGCTCAAACAGGGATCCTTATGCCCATCCTTGTGTTTGGCACCATATGCGTTTAACCCACTGTGCTACTGCCCAACCACTCTACCCACATTTTCTTAGCTGTTTTATTAAATGATTTTAAAATAATCCATTCTGGGTTCAAATATTTCTTTTTTAAAATATTTTTACCAGAGCACTGGTCAGCTGTGGCTTATGGTGGGGCAGGACTAGGAGCCTGAGGCATGAGAATCTCTACATAAACATTTTGCTGTCTACCCCCTGGGTTCAAATATTTCTGTTGATATTTTATTTTCAGTATCTTTAAATCTATTTCAGATAGCTTGTTCTTTTTTTCTTTTTTATCATGACACTGAGTTTTGAAGAGGCTGTCTACATTAAAGATCTTATAAATTATTATCCTATATTCCTTTATTTTTTGTTTTTTTAAATATTTATTTATTTATTTCCTTATGTTGCCCTTGTTGTTTTATTATTGTAGTTATTATTGTTGTTGATGTCGTCATTGTTGGATAGGACAGAGAGAAATGGAGAGAGTAAGGGAGACAGAGAGAGGGAGAGAAAGATAGTCACCTGCAGACCTGCTTCACTGACTGTGAAGCGACTCCCCTGCAGGTGGGGAGCCGGGGGCTCGAACCAGTATCCTTAGGCCGGTCCTTGTACTTTGTGCCACCTGTGCTTAACCCACTGTGCTGCCGCCCAACTCCCTACTCCTTTCTTTTAAAGTCCAGTTTATTGAATTTGAATTTATGCAGCATGAAACTCATCCTTTTCAGTGAATAGTTTCAGGAGTTTTGATAAATGTATTTAGTTATGTAACCACCACCACACTCAAATATAAATTACTTTTGACTCCCTGCAGAGAAAGCTTATTCAGTCTCTGAAGTAAATCCAAACCCTTTTCTCTAGATCTTGGCAACCATTGTTCTATTTTCTGTCTCTATAGTTTGTGTCTTTTTTTTTTTTTTTTTTGTAATTAGATTTATCACTGGAGCTCTGTAACTGCATTATGGCTCTACTATTCCTTCTCCTTCTTCCCAAAGAACTGCTCATTTCTGGTTTATGTTGGTATGGGAGACTGAACCTGGGACCTTGGACCAAGGCTCAAGACCCCATCCCCAACTGCTGGGTGAAAGCTTTGCCAGTAGTGAAGCAGTGCTGCAGGTGTCTTCCTGCCTCTCTCCTTCTCTATCACTCCCTTCTTTCTCAATTTCTGGCTGTCTCTATCCAATAGATAAATAAAGATAATAAAAAGAAAGAGAGAGAGATAGGAGAGAGAAGAGAGCATTAAGTTGAGCAAGTACTGGTGTGTTGCACCAAAGTAAAAAAACTCTGGGGTGGGTTTCGGGGAGGGTTCAGGTCCTAGAAAATGATGGCAGAGGATCTAGTGGGGGTTGTATTGTTATGTGGAAAACTGAGAAATATTATGCATGTAAAAACTATTGTATTTACTATTGACTGTAAAAACATTAACCCCCAGTAAATAAATAAAAGATGAACAAGTATGAAGACAATGCACTGGTGGCATTTTGCAGTGCAAAAGCACTAATTATTTGAATTCTTCAAAGAAGAAAATGTGAATAAAGGGACTTAAGACTAATACTACATCTTTTCCTAAAGATTCATTATGAAAATAAGGCTGGAAAACAAGTGGAATGTATGCAACACTGAAAGCTAGTCTGAAGGAAGGAAGAAAACTAGAGATTTTTTATGAGCAGTCTGAAGCCATGGTTTCTTAAGAATTAGTGGTAGATAGGTTCCAGGTGTCATCAGGATGCCGGCCAGACTTCCCTGGATTGAAGACACCACCAATGTGTCCTGGAGCTCAGCTTCCCCAGAGACCCATCCTACTAGGGAAAGAGAGAGGCAGACTGGGAGTATGGACCGACCAGTCAACGCCCATGTTCAGCGAGGAAGCAATTACAGAAGCCAGACCTTCTACCTTCTGCAACCCTCAATGACCCTGGGTCCATGCTCCCAGAGGGATAGAGTGGGAAAGCTATCGGGGGAGGGGATGGGATATGGAGATTGGGCGGTGGGAATTGTGTGGAGTTGTACCCCTCCTACCCTATGGTTTTGTTAATTAATCCTTTCTTAAATAAAAAATAAATAAATAAATAAAATAAAATATCTAGGAGTAAAAAAAAAAAAAGAATTAGTGGTAGACTTCACTCCTATGAGAATGTCATACATCAGAAAAGGTAGCAGCAACAAATGCTAGAGAGGTTGTAGGGACAAAGGCACCTTCCTGCACTGCTGGTAGGAATGTCAGTTAGTTCAGCCCCTACGGAGAACAGTCAAGAACTCTCACAAGGCTAGAAGTGGACCTAGCCTATGACCCTGCAGTTCTTCTCCTGGGGATATATCCTAAGGAACCAAACATATCCATCCAAAAAGATTTGTGTATACCTGTGTTCATAGCAGCACAATTTGTAATAGCCAGAACCTGGAAGCAACCCAAGTGTCCAATAACAGATGAGTGACTGAGTAAGTTGTGGTCTATATACACAATGGAATATTACTCAGTTATTAAAAACGATGAATTCACCTTCTTCACCTCACCTTGGATGGAGCTTGAAGAAATCATGTTAAGTGAGATAAGTCAGAAACTGAAGGATAAATATGGGATAATCTCATTCAAAGGCAGAAGTTGAAAAACAAGATCAGAAGGTAAAACAGAAAGCAGAATTTGGATTGGAGTTGGTGTATTGCACCAAAGTAAAAGCATCTGGGATGGGGGGGGCAGCGGAGAATTCAGGTCCTAGAACATGATGACAGAGGAGAAACTAGTGGGGGTTTTATTGTTATATGGAAATTTTATACTTGTACAAACTATTGTATTAAAAAAAAAAAAAAAAGGAAAAGGAAAAAAATTGCCCTGGGAGTGAAATTATACATGTGAGACATTCAGCACCACAAACAAAGAGTAGCATTTTACCCTGACTCTAGTGTTTGCTTACAACTGTGATCTTGAAAATCACTTAACCTTTCTGCTGAAATTTAGTTTCTGCCTTTAAAAAATAAATAAGTAGGGGTCAGCCGGTGGCGCAGTGGGTTAAGTGCATGTGCCACAAGCGCAAGGACCGGTGTAAGGATCCCGGTTCCAGCCAGGCGGTGAAGCAGGTCTGCAGGCGTCTATCTCTCCCCCCCTCTGTCTTCCCCTCCTCTCTCCATTTCTCTCTGTCCTATCCAACAATGAACAACATCAACAATGGCAATAATAATAACCATAACAAGGCTACAACAACAAGGGCAACAAAAAGGGAGAAAAAAATGGCCTCCAGGAGCGGTGGATTCATGGTGCAGGCACCGAACCCAGCAATAGCCCTGGAGGAAAAACAAAAAAAAAGTTTAAAAAAATAAATAAGTAAACTGTTTCATAAAAAAAGAAGTAGGGAGTTGGGCGGTAGCACAGCGGGTTAAGCACACATGGTGCAAAGGGCAAGGACTGGCCTAAGGATCTTGGTTCCAGCCCCCGGCTCCCCACCTGCAGGGGAGTCACTTCACAAGCGGTGAAGCAGGTCTACAGGTGTCTATCTCTCTCTCCCCCTGTCTGTCTTCCCCTCCTCTCTCCATTTCTCTCTGTCCTATCCAACAACAATGACATCAATCATACCTACAACAATAAAACAACAAGGGCAAAAAAAGGAATAAATAATAAATAAATATTTTTTTAAAAAAAGAATAAGTATAAGAAAGAAAGAAGAAAAAGGAGAAGTGGAAGGGAAGCAGAAGAATAAGAAGATGATGAAGAAGAAGAAATGGTCACCAATGACTTTGTCATGCAGCATTGATTGAGCTGGTCTTCAATTGCTGGGGAAAAGATATACGAGCAGTGAAGCTCATGTTTCAGGTTTCTCTCTTTTTTTTTTTCTGTCACCATTCCCCCTCAATTTCTCTGTTCTGTCTATATATATGAAAGTAAACTTGTAGAATTCTTTCTGAAATGACTATACCATTTTGCATTTGTACTATCAGTATTACATCTTTATCAGCACTTGCTGTCAATCTTTTAAATTTTAGTCTGTCAGGGGCTGGGTGATGGCATACCTGGTTGAGCGCACATATTACAGTCCACAGGACCTGGGTTTGAGGCCCTGCCGGTCCCCACCTGCAGGGGGGAAGCTTCACGAGTGATGAAGCAGGGCTGCAGCTATCTCTCTCTCTCTCTCTCAATTTCTGGCTTTCTCTATCTAATAAATAAATAAAGATAACAAAAAGAAGCTAAAAAAATTTTTTTTAGTCTATCTAAAGTAGGTGTGAGATGGTGTGTCTTTACAGGATTAATTTAAATACCTTACTAAGAAATGGTGATTAGCCTTATGTTTCCAGGGTAAGTAGGGATAGTTTCTAGATTATTCTACTCCATTAAAACACTAAAATCATTTTTCTAATGCTGTTTCTAATTTATTATTTCTCTCTTTTGTCTGTTTATAAACTAACTCGACTCCAGAATTTTAGTCAGAATGTTAGAATCCTTTCAGTCTTGATATTTTTTACTTGTTTGTGTGAATTAGAATCTCTTTCAACAGGCTGGGAGTATGGTTCAGTCTGCCAACACCCATGTTCAGCGGGGAAGCAGTTACAGAAGCCAAACGTTCCACCTTCTGCACCCCATAATGACCATGAGTCCATACTCCCAGAGAGTGAAAGAATAGGAAAGCTATCAGGGGAGGGGATGGGATATGGAGTTCTGGTGGTGGGAATTGTACCCCTCTTATCCTATGGTCTTGTCAGTGTTTCCATTTAATAATTAAAAATTTTAAAAAAAGATGATCTCTATTCACCAGAGCACTGCTCAGCTCCAGTTTATGGTGGTGCTGGGGACCGAAACAGAAACCTCTGATGCCTTAGGCAGAAAAAAAAAGTCTTTTTGCATAACTATTATGTTGTCTCCCTACCCCTGAATTAGAATTTCTCTATCAAAGAAAGAGAATGTGTTAAAATTGGGACTTTTTTTTTCAATTTTTATTTATTTATTTATTTCCTTTTTGTTGCCCTTGTTGTTTCCATTGTTGTTGTAGTTATTATTGTTGTTGATGTCGTTGTTGTTGGATAGGACAGAGAGAAATGGAGAGAGGAAGAGAAGACATAGAGGGGGAGAGAAAGATAGATACCTGCAGACCTGCTTCACTGCTTGTGAAGTGACTCCCCTGCAGGTGGGGAGCCAGGGGCTGGAACAGGGATCCTGGTGCTGGTCCTTGCGCATTGCGCCATGTGCGTTTAACCCGCTGCGCTACAGCCAGACTCCTGGGACGTTTTCTTTTGTATTGCTTGAAAATTGTTTATCAACAGCAGACCTAAAAAATTTTAACTGGGAGTTGGGCAGTAGTTCAGCGGGTTAAGCACAGGTGGCACAAAGTGCAAGGACAGGCATAACGATCCTATCCAACAGCAACGACATCAATCATAACTACAACAATAAAACAACAAGGGCAACAAAAGGGAATAAATATTTTTTAAAAAGAAATTTTATCTGCGTCTTTTATTCTTATTCTCTCCTACATACACATAAACCCTATATATTCTGGAAAAATAAATGATAGCATTGGGGGAGTAGGGGTAGATAGCCTAATGGTTACGCAAAGAGACTGATGCCTGAGGCTCCAATGTCCCAGGTTCAATCCCCCGCACTACCATAAGCCAGAGCTGATCAGTGATCTCGCAAAAAAAAAAAAAAATTGATGCCATTGGGGCAAGCAGTGGCACATACCAGGTAGAGAGCACACATTACCATGTGCAAGGGCTCAAGTTCAAACCCTAGTTCCCTACCTGTGGGAGGGAGGGGAGTTTCCCAAGTGGTAAAGCCTTGGTGCAGATGCTTCTCTTTCTCTCTCTGCTTCTCCTTCTCAATTTCTCTTTGTCTCTATAAGAAAGAGAGAGAGAGAGAAAGGGAGAGGGAGAGAGAGAGAGAGGAAGGAAGGAAGGAAGGAAGGAAGGAAGGAAGGAAGGAAGGATGGGGCACAAGGAAGAAGGAAAGAAAAGACACCTTTTTATTTATTTTAAAAAGGCACCAGGAGCAGTTGATTCCTTGGTCAGGACCCCAAGTCCCAGAGATCACCTTGATGGCAATAAAAAAAAAAAACACTTCCTAGAACATGTATTCTATACTTAAGTTATTTTAGAAACTTTTATTCTCCTGTTAACCCATCCTTTAAAGTTTGTATTCAAAGTAATCATTCTTCAACTTGATCTTAGAAAAGATTCCCTATAGTGTGTTTGAAAAGGATTATTACTTTTTTCATAGACTATTCTTCAAAACTACATCTATAAGAAGAGACTGTGAAGCATATCTCAATATTGTTGAGGTGTAGTTTGGAATTAAAAGGCACAGTTGGAAATGAGACATTTCAGGGGTGAGAGGTCGGTAATGAAAGTAGATGAACAGCATGAAATAGGCAATACTATTTAAAGTAGGCTTTAGGTTCATTTCCTTTAGAATTAAAGTTCCTTTTGAAATAACAAATTTTCTTGCAGTTCTTTATAAGTTCCTTTTACTTTCCAATGACTATGTACTCTACATAGTATTTTTAGTGATATTTCTGACTGAATTTAGTGCCATTAAGAGTTTCAAAATACATTTTTTTTCTTCCTTTTTAATTTATGACAATGAGTAGAATACTGGTGACTGGAGAGAATATTACTTATCCTTTATGGCTGACATAAAATACAACTTTATTAATTATAGTAAGAGAGTTTCTCTAGATTCACAGTGCATGAGAATGACATCTGTCATTCTCTATAGTTGTGCTACCTGTCATTAAATGAACACAGAACATCTTTGATTTGAAGTCAAATGGAGACTCAAGTTACACTGGGTTCATTGCTGATTAGGGATGTCAGATCTTACAAATATGTTTTTTTTTAAAAAAAAAAAAGGAACAATTAGGATAACTTGTCAGAAAAAAATGATTGGCAAAACAAAGTGGACTAGAGAGAAATCTTAAAACGTACATTCTTCTTTGTTGTTGTGTGTGGGCGGCGGAGAAGAGAGAGAGGGGGTCCGGCGCGAAGAGGAAACACAAATCTTTATTTGCGCTGGCACCTCAGAGTTGGGTGCTAGAGAGGCAGGTTGGGCCATGTGGAGGTAGCAAAAATGGCCACCTCACGCAGTAACCTTTCCTGCGTCTGCACACCGGAGTGAAGCGCTGGCAAGAGAGCGAGGTGCGGAAGAAGAAAGGCTTTTATAGGAGCGGCTTTCGCGAGAATGGGAAGGGGGAGGAGTAACCATAGCACTCCAGGATAGGATAATAACTCTCATGAGAATGGCAGGGGGGAGGAGTAACCAAAGCACTCCAAATATCAGGGGAAAATAGACAATGCCCTGAGGGCACAACATGGCGAAACAGGCACTCCGAGAATGTCCCAACTCTCGTGGGAACTAGCAGTAGCCTGAGGGGACAACATGGCAGATGTGACTGCATCAGCACAATTTCCCAGCATCTCCCCCTTTCCTTTTATCTAATGCCCAGGGCAACAGTGTGTAAAGTCTATGAACTACTCAGGGTCAGTCTATGAAAAACCAGCAACATGAAGGGAAGGAAGCTGCTGTAAAATTGTCTAAAGTGTCCAAAGGGTATACCAGCAAGTCCAATAGAAGTCTCAGTCCAAAGTAGGCTACTAGGGGGAGAAATGGCAGGGGATGAAATGCTGCATGAGAAAGGTCAGCCTCTGGAATTCTGCTTTTTTGTAGATTGTGAGCTGGAACTGCCAAAACGTGACAGGCAAAGCAGAAGCAGGAAAGGCAGACAGACAATAAAAAAGTTCTGTCCTTGGAGTCTGTGAATCAGGTTCTTCAGATCGCATCAGGTGACATCTAGGGTTTCAGGGGGGTGTGCCACTGTAGTCATGCCATCTAGTGGGTGATGTCAGGGTGTGCAGGGGTCCAGATGGTTTTTTTTCCAGGATTCCTGTGGAAGAAACACAAACAATCTGCTTCTCGTGGTTAGCAGGGAATCTGATTTAAATGCTTTATAGAAAAAGAGATTTGGTGCCTTAGCCAACTGAGTATTGGGGGATGTATCTTTCCTATTCATTTATTATATATTCATGGGGAAAAAGAAGTTATCTTTTGACAAAGACTCTAAGGTGTAGGGAAGCGGCAACTATCTTATCCCCCCTTTTTTTTTTTTTTTTGGTATTTTGCCTTTTGTTGCCCTAGCTGTTTTATTGTTGTAATTATATTGTTGTTATTGCTGATATTGTGGTTGTTGGATAGAACAGAGAGAAATGGAGAGAGGAGGGGAAGACGGGGAGAGAAAGACACCTGTAGACTTGCTTCACCACCCGTGAAGTGATTCCCCTGCAGGTGAGGAGCCGAGGGCTCAAACGGGGATCCTCAAGCCAGTTCTTGCACTTCGTGCCACCTGCGCTAAATCCACTGCACCACCGCCCGATTCCCAGGAACTGTCTTTTCTTTTTTTTTTTAAATAATTTATTTCTTTATTGGGGAATTAATGCTTTACATTCAACAGTAAATACAATATTTTGTACATGCATAACATTCCCCAGATTCCCATTTAACAATACAACCCCCACTATGTCATTCATCATCTTTCATGGACCTGTAATCTCCCCACCCACCCACCCACTCCAGAGTCTTTTACTTTGGTGCAATACTGCAATTCCATTTCAGGTTCAACTTGTGTTTTCTTTTCTAATCTTGTTTTTCAACTTCGGCCTGAGAGTGAAATCATCCCATATTCATCCTTCTGTTTCTGACTTATTTCACTCAACATGATTTTTTCAAGGTCCATCCAAGATCGGCTGAAAATGGTGAATTCACCATTTTTTTTTACAGCTGAGTAGTATTCCATTGTGTATATATACCACAACTTGCTCAGCCACTCATCTGTTGTTGGACACCTGGGTTGCTTCCAGGTTTTGGCTATTACAAATTGTGCTGCCAAGAACATATGTGTACACAGATCTTTTTGGATGGGTGTGTTGGGTTCCTTAGGATATATCCCCAGGAGGGGAATTGCAGGGTCATAGGGTAGGTCCATTTCTAGGCTTCTGAGAGTTCTCCAGACTGTTCTCCACAGAGGTTGGACCAATTGACATTCCCACGAACAGTGCAAGAGGGTTCCTTTGACCCCACACCCTCTCGAGCATTTGCTGCTGTTACCTTTTCTGATGTATGACATTCTCACAGGAGTGAAGTGATATCTCATTATTGTCTTGATTTGCATTTCTCTGACAATCAGAGACTTGGAGCATTTTTGCATGTGTTTCTCGGCCTTTTGGATCTCTTCTGTGGTGAATATTTTGTCCAAGTCCTCCCCCTATTTTTGGATGGGGTTATTTGTTGTCTTGTTGTTGAGTCTGGCAAGCTCTTTATATATGTTGGTTATTAAACTCTTATCTGATGCATGGCATGTAAAGATCTTCTCCCATTCTGTGAGGGGTCTCTTGGTTTGGGTAGTGGTTTCTTTTGCTGTGAAGAAGCTTTTTAATTTGATGTAGTCCCATAGGTTTATACTTGCCTTAGTCTTCCTTGTAATTGGATTCGTTTCATTGAAAATGTCTTTAAAATTTATGCGGAAAAAAGTTCTGCCAATATTTTCCTCTAAGTATCTGATAGTTTCTGGTCTAACCTCCAAGTCCTTGATCCACTTGGAATTTACTTTTGTATTTGGTGAAATACAATGATTCAGTTTCATTCTTCTGCATGTTTCAACCCATTGTTTCCAACACCATTTGTTGAAGAGACTCTGCTTTCCCCATATAATAGTCTGGGCCCCTTTGTCAAAGATTAGATGTCCATACGTGTGGGGCCTCATTTCTGGGCTCTCAGTTCTATTCCACTGGTCAGTGTGTCTGTTCATGTTCCAGTACCAAGCAGTTTTGATGACAATGGCCCTATAATACAGTTTGAGATCTGGCAGTGTGATGCCTCTGGTTCTGTTCTTTTTTCTCAAGATTGTTTTGGCAATTCTAGGTCTTTTCTGGTTCCAGATAAACATTTGTAGCATTTTTTCTATTCTCCTAAAAAATGTGCTTGGGATCTTGATGGGGATAGCATTAAATTTGTAGATGTCTCTGGGTAATATATTCATTTTGATGATGTTAATTCTTCCAACCCATGAACATGGAATATCTTTCCACTTCTTTGTGTCTTCTTCAATTTCTTTGAGTAGTGACTCATAATTTTCAGTATACAAGTCTTTCACTTCTTTGGTTAGGTTTACTCCTAGAAATTTATTGTTTTTGTTGCTATAGAAAAAGGAACTGATTTCTGGATTTCAATTTCTTCTAACTTAGTGTTTGCATAAAGGAATGCCACTGACTTTTGAATGTATAGCCTGACACCTTACTGTATTGCCTGATGATTTCCAAAAGCTTCTTGCTGGATTCCTTAGGTTTTTCCATGTATACTATCATGTCATCTGCAAATAAGGAGAGGTTGACTTCTTCTCTTCCAATCTGGATGCCTTTAATTCCTTGCTCCTGCCTGATTGCTATGGCAAGAACTTCCAACACTATGTTGAATAGTAATGGTGATAGTGGGCAGCCCTGTCTAGTTCCTGATCTGAGGGGAAATGCTTCCAGTTTTTCACCATTGAGTATGATGTTGGCTGTAGGTTTGCTATATATAGACTCCACTATCTTCAGGAATTTTCCATCTATTCCCATTTTTTGTAGTGTTTTGATCATAAACGGATGTTGTATTTTGTCAAAGGCTTTCTCTGCATCTATTGATATGACCATGTGGTTTTTGGTCTTGCTTTTGTTGATATGGTGGATCACATTGATTGATTTACGTATATTAAATCAACCTTGCATGCCTGGGATAAACCCCACTTGGTCATGATGAACAATCTTTTTGATATACTGCTGTATCCGGTTGGCTAGAATTTTGTTCAATATTTTCGCATCTATGTTCATCAGAGATATTGGTCTGTAGTTTTCTTTTTTGGTTGTGTCCCTGTCTGCTTTTGGTATCAGGGTGATGTTGGCTTCATAGAAGCTGGCAGGGAGTATTCCAGTGTCTTCAATCTTCTGGAAGACTTTTCAAAGTAGAGGTATTAGTTCTTCTTTGAAGGTTTTGTAGAATTCATTTGTAAAACCATCTGGTCCAGGACTTTTATTTTTGGGAAGATTTTTGATAACTGTTTCAATTTCATTAGCTGTGATGGGCCTGTTGATGTTATCCACTTCCTCTTTACTTAGTTTTGGAAGTTGGTAGATATCTAGGAAATCATTCATTTCTTCCAGGTTCTCTAGTTTGGTGGCATATAGTTGTTCATAGAAGCCTCGCATGATATGTTGAATTTCTGCAATGTCTGTTGTGATATCTCCTCTTTCATTTACTATCCGATTTATTTGGGTCTTCTCCCTTTTTTGTTTTGTGAGTCTGGCTAAAGGTTTGTCGATTTTGTTTACTCTTTCAAAGAACCAACATTTACTTTCATTGATCTTTTGTATGGTTTTCCTATTCTCAATGTTATTTATTTCTGCCCTAACTTTAGTGATTTCTGTCCTTCTGGTTGCTTTAGGATTCCTTTGTTGTTCTTCTTCTAGGTCTTTAAGATTTGCAATCAGGTTGTTTATTTGTGCCTTTTCTTGTTTCCTAATGTGTGCTTGTATAGCTATGAACTTCCCTCTTAGGACTGCTTTAGCTGTGTCCCAAATATTTTGATAGCTTGTGTCTTCATTTTCATTGAACTCTCAAAACATTTTGATTTCTTCCTTGATTTCCTCTTTGACCCGGAAGTTGTTAAGAAGTGTACTGTTGAGCTTCCACATTTTGGGACTGTTACTAATCTTTTGTTGATTGTTAAGTGTTAGTTTAATTCCACTGTGTTCTGAGAAGATGCTTGGGATGATTTCAGTGCTCTTGAATTGGCTGATGCTGTCTTTGTGGCCTAACATATGGTCTATCCTTGAGAGTGATCCATGTGGATTTGAGTAAAATGTGTATTCCAGTTTCTTGGGATGAATGACTCTGAAAATGTCCAATAGTTCTAGTTTATCTATCTTTTCATTTAGCTCCCTTATGTCTTTACTGATTTTCTTCCTGGATGATCTGTCAAGTTGAGAGAGTGGGGTGTTGAAGTCCCCTACTATGATTGTGTTACTGTGAATATATTGCTGTAGTTCTTTCAGTAGAAGTTTGATGTATTTAGATGGCTTCTCATTGGGTGCATAGATATTAATAATTGTTAAGTCCTCTTGATTGACTGATCCTCTGAGCATTAAGTAGTGTCCATTCCTATCTTTTTAAATCTTATCTATTTTAAACTCTATCATGTCAGATATGAGAATAGCTGTTCCTGCCCTTTTTTGTGGGCCATTGGCTTGTAGGATAGTTTTCCATCCTTTCACTTTAAGTCTGTGTTTGTCTTGTTGCGTTAGGTGAGTTTCCTGTAGACAACATATTGTTGGGTTGTGTTTTCTGATCCATCTTCCTACTCTGTGTCTTTTAATAGGTGAATTCAGGCCATTGACATTTATTGATATCAAAGATTGAAGATATTTTAACGCCATTCTTGTAGAGTTTTAGAGTGTTTTGATATGTCCTATTTGTGGTGGTCTGGTTGTTTATAGGAGACCTTTCAGAACTTCTTTCAGGGCAGGCTTGGTGATGGTTGCTTCCTTCAACTGTTGCTTGTCTGAGAAGGTTTTGATGCTTCCATCTAGTCTGAATGACAGTCTAGCAGGATATAGTATTCTTGGCTGAAAGCCTTTCTCATTGAGCACTTGATAGATATCTTGCCATTCTCTTCTGGCCTGTAGTGTTTGTATGGAGAAGTCTGCTGCTAATCTTATGGATTTTCCTTTGTAGTGACTCTTTGTTTTTCTCTTGCAGCCTTGAGGATCCTTTCTTTATCCTTATTCCTTTCCAATCTAAGTATGACATGTCTTGGTGTCTTTAGGTCTGGGTTAATTCTGTTTGGGACCCTCTGGGCTTCTTGAATGTTTATGTCTTTGGTGTTGTCTAGACTAGAGAAATTTTCAGCTATTATGGCCTGGAGAATGCTTTCTTCCTCTCCTTCTCTTTCTTCCTCTGGTAAGCCAATAATGCGTATATTGTTTCTTTTGAAGTCATCCCATAGGACTCTGTTGTTGTTTTCAGAATCTCTTAATC
The DNA here is from genome assembly GCF_950295315.1 of Erinaceus europaeus. Taxonomy (NCBI): domain Eukaryota; kingdom Metazoa; phylum Chordata; class Mammalia; order Eulipotyphla; family Erinaceidae; genus Erinaceus; species Erinaceus europaeus. The sequence continues at coordinate 32,211,240 of NC_080172.1, read as the reverse complement.
TCTTTTTGAGATCTCTTACTTCTTTTTTCGTTGTCTCTAATTCATTCTCAATCTTGCTAATTCTGTTTTCATCCTCATAGATTCTATTCTCTCTGCCCTCTACTGCTTTCTGGAGTTCATCTATTTTGTTGCCCTGCTCTGATACTGTTTTAGCTTGTTCAGCTAGTTGCCTTCTTAGCTCAGCGATTTCAGCTTTTAGCTCTCTAATAACCATGAGATAATTAGAATTTTCTTCCATATTCTCATTTGTTGTTCCTGCATTTCTGATTACAATTTTTTCAAATTCTTTACTCACTCCTGTTATTATTTCCTTAGCTAATGTTTGGATGTTGAACTCGTTGTTTCGTGCTTCACCCTCTGGAGGACTTTTAGCTGGACTCTTGTCCTGGTTCGAGTCTCCAATATTTTTTCTTGTTGTTTTAACCATTTTATATATTATGTTATGAGTTCCCTTTATCAGTACTTTTCAAATTATTGATTACTATTGCCTGGATTGACTTGTGTCTAAGTAATTTAATTAAAGGGTTTACCGTGGTGGAAGTTAACAGTTTTTTCAATCCCTGAGTTGGAGCTCAGTGGTGTAAAAGCCTCTTTTTTTTTCTTCCCTGTAGGCTATGGTAGCCTGAGGGCTTTTAAACTATCAATAGGCTTCTTAGCTTAATCACTGACTCCAGACCAAGAGATAAAGCAGGGTGTGGCAGAGATAATCCAGTGGTTATGCATCTGTGGACATTGTAACATCAAGACATTCTAGAAGATCCCTGCCGAATAGGTTGGTGCTAATATCAGCTACCAATGGGTGGAAGTGTCCAGTAGAACCTTCCGGGTCTTCCCACATGAGCAAATCTCGTGTGAGAAAGGATTGGGTCACCCCTCCAACGCCATGTATACAAGGTCCTGGGAGGAGTTCCCAATTTTGGGGAACCTCTGCTTGCCTTAAAATCATCTTTTCTGCCCCCGTGTCAATCAAAAATTTAAAAGGAATATTGTCAATCTTTAGTGTCATAGTAGGGTGACCACGTTCTAAAACGGGTGGTCCACAAAAATCTCAGGCCCCGAATTTGTACCATTCAGGGGTGTGCCATCTTTATGAAATTTGGACCAACAATCTCTCTTCCAGTGAAACCCTTTACGACATCTTGGACAGACCGTATGTGGCTTCTGACTCCCTGACTGAAGGCGGGGTTGTCCTGACTGGAGGCGGGATTGCCCTGACTGGAGGCGTGGGAACTCTAACTGGAGGCATGGTCGCAGCTTATCTGGACATTGGTTATGCCAATGCCCTTGGTGACCACACTGAAAGCAGGCCCCGTTTTGATTACGTGGGGTAACTGCATAAACAGGGGCCCCATAATTGCCTGATGTAAGTTCCTGTGTCACTAAAATCCAATTATCTGTGTGTAGGTGTTTAAGACTAAGGCATGCCTGACGGAATTGTGGTATGATGCCATCCCAGACAATAGAACGCAGGAGGAAAGAGAGGATTTCAGGATTATAAACCTTTCTCTCTAAGGTTTGCCTCACCCTTGAGATGAAATTTGGTAAGGTTTCATCAGTGTTTTGGCGAAGAGAGTTAATAGGGACTGAGGCCTCTACTGTGCTTGGGGTTAATCTTTCCCATGCTTGTGTTGCGCAGATGCGCACCTGTTCAAAATAACCAGTTGGAAACTTGGCTTCTGCCTGCTGAGTTCCAGATTCAAACTCTCCTGTTCCAAACAATGCATCAAAATTCCATGCTCTCTGTTTGTTACTATTTTCCTGAGATTGTCTAGAGCATTCATCATGGAAGTATGCTGTCCACTGTAGGTAGAGGGGGTCTGGGAGTGCAGCACAAACCAGGTCTTTCCAGTCCTGGGGGGTGTTAAGGTGCTGGTAAAAACTCCTTCAAATGGACTTGGTCCATGGAGCATGAAATCCGTCCTCCTTCACAGCTTGTCTGAGTTCCCTGATCTCTTTGGAGGAGTATGGATGCCACACCTGAGGATTTGTCTAGTTGGGGCCACATTTACCGGGAAGGTGTGGATTTGGTTCGATGACACTGGGGAGAGATCATGGAAGTGGAAGGTGCTGTAGTGGCAGGGGAAACTGAACACTTATGTATAGGGATGGAGCTCTTGGGGTGGACTGCAAATGGTTTAAGGTCCCTAAATGCTGAAAAAATATCCTTTAACTCTCGTATCTCAGCCACAAGGTCTCTTAATGATGAGGTGTCAGCAGGGGGAGGAGTTGAAGGAGAGGAAGGCACAGGGTCTCTTAATGATGAGGTATTAGCAGGGGGAGGAGTCAATGAAGCGGAAGCCGCAGCAAAAGAAACTGAACCCATGTCTGTGGGGACAGCTTGGGGAGGGGTCAAAGGAGCGGCCGAACACGTGTCTGTGGGGGCAATGGGGGGAGGGGTTGTGGAAGCAGAAACCGCTGCAGAAAAAGCAGACACATGTCTCCAGGGGCAGTGGGGGGAGGGGTCGTGGAAGCGGAAGCTGCCGCAGGAGAAACTGAACACGGAGTTTTCGAACTCCGAAACATGTCTCCGGAGGCAGCGGTTGTGGGGCTGACTACAGATTGCTTAGGGTGTTTAAGTCTTAAGCAAATATCCTTTAACTCCCGTATCTCAGCCTCAAGGTCATTTAACCTTTTGGCAGGAGACCTTGTACATATCCTGAAAATAGTAAATATAGCCATGAGAACCCACGATGTAGCAAAAATTAAATCATCTCTGAGATCGAAAGCCTGTCCCAGGAGAGAAGGATAGAATGTCTGGGACACCTCCTTATAAAACGGAAAAAATCCCATGGTGGAGGGAAACGCAGGGCCACAGAGGCGGGCGGATGCCACTTACCCGTGTCTGGGCGGCTTTTCTGGACCTCAGGCTGGGCGTGAGTGCGGGACACGTCGGGCGCCAGATGTTGCTGTGCGCAGGCCATAGAGAAGAGAGAGAGGGGGTCTGGAGTGAAGAGGAAACACAAATATTTATTTGCACTGGCACCTCAGAGTTGGGTGCTAGAGAGGCAGTTTGGGCCACGTGGAGGTAGCGAAAATGGCCACCTCACGCAGTAACCTTTCCTGCGTCTGCACACCGGAGTGAAGCGCTGGCAAGAGAGCGAGGTGCAGAAGAAGAAAGGCTTTTATAGGAGCGGCTTTCCCGAGAATGGGAAGAGGGAGGAGTAACCATAGCACTCCAGGATAGGATAATAACTCTCGTGAGAATGGGAGGGGGGAGGAGTAACCAAAGCACTCCAAATATCGCGGGGATATAGACAATGCCCTGAGGGCACAACATAGCTGAACAGGCACTCCGAGAATGTCCTTACTCTCGCGGGAACTAGCAGGGACAACATGGCAGATGTGACTGCATCAGCACAATTTCCCAGCACTTCTTCAACACACACATATATCCAAAATATAATTGAAATTAATACATAATGCAACAGTGAAAGGAAGTGACAATAGACATCATGTTTTAAAAAAAAAGACAGCATGTTTTCTGTGAAAGTGTTACGCTTTTGCAGGGAGGATAGTTAATTCAACTTGTGGGAATTTTATTCACTTTCCTTTTTTATTTGGGGGTGGGAGAAGTGATTCTTTTTATTATTATTAATATTGTTATTATTTATTTCTTGAATAAAGACAAAGAGTAATTGTGAAGGGAGGGAAAGGTGGGGAAGGAGAAAGAGAGACATCTGTAGCTTTACTTCACCACTCATGAAGCTTTCCCCCAGCAGGTGGAGACCAGAGGCTTGGACCAGGGTCCTTGCACACTGTAGTGCGTGTGCTTAACCAGGTGCTCCACCGCTTGGCCCCATGGGAGAGGTGATTCTTAATAGCAAGTGTTACTGAACAATTAAAGTTAGACATGTTTACATCTGATTTACAAACGGATTATAAGCTATATTAAAGCTTTACTTATTTATGAGAGAAAAGGAGAGAGGAAAAACTAGAATATCACTCTGGCCTATATAATGCTGGAAATTGCAACTTGGAACCTTATGCTTGAGTCCCGTGCTTGATCTGCTGTGTCATCCCCCTGGCCATTGGCAATATATGTTTTAATACCTGTACCCTTGCCTTAGCAATGAGCTAAGTGTGGTTAATACATTTATTTGCATCATTACATATTTCATAGACACAAATGAACAAACCAGCTAAATTATAAATTCTTAGAAACAAAAATTAAAAAAAAAAACACTGAATACCTTGGTACCCAATAATAATCAACACAGGCAATATACTGATGAGTTTTTCCAGAAAGTTGAGGGATTTTATGTAACTTATAAGGTAACTAAGAAAACATGGCTGGGGGTGGAGCCAAGATGGCGACTTGGAGACAATACCTGTTGTGAGCTCTGAAAAGAAGCAGCTTCTAACCTGGGATTCTCAGGAGAGGCCACCAGGTTCTGGATACTACCATGATGCCAAATGGACTTCCCTGGGCAGAGGACCACACCAATGTGTCCTGGAGCCCTGGTTCCCCAGAACCCCGCCCCACTAGGGAAAGAGAGAGACAGGATGGGTGTATAGATCGACCTGTCAACACCCATGTTCAGTGGGAAGCAATTACAGAAGCCGGACCTTCCATCTTCTGCATCCCACAATGACCTTGGGTCCATACTCCCAGAGGGCTAAAGAATAGGAAAGCTATCAGGGGAGAGGATGGGATATGAAGTTCTGGTGGTGGGAACTGTGTGGAGTTATACCCTCTTTTTTTTTGTACCCCTCTTATCCTATGGTCTTTGTCAGTATTTCCTTTTTATAAATAAAAATTAAATATATATATATATGAAAAAATAAAATAATAAACTTTTAACAATGAATTTTAAAAAAGAAAGAAAATGTGCCCAAATAATTTCTTCCATTGTTTTCACACTTGGGTATGACTTCAACTTTTTTTTCTTTATTGGGGCGATTAATGCTTTATATTCAACGGTAAAATATAGTAGTTTGTACATGTGTAACATTTCTCAGTTTTCCACATAACAATTCAACTCTCACTAGGTCCTCCTCTGCCATCATGTTCTAGTACCTGAACTCACCCCTCTCCTCCCTACTCCAAAGTCTTTTTTTTTTTTTTTTAAACCAGAGCACTGATTAGCTCTGACTCATGGTGGTGTAGGGGATTGAACCTGGGATTTCAGAGCCTTCAAGCATGACAGTCTGTTTGTATAACCATTATACTATCTAGCCCTTCCTAGACACATTTACTTTCATGTAGTACACCAACAAAGTTCTGCTTTAGGTTTTCTTTTCTGTTCTTATTTTTCAACTTCTGTCTATGAATAAGATCATCCCATATTCATCCTTCTTTTTCTGACTTATCTTAGCATGATTCCTTCTAGCATCATCCAAGATGAGGTGAAGAAGGTGAATTCATCATTCTTTATAGCTGAGTAGTATATCATTGTATATATACCACAACTTACTCAGCCACTCATCTGTTGCTGGACATCTGGGTTGCTTCCAGGTTTTAGCTATTACAAATTATGCTATATGAGAATATGTATACACAAATCCTTTTGGATGGGTATGTTTGGTTCCTTGGGATTTATCCCCAGGAGAGGAATTGCAGGATCATAGGGTAGGTCCACTTCTAGCCTTCTGGGAGTTATCCAGAGTGCTTTCCATGGGGAATTGAACCAACTGACATTCCCACCAGCAGTGCAGGAGGGTTCCTACCAACAGTGCGAGAGGGTTGACTTTAACTCTTTAACTTTTTTTTTTTAAAGATTTTATTTATTTGTAAAAAATGATAGGAGGGAAAGAACTGGACATCACTCTGGTACATGTGCTGCCAGGGATTGAACTCAGGACCTCATTCTTGAGAGTCCAGTGCCTAATCCACTGAACTACCTACTGGACCACGTTTTCATTTTCTTTTTAAAAGACTCATTTATTTATTAGTGGTGGGTATGGAGAGAGAATCATAACATTACCCTGGCACATGCAATGTCAGGGATTGAACATGGGCTCTTTTGCCTGTAAGTTCAGAGCTCTAGCCACTATTGTTAACTTTCTACTTTTAAAAGAAAAAAGATAACTAAAAGATTTTTCTTCCAAAGTATTTCTATATTAGGCTCTCAGAGATGGTGCCATGTATAAAACCTAAAGCATGAGGCTCCAACTTCAGTCATTGGCATCACAACTGTCATAGTGATGCTCTAATTATCTTTCTCCCATCCTCTCTCTCATTGACCAACATTTCAAAAAACAAAAACAACGTTCTCTATTTGGGGCTGGAGATTTAGCACATTTGTTTATGTAACATTATGTTTGAGTCTTGGAGGTCCCAGGTTCAATCTCTAGCTCCACCATAAGTCAAAGCTTAGCAGTGCCATGGTCAACAGAGCAATAAAAAGGAAAAAAATTTCGTTTTTTCAATTAAAAATTTTTTTTATTATCTTTATTTATTGAATAGAGACTGTCAGAAATCGAGAGGGTAGGGGAGCTAGAGAGAGAAAGAGAAATATCTGCAGTACTACTTCACCACTTGCAAAGCTTTCCCCGCTGTAGGTGGGGACCAGGGGCTGGAACCTGGGATCTTGTGCATGTGCTCTCAACCAGGTGCATCACCACCTGGCCCTGGAAAATAACTTTTTTTTTTCTTAGAACTTATTTATTTATTTATGAGAAAGTCAGGAGGAGAGAGAGAAAGAACCAGATGTCACTCTGGTACATGTGCTACCAGAGATTGAACTCAGGACCACACGCTTGAGAGTCCAGTGCTTTATCCACTGTTTTATCCCGGACGATGGAAAAACCTTAATTTTTTTTTTTACTTATTGTATTTTAATGAGAGAGAGAGCTACAGGTAGATATACAGAGAAACACCACCTGTATTTCTCATCTCTGATTTATGGTTTTTCAGCATTAAGCCTGGGACTCTGGAATTTCAGGCATGAAAGTTTGACAACCATTCTGTTTTCTCCCTAGCTGGAGAAAAAAAAAAATACACAAAACTTTTTCTATCCAAGGCTTGTTCACTCTTTGAGTAATAATAAAAATAAATGTCTAATCACTTGGTTAATGAAGTAGTGTAAGGCAAAAAGTCCCGTAAAACAAGGTAGATGGGAGAAGTGAGAGCCAGAAGCAGTAGCTCTGTTGAGAGTTACCCCTACATTAATTTTCTCGCTACCCTTAGTCTGTTCCCTACCTCCCTATAGGAATAACATACGTAAGTTTAATGGTTCTTCAGACTGAGAATCCTGGTTATAACTTTTACTTTCACGATGAGAGCTAAAACTTTATTTTGTAAAAGGAATCTACTAGCAATAGTGGATTTCCTTACTATTTAAGATTCTTATTTATTTATCATTGGTTAGAGACAGAGAGAAATTGAGAAGGGAAAGGGAGATAGAGAGACACCTGCAGCATTACTTCACTACTCATGAAGCTTTCTCCCTGCAGGTGGGGACCAGGGGTTTGAACCCTGGTCCTTTAACACTGTAACATGTATGTTTAACTAGGCATGCCAATGCTTGGCCCTGTTAAAATTTATTCTTCACAGGAAACAACAACCTAATATTGGACTTGGGAGTGGAGCATCAAAAAAGTTATTTTACTGATGCCACAAATTAGCACTATAGAATTAAGGGTGGGGGAAACAGCATAATGGTTATGCAAACAAACTCTCATGCCTGAGGCTCCAGTGTCCCAGGTTCAATCCCCTACACTACTATAAGCCAGAGTGAGCAGTGCTCTTGTAGTAATAATAACAATAATAATAACAACAATAATAATAGTGCTAGTTAGTTGCCATCTTTTTTCTTTTATTTTCTAAAAATTTTTATTATACTTATTTATTTATTGGATAGAGGCAGAAATCTAGAGGCAAGGGAGTGGTAGAGAAAAAGATAGACAGACAGACAGTTGCAGTACTGCTTCACCACTTGTGAAGCTTTCCCCCTGCAGTGGGGACCAGGGGCTTGAACCCAGGTCCTTGCACACTATAACATGTGTACTCAACCGGGTACACCACCACCTGGTCCCCATCTTTCTTCTTTTCTTTTTTTCTTTGATTTTTTTTTTTCATTTTTTTCTCTAGAGATAGGGAGAGGGATAAGGCTAGAGAGGGAGAGAGAGAGCAAGAAAGAAAAAGAACGAAAGAGTGAGAGAGCAAAATATCACAGCACCAAAGTTTTCTTCAGTGATCTGGGGTCAGGGGTTAAATGCTCGGCAAAGGAACGCATTGTTCAAGTGAGTTATTTCACCAGCCTACTATTTCTTTTTTGTCATCATTAGTGCTTCACATGATGACAAACTTCAGGTATGATTCTTCAGATGGGAAAAAGGGAGGGACCATAGCACTAGTTCCTTAGTTACCATCGCACCTACTCCTTGGCAGGGCCGCAAACCTAGATAGTGCATGGCAAAGCAGGTACCCTCCTAGATGAGCTATTATCCTGGTCCCTTGGTTATCATTTCTGAGTCACTTGAAGCAGTTTTTATTATTTGGCCTTTGTATATTGTTAGCAAATACATGACAATTTAAGTTATATAAAAAGACACACAAGTGTTATTAAACTTAGGAGGAGAAATATGCCATTTGATAGATACATAGAGCAATTATTTTTAAAAATTTAATTAATTTTGTAAGTGACAGAGGTAAAGAAAGAACATCAGTTTGGCATTTGTGGTGCCAGAGTTTGAGCCAGTGCTATTTAAGTAGAAAGCTAAATATACGAACTCAGGCAAATAAATAACCCCCTATTTCAATTATCTAATAAATTTAAGTGGTAGTGGGAAAACAATGAATTTTCTTCACTGCTGGTGTTTCCTTTTAAGATCCTATGTTTTCTCCAGTTAAACTTCAAGTCATGCGGTTATGTTTGAATACATTTTCATAAAAAAAATAATAAAATAAAGGAGTCAGGCGGTAGTGCAGAGTTAAGCACACGTAGCGCAAAGCGCAAGGACCAGCATAAGGATCCCCATTCTAGCTCCTGCTCCCCACCTGCAGGGGAGTCGCTTCACAGGTGGTGAAGCAGGTCTGCAGGTGACTGCCTTTCTCTCCCCCTCAGTCTTCCCCTCCTCTCTCCATTTCTCTCTGTCCTATCTAACAATGACAACATCAATAACAACAACAATAACTACAACAGCAATAAAAAAATAACAAGGGCAACAAAAAGGAAAATAAATAAATATAAAATTTAAAAAATAAATAAAAAGAATAGAGAGAGGGAAAGTGATTTATGAAATACTTTATTCTGTTTTTAAGATTTATTTAGTCATTAATGACAGGGTGGGGAAGATAGCATAATGGTTCTACAAAGAGACTCTCAAGCCTGAGGTTCCAATGTTCTAAGTTCAATACCCCTCACCACCATAAACCAGAACTGATCAGTGCTCTGTTGGGGGAGAAAAAGAAAAAAAAAAGAAAAAAAAGTCATTAATGTCAGAGGAGAGAGAGTACCGTCAGAGAATAACTCTGATACATGCAATATCAGGGACCCAATTCAGGATCTCATGCTTGAGAATACAATTCCTTACCCACTGTGCCACTGGAGACTACTAACACCCAGTTTCTGTTTTATAGTTCTGTGGAAGGCCTAGTGTGGGTTTGATTGGATTTTATGCTCGGGCTGAAACCAGGGTGTTAGCATAGTTATTCTTGAGGGTGTTTTCCAAGTTTATACATTTTGCTAGGAAAATTCTGTAGGGTTGAGAGCTGATGTTCTTGGCAGTCATCAGTCAGGGACTACTCTCAGTTACTACTCTGCAATTCCCTGACATTCTTAACAACATGGGAGTTTGTTTCAGGGCAATAGTAAAGCTCCTTTGAATATATTTCCAGACAACCTCCCGGAATTGCCACAGTGAATAAAGATTCTCACAGTGGATACAGACTCTCAAGCATGAGGTCCTGTGTTAAATCCGCAGTAGCACATGTACTAGAGTGATGTTTGGTTCTCTCTCTCTCCTTCCTCATTAATAAAACCTTTGAAAAAAGTGTTTGGGGGCCCGGGTGGTGGCACACCTGGTTGAGTGAACATAATACAATACACAAACCTGGGTTCAAGCCCCTGGGCCCTACCTGCAGGGGGAAATCTTCGTAAGTGGTGAAGCAGGTCTGCAGGTGTCTCTTTCCCTTTCCCTATCACCCCCTTCCCTTCTGGTTTCTGCTGTCACTATCCAATAAATGAAGATAATAAAATTAAAAAAAAAAAACGTGGCTTTTGGGGCCGGGTGGTGCCACACCTGGTTGAGCACACATGTTACAATGTGCAAGGACCCAGGCTTGACTACCTGGTCCCCATCTGCAGGGGAAAAGCTTCAAGAGTGGTGAAGCAGTGCTGCAGGTGTCTCTCTGTCTCTCTCTTCCTCCTTATTCCCTCCCTTTCCTCTTGATTTCTGGCTGGCTCTACCCAATAAATAAATAAAGATAATAAAAAAAAATTTAAAAGTGGTTCTCAAACATGAAATCCCCTATGTGATCTCAAATATCCCATGTGTCAACAGAGATGTTCTAGTTCTCTAATAAAACATAATTTTTTTGTGTGTGTCCAGGGTTATTGCTGGGGTTAAGTGCCTGTTCTATGAATCCACTGCTCCTGGAGGCCACCTTCCCCATTTTTGTTGCCCTTGTTGTTATTATGGTTGTTGCTGTTGCTCTTGGATAGAACAGAGATAAATTGAGAGAAGAGGGGGAGACAAAGAGGGGGAGAGAGAGACACCTTTTGACCTGTTTCACTGCTTGTGAAGCACCCCCCCCCCCCAGTGGGGAGCCAGTCCTTGGGCTTTGCACCATGAGCACTTAACCCGCTGTGCTACCGCCCGGCTCCCTACATAAATCTTTTAAAAAAATATTTATTTATGAGAAAGATAGATAGAGAGAACCAGTTATCACTCTGGTACATGTGCTGCTGGGGATTGTACTTGGGACCTCATGCTTGAGAGTACAATGCTTTATCCACTGCATCACCTCCTGGACCACAATAAAACATAAATCTTAAAACAAATATTATCGATTGGTAATTTTAGGTGCTGGTGATTCAGGAGGAAAAACTAGAGAGGTTTAATTTGTATTGAGACTACAGTTACCTAATTCTGAAATACCAGAAGTGCACTGAGCTAATTGCATTGAAGGAAATGAACTAGGTGGTGTGATAGAATAATTAGAAAAGGGCTTTAGTGACCAGAGCTGGTATCTGGACTGAGACTTGGAAGATGAATGTGAATTAGTCATGAGACACGCTGAGAAACAGTGGGCTAGGTACTACCTGAACTCTCATATTTCAATTATAATTATTCAAGGTACAGGCATTCTCTTAAAGGGAATTCTCTAAAAACTTGTTCTCTCTGGTTTTGAGCATTTCAGCAAAATCGCAGTTTCAATAAGGAATTAAATTTATTGAACACTTTGTGGTGCTGCATGTTATACCTAAACAAATCATGCAATCAAGGGCATATAACCTGTGCTCTACCTATCATTAGTGTTACAGGATAGTTTAGTGATATAAACATCTGTCATCTGTCAACACTGTCATCCAGTTGTAAGCATTACAATCTTTTTTTTTTTAACACTTTATTTTATCAGAGAGAGAAACAGAGAGAACAGAGGGCAGATAGCATAATGGTTACACAAACATACTCTCATGCCTGAGGCTCCAAAGTTTCAGGTTCAATCCCCTATACCACCCAGCACTGATAAGCTCTGGCTAAATGACTAGTCAGCAATTCATTTACATTGTGATGACTACATAAATACTATGAACTACTGAGCAGGCGTTATTTTGGTTAAATTAACTTTCTTGTACAATACTTTAATATATTTCTAGAATTAAGTGCTTAGTTTTAACAGTTTATTTTTTCTAGGAAACTGGCATTTTTTTCCCCCCAACTGTTCAAACAGATCTGTCAGATACTCAAGAATAGTATTTTTCAAATAGTAAAGCACTTCAGTTAAAAAAATTCCACCACTCCTGGTGGTCATTTTAAGAAAAAAAGAGAGACAGAGGGAGAGACACCAGAGCACTGCTTAACTCTGGTTTATGGTGGTAACTGGGGATTGAACCTGGGAGTTTAAAGCCTCAGATAATTTTTTGCATAACCATTATGCTGTCCCAGCCTCCTCACAATCCTTTAAATATGGGTGTCTTGGACTGGGGAGATAGCATAATAGGTATGCAAAGAGCCTTCTATCTAGACTTTGATGTCCCAGGTTCAATTCTAGCACCACAACCTGGTAGAGTTTAGCAGTGCTCTGGTAAAAAAGAAAAAAAAAGAAAGAAAAAGGGTCATTGGGAGCAATGGGTTCACCATACAGGTACCAAGCACCACCGATAATCCTGGTGGATGTGGTTGGTGTCACAGTGGATAAAGCATTAGAATTAGACTCTCAAGCATGAGGTCCCAAGTATGACCCCCAGCAGCAAATGTACCGGAGTGATGTCTCTCTCTCTCTGCCTTTCAAATAAATAGATAAATAAATCTTGAAAAAACAAAAACGAAAACAACCCTGGTGGGTAAAATAAATATGGGTGCCTTTTTATTGGCATATGTGAATTTCAAAAAGTATGTTACTAGAGAGGTAGAGAAAAGTTTTTGCTTTGAAGTGTATTTTAACAGTTCTTCAGTCATCGACCCCCCCCGTTTGAATTTTTAAACACATATTTTAAATGATAAAATTTACCATTTTGCCACAATAAATTATAGAGACAAATCTTTTTTAAAAATATTTTTTATTTTAGTGAGAGAGGTACAGACAGATACACACACAGAGATCAGAGCACTGTATTGCTCTGGCTTATGGTGGTGCTGGGGGACTGAACCTGGGGCATTAGAGCCTCAGGAATGAAAGTCTTTGCATAACCAATGTTTGTCTCCCCAGCCCTGATTGAGACAAATCTTTTGAGAACATGGTATTGCCTTTTTGGATTCTTTCCTCACCATCATCAATTCCTCATCCATAAATTACCAAATCCTAAAAGTTGCACAAAAAAAAGTCTATAAAGAAGTTCCTCAGCCATAACCCTACTTATTACTACAATGCCCTCAATTCATCCTTTCCAGAGACTCCCCCCTTTTTTGTCGTTGTCTCTCCTTATCCTCTCCTTTACACAACCAAGATCTTGCTCATCATCACTAAGCCTCCTTCAATTTCTCTGTTGAGAAAGCTATCCTTTCAGCGCAAGGCAGGACTCAGCTACTGTGTTCTCTGGTGTCATTATAGGGTTATCTATTGGAAAAATCTAACCCCTCTTTCCCACAGGGTCAATGGAGACTCTCATCATACAACAGGCACCAAATCATAATTTTATGAGTCTATATGATGGAATGCTGCAGGTGGAGGGTAGCTTGTTGCGTGGAGTGTTGGATGACTCAATAAGCCGAGCAAATAGCCTTCCTGCTGCCTACAGGGAATGGGATACATACCTTCGTTTTGAAAGAAAAGTTATGGAAAGTCTGTATCTGCCACAATCAACAAGTATGAAGACAGGTGGAGAAACTCGGCAGCCCGCCCTTGGCGTAAACAGAGTAGCGCAGCCAGGGGCCCTTCCGGCGGAACCGGGTTTTCAGCTCCCTGTGGCCTCGGTCTCGGAGCTGGAGGGGGGCGGGGGAAGAGCTGAGCGACGCGCGGCCAATGGCAGTTCTTGAACTTACACCTACAGACGTCAGCGCGGCTGTGCGAACGGATGTCACACAGCTGGCTCGGAAGCGTCTCCTCCCGTCCCAGGAAAGGGGCGTGAGGCCAGCAGTCTCCTTCAAACCTCAAGCGACGGGAGGGAGGGTCGAGGCCCGCTCCCCTCGGGCCCCGCATCTTCCCAGCAGCCGTCCTGGGTGAGCTGCCGTCTGGAGCCCGCGCCCCCGCCCCCGCCTGCCCCGAGCGCGCCCCCGTCGGCCCCGCCCCCATCGCGAGCGGCTTGCGCGCTCCCGAGGCTCCGGCTGTGTCGCGGGCGCGCGCGCCGCTGGCAGAGCCGCAGTTAAAATGGTCCGAGAAGGACCCGGCGTTTCCCCCGCCGCTGCACTGACTGACTAAGCCGACAAGCCAGGCTTGGACTGGTCACCCAGCCTACAGGCTCGTTCCCTCCGTCGCGACCCCAAAGCTCGCGCCAGTCGTTCTCCCGGCTTCCCTGGGCAAAGCATGTAGCCCCCTTCGGGCGTCGGGGCGGCCCGCAGCTGACGCCCACCCCCGCCCCCACCGTCGCGTGTGAGCCCGTGTGCACGTAGGGCGGGCGACCCCCGCCGCGGGTCCGGGGTCGAGCCAGCGAGCGGCCTGCCCCGCTGCCGGGAGCCCGCCTCTCTGGGCCTTCCTGTCTCCCCGTCCCAGTCCCCCTCCTCGGGGCCTTCTATATGGGCCACCTTCTCTCGAAGGAGCCGCGTAACCGCCCGAGCCAGAAGAGGCCTCGCTGCTGCAGCTGGTGCCGCCGCCGCCGCCCTCTGCTCAGGCTGCCCCGCCGGACCCCGGCCAAGGCGCCCCCCCAGCCGGCGGCGCCCAGGAGCCGGGACTGCTTCTTCCGCGGGCCTTGCATGCTCTGCTTCATCGTGCACAGCCCCGGCGCGCCCGCCCCCGCCGGCCTAGAGGAGGAGCCGCCGCTCTCGCCGCCGCCGCGGGACGGGGCCTTCGCCGCCGCGGCCGCCTCCTCGCAGCACCTTGCGCGGCGCTACGCGGCCCTGGCTGCCGAGGACTGCGCCGCCGCTGCCCGCCGCTTCCTGCTCTCCTCGGCCGCCGCTGCCGCCGCCGCCGCCTCGGCCTCGGCCTCGTCGCCCGCCTCCTGCTGCAAGGAGCTGGGGCTGGCCGCGGCCGCCGCCTGGGAGCAGCAGGGCCGGAGCCTGTTCTTAGCCAGCGTGGGGCCTGTGCGTTTCCTGGGGCCGCCCGCCACCGTGCAGCTCTTCCGGGGGCCCACGCCGCCGCCGCCGCCGGCCGAGTCCCCCACGCCCCCCGAGATGGTGTGCAAGCGGAAGGGAGCCGGGGTTCCCGCCTGCACCCCTTGTAAGCAGCCCCGCTGCGGTGGCGGGGGCTGCGGCGGCGGCGGGGGCGGCGGGGGCGGGTCTGCGGGGGGAGGCGCTTCTCCGCCGCGGCCCCCAGACGCGGGCTGCTGCCAGAGCCCCGAGCAGGCGCCGCAGCCGCTCTGTCCCGCGCCCTCGTCTCCAGCCCCGGAAGGTGCCCCGGCAGAGGCCGGCGGGGACGCTGCCCGAGCTGGGGGCACCGCCCCCTCGCCCGCCCCGCAGCAGCAGCAGCCGCACGAATGCGGTGACGCGGACTGTCAGGAGCCCCTAGACAATCTCTGCGACTGCCCCCGGGAGCCGCCCCCCGAAACCCCAGACATCAACCAGCTGCCGCCGTCCATCCTGCTCAAGGTGGGTCTGCGCTAGGGGCGCTGCGACGCCCCCCCCCCCCGGTCCCGGCCCCCACCTCGGAGTCTGTCTGTCCGGCTTCTCCTCCTACCCCCTCACCCGTGGCAGGAGCGGCCTGGGGCTGGGGGGTGGGGTGGGTCCGGGGAGCCCAGGAGGTGATGCTTATGGCCTAGTTTTGAAGTAGAAAAACTTGGAGTCTACCGAGTGACTTTAGCCTGTGGTTTGTTAGGCGTAATTCAGGATTTAGGAATCATTAGGTTCCCAGTTTAGAAACTATTTGTAGGTTTTACGATATATTTACATTTCTTGGTTAAGATTTATGTTAGTACTTGAAAGTCTTGTAACACTTCCAGGTTTGTTTGTGGCTAATTGATGTCATTATCCGTTGACTTTCTTTGAGCATTTATTGTGATCTGATTCTGTCCCAAAGCTTGGTACACACAGGCTCTCATTTCCTCCTCCGTGAGATAAGTACCAGCATTTTCAATCAAGACTTTGGTTTCAGTGCTGTGTGTCTGCAGTGTAGGCTCGCAGGCAGAAATGGTCTTTGAGTTTAGGGAGTTCACAGCCTAGTGAAGGGCTTGAATGACTTGTCCGAGGTCACATGGCAGAGCATGGGGCCGAATTGTGACTAGGGAATTAGACTGATGATTTGAAATTTATTTTTGTTTAAGCTCAACTGTATCGCCACCGTGCATTTTAACCCTTTTACAAGAAGGCACACATTTACCTGAAGGTAAGGACAGGTAGGGGTGAGTGTGTGTCCAGAGCACTGTGCAGGGGATTGAACCTGGGACTTTGGTACCTCCGGTGTGGAAGGCTTTTTGCATAACCACTAGGCTATCTCCCCAGCCCCAGATTTTGTTGTTGTTGTTGTTGTTATACAGGTAAGTGAAGAAGGGGTAGATGTCCTGTGGCAACTTTATTACACTTTGAACTACTCAGTAAAATTTTGCTGACTTTGGTGACAACTTAGTAAGTTAGTTTTCCTCTTCCCCATCACCTCAGCCTTTTCTGGAGCTTAAAAAATACAGACTTCTATTTAAGACCAGTCCCCCCCCCCTCAATTTCTAGATAAGAATTTTTTTAAAAATCTTTATTTATTTATTGGATAGAGACAGAAATTGAGAGGGGAGGGGAGATGGAAAGGGGGAGAGACACTGCTTCACCACTCATGAAGCTTTCCCCTTTCAGGTGGGGACCAGAGGCTTGAACCTGGGTCCTTGCACACTGTAATGTGTGCGCTCAACCAGGTGCGCCACTGCCTGGCCCTTTGGAAACTTTTTTTTTTTTAATTTTATTTATTTTCCCTTTTGTTGCTCTTGTTGTTTTTATTGTTGTTGTAGTTATTATTGTCGTCGTTGTTAGGCCAGAGAGAAATGGAGAGAGGAGGGAAAGACAGATGGGGAGAGAAAGATAGACAGACACCTGCAGACCTGCTTTACTGCCTGTGAATTGACTCCACTGCAAGTGTGGAGCCGGGAACTTGAACCGTATCCTCAGTTGGTCCTTGCGCTTTGTGCCACTTGCGCTTAACCCACTGTGCTACCGCTCAACTCCCTTTTTAAAAAAATATTTATTTTTCCCTTTTGTTACCCTTGTTGTTTTTACTGTTGTATTTATTATTGTTGTTATTGATGTCATTGTTAGGACAGAGAGAAATGGAGAGAGGAGGGGAAGACGGGAAAGAAAGACACCTGGAGACCTGTTTCACTGCCCTTAAAGCGACTCCCCCACTCGAACTTGCCCTTGTGCTTTGCGCTATGCGCGCTTAAGCACCCACTGTGCTACCATCCGACTCCCGAGGACTCTTTTAAGTCGATAAGAAATGTTTGTATCCTGGCTTTGGGATTTTTTTTTTTCACACTACACTACGAATCCACTGCTCCTGGAGGCCATTTTTCCCATTTTTGTTGTCCTTGTTTTTGTGGTTGTTGTTGTATAGGGTAGAGAAAAATCGAGAGAGGAGGGGTACACAGAGAGGAGGGCAGAGAAAGGTAGATACTTGCTGACCTGTTTCACCACTTGAAGTGCCCCCCCCCCCCCCGGGGGTGTTTTTTTTTTTTTTTCGCCTTTCTACAGGTCATGTTTCTAGTGAGAACTGGAGGTATTTGCTTGGAGAAGAGAAGACTCAAGGACCTATGAAAGTAGATATGTTAGGAATTTTTAGAAGGGTTGTTGCATAGAGAGGCTACACAGTCATGTTCCCCAACAGCATTAGTAGTTTGTGTTTCTTTTAAGATTAATGAGAGAGGGGGGAGGGCATTGATGACAGAGACACACAGCTTCACTCTGGCAGTTGTGGTTGAAATGAAGACATCACGTTTTGAGAGTCCAGTGCTCTAGCACCACCCAGGCCATGGGTCAGATTTAATGCTTATATACAAATTGCTACATCTTTTAAAAAATTTTTTAAAAATATTTATTTTTAAAAATTAAAAAAAAAATTATTTCCTTTTGTTGCCCTTGTTGTTTTATTGTTGTAGTTATTATTGTTGTTGTTAGTGATGTCATTGTTATTGGATAGGACAGAGAGAAATGGAGAGAGGAGGGCAAGATAGAGAGAGGGAGAGAAAGATAGACACCTGCAGACCTACTTTACCACTTATGAAGCGAATCCCCTACAGGTGGGGAGCTGGGGGCTTGAACCAGGATCCTTACTTGGTCTTTGGGCTTTGTGCCATGTGCGCTTAACCCGCTGCGCTACCTACCGCCCAACTCCCGCTACATCTTTTTTAGTAATAAGTTATAATAGTTATGGACAGGGCAGAGTGGAGGGGAGAGTTTGGGAGAGAAATGTGAAGCAGTGTGATTTAAAGCCTTTTTTTTTTTTTTAATGAAAAGCTTCTATACTTTCCCAGGTATGGTGAAAGCAAAATTATTTCTGTGATACTTTAGAGATAGAATCTCACTACAATAACTTTCATTTTATATTATATTTTTATGTAGGAAAATGTAAATAAAGCTTTAAAATAATGAAGGTAAAGAAATGTTCACCAGGGGCTGGGTAGTAGTGGTGGTAGTGCACTGGGTTAAGTGCACATAGTACGAAGTGCAAGGACCCATGCAAGGATCCCAGTTCAAGCCCCCCGCTCCCTACCTACAAGGGGGTTGCTTCGCAGGCTGTGAAGCAGGTCTGCAGGTGTCTGTCTTTCTCTCCTCCCTCTCAATTTCCCCCTCCTCTCTCAATTTCTCTCTGTCCTATCTAATAAATTGGAAAAAAAATAAAAAAGGCCACCAGGAGCAGTGGATTCATAGTGTAGGCACTGAGCCCCAGCTATAACCTTGGAGGCAAAATAAATAAATAAATAAATATAAATAAATGTTTACCTATGCCCTCCCATCTATCAATTTTATTTTTTCTCCACATTTAATTTAACTTGAAAATGTTTTATTTATAGGATAGAGACAGAGAAATCTAGAGAGAAGGGTGAGATAGGGAGAGGAGGAGAGAGGGACCTGTAGCACTGCTTTAAGATTTGAGAAGCTTCTCCCCTGCAGGTGGACTTGGGGTCTTGAACCTTGGTCTGTGCGCATTATAATACATGCATTCTACTAGATGCCTCACTGCCTGTCCCTAATTTAACCTTTGTTATCCGATTTAGCTTGTTCTTCTGGCCCTGTACTAGTTAGTAGCCACTAGTGGCAGTTTAAGGTGTTTATAATAAAATAAAATTTAAATTCAGTTTCTTAATTATACTGGTTACATTTCAGAGATCAATAGTTACATGTGGCCAGAGCTATGTAGTATTGAACTGTTGAACTGTAGAGATTCAGACCATTTCTGTAAACTTTCTTATTTTTCTAAATTACCTTAAAAAGGAGAAATAATGATTTGTAAGACAGTTATTGTCACGTGAGTACAATTCTTCTCCCCTCCCCTCCCCTCCCCTCCCCTCCCCTCCCCTCCCTTCTCCTCTCCTCTCCTCTTCCCTTTTCTTTCCTTTTCTTTTCTTTTCTTTCTTTTAACTAGAGCCCTGATAAGCTTTGGTTTATGGTGGATGGTGGTGTGGGGGAATTGAACCTGGGACTTTGGAGCCTCAGGCATGAGGGAGGATCCTTTTGCATAACCATTATGCTATCTACCCCTGCGCCATGAGTACAGTTTCTTACCTCTCCATGATATATGCCTGTGCACCATACCCACCACCAGCTGACCTCCTTGTTCACTATCATGTAATACCCATTTGACATCCTCTTACCTCCTTTAAAATTATTATATAGGCATATTTTAGTTATATTTCAAAGGGTTTGTGTCTATACTATTTTTTTTTCCTTCCCCCCCCCCCAGCCTGAAATCTGATATGCAGGTAGATCCAAGTTATTGTCTTGGGAGATGATGTCATTGCTAGAAAAAGGACCAGAATGCTGGATCAGGGAAGAGAATAGCTCCCAAATATGGGAAAGGGGTATAAATGTTGTTGACTGTAAACCCCATCGATTTGATGTGATTTGGGACCCATATTTAGCTATCTACTAGCTATCTACAAAGTGGAGACCCCTTAACTCTGCACTATTCCAGCCTTTAGGTTCGTGATTAATCAACAATTTGTTTGGCGCTGTATATTAACTCTCTTTTCAGCCACCAGGTTCCAGATGCTAGCATGATGCCAAACGGACTTCCCTGGGCAGAGGACCACACCAATGTGTCCTGGAGCTCAATTCCCCAGAACCCTGCCCCACTAGAGAAAGAGAGAGGCAGGCTGGGAGTATGGATCGACCTGTCAATGCCCATGTTCAGTGGGAAGCAATTACAGAAGCAGACCTCCCACCTTCTGCATCCCACAATGACCTTGGGTCCATATTCCCAGAGGGTTAAAGAATAGGAAAGCTATCAGGGGAGGAGATGGGATATGGAGTTCTGATGCTGGGAATTGTGTAGAGTTGTACTCCTCTTATCCTATGGTTTTTGTCAGTGTTTCCTTTTTATAAATAAAAAAAATATATATATATAGTATATAGGGTGGGGGTAGACAGTATAATGGTATGCAAAGAAACTCTCATGCCTGAGGCTCTGAAGTTCCAGGTTCAATCCTCCACATCACCACACACCACCACAAGTCAGAGCTGAGCTGTGTTCTGGTAAAATAATAATAAGTAAATAAATAAATACTTAAAAAAATAGTATATATACCCGATGTGCTTAACCATTCATCTGTTGTTAGACATTTGGGTTGTTTCTAAAATTGACCTATTAACAGATAGTGCTACTGTGTACTGTGATCATAGGTGTGCATGAAACTCTTTTTTTTTGCTCCTGGAGGCCATTTTTTCATTTTGTGGCCCTTGTTGTTATCCTTGTTGTTGTTGTTATTGCCATTGCTGCTCTTGTTGGATAGGACAGAGAGAAACTAAGAGAGGAGGGGAAGACAGAGGGGGAGAGAAAGATAGACATCTGCACACCTGCTTCACCACTTGTGAAGTGCCCACCTTCCCACAAGTGGGGAGCCAGGGCCCCGAATGGGGATTCTTGAGCCAGTCTTTGTGCTTTGTGCTATGTGCGCTTAACCTGCTGCACTACTTCTTGGCCCCCAGCATGGGTCTCTGACTAAGTGTTTAGTGTGCTTTGGATAAAGTCCTAAGAGAGTAATTGCTGAATTGAATGGCAGGTCCATTTCCAAAGTTCTGAGGAACTATATAAACCTTTATACATTTTTCATAAATGATACCAAAATGTTCTTTAGTTTTATTATTGTCTAATACTGTGATAGAATAATTCCCTTGTTTTTAGTTTGTATATGGGCTTCTTTTATTATATTAAATTTTATTATTAGTTAGTTTTCTCTGGGGCTTGGGGACAGCATGATGAATCCACCGTTCCTGGCAGCCTTTTTTTTTTTTTTTTCTTTTTCCTCTCCTCCTTTTCTTCTTTTTCCTTCTTTCTTGTCCTCCTCCTTTTTCTTCTCCTCCTCCTCTCTCCTTCTTCCTCTTCTTTTTTTATGGAGACAGAGATTTAGAGGGAAGCGGGTAGGAACCAGGGGTTTGAACTTGGGTCCTGGTGCATGGTAATGTGTGTGTTCTGCAGGATGTCCCACCACCTGGCCTCCTGCTTTCTATATTATTAACTGCTATATTGTATTCCATATATATATGTAATGTGTGATATTGCATATTTTTTCTGTATTGTGTGATTAATTTATTGCTGCTACAGTTATAGTAGATTTTATTTTTTATTGTGCATCTGGGGCCTTACACCTGCTAGTTTTGCTTCTCTGGACTGCTTTTTCATTCAAATAGAGCAGCGGAGAGGCATGTTTAGCTCTCAGATCAAAATAATTAGTTCTGACTTCACCAAGGTTCACTGGTGGGACTTGAAATTTAATAAAGCTTGGAGTTTTTTTTTAAAAATAACTACTTAAGTGTTAATTTTTAAGTTGATAATTTTGTATGAGCTGTGAATGATACTATAAATATCCAAATGGCCTTTGGCAGAAAAAAGTTGCCCTTCCCCTGTGAGGATGAGATAGAGAAAGGGTGAGATAGCACAGCATTAGAACTTTCTCCAGTGCCATAGCATGTAATGCCAGAGTTTGAACCTGGGCCATGTGCATGACTAGGTACACACACTACTTGGTGAGCTATGTTTTTAGCTTATTAGATGTTTTCTTTTCTTTTTTTAAAAATATATATATTAAAGATTTTTTTTATTTATGAGAAAGATAGGAGGAGACAGAAAGAACCAGACATCACTCTGGTACATGTGCTGCTGGGGATCAAACTTGGGACCTCATGCTTGAGAGTCCAAAGCTTTACCACTGTGCCACCTCCTGGACTACAATTAGATGTTTTCTATACCTGTGGGGCCATATATATATATATGTGTGTGTATTAAAATATTTATTTATTTTGGATAGAGATAGCAAAAATTAAGAGGGGAGGTTAAGAGGGAGAGAGACAGACTGCAGCACCGTTTCACCACTTGTGAAGCTTTTCCCTGCAGGTGGGGACCTTGGGCTTGAATCTGGGTCTTTGTACATAGTAATGTGTGCACTCAACCAGGTGCGCCACCACCTGTCTTCTGGAATCATGTTTTGCTAGAATAGATTTTAAGAGTGGCATTTCATGGTTGAAGAATTTAGAAAGTTATTTCTAACAGCAGGAACTATGCAAAAAGTTCTTTATTGAAGTAGTGAGCTTTATTGGAAATTATAATTAAGTAACTAGAATAGGAAAAGACCTTTGAGAATATCTGGTCTTATTCATAAATAAAGAACTGTGAGAAGTACAGTGGCTTATTCTATAACACATTATTTGTTTATTTATATTAGTTATTTAATATAGATTTACAAGATTATAAGATAATAGGGGTATAATTATATACTGTTTTCACTACCAGAGTTCTTTGTCTCCATTCCCTTCATTGGAAACTGCAGTAGTTCTCCCAAGGTCACAGGTATAGCTTGTCTTTATATCTTTTTATCTATCATTTTTTTAATATTTATTTTTTTCTTTTGTTGCCCTTGTTTTTTTATTCTTGTAGTAGTTATTATTGTTGTTATTATTGATTTTGTTGTTAATATTGTTAGATAGGACAGAGAAAAATGGAGAGAGGAGGGGAAGATAGAGGTGAAGTGACTCCCCTGTGAAGCGACTCCCCTGCAGGTGGGGAGCCGGGGGCTGGGATCCTTATGCCGGTCCTTGCGCCTTGTGCCACGTGCTTAACCTGCTGCACTACCACCTGACTCCCTATATATCCATTTTTTAAATTTTTATTACTAGAGCACTAATCAGCTCTGGCTTGTGGTGGTGCAGGGGATTGAACCTGCGACTTCAGAGCTTCAGACATGAGAGCCTCTTTTCTTAACCATTATGCTATCTACCCCTGCCCAGTTTGCCTCATTTTCAGTGATGGGATAAACACAAGATTCCTGGTGACAGACACTTTGGGTCCTGGTAGAATTGGGGTTCAGAGCTCTCTGATCATCTGTCCCTCTGGGAGTATGGACCAAAATTCTTTTTTGAGTGCAGATGGTAGAGTTCTGTCTTCTGTAATTGCTTCTCTGCTGGACACGGGTGTTGGAAGGTCCATCCGTAACCCCATTCTGTTTCTTTCTTTTCCTAGTGGAATAGAGCTCCGAGGAGGTGGGGTTCTAGGGCACATTGGTGAGGTCATCTGCCCAGGAAGGTCAGGATGGAATCATAGTAGTATCGGCAACTTGCTGGTAGAAATGTGCTTTATACAGCATGACAAAATGTATATTAAGTAGGAATCAAAAAGTGGGAATAGATCCCATGAGAATAGGGATCTTAGGGTGGCAAGAGGGTAGGAAGCCTATTTTAGGTATGATCCTAGGTGCCCATGACTTTAGTAATTTTTGCTGAAGCTTGACAGTTAACATGGAGGTGTAATAAACATATTGTCTGGAAAGATGGTGCCAGAGTTGAGAATAGGAGACGAAGCTGATCAGGGCAGAGAGTAGATCCCAAACATAAAGAAAATATATAAATACAATTAAGTGTTTACCACATCGACCTGACCTGTGGCCCATATGTATTCATATATTTAGGATAGGAGTCAAAGAAACTGCTGAGTTCCTTGTCAGACTGAGCTCAAAGTCCATGGTCATAGCTGGGAACATTCTAGGCTGCACTCATTTCAGGTCTAGTCTTTCTTGAGTGACAGAGTAGGTTGACCTAGCCTCCCTTTGGAGAGTTGGGCAGTTCTTAACCATAATAATCACTTTAGATTAGTGGATGGTAGACCCTGGGCTAGAAAGCAGGTCAGTATTTCCAGAGTAGAGATCTTTTCAACATACTGTGTAAGAGGGCTTGAATGATCTCTCAGAGACTTCATTAAAGAGATTCTTGAACTGTCTGGGAGCTAAGACAGATAACTTCCAAACAATTATGAGTCAGAGGCTAATTTTATAGTTGGGTCTGTAGTGTTGAATTGTGGTCTTTAAATATAGAAATTTGAGAAGCTGGGAATGACTTTTAAAAGGTCATCTTTGGTAATAGCATTTTCTTAAGTACTTAGTAACCTGTTCAAAGTCAGTCTCTACTGGTTAATTGATATTGTTTATTAATGTGATCCATATGTGTTTTGGATCATGTTAACAAGCTAACATTTATAACATTAAGCCGCTATAACTGTTGCTTTTTATAACTTTAAGCAATCCTACCTGTTGATACCACAAATAGATTTTTATAAGGTAGAACCATTATACAATGATTTATTATCACATAATAGAATATTTTAGGTTGTTGCTATTTGAGTAATTGAGTATTTTGTAATTCAATACTTAAATTTTAGAGATTTTTCTTTTTTTTTAAAGTATTTATTCCCTTTTGTTGCCCTTATTGTTTTATTGTTGTAGTTATTATTGATGTCATTGTTGGATAGGAAACAGAGAGAAATCGAGAGGAGGGAAAGACAGGGGAGAGAAAGATAGACACCTGCAGACCTGCTTCACCACCTGTGACGCGACTCCCCTGCAGGTGGGGAGCCAGGGGCTCGAACCAGGATCCTTACTTGGTCCTTGCGCTTTGAGCCATATGCACTTAACTTGCTGTGCTACTGGCCGACTCCCAATTTTAGAGATTTTGTTTGCTATATGTATACATATATTACTTTCTGTCAGAAAAACCATTTCTTTTCAAAGGAAACTTGGCAAAAGATCCAAAATTTATCACCATTATAAGAAAATACCTTCCCTGGTATTAAATCTTACACACAGTAATTTTTTTTAAACTTTATTTGTTAATGAGAAAGAGAGAGCACTAGAGTATCACTCTGGCACTTAGGTTGCTGGAGGTCAAACTCAGGATCTCAAATGAGTGTTCACCACCCTCTAAACTGTGCCACCTTCCAGACTAATACATAGCGTTTCACGAGTACTTGGTTTCCAGTACCATACTGCCTCTAGAATCTGTGCCTATGAAATTCCAAGTTGGTTTTGGATAACTTCCTTCCTTTCTTCTTTTCCTTCCTTCTTTCCTTCCTTTCTTGAATCTATTGCTTCTGTGGCCATTTGTTCCCCATTTTATTGGGTAGGACAGAAAGGAATTTAGAGCAGAGGGTGAGATAGAGAGGAAGAAAGATAGATACCTGCAGACCTGCTTTGCCACTTGTGAAGTGTCTCTCCACAGGTGGGGAGCCAGGGATTGTTGCACAGGTCCTTGTGCTTAATACTGTGAGCACTTAACCAGGTGTACCACCACCCAGCCCCCAGTTTTAATAATTTCTAAATTAGAATGTCCTTTGGAAGGTTAGGTTAAAGATTTTTCTTTGCTGAAGGATGCCAAATAGTATTCACTAACTTAATTAGGCTACCAAAAATGTGAGATTCCCTTTCTTTCTTTCTTTCTTTCTTTCTTTCTTTCTTTCTTTCTTTCTTTCTTTCTTTCTTTCTTCTTTCTTCTTTCTTTCTTTCTTTCTTTCTTTCTTTCTTTCTTTCTTTCTTCTTTCTTCTTTCTTTCTTTCTTTCTTTCTTTCTTTCTTTCTTTCGGCAGAAATTGAGAGGGGAGGGGAAAGTAGAGAGGTAGAGAGAAAGAGACATCTGGTGGTCCTGGAGGTGGCGCAATGGATAAAGCATTGGGCTCTCAATTGTGAGGTCCCTGAGTTCAATTCCTGGCAGCACATGTACCAGAGTGATATCTTGTTCTTTCTTTCTCTCCTCCTATCTTTCTCATGAATAAGTAAACCAAATCTTGAGAGGGGGGGAAGGGGGAGAGACACCCCTGACACCAACACCTACAAATCTGCCTCACCACTCAGAAAGCATCCCCCTCTGCAGGTGGGGACCTGGAGCTGGAGCCCAGGTCCTTGCATATGTTCAACCGGTTTTACCACTGCCCAGCTCCAAGATTTGTTTTCTCTTCATTTAAGAAGTTTATAAACTTTGGTGCCATGTAATGAGTAGCTGTCCAGGGTATATACAAGTTGGGCTACTAGTTTTACAAATGATAGATAATGTGGGGAATATAAGTGAAGGCAAATATGAAAATGTTTAACTTTAGTATAATAGTTTCTTAAAATATTGCATGATATTGACTAAATATCCTAATTTATCCTTATCAGGAGTCTCCTCTTAGTCTTGGAGCCTAAGTGGGATGGTAAGCACATGCATGTAGAAAGAAGGAGCTAGCTCCATTGATTTAAGATTGTTTAGTTACATGTATATATGGGTATTCTTTATTTCTTCTCACTGAGAGGGCTTTGATCAGCAATATTCAGTTGAATGTAACAATTTAGTGACTAGATCATAGCTATTAAGTACAGTTCACAATTAAGAGGAGTCAGA
Organism: Erinaceus europaeus; assembly: GCF_950295315.1. Taxonomy (NCBI): domain Eukaryota; kingdom Metazoa; phylum Chordata; class Mammalia; order Eulipotyphla; family Erinaceidae; genus Erinaceus; species Erinaceus europaeus. Next base: position 32,184,712 of record NC_080172.1, on the reverse strand, counting down.
TTTTATTGGAGAAATGGTTGATTTCTGGTCTGGGATTAGGAAAGTACAAAGAACAGTGGACATGTCAGACTGTAATTTTTAATTACTTAATTTATTATTAGATAGAGACAGAGAAATTGAGAGGAGAGGGGAAGACAGAGAGAGGGACAGAGACAGAGAGACACCTACAGTCCTGCCTCATCACTCATGAAACTTTCCCCTTGCAGGGGCTTGAACTGGGGTCCTTGTAAATTGTAATGTGAGCATTTAACCACTGCCTGGCCTTAAATGTAATGTTTCATAGTATTGCTTTTTCAGTGCTCTCTGTCTGTCTGTATCTGTCTATCAATCTAATCTAATCAGTGCTTCTTGCATTATATGACATATATTTTACTGGATGATCTTTTCTTGCAGCACTTAGCTTTTAATAAATTGTTAAAAAATATTTTAAGGGGCTGGCAGACACACTCAATAGAGTTCTCATTTTACCATGCTCAAGATCCTAGATTCAAGCCCCTAGTTCCCACCTCTAGGGAGGAAGCCTCATAATAAGTGGTGGAACAGTGTTGCTGCTGTCTCTCTTTTCTCTCCTCTCATCCTCTCTATTATTGTATCATAATTAAAGAGAAAAAGGGAGCAGTTTAGGAGATGGCACAGTGGATAAAGCCTTGGAGTATTAGGCATGGAGCTCCTGAGTTCAGTCCCCAGCAGTACATGTACCAGAGTGATGCTCTGATTTTCTTTCCTCTTTTCTATCACTCTCACTGATAAATAAAATCTTAAAAGTGGAAAAAATGGCTTCCATGCACAGTGGAGTGATCATATTGGCACTTAGCCCCATGGATAATGCTGATGGCAATAAATAAATAAAGTGAAATTTTAATTGTAGATGAAGAAATCTGTACTTTTTAGAATCTATACTTTGTAGCTATATGATTAGAAAACTATCAGAATTTTGTCTGTTTTTATAAACAGTGATGATTTCAGCAGATTATAGAGCATTTTTAAATTAGCAAGTATTTGATATAAATGTAAATAATATTAAGAGAGAGACAAGCTTGGTATATGTATGAAAAATTGAAAAGAGCAGGCAGATTGATCTTAGATGAAACAGCTTCCAGAACAGTTAATTCTGAGATGTCAGAAAGTATTTATCTGACTCCCTAGGATATTATCTACTAAGTACTTAGTACTTAACTGTTTAGTAATTAATACTGTAGATATTATCTACTTAGTGCTATAATAACCTCACTAAAATGTAAGACTGTGTATATTTTCAAACAGCAACTCAAAGGAAGTTGATAGAAATATAGACCTCATGGCCTTTGAAAAACAGCTCCACTGATGTATTAAGGGGAGACAGAGAGGGAAAGAGACAAAGACAAACCTGCAGCACTACTTCATCACTCGCAGAGCTTTCCCCCTGCCGTTGGGGACCGGGGGCTTGAACCCAGGTCCTTGAGCATTGTAATGTGTGCTCAACAGAGCACACATTACACCACCCACCCTCCCTCCCCCATTTAAATTTTCTAATTTGATTTTTTTTTAAATTTATTTTATTTTTTTGAATTTATTTATTTATTATCTTTGTTTATTGGATAGAGACTGTCAGAAATTGAGAGGGTAGGGGAGATAGAGAGGGGGGAGATAGAGAGGGAGAGAGAAAGAGAGACACCTGCAGCCCTGCTTCACCACTTGCAAAGCTTTCCTTCTGCATGTGGGGACCAGGGGCTGGAACCCGGGTCCTTGTGCACTGTAACATGTGCGCTCAACCAGGTGCACCACCACTCGGTCCCCAATTTGATTGTTAATAAATGAATACAGTTGTGGAGGTGTGCACCACTTCCATTGTGCTTTTTGCAATTCATTCTTATTCCTGCCCCTGCTGCCAAGGAACATTGACCTGCTTTTTGCCTCTATAGTTTTGTCTCTTCTGGAAATTTTATATAAGTGGCACTCACTATACAGTATGCAGTTGGAAATGCTGTATTGCATCTTTACAATCTTTTTTAATGACTGAAAAACCTTTTTTAGCCTCTTGACAGGTCTTGTTGATAGCAGTTTTGCCCAAGAGGATATTCACAGAGAATCTTGTGCGCCTGAGGTGATTGTACTTTTAAACTTTTCCAAAAGACTTGATCTCTACTTTTTGTCACTCTTTCACTTCTCCGTGGCAGCAGTCAATTTGCAAGGGTATCTGTCAATTCCAGCCGCTAGAGCATGGCTGTGGGGGCAGTTTGAGGTTCAGTCATCAAAGTTCTTCATAGTGACCACTTTATGTTTACTGTAGTGTACAACTTAGATCAGTGCCAACTTTCTGAGTTTCTTGAGCTTGCCCATTTTGACAAATACCACTTTGGCTTATGCTAGAAAAGTTGTGTTGCATATTTAATTCCTCTTTATCATAATGCCTGACACACAACCAGTTCACTTATTTACAGATTTGTGTTCTCTTCAGTCTTTGAGCTAGTTTTCTTCTTTCTGTCTTCATTTATTGAAAAGTCACCCAGCTTTACCGGACACTATCTACTCTTTAAAACTAATGAACAGATTTCATGCTTTAGTGTCTCTCACAGAAACTAGGATACATGGGCACAGATGTTGGTTAAATGAGTTGATAGTATGGGAAAATAGTTATTTTTTGAGGAGTGAGGTTATGGATGAAATAACATTTTTTTTCAAGTTTTTTTGTTATTGTTGATAGGGAGAATTTTTTACAAATTTTTTTATTTATAAAAAGGAAGCATTGATAAAACCATAGAATAAGAGGGGTACAACTTTGCACAGTTCCCACCACCAGACCCTCTGTATCCCATCCCCTCCCCTGATAGCTTTCCTATTCTTTAACCCTCTGGGAGTATGGACCCAAGATCATTGTGGGATGCAGAAGGTGGAAGGTCTGGCTTCTGTAATTGCTTCCCTGCTGAACATGGGCGTTGACAGGTCGATCCATACTCCCAGCCAGACAGAGAGAATTTGAGAGAAAGAAGAGATAGAGATGGAAAGAGAAAGAGGCACCCTCAACACTGCTTTACTGTTTGTAAAGCTTCTTCCCTGCAGGTGGGGACCATGGGCTTGAGCCTGGGTTCCTGTACATGGTAATGTGTGCTACTACCTGGTCCCTGAAACAACATTTTAAAGACGAAAGAAAAGCAGGGATATTTAAACATGTATTGGTTACATATTTTTGTTTGACAAATTACATCAGCACTTAGCATTTTAAAACCACAAACATTTATTATTTCAAAATTTTTGTGTAAACCCATTTGCAACTTAGCTGGGCTTCTATAATCCAGGGTCTGTAATGAAGATCTTGACTAAGGTTCAAGAATTCTTGGTCTGGAGTTGGGCGGTAGTGCAGCGGGTTAAGCTCGCAAAGTGCAAGGACCGGCTGAAGGATTCCAGTTCCAGCCCCCAGCTCCCCACCTGCAGCGGGGTGGCTTCACAGGCGGTGAAGCAGGTCTGCAGGTGTCTTTCTCTTCCCCTCTGTCTTCCCCTCCTTTCTCCATTTCTCTCTGTCGTATCCAACAACGACAACATCAATAACAACAATAACTACAACAACAATAAAAAAAAACGAGCAACAAAAGGGAAAATAAATAAATAAAATATTAAAAAAAATTCTTGGTCAAACTTATTTACATGGTTTTTGGCAGACCTTAAGACTTGCCATACTATTTGGATATATATATTCCCTTTTGTTGCCCTTGTTGTTTTATTATAGTTATTCTTGTTTTCTTCATTGTTGAATAGGACAGAGCGAAATGGAGAGAGGAGGGAAAGACTGAGGAGGGGAGAGAAAGGCAGACACCTGCAGACCTGCTTCACTGCCTGTGAAGCGACTCCATGCGCTTAACCCGCCACGCTATTGCCCGACTCCCACTGTTTGGCCTTCTTTAGAGGATTCCTTACCACATGACAACTTCCCCACCCCAGAATAGAAGCCACATTTTTTTTCAACCTGATCTGGTCCTTGCGCTTTGCGCCATGTTTGCTTAACTCGCTGTGCTGCCCCCCCCTTGTGACTTTTCCAGTCTTTACTAGCTACGTAATTTTGAGCAAATTACCTAACCTCTGTGTAATTCAATTTGTCTTTTAAAAATGAGGATAATATGACTGGAGAAGACAGCATAATGGTTATGCAAAAGACTTTTGACACCTGAGAGTCTGAGGTCCTAGGTTCAATCCCTAGCACCATCATAAGCCAGCACTGCGTGGTCCTCTGGTATCTCTCTGTACTTTTCTCTGTATCTCTGTCATTAAAATAAAAATATTTTTAAATGAGGATAATGTGTTTATCTGATAAAGTTACTGTGAGAATGAAAAGATAATAGAACTAGTTTTTGAAACAGTATCTAAAATCAAGTTTAGTAGTATATAAATTATTTCTGTCATAAATACTTTCTAAAATGATTTAATGTATGTAAGCTAGAATCTTTAGCATTGTAAAAATCTTTAATCTTGGTAAAACAACTATCTTACCCTCATATTGAATGTTCCTTCAGCATGGATTTATTAAGTAAAAAATATACATATTAATTGTCTAGTGAAACATATACTACTCGTGATGACTAAAACCTCTGTACAACATTCTAAAAAGTAATTACTTCAGGATTCCAAAAGACTTATCTGATGCAGTGGAAAGGTGAGTGAATACTTTAAAAATGACTGACAGCATGAGTTTCCTGAGATTTTGCTTTTAACCTTGTAGCATGCAGATGAATGTAGTCACTGTACAGAAGAGCACAGTAGGCAAAACAGAAATGCAGAAAGCAATCTTTCTAGACAAAGGAACAAGAAAACAGGCCTCAGCATAAAAGCGAATATGAAGAAAGTCCTCATTTTAGGGTTTCATTCCTTTTCTTAATTTTTTTCTTAAGTTTTTAAAAATTTTTTTTCCCCTTTTGTTGCCCTTGCTGCTTAATTGTGTTGTAGTTATTATTGTTATTGCTGTCGTTGTTGTTGGATAGGACAGAGAGAAATGGAGAGAGGAGGGGAAGACAGACACCTGCAGACCTGCTTCACCGCCTGTGAAGCTAACCCCCTGCAGGTGGGAGCTGGGGGCTTGAACCGGGATTTTCACACAGGCCCTTGAGCTTCGTGCCATGTGCGCTTAACCTGCTGTATCATCGCCCAGCTCCCACCTTTTCTCTTTTCCTTATTGGTAATGTCCCAGGTTTGACTGTGTAGGCATCTGTATTAGCACAGTGAGGATATAAACATTGAATATAAGCCCTTAGTCTGGTCAAAAGATTTAGTAGGAGAGATTTTTGTGGTCAAAAAGAGTTTGGGTGTCTGGTTTGTTCTGTTCTGTTTTGAATTTTTTCTTGTACTCCATCATAAATGTCTTTGTATAAATATACCCATTGTACATGTTTGTAATTCTGAGAAAATTTTCATCTTTCTAATTAAGCAACCAGGAAAGTGGTTCCTAGTGGCCCAAAAGTACAAAGGAAGTGTCACAGAGCAAATTGAGAAAAGAGGACCTCCTAACTGTATATGAAATGACAAAAAGACCCGAGTTAGCCACAGAATTGCAGATGTACAGAAGAAGCCCAAAGCAATATAGCAAAGTCCTTGAAAATCAAAGAAGAAAAGCAAGATGGAAATTTCACTTGAAATAAAATGACTTATTACTTGTTAAAACAAACTTATATGTAAAGTGATGATTTTAACAAGTACCAGAGTATCAGTATGACATTCAAAATACCCCTTATAGGGAAAGAGACTGGCTCACTTAATAATAGCCCTTTTGGTCAATATCACACCATCTCCTCATCTGGGGCCCTAGTCAGAGAATTGTTTGATTCCCACACAAATATGATGGGCCTAGACCTCCAGTGGATGGATCCCTTTCTGCAGCACCACTGGTAGCTTCTATCAGGAATATCATCACAGGGCCCTCGCAAGACCTTGCCCTCACCATAAAGCAGCTATGATAGGGACAGCCCCAGTCTCTGAAGTATCCTGAAATGAATGCAGCCTACAGTGTTCCTAGCTGTGACCATGAGCTGCGAGCTCAGACCAATAGGAACTCAGAGACTACACAGGCTTTGGTGCTAAATGTAAATATATATATGGGCCCTGGATCTGGTGGATAGAGGTAAACAGTTAATTCTTTTTTAAAAATTATCTTTATTTATTTGATAGAGACAGCCAGAAAGCAAGAGGAAAAGGGTGCTAGAGGGAGAGAGATGACAGACACCTGCAGCACTGCTTCACCACTTGTGAAGCTTTCCCCCTACAGGTGGGGACCGCGGGCTCAAACCCAGGTTCTTGCACTTTGTAACACATGCGTTCAACCAGGTGCACCACCACCCGGCGGTAAATAGTTAATTCTATTCACAGAATATTTTCAAGAACGGGAGCTACTCTCTGCCCTAATTCTGCTCTGACATGATTTTCTCAGACAGTGTTTTTATCCAACTTCATGGATAAACTTTTTAAAAATTTTTTTTATCAGAGCACTGATCAACTCTGGCTTAAGGTGGTGAGGGGAATTGAACCTGAGACTTTGTAGCCTCAGGCATAACAGTCTCTTTGCATAACCATTTATACTATCTACCCCCACCCTCTTCTCTCTCCCTTTCTTTCTATGTCTGTCTGTCTGTTTGTCTATATCGCTTAGCTCTGGCTTGCAGTGGTGCTGGGGATTGAATTTGAGACTTCATTGCATTCAGTTTTTTCTTATTTTTTCAGAAGTTGCTTCTTGCTTCAATTCAGGATCTCAGTATTGTTTACACATTTCATTCATTGATATGTATTTTCAGTTCAAAAAAATCTATATTGGTTCTAACCCTAGTCATCTTTTTGGAGTAATTGTAGGCAGAACATTTGCAAAGCTAGTGCAGAGTTCTCATGTACTGTATATCCACTTTCAGTTTCATCTCATGATATTGCACATTACTGAAATACATTTGCCCAAATTGTAGATTATTAATTAATATTGATATAGTTTTTTAAAAATTACTTTTCCTTAAGTTAAGGTTGCTTTAACTGTCAGTTCCCTTTTGGCTCCTCTGATTTATGATAAACTCTCAGACAAATTTTCCGTTTTTCGTAACTTTGAATTTTTCTTTTTCCAGATTGAGAGAGAATTGATGTATACTACTGTGTAAGTTTAGTGCATGGAACATAAAGGCTTACTTTACATACTTTGTGAAATGATTACTAAAGTAGGTTAAGCTGACATGTAAATTCTCATAGTTACAATAAAAAGGCAGAAAACAGGAAAAATACAAAGGAAAAAATTTCTTCTTGTGAAAACTTTTGGAACTTACTCTCAACAATTTTTCTGTATATAATATACTAGTATTAGTAATAATGATTATGATGTACACTTCATAGTACTTACTTATGTTTAAACAAGAAGTTAATTATAGGATTTCTTCCTCCAGTTTTCTTTCTAACCACAAACTTTGGATGATTTGAAGAATTCTGATTAGCTATTTTGTAGGATATCCTGTAGTTGATACATTTGATTAGATTGGGATGGTTAGTTTCTAGAAAAAATATCAGCAGTAAAGTAGCATTTTTTAAAAGATTTATTTTTGTTTTTATCTTAAAATTATAGAAAATTCATATGATGCTAAGGTCAAAAATATAATAGTAGATGCCTTTAGAGTAGCCTTTCCCCCCCTTGTCTTAAAAGCAATAATTTTTTTAAAAATAAAAATTATTTGACTTACTGAATCTTTCAGTCTTTACAAATATAGGTATCCCATTGTTTTACTTCCTTTCACTTCGTACATAAAGGACAACATAACCCCATGTACGCTCCTTAATAGTAACTATTCTGATAATGACCCTGTATTAAGATAATTTTCTGCTTTAAAAAATTAAATGTTGGGAGTTGGGCAGTAGCGCAACTGGTTAAGTGTACATGATGCAAAGCTCAAGGACCAGCTTAAGGATCTCAGTTCAGCCCCCAGCTCCCCACCTGCAGGGGAGTCACTTCACAGGCGGTGAAGCAGGTCTGCAGGTGTCTATCTTTCTCTCCCCACCCTCTCCCCATTTCTCTTTGTCCTATCCAACAAAAGCGACATCAGTAACAACAACGATAACTATGACAACAATAAAAAACAACAAGGGTGCCATAAAAGGGAAAATAAATAAATAAAAGAAATTATTTAACAAAAAAAGTTAATTGTTGGGAGTCAGGTGGTAGTGCAGTGGGTTAAGCGCAGATGGTACGAAGTGCAAGGACCAGCATAAGGATCCTGGTTTGAGTCTCTGGTTTCCCACCTGTGGGGCGGGGTGGGGGGGGTTGCTTCACAGGCGGTGCAGCAGGTCTTCAGCTGTCTGTCTTTCTCTTTCCTTCTGTCTCCCCTCCTCTCTTGATTTCTCCACAATACCAATAGCAATGACAATAATAATGATGACAACAACAATGGCAACAAAATGGGGAAAATGGCCTCCAGGAGCAGTGGATTCATATCGTAGGGCAGGCACCAAGCCCCAGCAACAACCCTGAAGGCAAAAAAAAAAAAAAAGTTGCAGGCCAAGAGGTGTTACAGTGGATAAAGTGGTGGACTCACAAGCATGAGCTTCTGAGTTCCATCCCTGGAATCACATGTGCCATGTGGTGCTCCGATGGTCTTGTGTGCACTTGCTCACACTTAATCAAACTAATAAGTAAATAAGCCTTTTTCTTCTTCTTTTTATTAGTGACTTAGTATTGATTTACAAGATTATAAGATAATAGGGGCATAATTCTACACCATTCCCACAACCAGAATTCTTTGTCCCCATCTCTCCCATTGGAAACTGCAGTAGTTCTCTCAGGGTCTCATGCATGGGTTGACTTTATATCTATCACTATTTATATCTATATATATTTTTTGGCCCACTTTTCCCTGTGGTCCTATCTTCACTTCCTTTCTAAATCACACCTACACCTATTATTACTTCCAAACATCCTTCCCTTTTTCCTCTTCTCTCTCAGGTAAGAGGAACAGTGCCTGGCTTCCTATGGTGTTTTCCAGATTCACCTCCCTTTCAGTGATGATATAAAAACAATATTCCCAGTGATATTGCTAATTACAGATGCATCAGGTCCTGGTGGATGGGGGTTAAGAGCCCTCTGGTCATCTTCTATCATTTATTCCTCTGGGAATATGGAACAAAATTCTTGTTGCGATGTAGAAGATGGAGGTTCTAGCTTCTGTAATTGTTTCTCAGCTGGACATGGACATTGGCAGGTCGATCCATACCCACAGCTTGTTCCTGTTTTTCTCTAGTAGGGTAGGGTTCTGGTGAGGTTCAGGACACATTGGTGAGGTCATCTGCCAAGGGAGGTCAGGATGGAATCACAGTAGTGTCTGCAACTTGGTGGCTGAAATGCAGTAAGTGGACAAAATGTGTAATAAATAGGAACCAAAAAGTGGGAATAGGGCAGGTGGGAATAGGGACCTTAGGGTGGCAAGAGGGTAGGACGTCTATTTTAGGTATGTTTCTAGGTGCCCATGACTTTAGCAGTCTTTCCATGAGCTTGATAGCTAACATGGAGCTAGACTGGAAATAGTGTCTGGGAAAGTAAATAGGTCTTTAAATAAAAAAGTTCATAATTTCTAAATAATAAAAGTCATTTTTTTTTTGTTCATTGCAAATGCTTGCTACATATTACATGATTCCTCTTTTATCCACAGATATTTTCCAATTTATCCTTGGACGAACGCTGTCTTTCTGCATCATTGGTTTGCAAGTATTGGCGTGATCTTTGCTTAGATTTCCAGTTTTGGAAGCAACTGGATCTTAGTAGTCGTCAACAGGTATGGAATATTAATTCTAAGAACATTTTAGATAGTTTAAATGGCTAATTTTATTAACTTATTCATGTGTGGGTGAATTTTAGCTAGAGCTAGATTATTAGGTGAAGATTTTTTTAGTGTAGATTGGCAATTTGGATTGCTTCTTAATTCCTCGATTTTAATATCCTGTGTCTTTGTCGGTCCCTGTTCAGGCACCAAATACTGGGCTAGCTTCTCGAGCAGGAGACAGACCACCAGGGACTCATGGCTGAGCTGGGAACGCAGTTCAATCTTTATTCATGAGCGAGAATGCAGTGTAATAAATCTAATCTTTCTTCACTAGAAAATCCTGTCCTTATATCTCCTGAGGTGGAAGTGTCAGGAAGAGGAAGTACGTAGGATAGGGGGTGGGGAGAAGGAAAAAAAGCCCTCGAACCAGTGGCGATTAAATGGTGGAAAACAGGATGTGACTAGGAGAGGGGGTGCAGTGGAAAAAGAGTGAGAACCAGTGGGGATTAAACCAGTGCGGGTCTCAAACAAAACAATGATTATGTAAATAGACCACAGTGTTAAGCAATGCAAGCAAACCTAACGTGATGCTCAAAACAGAAGGGGTCTTAGAAGCAGAATTAGAAGCAGACCAATATGTCTTTGCTGTTAAAAAATCACTGAGGGCAGGTGAAATAGCTCACTAGGATAGTAAGCCTGCTTTACAAGGCAAAAAAAAAAAATTACTAAACAAGGAAGTTAGCTCCTCTGTAAGGGTTATCTGCTTTGCCATGCCAGTGACCAACATTTGAGCATGGTCCCCAGTGTACTGTGGGCAGCTTTGATGTCCTATCATTCTTTCTCTATCAGTTTCTGTTTTATTCTACCTAAAAAAGTTAGCCTGGAGTAGTGAAGCTGCTTGATAACAAAATATATTACTAATAAAGTTTTCTAGTTTTGGATGGCTCATATTTGTGATTGTTAGTTTGAGTAGAAAATGATGATAGACATTTATATATATAGTTATTTATTGTGCCATATGTTATTCTACTCAAACTAATAATCATAATATGGAGGCGAGAGGGAGCAATGGAGAGAGAGAAAAAGAGAAGAGACAGACTGACCTGTAGCACTGCTGGACTGCAAAGCTCTCATTTGTCCCTTAACAAATAGAACATATGTGGAAGGTGGGTCAAGTATTGTAGTATATATGTTTTTAAAGATTTTATTTATTTATTCATGAAGAAGATAGGAGGAGAGGTGCTGCCAGGGATTGAACTTGGGTCCTCATGCCTGAGAGTTTAATGGTTTATTCACTGTACCACTCACTTCCTGGACCACTTGTGTCTTTTTTCTTTTTCTGTCTTTCTATCCCTTATTCTGCCTGAAATAAGTTACAAAGTGCTAAGACCCCTCCAATTATAAAAAAGAAAAAAAAAGAGGCTACTTATTTATTATGAGGGAAAAAGTAAGGGCAGGGGATAGAAACTGATAGATCAGAGTATTGCTCACTTGTGGCATAGGTGGTGCTGGGGATTGAACCTGTGACCACTGGGAAAGCTGCTGCTCTCTTTTTTTTTTTTTCCCAGGGTTATCGCTGGGGCTCTGTGCCTGTACTAGGAATCCACTAGTCCTGGAGGCCATTCCCCTCATTTTGTTGCCCTTGTTGTTGTTGCCCTTGTTGTTATTGTTGTTGGATAGGACAGAGAAATGGAGGGAGATAAGGAAGACAGAGGTGGGGGGAGAGAGAGAGACACCTGCAAACCTGCTTTACAGCTTGTGAACCAAGCTCCCTGCAGGTGGGGAGCCGGGCTTGAACCAAGATCCTTACACCATGCACTTTGTGCCATATGCGCTTAACCTGGTCGCAACTGCTCTGGCCCCAAATGCTGCTACTTTTAACAGGCTGTGCTATCTCCCTTGCCCAGATTTTTTTTCCCAGGAATTTTAAACTTTATTCAAGAAAATTGAGAACATTCATATGTTAGGCCAAGAGAGGGAGAGAAAAAAAGAGGGAGAGAGGAAAGCCCCCAGAGCTCTTACATCTTGATGGGAGGCTCTCCTAGCTGACAAAGGGCAAGAAGCAGCTTACTCACATGGTGACCCAGGCCATGCCCACAGGCCTAATTTATAACTCTATAGCCCCACCTTCATCTTTCTCAGCCACACCTGTCACCAGTCCCATTTCCTGGGCAGTACCTTCCAGCTATTTCCTGTCCCTCAACATTTTACCCCTTCTAGGAGTATGGACCAAGAATTCTTTTTGTGGTGCTGAAGGATGGAGTTTCGTACTTTTGTACCTGCTTCCCTCGAATAGGTGGGCTGTAGTCTGGTCAGTTTGTATTCCCAGACAGACCTATTCTGTCCCTAATATTCCTCTAATAGTATAGGGCTTCGGAGAGATGAGGCTGCTGGACACTTCACCATGTAGTCATTTGTGCAGGCAGGTCAGGGTGGGATCATGGCAGCATCTGGGACTTGATGGCTAGTTAAGTCTTTTGGGTCAGGAAACATTGTAATCTAGGCAGAGAGAGCCAGATTTTTATGTATTAACGAAAACTAACATACAGGTTTTTTAATATTTATTTATTCCCTTTTGTTGCCCTTGTTATTTTATTGTTGTAGTTATTGCTGTTCTTGTTGTTGGATAGGACAGAGAAATGGTGAGAGGAAGGGAAGACAGAGAGGAGGGAAAAACAGACATCTGCAAACCTTCTTCACTACTTGTGAAGTGACTCCCTTGAAGGTGGGGAGCGGGAGGTTCGAACCAGGATCCTTACATCGGTCCTTGAGCTTTGCACCACCTGCGCATAACCCACTGTGCTACCTACCACCTGACTCCTACATACAGTTTTTCTACTGTAAACAGACTGAGCTATATCTCCCTTACCCAGATTTTTATTTATTTATTTTTTAAGATTTTATTTACTAATGAGAGAGATAGGAGAAGAACCAGACATCACTCTGGTACATGTGCTGCTGGGAGTTGAACTCAGGACCTCATGCTTGAGAATCCAATGCTTTATCCACTGCACCACCTCTTAGACCACTTACCCAGATTTATGCATTAATAAAAACACGTATATTGAATTGTCAGCAAAGTTATGATGTATTTTCCTATGCAAAATTGGGTCATGACTTTTCTAACAACCAATAGTTTTGCTTTTATCTTTTCTGTTACTACTTCTGAAAACAAATAATGGATTTTTTGACATTCTGAAAACAAGTTCTTTGATATTTGCTGGATGTCTGACAGTTAACTTGTTTTGACAGTTCACTCTTGGTTAGCACAGACTTCAGAAGTTAATGGCTCAGTTTCACAAGACTACCCTTACTTACAATTCTGGTTACAAGTCCCAGGAACCATGTGTACTTTCAACTCACCAGTTATAAATTCAGGAGTTCCTTTGACCCCTTTTTTGGTTTGATAATTTTCTAGATCTCATATGGAACTTAATATACCTTGGGAAAATACTTATATTTACTGATTTATTATAAAGGATACCATTCAGATCCAGCCAAATCAAAATCCACATAAAGTAAGGTATGAGAGAAGACAGCGTGGAGGTCCCATACCTTCTTCAGTGTTTGATTTCTCACAGCACCTTAATATGTTCTTTAACTCGGAAACTCTTTAAAATCTTCTTAAAAGTCTTTATAACTGTCTCAAGTCACTGTCTCTCCTTCTTTCCTAGGATGTTAGGATTGGGACTGAAAGTTTCCATTTTATAATCAGTTGGTCTTTCTGGTGACCAGGAACCCAAAACTAAGTCACTCCATTAGTATAAACTCCTTTGCCATCAAAACTGGCCCATTATGAATAATAAAGGGTGCTGCTAGAACTCAGGAAATCCCTAGGGGTTTGGGATCTCTGTTTTATAGTCTGAGGACAGAAACCAAGTAGATTGTGTTTTATACAATTCCTATTATGGCTTAATATTAACTAGGGTTTTTTTTCTTTTAATTGTGGTTTTCATGTTATATATTTTTAACTTATGAAAAATATTTGTTGGGTACAGAGAAATTGAGAGGGGAATGGATGTAGAGAGCAGGAGAAAAAGAGGGACACCTACATTACTGCTTCACTGCTTATGACTTGAACCCAGGTCATTGCACATGGTAGTGTGTACTCAACTGGGTGTGCTACCACCTGGCCTCTCATGCTGCAGATAGTATTTATATTTTATTTTTGGGTTAAATTATTAAGGAAGACAATATACTTTTAGCAAAAATTTACATTTACTGATTTTTTTCTTTCATAGGTCACTGATGAATTACTGGAAAAAATTGCATCGAGAAGTCAAAATATAATTGAAATCAACATTTCTGATTGTCGCAGTATGTCTGATACTGGCGTATGTGTTCTAGCATTTAAGTGTCCTGGACTTCTTAGGTATACAGCCTATAGGTGTAAACAACTTTCTGACACCTCTATTATTGCGGTTGCCTCTCACTGTCCTTTACTTCAAAAAGTCCACGTAGGCAACCAGGACAAACTTACTGATGAAGGACTCAAACAGGTAAATTTTGTCATCTGTAAAACAATTCCATATATTACTTCAAACTGTTTTCCTGCCGTAACACTTAAAAAGCTATATTAAAACTAATGCTCAGAGCCCTGAATTAAGTTTTTTTAGGGGATCCATGAATACTTGTTTGAATTATTTAGTTGTTTTGGTTATAATTGATAAGGTAATTTTTAATGTTTTATAGTGAGTTCTAAACTTCGGTGACTGATCATTTTATTAACTTATGTTTTATTATTTAAAGTTTTCTCCCAAGTTTTGCTTTAGGTAACAAAATTGAGTTTGGGTAGCATGATGTTTTAAAAATCAACTCTCAGTGACCCTCCTTATATATAACAAGATGACATGCATATGTGGTTTAAGATAGAGATGAATGGAAATCCAAGATAAGGAATATAAAATAAATGGGGCCCTGCGGTAGTGCAGCAGGTTAAATGCACATGGCGCAAAGCGCAAGGACCAGAGGTTCGAACCCCCAGCTTCCCATCTGCAGGGGGGGCCAGTTCACAAGCAGTGAAGCAGGTTTGCAGGTGTCTGTTTTTCTCTCCCACTTTCTGTCTTCCCCTCCTCTCTTGATTTCTCTCTGTTCTATCCAACAACAGCAGTAATAATAATAATAACAACAACGATAAACAATAAGGGCAACAAAAGGGAAAAAAATAGCCTCCAGCAGCAGTGGATTCACAGTGCAGGCACCGAGCTCCAGCAGTAACCCTGGATGCAATAAATAAATAAATAATAAAAGAGAAAAAGGAATATAAGATGAAGAAAGAGATGGCAATTATCTGTGTTTCAATAACAATACGATTTTTAAAATGCCTTTTCCTTAATGCACTTCTGTTGGAAATAGTATTTAAGGGATTTTTTGTGTGTGTGTGTGTGTGTGTCATAGCATGGATTACTTGTAGAATGATTATTGAATGAGTTCTATGTGCCAGACCCCAACTGTGATATTTTGAATATTTAGTATTGTACCAGGCACTTTATATATTTTTACATTTAATTCTTGAAATAACTTTGTAATCAAACTTATTTTAAGGGAGATATTAAAGTTTAGAGAGATGAATGAAATTTACCTAGTGTATATAGTACATGGTAGGTAGAGGTAAGATTGAAACCTGGATTGTGATTTGAAACCTGAATTCTCCAGAGCCTCTATTGTTCTATTTTTACTAGATGGTAGGTAATAGTCTTTTTCCTAGATCTCAAATAAAAGAGCCTGCTCTATGTGGCCAGAGTACATGCACCTTTATCAGTTTTCAGACAGTGCTCTTGTCAAACATTTGTTGAGAGAAGGAATTTTAATAATTCATTTTGAAGACTTGTCAGGATTGATGTTTACATTTAGAATTGGGATGTAGTTCTAACAGTTGCCAATAAAAGCAGTATTTGAGATGAAGTCAGAAATAAAATGGAGACATGTAAGTTTCAACACTGGATAGGATATGAATTAACTGAAAACTCAATATTAGAAGAAAATTTCAAAGACTACTGCAGTAATACTGTGTGTGTCAATCCGATTTATTTGTCAAAAATGCTGCAGTTTATAAGGGAGCCTATTTTGTCTGCAAAGGTAAATTTCACAACAATAGTCTTACTTAATATTTGTTCTGATCCATTTATGCTGCATACAGGATAATTCACCAACAAAAATGCTTCTTTTATTAGTGATTTAATAATGATTTATAAAATTATAAGATTTCAGGGGTATATTATTAAACTTAATAACAAAGTTTTGCTTTCTTCTCCCCAACCCCACCAGTAGTTCTCAGAAAGTCTAAGACATGACTTGGCTTCTTTTTTCTGCAAGCTCATATGCTTTAAATATCTATATTCAGCATATGAGTGAAACTTGGAGATAATTGTCTGTCACCTCTTATTTCACTAAGTATAATCACCTCCAGTCACATTCATTTTGCCACAAAGGATAATAATGACATCTCTTTAAATTGCAAAGTAGTATTTCCTTGACTAGATAACCTGTAACTTCACTTCATCAGTTGTCAATTGATGGGCATTTAGATTGCTTACATACCTTGGCTGTTGTGACTAATGAAGCCATGAGCATAGGGTTGTGTAACCTTCTATAATTAGTGTTTTCATGCCTTTTGATTATACACCCAGGAGTGCTATTGCTAGATCACAAGGTATTCCCATTTTCATTTGTTTAAGGACCCTCTGTACTGTTTTACCAAAGGGCTGTACTACTTTACATTCACACCAACAATGTAGCAGAGTTCCTTTCTCTCCTCTCCCCTCCCCTCCCCTCCCCTCCCCTCCCCTCCCCTCCCCTCCCCTCCCCTCTCTCTTCTCTTTGTGTATCTTTTTAAAATTTCTTTTATTATCTTTACTTACTGGACAGAACAGCCAGAAATTGAGAGGGAAGGGAGAGACAGAAAGGGAGAGAGACACCAGGGCACTGGGGGCTGGAACCTGGGTCCTTATGCACTGTAATGTGTGCGCTCAGCCAGGTGTGCCAAAAGCTGGCCCCTCTTTCTTCCCCTCTCCTCCCCCTACTTTCCCTCCCTTCCCCTCCCCTCCCTTCCCCTCCCCTCCTCTTCTGCCCTCCCCTCTTGTTGATGGTGGTGCAAGGTATTGTCTCTTTGCATAACCATTATGCTATTTACCCACAGCCCCAGAGTTCCCTTTTATTTACATTCCTTTTCTTTACATCTTTACTTTCCCTTTTTGCTGATGTAGGCCATTCTCAGGGTAGTTTAAATTTGAATTTCCCAAATGGTTATTGAAGTAGAAGATTCTCTTTTTTATTTTCACTTATTTTTTGATTATTATTACCAGAGCACTGTTCAGCTCTGTTTTATGGTGGTGCGCGGACCTGGGACTTTGTAACCGCAGGCAGAAGAGTCTTTTTGCATATCCATTATGCTATCTACTCCCTGCACAAGTGGAAGATTTTTTTGTATGTTTGTGGGCCATGTGTAAAAACTATTCATATTTTTTCCCCACTTCTTTTTTATTGGATTACTCTTTATTGTTGCTGTTGTTGGACTGTATGAGTTTATGTAGATGTTTGATAGCAACTACTTGTCAGATATCTGATGTGCAGATATCTTCTCCCAGTTGATGCATTGCCTGTTTATCCTTGTGGGTTTTTTTTTTTGATATGTAGAAGCCCTTTAATTTGAATTAGTTCTATTTATTTAATTTTGTCCTCATTTTTAATGTTTATCTTGATTTTATTGAAAGATAACTTTTTAAATATCAGCTAGGAGTTTAATCCCTAATTTTATTCTATTTTAATTAATTTAAGATATTTTGGGGAGTATTAATGGTTTACAGTATTTACAGTTGTTGGTACATGTGTAAAATTTCTCAGTTTTCTGCAAAATGACCTTCCCCTATAGCCTAGGTCTTCTTCCACCATCATGTGTTGGGTAGTAAGCCAGCTCCTCCGGCTTCTGTCTCTAATCCTGCTTAACTAAGCACCAGCATGCCTGTATGGCATTGGTTTGATCCCACTCAAAGCTACGGTCTATTTACATAAATCACTAACTAAGCACCACGCTCCCTCCAGGGCATTGGTGGTTCAGTGGTAGAATTCTTGCCTGCTCCGCCCCCTTTCCTTGTCACACCCTGATTTTCACCAGTCACTTTTCTCTCCATCCTCTCTATGTCACATCCTGTTTACACCCTACTTGGCAGTATATATAAGGACAGGTTTGTGAGTTTTCAGTTTAGTTTAGTTTAGTTTTAGTTTAGCTTGGCTTAGATTGTGCTACGTTCCTCGTGAATAAAGAGATACTGCGTACAGCTCAACCATGAGTCCCGGGTCGTCTGTCTCCCATCAGTGAAGCTCAGCCTGACAATCATGCACTGGGACCTGAAAGTCCTCCCCTCCCCACCCTGGAGTCCTTTACTTTGGTGTAGTACACCAAACCCAGTCCAAGTTCTACTTCGTGTTTCTTCTTTCTGTTCTTATTTCTCAACTTCTGTCCATGGGTGAGATCATTCCATATTCATCCTTCTCTTTTTGGTTGATCTCACTTAACATGATTCCTTCAGACTTCATCTAAGATGAGAAGAAGGAAATTTCATCATTAAAAAAAATTTTATATTTATTTACTTATTTTCCCTTTTGCTGCCCTTGTTGTTTTTCATTGTTGTAGTAGTTATTATTATTGTTGTTGTTATTGATGTCTTTGTTGTTAGATAGGACAGAAAGAAATGGAGAGAGGAGGGGAAGACAGAGGGGGAGAGAAAGACAGACATCTGCAGACCTGCTTCACCACCCTTGAAGTGACACCCCTGCAGGTGGGGAGCTGGGGCTCAAACCAGGATCCTTCCACCTGTCCTTGCGCTTTGTGCCACATGCTTTTAACACACTGCACTACTGCCCGACTCCCAATTTCATCATTTTTAATAGTTGAGTATTCCTTTATGTATATATACCAACAATATTCATCTTTTGTTGGACATTTGGGTTGCTTCCAGGTTTTGGCTATTACAAATTGGGCTGAACATAGGTATACACAGGTCTTTTTGCATGGGTGTGTTTGATTCTTTAGGATATATTCTCAGGAGAGTTACTGCCAGATCATAGTGTAGGTCCATTTCTAGCCTTCTGAGAGTTTTCCAGACTGTTCTCCACAGAGGTTGGCAGGAGGGTTTCTTTGTCCCAACAACCTGTTGGGTTGCATTGCTGGGGAGAGAGAAGAGACCAGGAACTCGTGGCGGAGCGGGAACGCAATTCTTTATTCATGCGGACACCCCAGAGTTGGGTGTGAGCACAGCTTTTTAGGCCACGTGGAGCTAGCAAAATGGCCACCTCCCACTATGCCCACCAGCCCTTCTCCAGGTCTTCTCCAGGTCAGGGCGCAGAAGAGAAAAAAGCGCAAAACCAGAATAGCAGCGGGATTTATAGGGTAAAGATGGAAGTGGCAAGTCAGGAACGGGATTGGCTAGGAAAGGGGGTGGAGAGAGGCAAAAGGCATGCTGGGAAGGTGAAAGTGTCCTTAGCAACTGTTGCGATGGTTTTAACTGAATTAACAATACTCTGAGGGGATAACGTGGTGGGGATCTTTCAGGCAAAACGATGATTATATAAGCAGAGCAGGGGGGCTGGCTTTAAGGTCCAACATCTCCCCCTTTCTTTTTATCTAATGGCCACAGTAGCATCAGGAATGTGGGGTGCTTTGTGAGGCAGGGAGTCTGATAGGACAAGGCACACCTTTGGGGTTACTGCTATCCCTCTTTGCTCAACCTCTTGGTAGAGAGAGAGAGACTAACAGGATTGACACACTCCTCAGGTTCAAGCCCTGCCAAGCTCAACCACATCCTCACAATTTCTCAACATCTCCCTCTTTCCAATGGCCATATTTAAATAGGTCAATGTCTGTAGAAGACTCCATCTCTGACAGAGGAATAGTAGTGTAGGGCTGAACAGAAACCTGTTGAGCAGAAACCTAAATGATACCGTGCAGGCGTTTTTAGAAGAACTGAAATAAGACATGGAGCGATAAGTAAGAGTAACAAGAGACAGCGTGTGACTGGAGAGGCCTGGTAGGTGGAGAGGGTCTGCCTGATGGGCAGAAAGGGGGCGCTGCCTGATAGGCGAAGGAGTGGGGGCCTAATAGGGGCGAGAGGGGTGATCTGGTTCAAAAGTCCTGAGACAGCTGTTTGCAAGGTCCATGGACTGCTACAGTCAGTCCTTGAGAAGTCCAGCAGTGTAAAGTGAGTGTCCAAAGGTGTATCTGATAGAAGCGTCAGTCCAGTGCCAGTGACCAGGGGAAGAAGTGCTGCACATCTGTCTCAATGGGGGAGGATAGCCACTCGAACTTTGCTTTTCTGTAGAGAGTGAGCTGGAACCACCAAAAGGTTTCTGGTCAGCCCTGCACTACTATTCCTCTGTCAGAGATGGAGTCTTCTACAGACATTGACCTATATAAATATGGCCATTGGAAAGAGGGATATGTTGAGAAATTGTGAGGATGTGGTTGAGCTTGGCAGGGCTTGAACCTGAGGAGTGTGTCAATCCTGTTAGTCTCTCTCTCTCTACTGAGAGGTTGAGCAAAGAGGGACAGTAGTAACCCCAAAGGTGTGCCTTGTCCTATCAGACTCCCTGCCTCACAAAGCACCCCACATTCCTGATGCTACTGTGGCCATTAGATAAAAAGAAAGGGGGAGATGTTGGACCTTAAAGCCAGCCCCCCTGCTCTGCTTACATAACCATCGTTTGCCTGAAAGATCCCCACCACGTTATCCCCTCAGGGTATTGTTAATTCAGTTAAAACCATCGCAACAGTTGCTAAGGACACTTTCACCTTCCCAGCATGCCTTTTGCCTCTCTCCACCCCCTTTCCTAGCCAATCCCGTTCCTGACTTGCCACTTCCATCTTTACCCTATAAATCCCGCTGCTGTTCTAGTTTCGCGCTTTTTTCTCTTCTGCGCCCTGACCTGGAGAAGACCTGGAGAAGGGCTGGTGGGCATAGTGGGAGGCGGCCATTTTGCTAGCTCCACGTGGCCTAAACAGCTGTGCTCACACCCAACTCTGGGGTGTCCGCGTGAATAAAGAATTGCGTTCCCGCTCCGCCACGAGTTCCTGGTCTCCTCTATCTCCCCACCGTGACGCAACCCGATAACAACCTCTCCAGTATTTGTTGCTGCTATCTTTTCTGATGTATGGCATTGTCACAGGAGTGAAGTGATATCTCATTGTTGTCTTTATTTGCATTTCTCTAAAAATCAATAACTTGGAACATTTTTTTCATATGCCTGTTGGCCTTTTGGGTCTTTTCTTTGTTGAATATTCTGTTCTTATCTTCTCCCCCTACTTTTGGATGGGGTTATTTTTTAATTTTTTGCTAATTTTTTAAAATCTTTCTTTAGACAGTTCTTCTTCTTCTAGACAGTGAGAACTCGAGAGGGTAGGGGGAGATAGAGAGGGATAGAGACAGACACCAGCAGCACTGCTTTATCACTTACAAAGTTTTCCCCCTGCAGGTGGGGCTGGGGCCTCAAACCTGAGTCCTTGCACATTGTAACATGTGCGCTCAACCAGGTGTGCGACTACCCAGCTTCCATGAACTCTCTGTATGTTGGCTACTAGCCTCTTGTCTGATGTATATCATGTGCAGATCTTCGCCCATTCTGTAAGGGATCTAACTTTGGGTGGTGTTTTTTTAATTATTATTTATTTATTTATTTATTTATTTTTCACCAGAGCACTGCTCAGCTCTGGCTTATGGTGGGTGGTGCAGGCGACTGAACCTGGGACTTTGGAGCCTCAGGCATGAGTCTCTTTGCATAGCCATTATGTGATCTACCTCTGCGTTATACAGAAGCTTTTTAATTTGATGTAGTCTCATTGGTTTATTTTTGTTGTTTTTTTTGCAGCTGGACTTGTGTCATTGAAGATATCTGTAAAACTTAGAGGGAAAGAGTTCTGCCAATATTTTCCTATAAGTATATGATAGTTTCTGGTCTAAAATCCAAGTCCTTGATGCATTTTGGAGTTTACTTTTGTGTGTGAAGGAGTGTAGTGGTACAGTTTCATTCTTCTGCATGTATCAACCCAATTTTTCCAACATTCTCTTTTTTTAAATTTATTTTGTTATTTGATAGAGACAGAAATTTAAAGGAAAGGAGAAGGTAGTAGGGGAAAGAGACAGAGAGACACCTGTAGTCCTGCTTTGTCACTTGTGAAGTTTTCTTCTTGCATATGGGAGCCAGGAGCTTGAACCTAGGTCCTTGTGCACTGTAATATGTGCGTTCAACCTAGTGTCACCACTTGGCCCCCTCACAACTTCCTTTGATGAAGAGACTCTCCAGTTGATAGTTTGTGCCCCCTTGTCAAAAATTTGATGTCCATAGATGTGGGGTTAATATTGTTTCCATTTCACGTGTTCATGAGGTTGAATCTCCAAATATATCTTTGATTGATGTAAAGATCTTAAAGGGTTTCACTGATAATGTTCTTACATTTTATGGTTTCAAATATAAATGCAGTTCTTTTATCTATTTTGAGTTAATTGTGCTGTATAGTGTTAAGTTGTGGTCTAGTTTCATTTTTCTATCTATGTGACTGCCAGGTTTCCCAGCACCATATGTTGAAGAGGTCTTCTTTTCCCATTGGATGGTTTTGACCCTTTTGTTGTATACTAGGTGCCTGTATTTGTGTGGGGGTCATTTTTGGGTTCTCTCTCCTGTTCCACTGGTCCAAATATCCATTTTTGTTCCAGTACTACACTGTTGCTTGGTAGTAACAACTGAAGTCTGAGAGCATGATGCCTCCATTTTCTTCTTTTTTTCTGATTGCTTAGGCTATTTTTGGCTCTACACAAATTTTTGGATGAGTTGTTTAATTTCTTTGATATGTATTACTGGGATTTTGAGAGGAATTGCATTGAATCTCTAGATTGCTTTTTGGTAGGATAGATATTTTAATATTTACTCTTATAGTCAAATGAACCAAAGGATGTTGTTCCCATTTCTGTGCATCAACCTCTATTTCTTTTTAACAAGTCCTTATATTTTTTGTTGTAAATTTATTTTTAGAATCTTGTCTTAGTATAGCAGTCAAAACTGTGAATTCTAGACCCAAATTCCAGTATGTGGTTAGGCCTCCCCTCATGGACCAGAAATTCTGGGACACTAGAATGATTTGAGTATACCTGGAAGTAGCATCAGATCCACAGATTAAAGACTTGATTTCTCATAAGCACCTTCCACTTCAGCTGCCAGCTGCAATCCAGGTGGCTACTGGTGGGCAGTTCCTCAGATCTTGAGTGCCTTTCACATTCCTTATTGGGTTATAAGAGAGCTCATCTGGGAGGAGGGTGCCTGTTTTGCTGTATTTGTGACCCAAGTCTGAGTCCTGCCCCTACTGCAGTGTGTGTGTGTGTGTGTGTGTGTGTGTGTGTGTGTGTGTGTATGTGTGTCTACTGTGATGCCTTTCCATACTTATCCATCTATAATCTAAGAAAATAGGCCCAGAAGATTACAACACTGGTAGAAATAAAAACAAAACACAATAAACAGTAAACTCAGTTTCTGTTCTTCTGATGCATTGGCTATAAATCAGAGGTTCCCAGAATGTCCTCCTCAGGTTCTATTAATTTGCTAGATTAGAATGACACCCAGAATTCAGGAAATTCTAGATCACTTATTACAATGGAGACTAAAGAATATAAATCAGAGGCGGATAGAAGAGATACTTAGAGCATGGTTTGGGGGGAGGTATACAGCGCTGTCAAGCCCTGTCCAGGTTCACTTCTCTCCTCTAACCCTCCTTCTTCATGTTTATCAGTCTGGAAACTCCCTGAACCTTCCTCCTGAGTTTTTTTTTTTTTTTTGCCTCCAGGGATATCGCTGGGACCAGTGCCTGCAGTCTGAATCCACTGCTCCTGGAGGCCATTTTTCCCATTTTTGTTGCCCCTGTTGTTGTTGTTATTGTCATTGTGTTGTTGTTGGTTAGGACAGAGAGAAATGGAGAGAGGAGGGGAAGACAGGGGGAGAGAAAGATAGACACCTGCAGCCCTGCTTCACTACTTGCAAAGCTTTCCCAATATGGTGGGGAGCCAAGGGCTTGAACCGGGATCCTTGTGCCTGTCCTTGGGCTTTGCGCCACGTGTCCTTAACTTGATGTGCTACCGCCCAGCCCCTTCCTCTTGAGCTTTTAAATTTTATTATTATTACTGATTTTTATAACTTTTTTTTTTATTGCTACCAGGTTTATTGCTAGGGCTTGGTGCCTGTATGATAAATCCACCTTTCTCAGTGTCCATTTTTTTCCCTTTTATTTTTTCTTCTTTTTATTTGATAGGATAGATATCATTTAAGAGGAGAGGGGCATAGAAAATGACAGAGTTGGGTAGGGGGGAGAATACAGGTCCAAAAAGGATGACAGAGGACCTAGAGGGGGTTGTATTGTTATATGGAAAGTTGGGAAATGTTGTGCATGTACAAACTATTGTATTTACTGTCAAATGTAAAACATTAATTCCCCAATAAATAAAAAAAAAGAAAAAAAGAAAAAAGAAACAAAGTGACAGAGATACCTGTAGTCCTGTTTTACTACTGATAAGTTCTGTTTCCCCACCTCCACCCCCCCCCCCCCCAGGTGGGGACTGGGGACTCAGACCCTGGTCCTTGTACATAGTAATGCATACATACCCTCAAACCCCATCTCTTGAGTTTTTAAAAAATTTCTTTAGTTATTATTATTGTTGCTGTTAATTGATGTTATTGTTGTTGGATAGGACAGAGAAAAATGGAGAGAGGAGGGGAAGACAGAGAGGGGGAGAGAAAGATAGACACTTGCAGACCTGCTTCACTGCCTGTGAAGCAGTTGGGGCCTCGAACTGGAATCCTTACACTTGTCCTTGCACTTGGTTCCATGTGTGCTACTGCGTAACTGCCTTCTCTTGAGTTTTTATGGTGGTTTCATTACACAGTTTTGATGAAATAATTGGCTGGCAGTTGAGCTCTGCTTATAGTGTCTCTCAGCTTCCTTGGAGGTTTTGGGGATAATACTGGAAGATTCACTCTGTTCAGTCCCTTTTCTCAGGTGTTTTCCAAAAGTTTCCTTCATTATCAAAGCAAACTGAAAAGCACCTTGTCACTTCTAACAGGAAATTCCAAGGACTTTTGGAAGATGTAAGCCAAGAACTGTAGATGAAGACCAGATATCCTTAAAAATCACAATATTGCAGTTTGCAGCTTTGAGATAGCTTCTGAAATCTCATGTCAGATATTTTGAAGCCTACTAATTTATAATAGACATTTTTTTTTTGCCTCTTGAATATTGCTGGCACTATGAATCCATTGTTCCTGGAGACCATTTTTTTTTTTTAAATTTTATTGGATAGTAAAGAGAGAAGTTGACAGAAGAAGGGAGATAGATATATAGAGAGAAATACAGATACCTGCAGACCTGCTTTACAGCTTGTAAAGCGACTCCCCTGTTAGTGGGGAACTGGGGCTTGGAACTGGGATCCTTGTGCTTTTTTTTTTTTTTTGTCTCAAAGGTTATCACTGATCCTGTACATGAATCCACTGCTTCTGGTGGCCATTTTCCCCATTTTTTTATTTGCTAGGACAGAGAGAAATTGAGAGGGTAGGGGGAAATAGAGAGGGAGAGAGACAGACACCTGCAGACCTTCTTCACTGTTTGTGAAGCAACCTTACTGCAGGAATGGACCCAGGTCCTGGAACCAGGATTCTTGCACAGGTCCTTGTGCTTCTTACCATGTGCACTTAAGTTGGCGCGCCACTGCCAGGTCCCCTATACTAGTTGTATTCTTCTGGCTTTATTCCCCATAAGTTTCTGAATTATGAATCAGTTGTATATGTGGTAATAATCTGATAAAAATAATAAACCTTAATCTTTTCACCCTTCAGTAATTTTCTTAATTATATTATTTTAAGTGATAATGTAATAATTCATTATAATATAGGGCATAAAACCTTTTGATCCTCAAGATTATGCTAGAGTAAGCTGTGTTCTATCCTAACTTCTTCTGAGGGAGTAGTATTGTGGTATAATAGAAACAATACACAGTCTATATACAATGTAAATTAATGTTTTCTACCGTGTACTATTGTTTCAAATATATGTTAGCCATGTCCCACTGGAAAAAAAAATTTTTTTTGACTCAGTGATGTTTTAATGAGCTCTAGTAAAGATTATATAATATTTTTATTGAACTAATAATTAAAAATGTATAATAAAGTTTCGATCTAAAATTAAACTATTTACACTTGATCTATTTTTCTTGAAATTTTTTAACTCATAAACATAGAAATTGATCAAACTGATTGTGTAGATCAAGCCACATGATTTTAGCTTTTGCTTTACTTATTTTCTTCCAGTCTTCCTTCCTCTCTCTCTTTCTTTGTATTGTAACGACCTAAATTCATGATTTTATTGGCAGACCCCCCCCATTTTCCTGTTATTTAAGTACACACACACACACACACACACACACACACACACACACACACACACACCCTTTCCCCCCATAGCACTGCTCTACTGTTTAATAGAGTTTTCTCTGGTGCTATGCATGGTACTCTCATGTGATCCTGGAGGCATAAAACTTGCACATGGTTAAGTGCGTGCCCTCCCGTTGAGCCATCTCCCTTCTTATTTTTCCTTATATTTGTAATAATTGACACTTTATGGGAGCCGGGCTGTGGTGCAGAGGGTTAAGCACACATGGCCGAAAGCGCACACATCGGCATCAGGATCCCAGTTTGAGCTCCTGGCTCCCTACCTGTAGGGGAGTCGCTTTACAGGAGATGAAGCAGGTCTGCAGGTGTCTATCTTTCTCTCCCCCCTGTATTCCCCTCCTCTCTCGATTTCTCTCTGTCCTATCCAACAACAATGACAGCAATAACAATGACAGCAATAACAATAATAACAAACAAAAAAATTAAAAAATTGACACTTTATAAGCGATATTTATTGCATTAATAATGATTTCAATATATGTTTTATCATTGCTGCCACAGTTTTGATGGACTTTAGCTGGCACTGTATTTAAGTGTTTTTTTGAGACCTCTGCTTAAGATAATATACAAAGCATTTCAACTTGGATTTTCTTTATTTAGTTTTTTATTATTTTCTTTAAACTTGGACTTTTAAAAAAATTTGCATTCTACTTAATGCTTCTCAAATTTATGGTGAAACCCCTAAAAGTCAGTCTGCTTTGGGGAAATGCTCTGTTCTTTGTGAAATATTCCCAGAGAAATACTGAGTGAGATTTTAGATCTGTTCTACAAGAAATACTTAAAAGAATAATTAATGAATGAGATAAGAAAACACTGTCTAGTAATTGAAAGCCTTGTAAGGAAAAAGTGCTAGGAAAGATTTATTTTTTTAAGTTTTGTATTAGTGATGTAATATTGACTTACAAAATAATGAGTTAATGGGTATAATTTCACACCATTTTCACCACTAGAGCTCTGCATCCCCATTCCCTCCATTGGAAACTGCGGTAGTTCTCCCAAGGCCACAGACATGGCCTTAAGGATTATCACTGGGGCTTAGTGCCTGCACTAGAAATCTACTGCTCCTGGAGGCTATTTTTTCTCTCTCTTTTTTTTATCGTTGTCATTATTATTTTGTTGGCATTGTTGATGGATAGGACAGAGAGAAATTGAGAGGGGGAGAGATAGAGAGTGAGAGAGAGAGAGGGGCAGCTGCAGCCCTACTTCAACACTTGTGAAGCTTTCCTCCTGCAGGTGGGGACCAGGGGCTTGAACCCTGGTCCTTGAACACTGTAGTGTATGCACGCTTAATTAGGTTGTGTCACCACTTGGTCCAAAAGGCTTTTTTTTTTTAAATCTTTTTTTTTAAAACTTTTTAAAAATATTAATTTTATTTATTCCCTTTTGTTGCCCTTGTTGTTTTATTGTTTTAGTTATTGTTGTTGTTATTGATGTCGTCCTTGTTGGATAGGACAGAGAGAAATGGAGAGATGAGGGGAAGACAGAGGGGGGAGAGAAAGATAGACACCTGCAGACCTGCTTCGCTGCTTGTTAAGCGACTCCCCTGCAGGTTGGGAGCTCGAACCAGGATCCTTACGACGGTCCATTAACACTTTGCGCCACATGCTTTTAACCCACTGTGCTACCGCCCGACTCCCCCAAAAGGCTTTTTTTAAAGGTACTTTTGGTTTGTAACTTTTTAGGCTTATATGACTTAAATCACACGTGTATAAAAAAAATCATTAATTTTTTTTAATGAACATATACTGTGAAAAAACTTCATCTGTGCTTTCAAACAATATAGAGAATGGACAGAAATTTATAGAAACATAGTGCTTGTATAGTATTGAGACTACATTGGGATTATTCAACTCAAGCTATATTTTGAAGAACAGGAAATCACTAATTTGAAAAGGTACTTATACACCTGTGTTTATTGCAGCACTATTTACAGTGCCCAAGATTTGGGAATAACCCAGATGTCCAACAACAGATGTGTGTATAAGGAAGTTGAGGTTTATGTACATTATAGAATGTTACTCAGTTTAAAGATGACAGCTTGTCTGTTGCTACACAGAAAGACAAAATACTGGGTGATTTCACTTTTATGTGGGATATAAGAAACAAAGCAAGGGAATAAATGGGTTGAAACAAACCTATAAAGTATGTCTTCAAACCTAGGGGCTACTAAGGAGGGAGGAAGGGGACTGTCTCTAAGGGGATGCAGGTTTCAGTCCCTAACAGTGGAAGGGGAGTGTCGCTAGTTGTAGGTGAAATAGGTATGATAAAAAAAAAAATTGGGTAGATATGAAACTCTACCCAAGAAAATGGTAGTCTATAAAATAGCACTTTTTCAATGAAAAATAAAAGCATCATTTTAGTTAACTCTACAGTACCTATTAAATAAATAACCAAAGCATATGCTGGAGAATCTAGTGATACAGCTCACCAAAGAAATGAAGGATTTAGGGGGGTTGTGAGGTGGCACAGCAGATTAAATGTACATGGTGCATAGCGCATGGAGTATGGATCCTGGTTCAAGCCCCCAGCTCCCCACCTGCAGGGGTGTCACTTCACAATCGGTGAAGCAGGTCTGGAGGTGTCTATCTTTCTCTTCCCCTCTCTGTCTTTCCTTCCTCTCTCCATTTCTCTCTGTCCTATCCAACAACAATGACATCAGTAATAATAATAATTATCACAACAACGATAAAAAAACAAGGGCAACAAAAAGGGTTTTTGAAAAAAACAGTCTCCAGGAGCAGTGGATTTGTGGTGTAGGCACCGAGCCCCAGCAATAACCCTGGAGGCAACAAAAAAAAAAAATGAAGGACTTGGACTCTTGGACTTGGAGGTCTTGGGCAGTAGCATACTCAGTTAAGCACACATATTCCCAAACACATAACATCTAAAAAAAAAAAAAAAAAGGAAGGCATTAATGAAGGAACTGTGAGAGGAATTACAACAAAAGGGCACACAGGAAAAGAAAGCTAAATGACAGAAAGTAATCTTATCGTGGTTACTGTAATATATGTGGACTAAATAATTAAGGGACAGTGATTAATAGAATGGGTAAAATTAATCAACCATGCATAAAAAGTTTGAGACTTGCTTTGGATACACTTTGAAGTGGAAATTAAAAAGATGCTAAAAGATATTCCATTCAATGACTATTAATTAAAACTGGAGTAGCACTATATTTATTATAAATACAGATTTTGAGTCAAAAAGGATGTCGGACACAAGTATGTAGTGAACAAGGGTTCAATTCATCAAAGAGATATAATAATTAGACACTTATGAGCATATTGCAGCAATATATCTTGTGAATACAGGAAACAGAACTGGAAAAGAAGGGAGAAGTAGAGGATTTTACTTAATAGTTATAGACTATAGTACCCCACTTACAGTAGTGGAAAGAGAAACCAAACAGCTCACCAAAAAAATGAATGACTTGGGGGTCTGGGCAGTAGCATACCCAGTTAAACACACATCCCCAAACACAAGGACAGGGGTGTGAGCCCTTGCTTCCTACCTGCAGGGGCTTTACTTCACGAGCAGTGAAGCAGATGTCTTTCTCCCCCTCTATCTTTCCATCCTCTTTCAATTTCTATTTCCCATCTAATAAAAAAAATTGGGGGGGGAAAATAGTCACCAGGAGCTGTGGGCTCCAATCCCAGCAATAAAACTGTTGGCAAAAAAAAGACTTGAATATACTGTAAGCCTATTATACATAACAGGTCTACACTTTAGAATATACATTCTTCTCATGTGTACTTGAATATCCTCAAGATTAGATCACATTTTTTTTTTTTACTAGTGATTTAATAATGATTGACAAGATTGTGGGATAAGAGGGGTACAGTTTCCACCACTAGAGTACTGTATCCCATCCCCTCTATTAGAAGGTTCCTTATTCTTTATCTCTCTAGGAATACAGATCCAAGATCTTTATGGGGTGCAGAAGGTGGGTAGTCTGACTTCTGTAACTGCTTCTCTGCTGTTCATGAGTTTGAAATTTGAAAAAAAAAAATTAAAATCGGGGGCTGGGCGGTAGCACAGCTGGTTAAGCACACATGCCACGTAAAACGCAAGGATCTGCTTAAGGATCCCAGTTCAAGCCTCCAGCTCTACACCTGCAGTGGAGTTGCTTCACAAGTGGTGAAGCAGGTCTGCAGGTGTTTGCCTTTCTCTCCTCCTCTCCACTTTCCCCATCTCTCTCGATTTCTCTCTGTCCTATCGAACAACAACAAAAACAGTGACAACAATTACAATAAATACAACAAAGGCAACAAAATGGGGAAAAAAATGGCCTCCAGGAGCAGTGGATTCAGTGCAGGCACCGAGTCCCACAATGACCCTGGAGACAAATAAATAAATAAATAAATAAATAAATAAATAAAAGATTGAAATCATACAGTTTCCTATTTTGAAGACAATGAAATGAATCAGTAATTGAACAAAAACTGAAAAATACACAATATACTCTCATATATGTCTTATAGAAGAAATTAGAAAATGCCTTGCAATGAATACAAAACATGTATTTCAAAAGTTATAGGATGTAACAGGGAAAGTTTGTTTTGAAATTTATATTCATCTAAATTAAAATTAAACTGTTTTACACAAATTTTATTTTATTTTTATAAATTATTAAAAAAAATATTATCTTTATTTACTGGATCAAGACAGCCAGAAATGGATTGGAAAGGGGGAGAGAGAGAGGGAGACAGACATCTGCAACATTGCTTAACCACTTGCAAAACTTTCCCCCAGCAGGTAGGGACCAGGGGCTCGAACCTGGGTCCTTGGGCATTGTAATAAGTGTGCTAAACCAGGTGTGCCATGACTTGGCCCTTTATTTTCTAAAATTATTTATTTGGATTGGCAAAATAACTTATTTGGAGAGCTTGTTACTTTGTCATGTGCATGGCCCAGTTTTGAGCTTGACCCCTAGCACATTGAAGGTAACTTTGGTGCTGTTTTCCATTACCCTTTCTCTGCCTTCCTATCTCTCTCGCTTTGTATAATAAAACTGTTATTCAAATATTATACAGTACAGTTTTAAAGTTCATAAATAAACTTAACATGTTAACTGTCTTGGCATTCACAATTATGAAGCTAGAACTTCATTTCTCTGGCTCTAAAAAGAATAGTGATTTTTTTCCCCCTGTTAGTTTAGCTTTTCAATTACTATTATGACTTTTGGCTTGCTTCCTTGTATTTTGCACTGAAAACTGTCATCCATCTTCAAGATAGAAAATATATTAATGGTCTATTACACCAAAGCAAAGGACTTTGGGGAGTGAAGGGACGGAAAGGGTGGAGAGGGCATTGGATTCCTGGTACATCACGATGGAAAAGGACTATGTTAGGGATGAGAGAAATCTGCAGACACTTAATATAGACAGATGACATGTTGTGCCCATGTGCCAACAACTGTGCTGTAAACCAATAGTGCCTCCCCCATGATAAAAAGAAAAGATACTGAAATTACTGAATGATCATCTTGATCTTGTTTACAGTTGATTCTATGCTAAACATGAATCTGTGGAAATCCCCAGGTCTTTCTCAAACTCCTAGCTTAATAGGTTTAGAGTGGATCTTACTTTCAGGTTCAGGAAAAACTTTCAGGTCTGATTCTTACTCCATAGTACCAATTTTGGGGTATGTCAGCTAGAAGTCAGCACTCTTCGAAGTTGTTTCTGTTTGTTTAGACCAGAGCTCCAGTGTCTCAAGTAGTACACTGTCTTCCTGGAGAGAGAATTCTGTATTTGGGAAAGTTGTGTACTGCATCTTATCAGTTTTAGATAGAGGACTAATTGTACTAAATTAGGGTTATGCTAGCAGAGCTATTTTTATAGGGCTTGACTGATGTGTTTTAAACGTTTTCCTGTGTAAAATGGAGTTCTAGTTGCAACACTGAGATATTTGAATAGTGTCAGCAGGACTGTGCAATATGCTGGACATACTGGTTGACTCTCCAGTGCCTGGCTAGTTGTACCTTAGGGCATTTGTAGTTGGTTAATGGTGATTAGTGCAGGTAGACCCTGATGCAGATGTGAATGCAGTCACTTCTTTTATATCCCGTAATAATGTCTAAAAGAAAACAGCAGGGGCTGGTAAGTGGCTCACATCATAGAACATGTACATTTTATCTCATGCTAGGACTTGGGTTCAACCTATTAGAACTCACCTGCCATTTTAGTGATCTCAGTTCTGCAGTCATAATGAAATAAATATGCTAACTAGAATACTAACTGTAGCATTATTGGAGATGACTTTTTTCTTTTTCCAGAATGAGCCAGTGGTGAGAAGTGATTGAGGCAATCAGAAATATAAGTACTGGTTCCTCTTACGTACTTTGGATCTTTGCCTCACTTAGTATGTACTATAACTGATAATCAGAGAAATAAAGAGTTCGAAGTGTTATCTGGGCATGAGATGGGTATATTAAGTCAGGTAGTTGAAGCAAGAAGTAGATTAGGACAGGAAAAGACCTACACAATGGTTTCAAATTATAGATCTGATGCATTGTATTTTAAGTGTTAATTTATAAATTTATTAACTTTGATATGACTAGTTTAAAAGAAAATGGAAATCCCACTAGAGATATGTTGCCTTTGTTATTTTCAAAACATTCAGCCAAATCTCTTTGCTTACAGCTGGGCTCAAAATGCAGAGAACTCAAGGATATTCATTTTGGCCAGTGTTACAAGATCTCAGATGAAGGCATGATCGTCATAGCAAAGGGCTGTCTGAAATTACAAAGGATATACATGCAGGAAAACAAATTAGTAAGTACTGTTATCAACCTTGAATTTTCCACTTTGTTTCTAACCTTTTTAAGTTCTTTTAACTTGCTTATACATGGTTCTCTTTGGTGGCTTAGAGACTATTGTTCACAACAGGAATCTTCTCAAAAGAATGACTGCCCATTTATGCCAGGCACATGTGGTACATGTATGTTAAGAATTCCTAAGTATGTGCAATATTTTTCTAAAATTTTGAGAGTGTATTAACTGAAATAAATTGTGAGAAATTAAATCTAGCTGCTATATATTTGCATGTGGTTGTTCTAGTTTCGTGTGACTCCTCCTAGGAATTATAATTTTAGGTAGGATTTTTTAGTATTGAGGCAGTTATATATGTGTGAAATAGACCCTTTCACTTAGTATGGTGAAAAATGCTAATTATATAGATTTTATATCTTCAGCACATTCATGTGAAGCGTCTGTTCATTTAATATACTATATATACTTAAAATTTCATAAATCATAATATTTACTCTTAAAATTGTTTTTAGGATATTTGCAAAGTTATATTATTAGTTTTAGAACTTTTCCTTTTCTTTTGAGCATGTTTGATTGTCACACTGCTCCCAACAGCTTTTTTTATTGAGATAGAGAAGACAGAGAGTCTGAGGAGAGGTGCCACAACACTGACACTTCTCCTAGTGCCCTTGAATTTCCCCTGTGGTGCTCAGACTTTGATCTGGGTCACACATACGTCAAGGCACATGCCTGCCACATGTTTTTATTATCCCCAGAAGAAACCTTGTGGCTGTTAGTTATCATTCCTCATTAAGTTTCTCCTTCCAGTAACTGGTAACTGGTAGTCTACTTTTTGTCTATGAATTTATCTAATCTAGATATTTCATATATATGGAATCATATGAGATACGGTCTTTTGTGTTTGATCTATTTCATGTAGATCATGTTTTCAAGATTGATCCATGTTCTAGTATTTATCAGACCCTTGTTCCTTTTTTAATACTGAATAGTATTCCAAGTCTATTTTAATTTTGTTTTGAAAGGTTTATAATGTGAATGATAACAGAAAAAACTGTCATTAGTAGGCATTAGTAGGAAGGAATTACTAGTACTCTGGATGTTGAAAATTCTTGAGGCAGGCTCTAGATGAGAGAATCTATCTTATGGATCTGAGGCTAAATTTTTGAATCCTGGTTTCACTTACATTGTGACCCTGGGAAAATTACTTATGCTTCTAAGCAGAATTAACCAATCCTTTTTTTTTTTTTTTGCATGTGTGGTTTTGAAGGCTAAATGATATAATATTCTTAAATAGTCTAATACAAATTCTGACTTAAAGAAGACACTCAAAAACTACTAGGAGTACTTGTAAGATCATGATCATATATTTTGTCTGTTGACTTCTACTTTATATTTAAGATAAATTAAAGGGTAATAATTCCAAATCAAATATTTGTATATATAAGAGAAGTTACTTGTTGAGTGACAAAAATTATTTTCTCAGGGTTGGTATAAAGTGCATACATCTAGTTCTCAGTCCCCACCTGCCGGTGTATAGCTTCATGAACAGTGGAGCAGTACTGCAAGTGTCTCTCTTCTCTTTTCTCTCACCTGTTCTCTCTCCCTCATAAAAGGAACAAATAATTATTTTATTTTTGGGTAAATACAGATAAATATTTTTTTAGTTATTTTTATCTTTATTTATAGGATAGAGACGGTCAAAAATCTAAAGGGAGAGATAGAGAGGAAGAGTGACAGAGAGACACCAGCAGCTCTGCTTCGCCCCTTGCAAAACTTTCTCGTGCAGGTAGGGACCAGGGCCTTGAACCTGGGTCCTTGTGCACTATAATGTGTGTGTTCAACCAGGTGTGCCACTACCCAGCCCCAGCCCCAGAGAGACATTTTTTTTTAAAGATTAATTACAGGGGGTCGGGTGGTAACACAACGGGTTAAGCATACATGGGACAAAGCCCAAATATCCTGGTTTGAGCCCCTGGCTTCCCATCTGTGTGGGTGTGGGTGGGGGGGGGTCGCCTCACAGAAGGTGAAGCAGGACTGCAGGTGTCTATCTTTCCCCCTCACTGTCTTCCTCTTCTCTGTGTCCTATCCAACAACAATGATATCAGTGACAATAATAATAACCACAACAACGATAAAGCAAGGGCAACAAAAAGGGGAAAATAAAAGCTTCTAAGAGCAGTGGATTAGTGGTGCAGGCACTGAGCTTCAGCAATAACCCAGGAGGCAAAAAAAAAAAAGAAGAAGAAGAAGAAAAAAGGTAAATGTAACATGAGAGAGAGAGAGAGAGAAGAGAGAGAGAGAGAGAGAAGAGAGAGAGAGAAGAAAAGCACAGCTCCAACCTCTGTGGTATGGGATGGGAAATTGAAACAGAGGCTTTTGTATGCAAGTTCTGTGTTTTTCCTGTTACACCACTTCCTCGGCTGTGTGAAAATTGTAACACATTAATAATTGTAGAGCTGGAAAGTATGTGGCCTTGTTAGACCACAGTAGTATGCCTTAGGAACTGAGGTCCTGGATTCAGCCCCGGCACCACCAGAGGTCAGAGTTGAGCAGTGCTCTTACGTCTCATAAAAATAGATAAGTATATCTTTGAAAATTTTTCATCAGTGGTTTCTAAAGAAATAAACTGAAAATATTTTAAAGGTTAAAGTTATATTCAGATTTTTATTGTTCTAATTTTGTGGTCCATTTAAAAGCTGCAGAGACACCATAGTGGCTTAAGACTTGAAGTTCTAGGGTCTATCCTCAGCACCACCATTAAGTCTGAGCTGAGCAGTGCTCTGGTCTCTATCTGTTACCCCTTTAAAATGAAATAAATAAAATATTTATAAAAATACATAAATACTAAAGGAAGGAATAGCTAACTGTATAGTGCTTTTTAGTTAAATTTGAAGGAATTTTGCTAAATATTAATGACCGTTATTTCAGTTTAAAGTTTGTAGAGACATTTAGTAGTAGTTGAAATCGAAATATACTAATTTTGCTTGGTATTTCTAGAACTTATGTAATAAGGAGAAATATTTGTTTTCCAAATACTTTAAAATAATTTTTAGTAGTTTAGGTGTTTTTTTCTCTTATATTTACTTATTTTTATTTTTGATAGGACAGAAATTGAAAGGGAAGGGAGAGAGAGAGATACACCTCCATCACTGCTTCACCACTCCTGAACCTTCCCCCTGCTTGTGTGGAGACTGTAGACTTAAACCTAGGTCACTCGCATAGTAATGTGTGTTTTCAACCAGGTATGCCACTGCCTGGCCCCCATTTGGGTATTTTCATTTTGAGAAGTACTATTATTAGTCATTTCACAATGAGTATTTTGAACAGGCTGAGTGAAAGTGATAATATAGTTAATAGACAAGCAATAAATGCGTATTTATGAAATTTTGCTCCACAGGTAATTTAATACATATAATATAAACATCATTAAGTAGGTCGAATATGTTAACAGCTAATGGACATACTTGAGAATATTGTATCTTAAAAAGTTCTAACAATTTGGTTTATGCAGATAATATTTCTTCAATTATTTTCTATCTTATGAAACTGAATATTCTCAAGAGTAGTGAAGCTTCATTGTATAGTATAAGAACAGTCTTAATATAGTGCTTTTTAAATTTTAAAATATAAAATTTTGCTGACTTTAAAATATCAAATTGATTGTTTTTGTGACTGTTTTTTCATCTTCTATCCTGGCCTGTAGATGGCAGCATTGTCTTTGTGTATTTCAGTTCACAGTATTTTGTCTTTGCGGGAACTATAGAGATACAATACTTTTACACAAATTCTGAATTTACTGTTACTTGTTTTAAAATTTTGTTTTCTTCAGGTGACTGGGAAAATTTCTTAAAATAATTTGAAATACTTGGCTGTTTTATACACAGTAGCAAGCTACTTGAACATTTATATTTTTTACACTGTTTTTAAATAAAGTAAGTGTAGTATAAGTGTTCTATAAGGGGAAGGACCTCTGTGTTTATAATAGGGAACTGTTTCATTAAAGTTGAAAGTGACAGTGACTTAGTATTTTAAAACTCACGCAAGTTTCAAGTTTCAAACATCTTCTCCAAACAGAATGAGCTTCTATTTTGGTCATTTCTGAGTGAGATAACTGCTATGCACCTAGATAGATAATATTTTGCATTTGCTATAAAACTGTTGATTAAGGAATACAAATAGATCTGAGGAATATACTATAATATTGTTATTCAACCTAGTGCTTCAAAGTTTTTTTAAATTCTTTACTATATTTTATTTTTATTATATTGAATATTTCTTCTCTATATTGTTCCAGTTTCAGTATATGTGCTGCCAAAGTGAGCATGAATACTTTTTTCATGAAAAGACATAGAAGTTAGAGAATTACTCAGCCATATGTGGTATTGGTACCAAACTCAGACCCTTACTCTAAGTTTGCTGTAAACCTCTTGAGCTACCTTGCTGTGTGCCATTTCATATTGTTGAACTAGCATTGTAACAGGTCTTTTTGGATAGATGTTTTTGGTTCCTTAGGATATATCCCCAAGAGAGGAATCGTAGGGTCATAGGGTAGGTCCATTTTTAGAATGCTTTAAATTTTAAAGGAGTTTATAATTATTTTTTAAATAGGTACGTACTACATCCTATATATTTGATATAGTTCTGCTTATGTTGTATGTGGTCCTTTTTTTTTTTAAATGAAATTTTTAGACTTCTGTTGTGAACTAGAATTGATTTTTGATTTGTCAAGAAAGTGAAAATATATTATGACTAGACATTAGAAAATTTTTAGGAAGTGATAAATTCTTGCTGTTTAATACCTGATTTCTTAAAAGTTAATTTATTGCAGCTTAGAGGAGAAATATTTTATTAGACTTACAATCTGTAACATCTAGTGTATCTTGGTTACTGCTATAAAATTATTTGTGACACTGTTTTACATTTTAATCATTCTTGGGAGGCTTATATAGATGATATGGGGTCTAACTTCAGCTCTCAAGTATTCGTCCTTTCAGACTGTCCAAATTTTAAGGAGTGATTGAGGCAAATATGTTTGAGTTGAATGCAGTTTATACCTTGAGTCCACTGTTCTTATTTATGTAACTTGGATTAGTTAATTCACAGTTAGTTCTTTCATGCCCTTGTTTGCAGATAGGGTATAATGACCTTGGACTTGTTCTTATGAGGATTAGGCTAAATGAGATTAAGAGGTTAAAATACTAAATGTGTTTTGTGATTCCAAATATAGGAAGGTATCAGTCAGTATAAAGTTTCCTTTTCTATCTCTCTACTAGGATTTACTCTCAGAGGTCTACTGGTTTCAATTGGACTTTGTCAGGATCTAATATCACCTACAGTTGTGTATTTTATTTAGTAATAATCACATAATTTATTTATTTTTTTTGGAGGGATTCCTTACTGTGATTTGAAACCATGACAGTAGCTTAAGTGATCAGCAGATGGGGTATATAAGGTACACAGCATCAAAGTTTAAATAATATCATCTAACCCACCATTATATGAGGGTTTGGATTTCCAATTTACTTTTCAATTAAGAGTGACTAAATTAGGGGTTTTGTCTTCCCCTTTCCCCATATCTCCTACTCCTCTATATTTTTCAGGCATTTCTTGTGAAGTTAGTTTACTTGTAATCTCAGACATAAAATAATTTACAATTATGAAGGATTATATTTTCTAAGTATTCATTTCAGTCTCCAAAATATGCCAGAGAAGATATTTGCCTTTATTGCTTTTTCCTCTTGGTTATTGATAAATTGCGCCCAAAGTGATAGTTTCTGATAAACAGGGATGCAAGAATGGTTCATTGTAAAGATGACCATAGGATTTTCTAAGGATGATCTAGAAAAACTGAGCTTCATCTTTATATTGTATCTTACATTTTAAGATTTTGCTATTGTTTGTGGACATGGAAAGATATTTAGTAAGGATCATCTTTTGTTGAATATTTCTCATTTTCTAGACCCTATTATTTTCTATAATTTAACCTCTCAATAACTGTGTAAGAAGTAGCCTATTTTAGTTTAATTTTTATTTTCTAGATGAGAAGATTGAAGCCATAAGAAATTTCAATAATGAAAAATAAATGACAAAGTATTGTAGTTAGGATGCTAACTCAGACCTGTTAGATTCTCAGCCTTTTGTCTTAAAGTCTTTCGACTGTGTATATATCACAGATGGAACTAATCCATATGCCTTTGAACCACATAAAATAAACAGTAATTTCTAAAAGACAATACCTCGCTTTTAAAAGCTACTGACAGGTGTGACGAGACAGCAAAGGAAGAAGTTAATTATAAGCATGAATAGAAACCTTTTTAGTATGATGATAACTGATATTGAATAAAGCTGCAGGTATGAATGGAGATATATATTTTTTCTCCACATGGATATCACTGGGGCTTGGTGCCTGCACTATGAATTCATTGCTTCCTGTGGCCATTTTTTTTTCTTTCTATTTTTGTTTGTCAGGTTAGAGAGAAATTGAGAGGGGAGGGAAGGAGATAGGAGGGGAGAGAGAGAGAGAGACCTGCAGACCAGCTTCACCACTCATGAAGGTGGGGAGTGGGGGGGCTTGAACCTGGGTCCTTGCACATGGTGATACATGCACTTAACTGAGTACATGACCCACATAGTCAACGACTGCCACCTCTCCAGATTCAAAGGAGGTCTCGAAACTTTACATCAGGCTCAACTTGACGCTGTTGACTGGCTATGGAAGAAGGGCAAACGCTAGAAGAAGAACTGAGTACATCACCACCTCACCCTCTATATTGAAGTATTTTTTAAAAATAGATTTTATTTATTTATTTGATAGTACAGAAAGAAATTGAAAGGGAAACAAAAGATAGGGAGAGAAGAGACAGACACCTGCAGCACTGTTTCACCACGAGTGAAGCTTCCTCCCATAGTTGGGAACTAGAAGCTTGAGCCCAGGTTCTTGCATATTGTAATGTATTCACTTAATCAGGTGCACTACCACCCAACCCCTTTGAATTTTTTTAAAAGTTAGTTAAAATTATCAAATAGAACTGTCTTCAAGGCAGTGTACAAATATCATGATTAGCTATAGTAATAAGCAGAATTATATTCTATATGTAACATTTCTCACTGTAAAGCATAGTATTTTTTATTTTTACTGAATTTGTATTCAAAAGCTAGCACCATTTTATTTTTGCCTAACAGATTTAAAAGAAAATTCAGTGGCTTTATGAGCAGATAACTTTCTAGTCCTTTTCTTAATGTCATTGGAAATGTTTATTTATTTCAGTTAGCATGTGAATAACTTCTGTGACTTAAGCACTGTGAGAGGTATTAACAAATTAAAGCAAAAGGATGCACTGCTACAATAAGGGATTTTGGTTTAGTAGTAAGTGCTATGGTTATTCAAATCTCAAAAACAGTATTTGTATGAGAAGTAAAGGAGGAATCAGATAGTTCTAAAAGTAGTAGACATTTGAGTTGAAACTTTAGGGCTGTATACCACTGATGATTTTCACACAAACTTACTGTAAGCTTCACCTTTTTGATCTTAGAACTACTGCAGTTTCCAATGGAGAGAATGGGACAGGAACTCTGTTGGTGGAAACCTATAACCTTGCAATTTTGTAAATCAATATTAAATCTCTAGTAAAAATAATATTAAAAGCTTGACCTTTTTAAAAGTATATAGCTTTGACTTTTAAAAAGTTTATTATTTATTTGTTTAAAAAAGAAGACATTAACAAAACCATAGGATAAGAGGGGTACGATTCCACACAATTCCCACCACCAGATCTCAGTATCTCATCCCCTCCCCTGATAGCTTTCTTATTCTTTATCCCTCTGGGAGTATGGACCCAAGATCACTGTGGGAATGCAGAAGGTGGAAGGTCTGATTTCTGTAATTGCTTCCCCACTGAACATTTTTTTTTTTTTTTTGCCAGAGCACTGCTTTGTGGTGCCAAGGATGGAACCTGGGACCTTTGGTACCTTAGGCATGAAAGTTTTTTTGCACTGTCATTATGCTGTTTCCTCGGGCCAGAATATACCTTTATTTAGCAGTCATATTAATAATGCCACTTTTAATATACTCAAGGATTATTTTCTAGAACAATTTTTAAATTTATTTTATTAGTGATTTAATAATGATCAACAAGATTGTGGGTAAGAGGGGTACAATTCTATACAATCCCCAGCACCAGAGATCTATATCCTGTCCCTTCCATTGGAAACTTCCCTATTCTTTATCCCTCTGGGAGTATGGACCAAAGATCTTTATGGGGTGCAGAAGGTGGGAGGTCTGGCTTCTGTAATTGCTTCTCCACTGAACATGGCTATTGACCGGCTGATCCATACCCCTAGCCTGTTTCTCTCTTTCTCTAATGGGGTAGGGGTCTGGGAAGGTGGGGATCCAGGACATGGTGGTGAAATCATCTGCCCAGGGAAGTCAGGTTGGCTTCATGGTAGCATCTGTGACCTGGTGGCTTATTACTGAATTCCCTCTGGGCTGTCCTTTCTGCAGAATATACTGGAAGTAATCTTCTGTGGTTGAAGCAGTTAAAAACTTTTCTAAGTATGGGTTGTAATAAAGAGGGTGCTGTGCAGTCATACCTATATTTGCAGAATTGCATGTTTCCTTTTCTTATGTAGACCATATCTTTCTTTTAAATTTTTTTTATTTAAGAAAGGAACAAAACCATAGGGTAGGTGGGGTACAACTCCACACAATTCCCACCACCCAATCTCCATATCCCACCCCCTCCCCCAATAGCTTTCCCATTCTCTAGCCCTCTGGGAGCATGGACCCAGGGTCATTGAGGGTTGCAGAGGGTAGAAGGTCTGGCTTCTGTAATTGCTTCCCCGCTGAACATGGGCGTTGACTGGTCGGTAGACCGTATCTTTTTAAAAAAATTTATTTATTCCCTTTTGTTTCCCTTGTTGTTTTATTATTGTAGCTATTATTGTTATTATTGATGTTACTGTCATTGGATAGGACAGAGAGAAATGGAGAGAGGAGGGGAGACAGGGAGGTAGAGAGAAAGATAGACTCCAGCAGAACTGTGTAACCACTTGTGAAGCAACTCCCCTGCAGGTGGGGAGCCAGGGGCTCGAACCGGGATCCTTATGCCAGTCCTTGTGCATTGTGCCACCTGTGCTTAACCCGCTGTGCTACCGCCCCAACTCCCTAGACCAAATCTTCTAAGCGGTATGTCATTGAACCACCAGATAGATCTTTACGTCACGCTCTATTTTGGGTAAATTTGGTGAAGTCATTGTGTTCAGTTCATACATGGAATCTTCCTGAAAGCTTTTAACATGTTCTTTACTAATGTGTATATCAATCTTAATCTTCTTTTTAAGCAAATAGAACAATTGTTTGAAGGTACATGATTTGTGATCAGCTAGAATATGACATATAATCTTATTGTCAAATTATCTGCTAGTACATTCTAACTGCTAATAATATTTGTTTTTGTTGAAATGGATTTTGAAAGACCCACTTGAAGAACAAAAGGTACTTGGCAAACAAATAACTTAAAGAGTTGAAATGTGGGAGTTGGCCGGTGGTGCAGTGGGTTAAGCGCATGTGGCACAAAGCACAAGGACTGGAGGTAGGATACTAGTTCAAGCCCCCGGCTCCCCACCTGTAGGGGAGTCGCTTCACAAGTGGTGAAGTAGGTCTGTAGGTGTCTGTCTTTCTCTCCCCTCTCTCTATCTTCCTTTCCTCCATTTCTCTCTGTCCTATCCAACAACAATGACATCAATAACCACAACAATGTTAACAAGGGCAACAAAAGGGAAAACAAATAAATAAATATTTAAAATTAAAAAAAAATGTTGAAATGTTATTTGGCAGCCTTTTCAGTCGCAGGAACAAATAGATATTTGGTTAGTGTGTATACTTTGCTAGAGCTTGCCTTCTTATTCTTTTTTAATTTATTGGTGTGTTTCTGTGGCAACTTAAATTCAGTTATAATGAGAACATGAATGAATTGCATTTATCATTTCTGAAAGCTACAACATATATGGAAGACTCCATATATAAATAGGCTTATATTTCAAACAGCCTTTTACAACAGGAGATGAAAATCCACCATACAGGCTTCATAGTGGTAGCAAAGAGAAAAACCCTCACCAGGGCGGAGGGTAGATAGCATAATGGTTATTATAAGAGACTCTCATGCCTGAGGCTCCAAAGTCCCAGGTTCAGTCAGCTACACCACCATAAGCCAGAGCTGAGCAATGCTCTGGTTAAAAAAAAAAAAAAAAAAAAAAAAAGATAAAAAAGAGAAACCCTCACCAAAGGTTAAAAGCTGCTTGGTGAGAAGATAAACTGCAATCCTGAGAAGACTCATGAAAGGCAGAATGTTGTCTGATGAATTAGGGGTAGGTTGAATTGAAATCCTAACACCACCATTGTACTATAGTTTTGTGCTTACAACGTTACATACACACACACAAAACAAAACAAAACAGAACAAGACAAAAAAAACCCCAAAATGCTGTATACCACATGAGAATTACAGTAGCAACAGCAGCTTTCCATG
The DNA here is from genome assembly GCF_950295315.1 of Erinaceus europaeus. Lineage (NCBI taxonomy): Eukaryota > Metazoa > Chordata > Mammalia > Eulipotyphla > Erinaceidae > Erinaceus > Erinaceus europaeus. The sequence goes on along the minus strand of NC_080172.1, from coordinate 32,141,203 downwards.
CTATAGTGGCAGTCTGCTGCATGCAGCCCAGTGGATGTAGCCATATCGGAATTTCAGTATTCATAGTAACAGACCTAGAATTAAGAAGTATTCCAGAGTTTGTTCTCCCACCAGTCCTCAGTGTACCTGCAACCTCAAACTTCTGTTCATTACTCTGTGTTGTATATCCTCAGCCAGGCACTGGTGACTATGAATCCTAGTCACTGCTTAGGTCTACTTAGACACAGACCTTGGCTCAGATCCACACATCAGATGGGAAGACAGAGGAAATCAGTATCAATCTTTCTCTCTCCCTCTCTTCTCCCTCATCCCTCTTTTCTCTCTCTCTCTCTCCTTCTCTTCTCCCTCATCCCTTCTTTCTCTCTCTCTCTCTCTCTCTCTCTCTCACACACACACACACACACACACACACACACGGACAAGTCGGAAGCTTAAAGAAAAATCTTAATTCTTCTCCTCCTCCTCCTCTTCTTTCCCCTTCTCCTCCTCCTTCCTTCTCCTTTTTCCTTCTTTCTCCACCTCCTGGTTTGAGCCCCTGGTTCCCCACCTGCAGGGGAGTCACTTCACAGGCAGTGAAGCAGGTCTGCAGGTGTCTCTCTTTCTCTCCCCCTTCCTCCTCCTCCTCAGCTCTGGTTTATGGTGGTGCAGGGGATTGATAACCCTTAATTAAAAAAAAAATTATAAAAAGGAAACATTGACTAAACCATAGGATAAGAGGGGTACAACTCCACACAATTTCCACCACCAGAACTCCATATCCCATCCCCTCCCCTGATAGCTTTCCTATTCTTTTACCCTCTGGGAGTATGGACCCAGGGTCATTGTGGGATGCAGAAGGTGGAAGGTCTGGCTTCTGTAATTGCTTCCCTGATGAATGTGGGCATTGACAGGTCGATCTATACTCCCAGCCTGCCTCTCTCTTTCCCTAGTGGGGCAGCGCTCTGGGGAATTAGAGCTTCAGGACACATTGATAGGGTTGTCTTTCCAGGGAAGTCTGGTTGGCATCATGCTAACATCTGGAACCTGGTTGACTAATCATGAACCTTATAGTGCAGATGAAGAGTTGGGGGGGGGGGAGGTTTCTGTAATAGAAAACCTCATTGAAGCTATGGTCCTGAAAGATGCTCTGTAACATGAAAAATTTAATGGAGGAAAACTTCAATAAAGTCAGAGAGAAAGTATGAAAGAAGTCATAATAGAGATCAGAGAAAGAAAGAATACAATTGCTGAGCTTAAAAAAAAAAAAAGGGAGTCAGGCGTAGCACAGTGGGTTAAGTGCACGTGGCGCAAAGCACAAGGACCGGCAGAAGGATCCTGGTTCTAGCCCCTGGTTCCCCACCTGGAGGGGAGTCACTTCACAGGCGGTGAAGGTCTGCAGGTGTCTCTCCTTCTCTCCCCCTCTCTGTCTTCCCCTCCCCTCTCCTTTTCTCTCTGTCTTATCCAACAGCAATGACAGCAATAACAACAATGATAAACAACAAGGGCAACAAAAGAGAAAATAAATAAATATATAAAACAAATTAAAAAATACAATGGTAGGGAGTACTAGCAGAAAGTTAGAGACTAAATGTTAAAGTAATGAAGTAGTGACTAGGAGGCTAGAATCGAGGAAGCTATCCACCCACCCCCCCAAAAAAAAATAGCAAGGAGAAAATGGAAATTTTTTTAAGCATTTGAATATAATATAAGTATTATGGGACACTATCAAGAGGAACGACATTAACATCATAGAGGGTGCAAGGAAGAGCTGGGAGACTGGGAGAATTAGAAAGAATTTTTATTTGAATAAATATTAGCTGGGGATTTCCCTCAAACTGAGGTAGGGGATAGACTGTCAAGTTCAGGAAGCTCAAAGGGGGGCAGGGAAGGAAACCTTTAAGTTAAAAATTTAAACTCATCAAGGCACATAATAATTAAAATGGGAATGATAAAAGATCTAGAATGCTAAAAACAGAAAAGCAAGGCAACTCTGTAAGGAAACTTAGTAGATTTTCAGTTGATTTCTCAATAGAAACAAAAATGACTGATAAGACATATTTAAAAAAAAAGTCTTCAGTGATGAACAGACTACAGGAAGAATCTTTGAAGTTAACTACTATAGATTTTTTAAATAATGAAGACTATTTTAAAACAGTTCTGAGTTGTCAATTTATTATAAAAAAGTCATCCTTTGGAAACAGGTTACAACTGAATTCAGTGGAATATATATCTTTGTCTTTCACACTATTTCCCATGAAGTTCTTCAGTCATGAATTTGAAACATCTGCAATTTATGTAATTATACCACAGAAATGCCTACAATTACATATGTTGAGAAAGTAATTAGGGACTATCACACTAGAGGAACTTTGAGATCCCGATTCAGTCCCCAGCACTACTATATGACAGAGCTGTGTATGCTCTAGTGAATCTCATGCTCTATCTTTTTAACATAAGTAGTAATTTCTTGGGTTTTTAAAAAGAAAATTATGTACCCCAAAGATGTACATGTGTGTGTTTAAAACTCTGTCCAGGAACAACTTAAAGCATTTGAATATGGCTGGAGTGACAGCATAATGGTTATGCAGAAAGATTTTCGTGCCTGAGCCTCTAAGGCCTCAGATTCAGACTCCAGCCACTATCATAAACCAGAGCTGATCAGTGCTCTGTCTCCTCTCTTCCTCTTAACCCCCCCTCACTAAAATAAATAATATTTTTCAAAAAGAATTTTAAGTGTAGAATCTTTAAGTGGAAAATAATACCTGCAAAAAAATTTTAATAATATAGGAATAATAGGAATAATGTACCAAGGAAAATAAAGGAACAATGTACCAAGTAAAAAAATTAAATCCAAAACAAGTTGGGTATTTTTAAAATACAGAAATTGACATAGACAAAATAAATTTTATGGGGCCAGGTAGTGGCGCACTTGGTTAAACGCTCACATTACAGTGTTCAAGGACCCAGGTTCAGGCCCCTGGTCCCCACCTGCAGGGGGAAAGCTTCATGAGTGAAGAAGGGCTGAGCTATCTCTCTGTCTCCCTCACACTCTCAGTTTGTTTCTATTCAAGAATAAAAATAAATAAAATTAAAAAAAAAGGGAAAAAATTTAAGGGGCAGGCACCCTATTAAGGGCAGGCACATATTACTATGCAGAATGAGCTGGGCAAGTACTCAACATTCAAGCCCCCCCTCCCCCCAATCTGCAGTGGAGATGCTTTAGGAGCTGTGAAGCAGGTCTGAAGGTTTCTCTCTTCACCTACCCTCTTACTCTCCCTCTCACCTTCTCTTTTCCCTTTAGTCCTTCCCTTTCTCCTTTTCCCTCCTCCCTCCCATCTCAATTTATCTCTGTCCTATTGAATGAAAAATAGAAAGGGAAAAAAAAAAAGGCCTTTGGGAGTAGTGGATTCCTAGTGCCAGCACCAAGCCCCAACAATAACCCTGGAGGCAATAAATAAATAACATAAACAAAATTAATTTTAATATGTAAATATACTAGTTGAGGTCCATGTTTAACTATAAAAGTCTGCATATCAACAATAAAAAGCCTCTGCCAGAGTCATTTTACTAACAGTTTCATTTGGTTTTGAAGTATCTTTGGTTTAAATGACTACAGATATTTTAGCTGGAAATTTCTTACCTCTTCAAACTGTATTACCATACCTCACTCCTACAAAGAACACCAATATCCTTCCACCAAAGTTCAGTGGAATCCCACCACCCTTACAAACCTGTTATCAAGATCGATTCCCTAGGATAACTTTAGTTCTACAATTTAAGAGCAAAAACTTGTCTTCATTTGACTTTGCTTTTTCCTCCACATGAAAGAAAGGATTCCGTATTTACATAAACCCCTTTTAGTGTTTTTTGTAGGGCTGGTTTATTTATGGTGTATTTTGTTTAAATGTTTGAAAGCTTCTCATCTCTCCTTCAAAACTTCCTTCTGTACTGGAAGAAAGATAATGGTAGTTTAAAAAAGTAACATCCCAAATAAGTCTGTCCCCTTTAAGAATTAAATTGTTTTTAGAAAATATTTTGCTAAATGAATGTTGAAACCTGTGACATTAAGTTTTCCTGTTAAATTACTTGCAGTGTTTTCTTCTTTTAGATTTTTTTTAAGTTTATTTAATTTAATAGGACAGGGAGAAACTGAGCGGGGAAGAGGAAAGAGAAGGAGAGGGGAGAGAGAGAAACAGACAGTTGCAGCACTGCTTTACTGCTTGTGAAGCTTTCTCCCTATGGTGGGGGCTGGGGGCTTGAACCCGGGTTCTTGTGTGTGGTAACAAGTACACTTAGCCAGGTGTACCACTGCCTCTTATCCCCCCCCACGTACCCTGTCTCCAGCCCCTCCCTCACCCCTGCAATGTATTTTCATTTTTGCTTGCATCTTCTTGAGGATATATGATTTACTTCAGTGATTTCACCAATGCATTTTCCTCTGACAACTTTTGGAAATCTAACAAAAATCTCACTGTACTCTAAACATTGTGGTCCTTATTTGTTATATTTTTTAATGTTGCTGTTAGAGATATACTATATATGTTAATATATATGTAGGCCACTCTCAGGGTAGTTTAAATTTGAATTTCCCTAATGGTGAATGAAGTAGAAGATATATCTTGGCTTCTTTGTACCAGAAAAATGCATTAAGCAGATCTGATATTTAAGTATAACATGGCTATTACATGCTTTGACAGGAATTACACAGATGAGTTTTTAGAACATTTTTACCTGAGATACTTAGTTTTTAATTTCATCAGCTGGTTCCATTCATTCCATTTTATCATGTTTCTGTTTTTCAGTATGTTCTAACAGTGTTATAGAGTCTAAAACTGGAGAAAGAATGTCCCCAAAAGAATTATAAATAGATAGCCTCTTAGGATAATATGATTTTAAAAAAGGAAGAGAATAATATGGCTTGTTTCTCTCTTTCCGTGGAGTACTAAGTGGCATTTGGAAGACCTTGGGAAATAAATTGGTTAAATTAAAATGTTGGCTCAGCCAATTGTGTTCTGTAACTTTGGATTAAGTTTTTTTTTTCCCTATATTAAATAGATCTCCTTTTCTGATATACATGGATGACTTCTTAGTCAACCTAGGTGTAGAGCTAAAGCCTATATTTAAAACAGTCATATTTTTCTAATGTATTTTTACATTTGAATTTTTTATATTACATTTGGATTTTTTATATTACAATCTCAACAAGTTTTGAAAGAATCTACTTAGTCTGATTACTTTTCATTGTAGGAAAGGCAATAATTCATATATAGACCTGTACATAATCTTAAATAATTTTCAGTCTAATGTATGCATCTGCCTTGTGTCACAGGTTGATTCTTAAGATGTAGCCTTAGCTTTTCTTTTCGTCAAGGCATACCTTTCTTTAGCTGCTACAGAGACTAGCTTCCTCCATTTACTACATTATCACTTGTAATTGCCTCAGTGCTTGCCTCTCCCTTTAAATTTTGTATTTGTGAACATCTCACATTTTAAACTTTATAATATTAAATGTACATTAAATTTGTGTGCATGTCTTCTCGATTGTGTATACACCCTTCTTCTGATTCTGCTTTTTAAAAAGTTCAGTAAAGGCCTAGTTCCTAAAAAACAGTGAGTATCTATTGCCTAAAAAGAAATAGTTGCTTAGCCTGAAAGTTTTCCTAAGTTAGAAGGCATCTAAACCTACTTCCAGCAGAGTTGCATGTTTGATAATGACTATTCATTGTTGTGTGCATTTGGGATGACTATTTAGAGATGAATTTTCAATATGCAATATTTTAATGAGTTGGCGAATTACAACTAAATGGTGCAAATAATTAATAAGTTTTACTGAATTTATAGCATTTAAACTATTTCTTAATATTTTTACATTAAAATATTAATGTAAAAATATTACATTTTTTACATTAAAAGATTATACTTATACATTTACATTATTTAACAAGACTAGAGAAACTTATTTTCAGCACTTATTCTCATATAAGTGTGTGAGAATCTGTAATGTAACTGTTGAAATGATCATGTGATCTTTTGTGACTATGTTCATTGTTTTAGGGTATCTTTCCATTTTTAGATAGTGTGTGACAATACCTGCTAAGTACCTCATTTGCTTCTAACATGCTGTTTGACAGCTGGTATTTACTAATCTCACACATAGGTTGAAATTTTTTCCTTAAAGTTTTATAGTTGAATTACATCACATTGTGTCCTTTGTTTTCTCTTGGAAAAGGATTTAAACAAACTTTCTATTGCACTTGTTGAATATGTATTTCATAGTAACCACCATGAAGTTTGCAGCATTTAAGAAGATGAAGAAACAAAGATAAAAGATACACATTCAAGAAGGCTTGGTTTCACAGTGCATAATCCTTTCTGCTGTCATTGGTACCCTAACCCTGTACCTACCAGAACAAAAGAAACTGAATTGGAAATTGTGGGAGCTGGGGAACATTCATTTGGCAGCCCATTGCATGGCCCATAGGCGTTGTCAGGTCTCAGTTTGATTCCCTTTATTCTTTCTGACAGATGTGAGGTAGGTTCTATGAGGGGGAAGTCATTACTAGAGAGAGGGCAGTGTCAGATCAAAAGTAACCAGTGATCAAACAAGGTAAAGGGCTATGGAAAATAGGCTCTCTTTCTGGCCTCAACACCTGCCTGATCACTGAAGGGAATAGTCCTTATGTGTCAGGGTAGTTGATTGTCTTTGATGTACAGTGAATTAGAAGTCAGAATGGAAGCTTAACTGGAGTACTAAAGATTTTTACTTGCATACTTCTTGGGCAATTTGATTTTTTTTTCACTTTTTAATTATCTGGAAGCTATAGAAGCTATTTTTTTATTGAATAAAATATTAAAGGATACTTACTGCTAACTTTGTTACTATCATATAGGTAGTACTAATAAATGAGTTTAGTACAGTATTGGACAAGATTTAGAAGTCATCAGACTCATTCAAATAGATAATTATGATTTTAATCAGTATAATTATATATTTTTATAACTTTATAATTATAATGGATAGTAATTGACTAGTCTGAGCTTGGCACATAGTAGGCCCTCTCATAATAAAATCTCAGAAATTAGCAAAGGAGTTTCATATAAATTTGAGTGAATTATTTGATTCTAGTTGCTTTTTTACTATATTTTCTCTCTAGTAGAAAACAATCTTAAGAAAATTTTGTTGGAACTTTGTGTGTGTAGGAGTTTTCTTCTTGTTCATGTATCTTTAGAGTTATATAAGGCGTAGAAGATGGTTGATACTTTATCTTTTATTAGTTTGTTATGTGTATCAGTTGACAATTGAAACATATTTCTAAGCACATCAATTATGGTGCTTTCACTTAATTCACTTAATAACAAATATTTCACCATTAACCATTTGCACTGCTTATCTTTTGGTACTTTAAATACTGCTGTAGTTAGTAGTCAGTTGGCTTTAAATACTAGAAATGGGAATTTATTTGAAGTTACTGATTTTTTAGTATGAAGAAGAATCTCAGTTCTTAAGCCTTTTAAAAATGATTATTAGTCTAATAAATCACCTGTCTTTTTATTTTGTGTGAAATCCCTTTTTTAATATTTTTGTTCATTAATGATTTAATAATGATTAACAGGATTATAGGATAAGAGGGATACAATTCCATACAATTCTTACCACCAGAGTTCCATATCTCATCCCTCCTTTGGAAGCTTCCCTATTCTTTATTCCTCTGGGGCTTATGGACCATAATTCCTTATGAGGTGCAGAAGGTGGAAGGTCTGGCTTCTGTAATTGCTTCTCTGCTGAACATGGATGTTGGCAGGTTGATTCATATCCCCAGTCTGTCTTTATCTTTACCTAGTGGTATAAGGATCTGGGGAGGTGGAGTTCCAGGACACATTGGTGAGGTCATCTGCCCAGGGAAGTCAGGTTGGCATTATGGTAGCACCTACAACTTGGTGACTGAAAAACAGTAAGATATAAAGCAGGGCAATTTGTTTAATAATCAGGAGCCTAAAGGTAAGTATAGAGCAGATGAAACTAAGGGTCTTGGTGTGGGAAGAAGCTATTTTACATATATCCAAGTGGTCTAAGGCTTTAGTATTTTTTGCCTGAGCCCAATACTTAACATGCAGATGGAGAGATGGTGTCAGAGTTGAAAATAAGACTATAAAGCTGGATTAGGGCAGAGAGTAGCTCCTAAACATGAAAGAAATATATAAATACCACTAACTGTTAACCCTATTGATCTTACCTGGGACCCATATCTATTCATACTTAGCACAGGAGCTTGTGTAACCTCTGCATCTCTGACGTTCTGTGCTTGCAGTTCATGGTGACAACTAGGAAAAGCTGGATAAGGGCAAGACACTGGCACACTTTAATGATGGCCTTTTTGGTCACTACCAGGCTAACCCATCATCTGGGCCTCTAGTCAAGGAAACCCACATAGATATGATGGGCCTAGATCTCTAATGCTTTCTCCATTATCACTGGTCATTTTCCATCAGGAAGATCATCAGAAGCCCTCTTGTGGGCCTCTACAGGATATTGCCCTCAATATAGAACAGCAGTGGTAGGGACTGCCCCATTCTCCGAAGAGAGGCTGGGACAACCTACACTGCCATTTGAGAAAGACTGGTCCTGAAATAAGTACAGCCTGAAATTGTTTTTTTTCCCTTAAGTAACAACCTTCTTCTGCTCATTTATGTATGTGAGAGAATATAAAGCATATTATATAATATATGGTATTGCTTTTATAATTATACTAATATTTGACTTTTAGGCTACTGTTATTAACGCTGGGCGTTTTATGCTTGAGAAATTTAATAATAATTTGAGCATACATTTTCTAGTACTGATATTTCTGATTTGGCTTTCAAACAAACTTTGTTAGTAAATTACCTTTTTAAATTTTTTTATTCTCTTTATTTATTTGATAGAGATAGCCAGAAATCAAGAGGGGAGGAGGAGATAGGGAGAGAGACAGAAAGACACCTGCAGCCCTGCTTCACCACTCATGAAGCTTTCCCCCTACAGGTGGGGACCAGGGACTTGAACCTGGGTCCTTGCGCTCTGTAACATGTGGGCTCAATCAGGTGCACCACCACCCGGCCCGTAAATTATCTTTAAATATATTTAGAATCTCCTTTTTAAGCAGTTTGACTTAGTTTTCACATTGATAATTTTTAAGTAATGCACTCTTTGATAGTAAAATATCACATAAACTATGATTCTATATATCTGAAAGTTTTTTTGAATAAGAAATTTTAATAGATTCATTATGTAATCCAAATACAATTAGATTCAGTTTGACTTTTGAATATTTAATTAATTTTATTTTTTAACTTTATTTTATTTGATATAACAGAGAAACTTAGAGGGAAGAGGGAAATAGGGAGGGAGAGAGACAGAGATACCTTGCAGACCTGTTTCATTGCTTGTGAACCTTTTCCCCCTGCAATTGGGGACTGGGGAATTGTACCCAGTTTCTTACATACTGCAATGTGTGCACTTAACCAGGTGCATCACCACCAGGCCCCTTTTGATTGTTTTTTAACATGTTTTTCCTGAGTTGGCCATCAGTGATGGACCTGAAACTAAAATAAAATTTTTGTATTACTCTTGTTTAGTGATAAGGATGATTTTGGTTTGGTTCTTAGTTTTCTGCAGGTATCTCTCCACTCCTTTATTCAGTATGTATATTTTTGAAAAAGGAATTGAATTTGCTGGCTGTATTGAAAAATTAATACTTGAATGAAACATTTGTGAAAGGAAAATTTATGAGTCAGTAATCAGTTATTATTTTCAAAATATACTTTCATCCACTGACCCATCAAATATGATTCAACCTTCTTAACATTAAGAGAAGCAGAGTGGTGAAAAGCAGAGTTATATGACTAGGTTTATGTGTGAATTAAGTGGGTTGAATATTTTTCCATATCATTATATTAGGCAAGTAATGATTTACTTCCATATCATTATATTAGGGAAGTAATGATTTACAAGATAGTTGTCGCAATTATACAATTTTTTTTATCTCCTCATAATAGATTTTGCATGATGTCCCTTCCCCCAAAAGAAAAAATAGAGACCTGTAACAAATGGAGACAATTTAACTGTATTATGGGATAATATAAAGAAGAAAACATCCATTTCATATGGGTTCCAGAAAGAGAAGAAAGAGAATGAGATAGCATTATTCTTCGACTAGCCAAGAATTTGCCCAAATTGAAGTAGATAGTTCCTCATATTCAGCAGGATTAAATGCTCCAAGAAAAAGAAATCCAAATCTAACCTCATCGAAATAGTCAATTAAATTGAGAGAGATAAGGAGAGACTGTTGAATGCAGTGAGAGAAAGGCAGTGAGTCACCTCTATGGGAACCTCACAGTAAGCTTATGAGCTGATTTCTTAATGGAAATACTAAAGGTTAGGAAGGACTTTCAGAACGTTTCATAGTTTTGAATGGATAAGTTTTCCATGCAAGAATATTTTATCTACTTTGTTATCACTCATGTTTAAAGGAGTAATGAACAGCTTTTCAGGTAAAGCAATAATTAAAGGAATTAACTTATGCTAAAACAGTTCTATAAGAAATAATAAAGGATCTTATATACAAAATGAAAATACTGAATGTTTTCTGACATACTGAGAAGATAAATAAAAGCAAAGGAAAAAGAAAAATCAAAGTAAGAGAAATCTGAGGGTTCAAGTAGTAGAGCAGTGCTTATCAATGGATGGTGGTTGGGTTCTTGGGAGATAGGGAAAGAATTACAGAGGTGAAGGATATATCCAGTGGACTTTGGTGGAGGAATATTGATCCTTATTTTTTTATTTTATTTATTTATTGTTTAACCAGAGCACTGCTCAGCTCTGAATGATGTTGGTACAGGGGATTGAACCTGGGACTTTGGAGCCTCAGGCATAAGAGTTTCTTTGCATAACCATTATGCTATTTACCCTTGCCCCTTTGTTTATTTATCTTCATATGACAACAGAATCACTCATATTTCTACTGTCAGTTTGTTCTCTTTTCTGGCTTTTTTTCTTTTTCTTTTTCTTTTCTTTCTTTTTCAATATGTTCTGCCATTGGTATTTTAATTTCAGTGAGTATACTTAGTACTATAATTCTGAAGTCTTTCTTAGGAAGTTTATATACATCTATTGGGCTTGGGTTTTCTTATTTACTGTGTTGGTACTGCAATTTGGGTGACTTTCTCTGTTCATTATGTTTGAGTCTTTGTGGGAAACACCAGAAATATAAAAGACACCCCCTCCATACACACTTGTTTTTCTGTCCTTCTGTATGAAATTGTCACAGGTGTGAAGTGGTGTCTGATTGTTTTTTACTTACATTTCTCTGGTAATCTGTGACTTAGAGCTTTTTTCTTTTTCTTTTTTTTTTTTATTATTTAAGAAAGGGTTAATTAACAAAACCATAGGGTAGGAGGGGTACAACTCCACACAGTTCCCACCACCCAATCTCCATATCCCACCCCCTCCCCTGATAGCTTTCCCATTCTCTATCCCTCTGGGAGCATGGACTCAGGGTCATTGTGGGTTGTAGAAGGTGGAAGGTCTGGCTTCTGTAATTGCTTCCCTGCTGAACATGGGCGTTGACTGGTCGGTCCATACTCCCAGTCTGCCTCTCTCTTTCCCTAGTAGGGTGGGTCTCTGGGGAAGCGGAGCTCCAGGATACATTGGTGGGATCTTCAGTCCAGGGAAGCCTGGCCGGCATCCTGATGACATCTGGAACCTGGTGACTGAAAAGAGAGTTAACATACAAAGCCAAACAAATTGTTGAGCAGTCATGGACCCAAAGCTTGGAATAGTGGAGAGGAAGTGTTAGGGGGTACTCACTGCAAACTCTAGTACACTTCTGCTTTTAGGGTTATTGCTGGAGCTTGGTGTGTGTACTATGAATCCACTGCCCTTGGTGGCCATCTTTTTTCCATTGCTGTTGTTGCTGTTGCTATTGTTTGTTGTTGGATAGGACGGAGAGAAATTGAGAGAGGAGTGGAAGACAGAAAGATGGAGAGAAAGAGAGACACCTGCAGACTTGCCTCACTGCTTGTGAAGTGACCCCCTGCAGGTGGGGAGCCTGGTGCTGGAACTGTGTTCCTTGCATTTTGTACAATGTGCGCTTAATCCTATGTGCTTATCCTATGCACCTGGCCACCTAGTTTAGAGCATTTTTTCATATGTCTGTTGACCCTCTGAAATACTTCGGTTAAGATTCTGTCCATGTCCTCTCTTGAGTTTTTTTTTTTTTTCAGGTGCTACTACTATTATTATTACTTACAAAAAGGAAACAATGAAAAAAACATACATAAGAGGATAAGAGGGGTACAACTCCACACAGTTCCCACCACTGTAACTCCATATCCCATCCCCTCCCTTGATAACTTTCCTATTCTTTAACCTCTGGGAGTATGGACCCAAGGTTATTGTGGGATGCAGAAGGTAGAAGGTCTGGCTTCTGTAGTTGCTTCCCCACTGAACATGGGTGTTGACAGGTCGATCCATACTCCCAGCCTGCCTCTCTCTTTCCCTAGTGGGGCGGGGCTCTGGGGAATTGGAGCTTCAGGACACATTGAGGGGGTTGTCCTTCCAGGGAAGTCTGGTTGTTATCATGCTAGCATCTGGAACCTGGTGGCTGAAAAGAGTTAACATATAAAGCCAAACAAATTATTCATTAATCATGAACCTAAAGGCTGGAATAGTGCAGATGAAGAGTTGGGGGGCCTCCTTTTTGTAGATAGCTGGTAGGCATATTTTAGTTATATTCCAAAGGGCCTATGGCTATAGTAGTTTTTTTTCTCTCTCTCTCTTTTTTTTCTTTTTCTTTTTGGCTGTGTTTACTGAGCTTTTTATATATTTTGGTTATTTTCTGAGTTCAGCAAACTTTTTATATATTTTTACTATTAGTCTCTTCTATTCTGTAGTGTTTCTCTGTTTTGGTAATGGTTTATTTTGTTGTGATGAAGCTTTTTCAGTTTGATGTAGTTTCATTGGTTTAATTTCACCTTTGTTTTCTTTGAATCATCATCAAAGATGTTTCCAAAGCTTGTATTGCAAAGTGTTCTGCCAATGTTTTCCTCTAAATATTTGATGGTTTCTGGTCTAGCATTCAAATCATTGATCCATCTGCAGTTGACATTTTCTTTCATGCATTATAAAAGTGCCAGATATTTTAATAGTCTTATCCATTGTATAATTCCTTGAATATTTTTATTATAGAAAAGTCATTTGGATAACTGAAGTTATGGAAAATCATAAGAATTCATCTCTTACAGCAGTATAAATACTTTGATTCCTAATACAAGTTGTTTTCAACTCACAGTGGGTTGACTTTATGATGATATGGAAATGATATGCAAACAGTAGAAACCATGCTTTAATTTTGATTTTTTTTTTCTTGGACTTGTGATCTGCTCCCTTCAGTAATGGGCACAGTAGCATTGAGCTGTAGTTGCTAGTAAACTATGTGATCTTATACTTGAACATCGTATTTAGTAATTATGGGAGAAACCCAACAGTTTTTTTTTTTAATAATTTATTTCTTTATTGGGGAATTAATGCTTTACATTCAACAGTAAATACAATAGTTTGTACATGCATAACATTCCCCAGATTCCCATTTAACAATACAACCCCCACTATGTCATTCGTCATCTTTCATGGACCTGTATTCTCCCCACCCACCCACCCACCCCAGAGTCTTTTACTTTGGTGTAATACTCCAATTCCATTTCAGGTTCGATTTGTGTTTTCTTTTCTAATCTTGTTTTTCAACTTCGGCCTGAGAGTGAGATCATCCCATATTCATCCTTCTGTTTCTGACTTATTTCACTCAACATGATTTTTTCAAGGTCCATCCAAGATCAGCTGAAAACGGTGAAGTCACCATTTTTTACAGCTGAGTAGTATTCCATTGTGTATATATACCACAACTTGTTCAGCCACTCATCTGTTGTTGGACACCTGGGTTACTTCCAGGTTTTGGCTATTACAAATTGTGCTGCCAAGAACATATGTGTACACAGATCTTTTTGGATGGATGTGTTGGGTTCCTTAGGATTTATCCCCAGGAGGGGAATTGGAAACCCAACAGTTTTATAAAATAGTCTTTATATTAGATATTGTACCCCAAACTGTAGACTAATGTAAATGTTGTGATTGTGCTTAGAGTAGGCTAGGTGAAGGTATGATGTTTTGCAGAATAAGTTTACTTATTTTCAACTTATGATAGGTTTTTCTTTTCGAATTGTTAACACCATTGTAAGAAAGATTATGATGGTTTGCATTTGGGAGAAGTTAAACTTTTGAAGAGATTAGAGAGTGTAGTGCAACTTTATATTCTAGAGAAAATTATAATGAAAGTTTTGAAATAAATGACAGGTGATATACTGGGGAATATATTCTCCTTGGCTTCTTTGTGTTTATTAGTTACATGAATTAATTATTTATACTTCTTTTTAAAATTTTTTATTTATAAAAAGGAAACACTGACAGAAGCCATAGGATAAGAGGGGTACAACTCCACATATTTCCCACCACCAGAACTCCGTATCCAATGTTCTCCCCTGATAGCTTTCCTATTCTTTATCCCTCCGAGACTATGGACCCAGGGTCATTAAGGGGTGCAGAAGCTGGAAGGTCTGGCTTCTCTAATTGCTTCCCCACTGAACATGGGCGTTGACTGGTCAATCCATACTCCCAGCCTGTCTCTCTCTTTCCCTAGTGGGGCAGGGCTTCAGGGAAGCGGGGCTCCAGGACACATTGGTGGGGTCATTTGCCCAGGGAAGTGTGGTTGGCATCATGGTAGCATCTGGAACCTGGTGGCTTAAAAGAGAGTTAACATATAAAGCCAAACAAATTGTTGACTAATCATGAACCTAAAGGCTGGAATAGTGCAGATGAAGAGTTGGGGTTCTCTGTTTTGTAGATAGTTAATAGGGCTATTTTAGTTATATTTCAAAGGGCCCATGACTATACTAGTTTCTTTTTTTTCTTTTTTTATCCTGAGCCTGAAATCTGATATCCACGTGGACCCAAGTTATTGTATAGGGGGATGATGTCATGGCTGGAAAAAGGACCAGAAAGCTGGATCAGAGAAGAAAGTAGCTCCCAAATATGGGAAAGGTGTATAAATATCATTGACTGTAAACCTCATCAGTTTGTTGTGATCTGGGGCCCATATTCAACTTAGGAGCCTATGTGACCTCTGCATCCCTGTAGATACAATTTCTTATCATTCCTCATTAAGTCATTAATTGTCCCATCGAATGCTAACCATGCACAGCTCTTGTGTTTTCAGGTCCATTTGTTTTGGGCCATGTCAACCTACTTAACTGATGGTTATTTATTTATTTACTTTTGGAAAACATTTACTCTTTCATCAGCATGACAGAGACAGTGCCAGAGTATGACTGGCACATGTGATTACAGGGATGCTCATGTGTACAAGCCTGATACTCTGTTGCTTCTCTAGCCAGGGATCATTCTTTATTACTGTGACTAACTTTGTTTTGTCTTTTAAAAAAATATAGATTTTTTTTTGGGCAGTGCCAGGCGGTGGTGCACAGGGTTAAGCACCCATAGTATGAAGCATAAGGACCCACACAAAGATCCTGGTTTGAGCCCCCAGCTCCCCACGTGCTGGAGGGTTGCTTCACAGGTAGTGAAGCAGGTCTGCAGGTGCCTCTCTATTTTCTCTCTGTCTCTATCTCCCCTTCTACTTTCAATTTCACTCTGTCCTATCAGTAAAAGAGAGAGAGAGAGAGAGAGGAGAGAAATGGCCACAAAGAGTGGATTTGTAGTGCCAGCACCAAGCCCAGACAATAACCCTAGAGGCAAAAAAAAAAGTTAAAAAATTTAAAATTTTACTTATTATTTATTGGATAAAGACAGAGAAATTGTGAGCGAAGGGGAGATAGAGAAAGAGAGACACCTGCAGCATTGCATGAAGCTTTCCCCCTGTAGATGGGGCCCAGAGGCTTGAACTCATTTCTTTGTGCATTGTAACATATGCACTCAATCTGGTGTGCCACTGCTTAGCCCTTTCCTTTTGTCTTTATTTACCTTTGTAAGAACCTACTAGGAAGTACACTTGCTATTATTGTTTCAGAGGTGGTGAGATAGCTCACAGGATTAGGGTGCAATTTTAAACCCAGCACTTATGTTAGAGTCATGTGGCACCTGGGGAAACTCTGGTGCTGTGTTGTCTCTGCGTACCTTTTTTTTTTTTTTTTTGATATTTATTCCCTTTTTGTTATTATTGTTGTCTGTCTTCATTGTTGGATAGGACAGAGAGAAATAGAGAGAGGAGGGGAAGACAGGGGGAGAGAAAGATAGACACCTGCAGACCTGCTTCACCACTTGTAAAGCGACTCCCCTGCAGGTGGGGAGCTGAGGGCTCGAACAGGGATCCTCACACTGGTCCTTGTGCTTTGCCACATGTGCTTAACCCACTGCAATGCAACCAGACTCCCTCTGCCTACCTTTCCATACCTCTATGTGAATGAAAAGTGGCCTGGGCTTCGTAAGACTGCACACAAGTTCTGAACCCCATAAATGAAAACTAAGTCACTGCTTCAGAGACTACTCTTTAACTTTTATTAGTAATTATGAAAAGCGAAAGAATACATTTTAACTTTGAGAATAAGTATTTGCAAATGATGGCATGTAGATATTTTATTTGCTAATGATCATTACTTGTCATTTCACCTCTTAAATTACCTAATTATGCTAAAATATTTTGAGTATTAAAGTTAAACAAGCTATTATGTTGTGTAACACTTGGTACACTCATTGTAATGACTTATTTTGTTAGCTTTCTATAAAGATACTTTTCTGTTAATGAAAGACTTGTTCTATTGAATTGTAGTAGTCCTGGGTATTACATGAGCAATAGTACTTGAATTCAATATGATGAGTTGAGTTTTGGCAGTATTACACTAGGTTAATAATTTAGTTATTCTTGCATTATTTATAAAGAAGTTGGCAACTATATAGAGTGCTTACATATAGGAATTGTCAGCTAAATATTCTCTTTAGTCATACTCTTAGGAAAACTATGCTTCTGAGCAGGTTTTTAAAAAATAATATTTATTTATTCCCTTTTGTGTCCTAGTTGTTTTTATTGTTGTAGTTATTATTGTTGTTGTCGTTGTCATTGGATAGGCCAGAGAGAAATGGAAAGAGGAGAGGAAGACAGAGCAGGAGAGAAAGATAGACACCTGCAGATCTGCTTCACCGCTTGTGAAGCGACTCCCCTGTAGGTTGGGAGCTGGGGGCTTGAACCGGGATTCTTAATGCTGGTCCTTGTGCTTTGCGCCTAGTGTGCTTAACCTGCTGTGCTACTGCCTGACTCCCAGTTTTTTTTTAATAGAACTCATAGTGCTTATAAAAGGTCTTTTGTTCACTTATCCCCCCCCCTTTTTTTTTTTTGAATTGCCACTAGGGTTATCACTGGGGCTCAGTACTGGCACTTCGAATCTACTGCTCCCAGTGGCCATATTTTCCTTTCCTCTTTCTTCTTGTCTACCTCCATCTCCTTCTCCTCTTTCTCCTTGTCCTGTTTTACTCAATAGGACAGAGATAATTTGAAGGGGTATGGGATAGGGAGCGAGAAAGATAGACCTCTGCAGACCTGTCTTACTGCTCCTGAAGCAGCATCCCTCCATGTTGGGACCAGTATCTTGAACCCATGTCCTTGTTCAGGTAATGTGTGTGCTTAGGTGAGTGTACCACCACCAGGCTTCTCCTCCTTGACCTTCTACCTTCTGCAACCCTCAACGACCCTGGGTCCATGCTCCCAGAGGGCTAGAGAATGGGAAGGCTATCATGGGAGAGGGTGGGTTATGGGGATTGGGTGGTGGGAATTGTGTGGAGTTGTACCCCTCCTACCTTATGCCTTTGTTCACTAATCCTTTCTTAAATTAAAAAAAAAAAAAAAAAAAAAAAGAAATAAAAATGCATTTAAAAATAAAAAAAAAAAAAAAAAAGTCAAGAAACAAATTAATAGTTTATCTCAAACAAAATGTTCAGGATTTCTTGTTTTAATATATGTATATTTTTACAGTCTTAATTCCTTTGTCTCAATTTTTATTTCTACTTGTTTTTTTCCTGTAGGTTGTCTTGCCATTAACTTCCTTTTAATACATTTTTGGAAATTGGAGAGTAGACCTGAATAGTCATAGAAGTACTTATATATAAGCACATTTTAAATTTAAAGTACCACCTTTTTGATTAGGCAATTGCGATTAAAAGGAAGTGCTTTGGAGTAGAGATTATAGGAGAGAGGTTTAGTTATTACCTCTGTTTCTTGGTTGGTTGACCTTGGGCATGGACCTTAGAGGCGGCTTTTCTCATTTGTGGTGTGAGTAAAAATATCACTCAACTGGTATATGTAAGAGTGATAAAGCCATGTTAGGTGATCAGTAAGATAACCAATTTCCTTGTTAAGCTGTTGATAATTACTGAATGCTAACATGATTTAAAACATTCTGGGAGTTTTCTGTATGTGAGAACAAGGAGAGTTCTAAGTAATAATTCATAATGCATTGGCATGATTAAAAATTATATTAATAAAACAAAGACACCTGTCATGGGGAAAAACGAAATTATAACTATGTGTCAACAACCAGTCTATAAATCATTATTTCCCCAGTAAATTGTTTTGGGGGGGGAGTAGATAATAGAAAAATGAAAGCTTGGAAGCCAGGCAGTAGCACAGCAGGTTAAGCACATGTGACGCAAAGTACAAGGGCCAGCATAAGGATCCCGGTTCGGACCCCTGGCTCCCCATCTGTAGGGGAGTCGCTTCACAGGAGGTGAAGCAGGTTTGCAGGTGTCTACCTTTCTCTCCCCCTGTTTTCCCCTCCTCTCTCCATTTATATCTGTCCTGTCCAACAACAACGACACCAATAACTACAACAACAACAAAAAGCAACAAGGGTAACAAAAGGGAAAATAAATAAATATTAAAAAAAAAGAAAATGAAAGCTTTTCTATTCTCCTGCTTCAGAGCCCATGTACAGAGCCACAACACCAGGTCAACACTCTATCCTCTATGACTATTGTTTTCAGATAAATCTTAATACATATACCAACAGGAGTCATATATTCTTACTAAAAATTTATACTACAAACTCTGTCCTTACGTAGCTCATTGTTGATGGCTATGTAAATGTCCCTTTTTTTTTTGTTTGTTTTGTTTTTGTTCCTCATAAGAAATTAAAGTGGGCTGAGTGTTGGTTCACCTAGTAAAGTGTGTTACCATGTGCGATGATCCATATTTAAGGTTGTTTTTTTTTTAAGGTTTTATTTATTCATGAAGAAGACAGATGGAAAGGGAGAAAGAACCAGACATCACTCTGGTACATGTGCTGCCAGGGATTGAACTTGGCACCTCATGGTTGAAAGCCCAATGCTCTACCCACTACTGCACCTCCCGGACCACCTATATTAATCTCACTATAAGGCATGTGTGTGATGTGAATTTCAGTTTTAGCATTACCAATCACCAATTTTGAAAATTTCTTCTTATGCAGTCACATTCAAATTTCAGATAACTTGGTTTTCTTACATATAGATCAGACATGAATCTAGGTCTGTTTTTTTTTTTTTTTTTTTTTTTTTTACCAGCACACTGCTCAGCTCTGGCTTATGGTGGTATGGAAAATTGAACCTGAGACTTCAGAGCCTCAGGCATGAGTTTCTCTTTGTATAACCATTATGCTATCTACACCCACCCATGAATTTGTTTTTGTATAATCACTGAAAAAAATAAATGTTGTTATTTATGTCGTTATTGTTAGATAGGACAGAGAGAAGTGGAGAGAGGAGGGGAAGACAGAGAGGGGGAGAAAAAGATAGACACCTGTAGACCTGCTTCACTGCCTGTGAAGCAACCTCGACCTCCCTGCAGGTGGGGGTCAGAGGCTGGAACCGGGATCCTTACACCGGCCCTTGCGCTTCACATCGTGTGTGCTTAATCCGCCGCACCGGCTTCCCCATCTTTTCTTTTAAAATATTTTATTTATTTATTTTGGATAGAGACAGAAAAATTGAGAGGGAAGGGGTGAGAGAGAGAAGGAAAGGGAGAGAGTGAGGGAGGAGAGAGATATCTGTATCACTATTTCACCACTTCTGAAGCACCCCCACCCTCACCCCCAGCAGGTGAGAACCAGGGCCTTGAACTCAGGTTCTGGGGCATTACAAAATGTGTTCTGATCATGAGAGCACAACTGCAGTTTCCAGTGGAAGGAATGGGGACACAGGACTCTTTGGTTGTGGGAATGGAATGGAATTATATCCCTGTTGTCTCATAATTTTGTAAACCAGTATTAAATCACCAATGAAAAGAAGTGTGCTCTGTACCAACTATACCACTGTCTGGCCCTTTCATGTATATAAGCAAGCCTAGAGTTCTATTGCTATGCCTTCTACTATGCCTGTTGCTATATCTCCCACTCAACCCTTGTAATGGTTATTATTAGCAGTAGGAAATTAATTAACCTATAACTTAACTGTGTTGAGGTGGCTCAGCTTTTAGGAATTACTTTAATGTCTTACACAGTGTATTAATGGAATTGGGTCCTTTAGATTCAGCATTCTGCTATGCTGCTATGCTGTCTACTTATAGGTTAGATTTGTTAACAGCAATTCATAATTACATATTGTATGTATATTATAGTTAATTCATTCTTATTGCTGATTAAGTTATACTCAGTTTGGTTGTTGATATGGAATATAAGAGTACACCTGCTAATAGACATTTGAGTTTTTCTATTTTAACAGTCAAATCAAAGCTGCTATGAACATTCACGACCTAGTCTTTGAATTGACAGAGGCTTTGGTTTTTCTTGTGTGTAAATGTAAAGGCTTGATATAAGTGGGTCACATGCATTAAATGTTTACTTTGTGAGGAATTGTTAAAATATTTTTTTATTTTAATTTTTTTTTATTCCAGAAGATTTTTATAAAGAGGGTATGCTTTTTTTTTTTCTTCCTGCTCCTTCCATCAGTGTCTTATAGCTTCACTTGTACTACATTCTTACCAATAGGTGGTAATGTTAGGCTTTTAATTTTATTCTAGTGCATGTATATGTTATGTGGTTTTCATTTGCTTCTCCCAGACGCCTAATGATGTTGAGTAGCTTTAAACTATGTGTTAACCATTTTCATATTCTTTTGTAATGAATTGGCATTTACTGTATAATCAAGATCTACTGGTTTTACAATATGTCTAATAACCAGTTATTTTACCACTAATGAAAATGATAATCTGTCAACAGTTAAAGACATTATTGACTTGTGTAGTTTAGCAGGATAACTAAAGTAAAATGCAACTGACAAACATAAGAATATATTATAATTCAGATACAAAAATAAAGGTGATAAAGACTAAAGAGTAGTTGAATTAGATAAGCATGGAACAAATCAAATGAAAGGAAGAGAGTTATACAGAGAGTCAAAGACACAAGCAATGAGTGAAAAAATGTTAGGTTAATGTTATAAAAATTATTCATTCAAGAATTTATTTTGACTAAGTATCATGTGCTTACTATTTTGAGTAAAGATATTTGCCAGTTAATAAGGCAGAGATAAGCTCCTTGTACTTTAAATTTACAGTCATAGAAAAGCATGATAGATAAGCAGTAATAAAATATAATTGATGCTAGATGAAGATTTTAGGCAAAACATTAAACCACTTCATATTTTTATAAACACAGATCTATTTTAATGTAAAGTTTGTACCAGTGTTAACTGTTGTGATGTAGTTGTATAGATATTTGCTTTATTTTTATAAATTTTGATTTTTCTTACTAAATTTTAAGTCACTCTATTAGATACATATATTACAATTCCTTTTTTTCCCCTCTTCATCTCTCATTTTAATTTCTTCTTCCTCCCTCTCCCTCCCTTCTTTCCTTTCTCCTTTTCTCCCTTCCTTCTTTCCTCCCTCCCCTCTCCCTGTCTTTCTTCCCTTTTATTTCCCTCTTTTCCTTTCTTTCTCGGTCTCTCTTCCCCTTTACTTTCTTGCTTTCCCTCCCTCTCTCCCTTCTTTCCTTCCTTCTTTCCTTCTCTGGGGCTTCATTGTTTCAGGCAGCCTTACAGAGAACCAGAGGGAAAATATACTTATTATCTTTTCTATCTATGTCAGTGGTGTGTTAGACTAATATCATTTACATTATCAGTGAAATAATTGGTTATTGTGCATAGCCTGGAAGCTTTCTACAGAGTGGTGTGAGCCAGGCTCTAATTTGGGTCATTTGTATTGCAAGCAAGCTCCCAGGTGAGCTGTCTTGCTAGCCCTCATTTTCTTTAAAAAGCAGAAAGTCTTAATTTTGATGGAGCGAAGATTATCATTTTCCTTAATTTTCATTGTATCCGGCCAGAAATGGATTTGCCAGCTCATATGGTAGTAGGTAGCTACAGCATTTTAGTTCCCACCAGTAGTACACAAAGGTACCTATTTCTCTATATCCTTAACACTTACTTTGGTTTCCTTTTTCACTCACTCACTCACTCACTCACTCACTCACTCACTCACTCACTCACTCACTCTTTTGGGGAGGGGGGAGCTTAATGGGTAACAGTGGTTGTTCCTATGTGGGTATAACCTCTCATCATCCCATGATAGGTGTTTAGGTGTCTGCAAAATGTTTATTACCCGAATAGGTCCATTTTCCTTATCACACACTAGGACCCCTAGCATCTCTCAGTTCTACCCCTTTTACTTGTTCCCCAGAATACTTTGCTTTCATGAACTACACCAAAGTTAGTCCAAGTCTCACCTTATATTTTCTCTCACTGTCTTTGTTTCTTAAGTTCCAATTATGAATGACATCATTTGGTATTGGTCCTTCTCTTTCTGGCTTAGTCATCTTGGTTTCTTGATATTTAGCCACACAAATGGATATGAAGTCGTATCCCACTATAGTTTACTTTACACTTCCCTAATGATTAGTGATAGTAAGTGCTTCTTCATATGCTTATTTGTCATTTGCTTGTATTTGAAGAAATGCCTATTCAAGAATTTGCCTTTTTTTTTTATTTTTAAATTTTTTATTTAAGAAAGGATTAGTGAACAAAAGCATAAGGTAGGAGGGGTACAACTCCACACAATTCCCACCACTCAATCCCCATAACCCACTCCCTCCCATGGTAGCTTTCCCATTCTCTATCCCTCTGGGAGCATGGACCCAGGGTCGTTGAGGGTTGCAGAAGGTAGAAGGTCTGGCTTCTGTAATTGCTTCCCCGCTGAACATGGGCGTTGACTGGTCGGTCCATACCCCCAGTCTGCCTCTCTCTTTCCCTAGTAGTGTGTGTCTCTGGGGAAGCTGAGCTCCAGGACATATTGGTGGGGTCTTCAATCCAGGGAAGCCTAGCCAGCATCCTGGTGGCATCTGGAACCTGGTGATTGAAAAGAGAGTTAACATATGAAGCCAAACAATTTGTTGAGCAATCATGGATCCCAAGCTTGGAATAGTGGAGAGGAAGTGTTAGGGAGGATCTCACTGCAAACTCTAGTGTAATCCTGCTTTCAGGTATATATTTTGCAGTAGTTTATGGATACGTGTGCACATAAGCTCTCTCTCACAGAAACTGGTGTATATCTAGGTTATGGGACTTTGTTAGAAAGTGAACTACCTGAGATGAAATTAGAGTGTACTATTAAAGGAAAGGTCTCACCCGAGTAATGAAGCTGAAGGGTTGTCATTCCACACGTGAAGAATTTGCCTTTTTAAAAGTCATGTTTTGTAGTTATTCTTACTTAAGGTGTTGAAGTTCTTTATGTGTTCTGGGTACCAGCCACTTATCACATACATAGCTCACAAGTATTTTCAACATTACATAGGCTTCCTTTTTACCATTTTGAACATGTCCTTTGATACACAGGCATTTTTAATTTTTTGAAATATTTATTCGACAAAGACAGAAAAATTGAGAGGAAAGAGTATAGACAGGGAGATAACTGCAACATTGCTTCACTGCTTGTGAAGCTTCCTCGTCTACACAAGGGGACTGAGGACTTGAACCCCCAGTACTTGTAGATGGAGATAATGTGTTCTCTTTCATTATGCCATCTGCCTGGCCCTGGCATTTTGAACTTTAATGTAGTACAGTATATTTCTGCTTTGCTTGCCTGTGCATCTGTTGCTGAATTTAAGAAATCATTGTGGAAACTAATACTAAGAAATTTTTTGTCTATTTTCAAAATGTATTTATTTTTATGAGTGAGCAGAACAGACACAGAGAAAGAGAGAGGAGAAAAGGGGGGGAGGGAAAAATGAAGAAAATCAGAACTCTGCTGTATGGTGGTTCAAGAGATGTATATGTATGTATGTATGTATGTATGTTTGTGTTTATTTATTTGTAAGAGAGATGAGTGAGCAATTGAGTATGAACAGAGAAATACTTAACTCTGATCTATGATAGTGTCAGGTATTGAACCTGAAACTTCATTGGTCTTAAGTGTGCAAATCCCATGCTTTAATGTTTGCCATACTATACCTCACCTAATTTTTTTCTAAGAGTCTTATAGCTTTAGTTCTATGTTTGCCTTAAAAATTTTTTATTATCTTTATTTATTGGATAGAGACAGTCAGAAAACAAGAGGGGAGGGAGTGATAGGGAGAGAGAGGGAGAGACATCTACAGCACTGCTTCAACACTCACAAAGCTTTCGCCTACAGGTGGGGACTGGGTCTTGAGCCTGGGTCCTTGCTTATAGTAACATGCGTGCTCAACCAGGTGTGCCACCATCCAGCCCCTTGCTTGCTTTTTAAAATTATTATTATTGATTTAATAATGATCAACAAGACTGTAAAATAAGAGGAGTAGAATTCTGCACAATTCCCACCAACATAGTTCCATATCCTATTCCCTCCATTGGAAACTTTCCGATTCTCTATCTCCCTGGGAGCATGAACCCAAGATCATTGTGGGGAGTAGAAGATGGAAGGTCTGGCTTCTGTAATTGTTTTTCCACTGCACATGGGCATTGGCAGGTCTATCCATATACCCAGCTTGTTTCTATCTTTCCCTAGTGGGGCGGGGCTCTGGAAGGTGGAGTTCTGGGATACATTGGTGAGATCATTTGCCCAGATAAGTCAGGTCGGCATCATGGTAGCATCTGCAACTTGGTGGCTGAACTAACATTAAGATATAAAACAGAACAAATTGTTTAATAATCAGGAATCTAAAACGGTAAGACTAGCAGATGAGATTTAGGGTTTCCATTTTGGAAAAGGCTAGTCAGATGGCTGAAAAGCATCGAGATATAAAGCAGAACAGATTGTTTAATAATTGTTTAATAATAATTGTTCAGTAGTCAGGAACCTAGAGATAAGAATATAGATGACATTTGGGGTCTTCATGTTAGAAGAAGCTAGGAAGCCTATTTTAGGTATATTCCAAGGAACCCATGACTTTACTAATTTTTGCCTGAGCTTGACAGCTAACATGCAGGTGGGCTAAAGATATTGTCTGGGGAGATGGTGTCAGAGTTGGAAAGCTGGATCAAGGCAGAGAGTATCTCCCAAAGATGGAAATAGTATATGAATATTATTAACTATAAACCTTATAGATTTGATCTGGGGCTCATATTCAGCACAGGAGCCTCTGCATCCCTGTAAGTCTGAGCTCGAATTCTGTGGTCATAGCTAGGTACATTCTAGGCTGCACTTATTGCAGGCCCTGTTTTCTTCAAGTGGCAGAGTATGTTGACCCAACCTCCCTTTGGAGAATGGGGTGGTTCCTACCTATGTTGACCCACATTGAGGGCAAGGTCCTGTACAGGCCCACAAGAGTGTCCACTATGTTGTTCCTAAAGGAGAAGGCCAGTGACAGTGTAGAGAGGGATCTGTTTGAGGTCTAGGCCCTCATTGTCTATGTGGGAATTCCAGGATTTCCTGACTAGGGCCCTGGACGTTGGGGTGGCCTGGCAGTGACCAAAGAGCCATCATTAAAGTATGCCAGTCTCTTGCCCTTTTCCAGCTTTTGTAGTCCTTACCTTGTCTGACAAGTTTAGCCTTGGAGTGACTGAGGGAAGGGAAATAGATGAGGAGGGTATGTAGGTTTAAGTAAAAGCTATTTGATTAAGTTGTTTATGGTATCTAATTTAAAAAGTGTCTTTTTTTTACATCTTTCTACTTAATTGCTGCACTGAGTCACAAACTATTGTGCACTTTTACATTACATTTTCCCTGGACTTATGGATACATGTGCACAAGTGTTCTATCTCATGGACTCTGGTATATATCTAGGTTCTGTGGCTTTGTTAGGGAATCCACCATCCCATATGGAATTGAGTCCTGTGAGCTAGGAATAGACTCACCAGAGTACTGGAGCTGAAGGATTAACATTCCATGCTAGGCGTCCCTGGACACAACTGAAGTGAAACATGTTGAGGTGGTACTGGTTGCATTGATTTGGTAGAGATCAGGAGATGCAATATCAAATAGTATGGATCAAGAGAAGCATGCAGGAAAGTGAACGATCCATGCCTTATAGGTTCCAAGACTGGGAGAAATTTGGGTATTATAGAGAATGGGGAAGGCTCCTGCTGTCTTAGAGTTTAAGAAGGCAATAGATAATATTGTAACCACTGTCTGCCCTTTTTTAAAAAATTATTTATTCATTTTAGATAAAGACAAAAATTGAGAGGGGGTGAAGATGAGAGAGAGAGAGAGAGAGAGAGAGAGAGAGAGAGTGTGTGTGTGTGTGTGTGTGTATGTGTGTGTCCTGCAGCACTGTTGCACTACTCATGAAGCTTCCTGCAGGTAGGAAACAGGGCTTGAACCTGGGTCACTGCGCATGGTAATGTGTGCACTCTTCCAGGTTTGCCATTACCTAATCCCTTATGTTTAACTTTGTTATCTATTTTGAGTTAGTTTTTTATATTTGCTATAAGGCTAGGGTCCAACTTCATTATCACATATAGATTTCCATCTGTTTTCCCAGCACCATTTATTGAAAAGACTTACCTTTCTGACCCTTGAAATGGGTCATCTGGATAGCGTTCTGCTTTATCATTGCATAACACTGGTTCCAGATGGACCTGCACTACATTGAAGGACGCTTTCGTGCTATGGTCTCTTTCATTCTCTCTCTCTGCCAACAAACAGAGAATAGTCTTACCTTCTTCACTGAATTCTTTTTGAATATGAAGTAACTATATGGGTTACTTATATGTTAAAACACATGCAGTCTCCAGATGAACAATTTTGCTGGCCTAAAAATGTGTGATCTTTTCTCTTTCTTCCTATTTATGATTACTGCTTCTTTAGGAATATATGAGAAAGTAATGACCTTGATGCATGTAGACCTTTGCAGTCTAGTATGATAGAAAATTATTAATCAGTTTTTGGATTTCACAAATTAAGAACATAGTAGGGCTGGAATGATAGCAGAGTGGTTATACAAAAAGACTTTCTTTTTTTAAATTTTTGATAGATTTTATTTTTATTTTTGAGACAGACAGAGAGAGAGAGAGAGAGAGAGAGAGAGAGAGAGGGGAACACCAGAGCACTGCTCAGCTCTGGCCTGTGGTACTGTGGGGGGACTGAGCAAAAAGACTTTCTTGCCTGAGGCTCCAAATTCATCCTTAGTACTACCATAAGCTGGAGCTGAACAGTTCTGTGATGGGGTAGCAGGGGAATTTGATGAATCTAGAATTCTGCAATCTGATTTTGCTATTAACCTTTTTCAAGTGATGATAGTGTTGCTATTTCTAGGAAAAGCAAGTGTTGTGTCATCAGTCATGGATATTTTAGTCACATGCTTTATGTGAGGTGTACTTTTCAGAAAGCTCGTATTAAATAATGCTCTAAATGCTATATAGACTGAGCTAGTAAAAGCTTTTAGCTTCTAGGCAAGCAAAATTTCATTAAATTCACGTTTCTTTCTGTTAGATTTGAATGTTTGTATGTATGTAGCAAGTATGACTTATGGGACTTAATTTGGGATGTTTTTTCCTTATTTTCTTTGTATGCAGAGTTGTTTTGAAATATTGACTATATTTTAATGAAATTTTATCTTGTCTTCTTAGTTTTGTATCTGTTTAATAAAATGCATGCTCAAGTTGAATTTTTTTTAACAATTTACTGTTACTGTTGGAAGTGTAGAAGCATAGGAACTGTGGAGAACTTTTCTGGATGTCTGTCTTAAGAAGTTCTTGGCTACTAATCTGGTCCTATGTGTTATGATTAAATCACTTCTCCATTTGAAAGATGAAATTTATTTAAAAACTTCAAGAAAATTTGAGTAAGTTAATCACAGTTCATATATAAAAAGTAGATAATATATTACAGTTTTATTTCGTCACTTCAGTAATGATAATATATTCACAATATCTTTCCTTAGTAACTGGATGGTGGTTTAGTGTTTGGTAGCATTACTCATCAACTACTTGATTTTTGGACATAGGGTGTAGCTAGTATTTTTGCCTTTATAAGAATTTTCAAACTTTTTCTATATTTATTATTTTGTAGAAAATTAAATATATTTATAGGAGACATTCCCAAAGTAAAAGGAGATAGAGAACCTATGATTTTGGTAGTTGTTCCCAGATTCTCTTCCATGGGACTGGTATCATCTTGCATTTCTATAAACAATGGAAATGGTTTGGGAGTGCTTATTCCCCACAATGTTGACATTAGTGAATTGTCAGTCTATTGAATTTTACCATTTTGGTTGACCTGAATTGATTTTTTGGGTTAGTTTTAATTTGCTTCACCCATTACGAGGCATCATTTGGGCATCATTTTATATATTTAAAAACTTTTTTTCCCCCTCTGTGTTTATTCTTGGCTCATTTTGCTATCAAGTTGTTGATCTTCCTGGCATATATGCCTGGGACTTTTTAGACATACTAGCTCCTTGTATGTGATTGGATCTGTGAATATTTTTCCAGTTATTTGGCCCTAACATTTACCTTTGGCAATTCCATATACAAATTTTATTTGAATTAAGAAAAATATATGTAATTTCTTTTTTTACTGACCTCTGAATTTTCACTTATAGTTAGAAAGGTAGAAGTAGCACTTTCTGAAAGTATTGAAATTACTTTAGGTAATAGGAGCATTAGCAGCATAGTTTGATATGTGGTGGACATTAGAACACTTTGACAACAAGGGAATACACACATACATAGAGACTTAAACAGCAGCATTTAACACCAGTCTGCATATCAGTGATCATTTCATATGTGAAGAAAGCATAGAAAGAATATATTACAGTTTTTAACAATATGAGTTAATAAAGAACATATACAGCTTTTGTCAGCATTTTTGGAAAAAGTCTTTTTATTTACTCTTAAGTCCTCAAAGAAGTAGAATAAATATTTTTAAGCTGTGGTTATAGTTTTAGAAGTAGTCACTTTGATTACTTCTTCTTATCTATTATAGTGTAAAAAGTACATATATATCACATAAATTAATATGATATTAATACAATACAGAAATTAATTAGGTATATTGTTGAGTGCATACTCTTAGGACATCATTGCTGGTGAGCCAGTTGGTGATCATTTATGTAATTTTATATATTTGTTATGGAAACATCTTGTGATTTATTACCATAGAGTTGTAAATTTTGCTGAAATTAAAACTGTTATCTGTAAATTGTTGAAAAATTAAACTGCTTTAAAAAATGTACTGGTTTGATGGTATGTTGAAAACCAAGTTTCTAAAGCCTTTATTAATTACTTTTTAATAAGTGTATACCTTATATAGAGTTATGCAATTGCATAGTGAAAATTGTAGTTTTAACTCTTGCCTCATTAATCTAGCAATCAAATGTTTTGTATCTGATGCTGTTTTTATGTGTGGGCAGAAACTGAGAACCAGAGGACAGTTTTAGTTTCCCCTTAGATTTGTGTCTAAATAAAATTTGTGCAAGTAGGTAAAGTCCTAGTTTATAAAAGACTTGTAAAGTAGATTGAAGTGTTATAATCCAGTTATTTTTTAGACCTCTTTTTTTTAGGCAAGAGGAGAAATAGAAAGAAAAAATTGGATGCATTCCAAGAGCTCTATGTGTGTGCATGAGAAGTTATAATCACTTGATTCAGGCCAGAGTTTTATTGGACAGGCTTGCTTGGTATGTTAAAAGCCCCTCACTGTCTCCCAGATGGTAATTGGCCTTTTTCCCCTTTAAAAATAGTAAGAATTAATTTTTTTATAGTTATCTCAGATGGGGACATAGGCCAGTTTGGGTTCATAGACTTCTGGCTTACACAAAGAATGAAATATGAAAAGACAAAAACAAAGAAGCACGTAAAAGAGAAGGTAAGGAGAAGAACAAAGCTCAAGGTAAAAGAACAAACAGGAGAACACTAAGTATTAAAAAATGACAAAAACATCCAAATTAGTAAGGACAGATAAGTCTATGTTGCTAAGTATTTTAAAGGTATCATTATCTTGGAAAATGCTTTTTTTTTTTTTTTTTTTCTTTTAAGAGAAAGGTCAAAATTGAGTAATTTTTCATGATATAATAATAATATTCAAGGCCAGTTTATCATTTTTGACCTTAAACAATTTTAGATCATATTTGATAAACTCATTTTTTAAAACTGTGTTTCTCAACATAAATATTATAAGACTTAAAATTATATTTGAGAACTAGTTTTATCCAGTTAAAATAATTTATTTTAGATTACTTTATAATGCTTGTTCTTAAGGTATTTACAATTATTTACAAAATTATCTTATATTTATTTTAAAGTCAGTTATTTTAAAATGTTTAGGGCATACTAATTTAACAATGAAAACTCATTGAAATGTTATTACAAATGACATATGAGGTAAATTCTATTAAAATATTGACTAATTCTTGGTATTTCACTTGTTAATACTTGTAGTATTAACAGTCAAATTTTAGCTCTAACCTCCAGTTATTTCTCTTAACCAAGTGAGGTATGCTTTAACCCGAGAAATGTGATTATTTAGGATTTTTTTTTAATTGTACATTTAATGCCATACCTATAACTCTTATATCTAGAAAAAATTCAAGGGAAAGCAGTACATTGGTGTTTTAAAACGTCTTGGTGGGGATGATTTCTTTCCTTTTTCTATTCCTAGTTCTGCCCACTCTGCACTTAGAATAATAATAATAATAATAAAGTCAGTTATGAAATTTGAATACTGTTACATGGAAGAACATTTCAAGTGGAATGACTTATTAAAAATAATTACAATTTTTTTTTGTAGAATAAGACCATTAGAAGGTAGTACAATTTGTCCCCACCTTGCATTTTTTAGGGGAATAGACAAAGCAGAATGTTTTACTATGTCAGAATAAGCATAATCATTGTTGGATTTGCTCTCAGTTTTGAAATATATTTTTGAACTGAATATATAATTTTCACAGTGATTTTTTTTAAAAACAATAAAATGTGCTTAACTTTACTAATTACAGTTACCTTGACATAGATATAACGAATGTTGGTTGATTAGTTTTCATGACCTTTACTTGTTTGGCATATAATTTTGAATGTTTTGTATAGAAATGTTAAGCATTTCACTTTTTGACTGCAGTTATACAGTATCTTTATCTTGTGTACTGATTTTGTGTACTTAAATTTTAAGCTTGTAAACCTGTGAAATTGTGCTGTTTTGTGTTTCTGTTTGTTTATGGATAGGTATATGTAGTGCCAGAAAAGCTTAAACACAGTTTGATGAGGATGAACTATAATATGATTTTATCTTTTCCCATAACATATATGGATGGTAAAGATAACAAATGCTGTCAGTCTATAAAGCTAATTTTCACATTTTATATCAAAAATTTCAAGGTCCATTTGCATATTGGCTATTGGGAAACATATTTCTTGTCTCATTTTAGCAATGATAGATTGTTTGGGATTTATTTAAAAATAAAAGTGACTGAACATACATTAACTCATAACTCTATATGAGATATATAAAAAGAGACCAGTAATACTTTTGATTGATGTTTGTGCATCTTATGACTTTTTAGTAAAGCTGTAGAAGGCTAAAAACCTGCTGATACAGTATTAAATTATTAGATGCAGTACTGCTGTTTTAGTGAATGAATAATCTGAGTATCAATCATTACTATTAAAAAATTAAGTAGTTGAAATTTTAGGAATACAGGACATCTTTGTTGAGTCAGTGTATCATTTTTTTTTCTTTATGTTAAGCCTAGTATTCATTTTTAGAAAGGAAAAAATGCTTCCCAATATGTACCAAGTTTTATGTTTAACTAACTAATATGGTTAAATTATATTTTATCTAATAATGAATAGACATAATTGAACACAGTAAATAAATTTTGTCTTCTGAATTCTCACTTTTTGTTTTTATATTTTTTGTTTTGTTTTTTATTGTTAAAATTTTTATTTCTTTTATTAAAACACAGTTATCATTTATGTGTGTAAAC
Organism: Erinaceus europaeus; assembly: GCF_950295315.1. Taxonomy (NCBI): domain Eukaryota; kingdom Metazoa; phylum Chordata; class Mammalia; order Eulipotyphla; family Erinaceidae; genus Erinaceus; species Erinaceus europaeus. The sequence goes on along the minus strand of NC_080172.1, from coordinate 32,108,830 downwards.
TTTTGAATTCCTGCTGTATGGAAGACGGTACAGTGATAACTAGAGCTTGTATGTGGAAAGACGGGATTTTATTAACCATCAGTTAATGGTGTGTTGTTACAGTTTGTAATCTGTGATAAGATAGGTATTGTGGAAAGTTATTTCATGAGAAGTCAGAATTGTAAATTGAGAAGTTGCCATATTGGAATGACTTACACTTCACTGTCAGTAATCAAAAACATGTTTGTTTAGGAAGTATTTTAGTAGAAATATATTACCATACTAATTTCTTTTAAAATTTTTTTAGAGCATCAGGTAGGCAAGAGAGATTTTACTGAAGATCTAATCTTAGGGCAGAGATGCATTATGTTCATAATATCATTTCATGACTTATAATGTATTATTTTTGGCATAGACTTGTGTGGATCTTACTCAGGTTTAGTTAGTGACAGTCCTGTTAAATCATGACATAGCGTCATCAGCATGGTGTAGAAATCAAAAGTTAGAGTCCATCCCACAGTTTTAAAGCAGAATTAAAGTCTATACTTATGTTTTATGCTCATATTGGTAAAAAAAAAAAAAGAAGATTGTTTAGTTACTGATATAATCTACAAATCAAAGAAGACTATCTCCTAACATCTCAATAAAGTATGACATAGATTTAAAAGCTGTTGTTTTAAAATAGTCTTTTGTATTTTGAAATATTTGGAAATCATTAGACATTCTAATTGAGTTAGCAGATCATTTTAGATGAGCAAGTGTAATTGTGCTTGAGTTTTTTTTTCTTGAATTTTTGTGAAACTATGGTGTATTAAACAGGCCTATAATTGATGCTTTATTGTGAAAAGGGTATTCTACTTTTACAAACTTTAACATTTTGTAAGAATAAAAAAGGTCGCCTGGTTATTGGAAGAAAAATATGAAAGATAGTTATAAGATTAGTTAAAATTATGTAAATTTGGGGTAATTTGTAGGGTGTTTCAGTTTAATGACATTTTGAATTTTACATATTTGATTACAAACTACAAACATTAATTTCACTTCACAGTTGTTAAATTGTGAGTTAGAGACTATGATCATATTTAATGCATTCTTTTTTCTATTTATTTACTTACTTTTTAAAATTAGTGCTTTTATAGTGATTAACAAGATTGTAGGAAAAGAGGGGTACAATTCCATACAGTTCCCACCACCGGAGTTGCATATCTCATCCCCTCCATTGGAAGCTCTCCTATTCTTTATCCCTCTGGGAGTATGAGCCAGAATTCTTTATGGGGTACAGAAGGTGGAAGGTCTGGCTTCTGTAATTGCACATTCTTAATTTTAACAGCAAATTAAAAGAACATAAAGCTAGCTGCTTTCTTCCCATCTCCTTTATTTCTTATAATTCTAGACATTCTAAAAAGGATCATGAGAATTCCTATCTTGTTTACTTCAGTAATAACGTGACCTTGTTAACATTCCGTTGTTATTTCTATATATTTTGGTGATTTCTCTGTACTATCTGTTGTATTTCTGTATCCTTTTAAATTACCTGATTAACTCCACAAATAATTATGATTTGTTTATTTTATGTTTTTTAATTGCTTGAGGGTTATTCTGGACCTCCATGCCTGCAGGATGAATTTACCACTTCCGGTGGACCTCTTTTTCTTTTCTCCTTTTGTAGATAGAAACAGAAAAATGAGAGGGCGTGGGGATATAGAGAGGGAGAAAGAGACACCTGTAGCTCTGCTTCACTGATTGTGAAGCTTTCTCCCTACAGGTAGGGACCTAGGACTTTAACCTGGGCCTTTGCACATGATAATGTACACATGCTGGGTGCACCACCATCTAGCCCTATAGTTATCAAATTTTAGCAGAGCACTACACAACTCAGGCTTCTGCTGGTATGTGTGTAGTGGGGGTTGAACCCAGGAAAGGGATTCAGAGCCTTAGGCATGAAAGTCTTTTGTATAACCATCATGCTCCCCCCACCGTAATTATTAACTGACATTTAGATATATCAGTAATTCTCATATTGAACATGATGATCTATTACATGACATTTGTTGATTATCTTTTTGTTAATAAAGCTGTATATACAGATTGAAACTTAAATATGAAACTAGTGCAATGCATGATTTAAATCAAATACTGTTAACAGATTATAAAATTTAAATTATTGTTATCTTAGTCTTACTTAGCAGGCACTATTATGAAACTAAAACAAAGATATAGACAGATTTTAAAGCTTTTTATGAAGTACAAATATTACACAAATATAGCATTATTAAATTTTACATTGATGTGACCACGTTTTAAAAATAATGAAGTAAATAGATATATTTCGTCATTCTCATAAGTAAGTTTTCAGAAACGGGTTATTAACTTTTGCTCTTTTGGGGAGGATTTAATTTCTTTGTTAATCTGAATTAAATTTGTAATGTGAGAGAAGAAATATTCAGGTTAAAAACTTAATATTAAAGTAAGTAATGTCAGTCTTGCATTTAAACACAATGTGTTTCAATAATATTAAATATTATAAATTAAATTATTTTATCATTGCTAATTTTAGGAATTTTTAAAAAAATCTTAGGAATTTTCTATTTCACAATGATTTTTTGTTGTAATTTTTGCCTTTGTAAGCATAGAGAACTTCTAAATGATACTATTTCAGTATTTTATACAGTATAAGTCTGTGATGATTTTAAGAGTTTAATGTTGCAGATATTTTTCCTTTTATCATTGTTTAGAAGAAAGTATACTTATTAGAAGGATGTTGAGGGAGTCGGGCAGTAGCGCAGTGGGTTAAGCGCAGGTGGCAGAAAGCGCAATGACTGGCAATGATGACATCAGCAACAACAACAATAATAACTACAACAATAAAAAAAGGATGTTGAAAGATGTTAGCATTGGGACTAAAACAGTAGGTATTGAATGACTAAATACATAGAATGGTAAATATTCTCATGTTTACCTACCTAATGTGTAGAGTATTATGTTCATTGCCATGAGCACTAATAATGAAATGATAATTCTTATAATAGTAGTAGTAGAACAATAGAAATATAATAATATATAAGCATAAGTAAATGACATCAACTGTACATCCATTTTGTTGCATATTTATTACTCTATTTTAATCTTTTTGCCACTATCTAACTTTTACTTAAGTATAAATGAATGGAATACTTTAGTATAACTACTGAGGATATACTTTGCAGTTGTTATTTTGCTATAAATGAATGGCAGAACTAGCTCTGTCTGTCTTATTCTTCTCTTACCAATATAGGGGTAGACTTTGCTGTGGCAAGTGATAGATTAGAATTTGAATGATCTTTTTTTTTTTTTAATTTTTTATGTTTATTTTCCCTTTTGTTGCTTTTTTATTGTTGTTGTGGTTATTGATGCCATTGTTGTTAGGACAGAGAGAAATGGAGAGAGGTGGGGAAGAGAGAGAGAGGGGGAGAGAAAGACACCTGCAGATCTGCTTCACTACCTGTGAAGGGACTCCCCTGCAGGTGGGGAGCCAGGGGCTCGAACTAGGATCCTTATGCTGGTCCTTGTGCTTTGCGCCTCATATGCTTAACCCACTGTGCTACCGCCTGACTCCCTAATTTGAATGATCTTAAGCTTCTTATAGAAGTACCATGTCAATTGTTTTCAAATGAAATATTTATTCCCAAAGAATGTGATGTGTATCCAGTTTAGGATCCCAAGGCTAGAAGTAACTATGTGTTAAGTATGACTTATAGCAAATGTTTTCAGATGATTTTTGATCATTTATACCTAGCTGAAAACAAGGCCTTTATAGGTACATGAATTTTAAGGTATGTGTTAGAGAAAATAATCTTTCTGTACAGTGTGGAATTGTCTAGGTTTCATCATTTTCTATTCTCCTCTTTTTCTTATCAACCTATGGAGAAATAAGCTATGGATATGTTAGGAATACTGAAATGATTATGTACTAACAGTAACTTAGAGCTTATCAGTATTAGAGCCTTTGGAATAGAGGGTGTTGAATATAAAAATAAACACTTGTGGTTATACTGGGTTGTTGGACAAGTAATGAAGCATTTTTCTATGTTATATATACCCCAATATTATTTGAAAAAAGTTTCTATGTAAATGTTAAGTGTGAAAGTCGGCTTGTATTGTTTCCTGAGAGTAGTGAAAGATTTGCATGGTAGTATTTTAAAAAAGATTTATCTGTTAATAAGAAAGATCTAGAACATTACTCTGGCACATGAAATGTTGGAGGTTGAATTAGCATATTACTCTGGCACATGGTAATAAATGAGGTTCGTGCTTGAGAGTCCCAGGCTTTATTCATTTCCCAGGCCCTGTAATTATATTCTTAAGGGTAGAAAAGTTTTAATGGACTGTCTGTACTTTCAAAATATCAAAATCAGAATAGCAGGCTTATCCTCTTACGTTTTAAGGGGTTCTTCAACTAAAAGTTGGGTCTATAAAAGTTAATTTTATCACTCACACTTTGGCATTTGGGCAGTGTCATAACATGTGTGAATACTTAAATAGATGGTATGTGTGAAATTACTCTCATCCCACTGCTGGGTTGCTTTCCAGCAATGGCTTGCACTGTTATAATCAGGCAATCTGCTACTCAAGATATTTAAATATAGAAAAAAGATTCGTTTTCTATAAGAAAAAAAAAGGAAATTGCATTTCCACATGGAAATATTGCCATAGTAGTTATGATTGCATTAGATATATAGGTAGCTTATGACATACAAATGAGCAGTGTTTCAAAAGTTAAATTGTGCTTTAGGAGTTGGAGGACTGTGAGCACACCTTTTCTTTCTAGGAATGTTTTTTCTGTAATGAGTCCTTGATCTAGTCTACTGTTGCCATTTACATAAATTATAGTGCTAATGATATAACATATAACTATTCTTAATAAGAATCTTCAGTAGAAACTTTTTTTTTGGATAGAAGTGAGAGACAGAGATAGGGAGAGAGAAGGAAAAGAAAGACACCTGAGGTACTACTTCACTCCTGAAACTAGCTCCACCTCCTCTCACAGGTGGAGAGCGGTAGCTTGAACTGGATTGTGCCTCTTTTTTTTATTTTTATTTAAGAAAGGATTAATTAACAAAACCATAAGGTAGGAGGGGTAGTGGATTGTGCCTCTTAATGCATGTGCATCACCCAGTAAACTACATCCCTGTTCCTAGAAATACATCTTTAAAACTCATGAGGCCTAAGGGACACATTTCTGTTATTTCCTGGCAACTACACTGAACTTGACAAGAGTTCTAAAAGTGCCAGCTCAGGGTGTCAGAGTGGGTCTTGGGGTGTATAGATTTTCTAGTTTGGAAGTTGAAGAGTATGACTTAAATTCTTACACTGTAAATACAACTTAAGACATTGGGCCTTCGTGTCTGTTCTACTAAGTTACTCTTTGTGTGATTAGGATTTGTTTTCTATTCAATTAAGATACAAAATAATGCAAGTGTTTCCTTTAAAAATTTTTTTAATTAGAGAATTAATGTTTTACATTCGACAGTAAATACAATAGCTTGTACATGCATAACATTTCCCAGTTTTCCATATAACAATACAGTCACCACTATGTCCTCTGTCATCCTTTTTTGAACCAGTATTCTCCCCCCCACCCACCCCATAGTCTTTTACTTTGGTGCAATACACCAATTCCAGTTTAGGTTCTACATGTGTTTTCTCTTCTGATCTTGTTTTTCAACTTTTGCCTGAGAGTGAGATCACCCCATAGTCATCCTTCTGTTTCTGACTTATTTCACTTAACATGATTTTTTCAAGGTCCATCCAAGATTGGCTGAAAGAGGTGAAGTCACCATTTTTAATAGCTGACTAGTATTCCATTGTGTATATAGACCACAACTTGCTCAGTCACTCATTTTTTTTTTTGGACACCTGAGTTGCTTCCAAGTTTTGGCTATTACAGATTGTGCTGCTAAGAACATATATGTACACAGATCTTTTTGGATGGGTGTGTTGTGTTCCTTAGGATATATCCCCAGGAGAGGAATTACAGGATCACAGGGTAGGTCCATTTCTAGCCTTTTGAGAGTTCTCCAGACTGTTCTTCACAGAGGTTGGACCAATTGACATTCCCACCAGCAATGCAGGAGGGTTCCTTTGACCCCACAACCTCTCTAGCATTTGTTGCTACCTTTTCTAATGTAATCATTCTCACAGGAGTGAAGAGGTATCTCATTGGTGTCTTTGTTTGCATTTTTCTGACAATCAAAGACTTGGAGCATTTTTTCATGTGTTTCTCAGCCTTTTGGATCTCTTCTGTGGTGAATATTCTGACCATGACCTCTCCCCATTTTTGGATGGAATCATTTGTTTTCTTGTGGTTGAGTTTGGCAAGCTCTATATATTTTGGTTATTAGCCTCTTGTCTGATATATGGCATGTAAAGATCTCCCATTCTGTGAGGGGTCTCTTTGGGTAGTGGCTTCTTTTGCTGTTCAGAAACTTTTAAATTTGATGTAGTCCCATAGGTTTATACTTGCCTTAGTCTTCTTTGTAGTTGGATACATTTCATTGAAGATGTCTTTAAAATTTTGTGAACCTATGCTCCATCTCAGGGGACCTGGACTATATCTAGCTTTGGGGACTTTATTGGGGAGTGGAATACCTGGAGTGGAATTAGAGAATACTATGAAAGGAAAGGTCTCACCCGAGTGATGAAGCTGAAGGGTTGTCATTCCACACCTGAAGTCTCTGGACACAGTCTGAAGTGAAGCATGCTGGGGTGGAACTCGTTGTGTTGATTAGGTTGCGATCCGAGGATGCAATATTATTTGATTTGAGAGCAGCATGCAGAAAAGTGGACCCCACCCTAAGGTTCCAGGACTGGGGGAAATATAGGCTCTATAGTGGAAATGTGAGGTTCCTGTTATCTTAGGGTTCAAGAAGACAATGGATAGTTATTGTTATCATCACATTATTTGGTGATAGGGTTAACTTTGGATAGTCCCTTTGATAGGGTTTGGGGTATAGTACCCAGCATCTTGTATATAGCTGTGCTGTTGGTTGCTTCTGTTCTCCCTGGTCTAGGCTTTTGGGAGGAACATATCAAAGACAGCCTATGTATTAAAAAGACTCAGTCTGTGTTTTAAGAAGTTCTAGACATATCATCAGTTTTTTGCCTCTCATATTAATTAAATAGTGGTTTATATAATGGTTACACTTTAATAGGATTGTATGTAAACACCACTCCCACCACCAAAAGACTGTGTCCCCACCACCCACCCTCGCTCCCCCCCCCCCACCATGCCGGGAAGCCCAATGGCCACCCTCCCCTTCACCACAGTGTTTTTACATTGGTGCCCTGCTCTCGATTTAATCAGATCCTGCTTTTAGTTTCCCTTTCTGTTCTTCTTTCTCAACTTCTGTTGATGACTGGGGACATCCCATACTCATCTTTATCTTTCTGACTTAGCTGACATAATTCTTTCTAGCTCTGTCCAAGATGGGTCAGATAAGGTGGGCTCATTGTTCTTAATAGCTGCATAGTATTCCATTTTGTATATGTACCACAGCTTTCTCAACCATTCATCTGCTGTTGGGCACCTGGGTTCCTTCCAGGTTTTAGCTATTATGAATTGTGCTGCTATGAACATAGATGTACACACATCTTTTTGGTTGGGCATTATAGTCCAGGTTCCCTGAGATAGAGCATAGGTTCACCCGTGCCCATAAACTAGGGGAAAAATATATACCTGAAAGCAGAAGTACACAAGAGCATGCAGGGAATACCCCAACACTTCATCTGCACTATTATGGTCTTTAGGTCCATCATTGTTCAACAATTTGTTTGGCTTTATATTTTAACTCTCTTTTCAGCCACCAGGTTCTGGATGCTGACCAGACTTCCCTGGACAGACGACCCCATCAATGTGTACTGGAGTGCCACTTCCTCAGAGCCCCACCCTACTAGGGAAAGAGAGAGACAGACTGGGAGTATGGATCGACCAGTCAACGCCCACGTTCAGCGGGGAAGCAATTACAGAAGCCAGACCTTCCACCCTCTGCAACCCACAACGACCCTAGATCCATACTCCCAGAGGAATAGATAATGGGGAGGCTATCAAGGGAGGGGGTGGGATGTGGAGATCGGGTTATGGGAATTGTGCAGAATTGTACCCCTCTTATTCTATGGTTTTGTTAATGTCTCCTTAAATTAAAAAAAAATTGTTGAAAACAATTCTGCCAACATTTTCCCCTGAGTATTTGATAGTTTCTGGTCTAACATCCAAGTCCTTGATCCACTTGGAATTTACTTTTGTATTTGGTGAAATACAGTGGTTCAGTTTCATTCTTCTGCATGTTTCAACCCATTTTTTTCCAATACCATTTGTTGTAGAGACTCTGCTTTCCCCATTTAATAGTCTGGGCACCTTTGTCAAAGATTAGATGTCCATAGGTGTGGGGGCTTACTTCTGGGCTCTCAATTCTATTCCATTGGTCAGTGTGTCTATTCATGTTCCAGTATCAAGCAGTTTTGATGACTGGTCCTATAATTCAATTTTTTTTGTTTGTTTTTTTTTCTGATTTATTTATTTATTATTATTATTTTTATTTAAGAAAGGAGACATTAACAAAACTATAGAATAAGAGGGGTACAATTCCGCACAATTCCCATAACCCGATCTCCACATCCCATCCCTTCCCCTGATACCCTTCCCATTCTCTATCCCTCTGGGAGTATGGATCCAGGGTCATTGTGTGTTGCAGAGGGTGGAAGGTCTGGCTTCTGTAATTGCTTTCCCACTGAACATGGGCGTTGACTGGTCGATCCATACTCCCAGTCTGTCTCTCTCTTTCCCTAGTAGGGTGGGGCTCAGAGGAAGTGGAGCTCCAGTACACATTGATGGGGTTGTCTGCCTATAATACAATTTGAAATGTGGGAGTGTGATGCCTCCAGTTCTGTTCTGTTCTTCTCAAGATTGTTTTGGCAATTCTATGTCTTTTCTGGTTCCAGATAAACATTTGTCACATTTGTTCTATTCTCCTAAAAAATGTGTTTGGGATCTTGATGGGAATAGCATTAAATTTGTATATGGCTCTGGGTAGTATATTCATTTTGATGATGTTAATTCTTCCCACCCATGAATATGGACTATCTTTCCACTTCTTTGTGTCTTTTTCAATATCCTTGAGTAGTGACTCCTAATTTTTAGTATATAAATCTTTCACTTCTTTGGTTAGGTTTATTTTATTGTTTTTGTTGCTATAGTAAAAGGAATTGATTTCTGGATTTCATCTTCTTCCAACTTAGTGTTTGCATAGTGGAATGCCACTGACTTTTGAATGTTAATTTTGTAGCCTGACACCTTATTGTTTTGCCTGATGATTTCCAAAAGCTTCTAATGCAAGCATCTCTTTATCTTTCCCTGTATCACAGCAAATATCTTGAAGTTTTCTAAGTTTTTCATTTAAATAACAAAAAATGAGTATTTGGACAAAGGATAAAAAGACTCTTAGGGAAGGACTCATCCAAAAAGGATAGCATTAGTGGTGGAATTTGGGGAACTCAGGCCTGAAATTAATTAATTCTTAAAATTTTTTTGTTGGGGGAGCTGGATGGTGCATCAGTGGGTAAAGCACACCTAGTGGAAAGCACACTGACCAGCATCAGGATCCTGGTTCAAACCCCTGGCTCCCCACCTGCAGTGGAGTTGCTTCCCAAATGGAGAAGTAGGTCTGCAGGTGTTTATCTTTTTCTCCCCCTCTATGTCTCCCCCCCCCTTGATTTCTCTCTTGCCTACCCAACAACAACAACAACAGTAATAACAAGGGAGTCAGGTGGTAGTGCACCGGTTAATCACAGGTGGCATAAAGCGCAAGGACCGGTGTAAGGATATTAGTTCGAGCCCCCGCCTCCCCACCTGCAGGGAAGTTACTTCACAAGCGGTGAAGCAGGTCTGCAGGTTTCTTACTTTCTCTCCCCCTCTCAGTCTTCCCCTTCTGTCTCCATTTCTGTCTGTCTTATCCAACAATGATGACTTCAATAACAAGAACAGTAGTAACTGCACCAATAAAACAATAAGTGCAACAAAAGGGAATAAATAAGTAAATATTAAAAAAAATAAGCCCAATAATGATGGTAAACAACAAGGGCAACAAAAGGGAAAAATAAATAACGTTTCAAAAAAATTTTTTTTGTTGCCACCAGGGTTATCACTGGGGCTTGGAAATGAAGGTAGAATACAAGTGATTTTTGCAGGACATGCCTTTTCTTATCCCTTTTCCCATTCAGCCCCCAAATTAAGCTGTGTCTGGTCCTGAATTGTTCCCTCTTTAGAGCCAGAATGGCAAAGACAAGCATTTGCTTTAGGTTTGCCAACCGTTTGCCTAAGAAAGAAAAGGAAGGTAAGTTTCAACTGACAGCAATAGATAGTGAAAGAAAATCACCTATGAACTTTCACATTTGTGGTACATGGCACCTATGGAAAAAAAAATGATGATTGCAAATCCCACTACTAGTAACTTTTGCTGCCTTTTGTCAGCTAACTCTTCAGGATGAATGGTTAGATCATTTTACTTTAATTTTTAAAATTTTTTACTTATTTATTTGTTCATTATTGGATTGATACAGAAATAAATTGAGAGGGGAGCAGGAGATAGAGAAGGAGAGAGACAGAGAGACACTTGCAGCACTGCTTTACTATTTGTGAAGCTTTCTCCCTGCAGGTGGGGATCGGGCTTGAACCTGCATCCTTGCATACTGTAAGGTGCCTCACAGCCTAGCACCTCACTTTCCTTTTTTTACACTGTATATGAGTGCCTTTTCTCCCCATGTCTGTTACAAATTTTCTCTTCCCTTTTACTTTCTTAAAAACAGTACACAAAAGATGCCATTATAAAATTAATATTTTGGGGTTTGGGTAATTGTGCAGCAGGTAGAGCAAATGTTACTATGCTTGAATGCCAGGGATCAAGTCTCTGGCCCCTACTGTTGGGGGAGGAGTTTCACAAGCTGTGGAGCAGTGCTGCAGGCATTTATTTCCTTTTTTTTTCTTCTTCCCCTTTCTCTCTCTCTCTCTCTCTTTAACTTTATTTTATTTGATAGGGGGCAGATAGGGGGAAAGAGAGAGACAGAGACAGACAACTGCAGCACTGCTTCACCCCTCATGAATTCCCCCCCCCCCGCAGGTATGACCAGTGGCTTGAATCTAGATCCTTGTGCATTGAACCAGGTGTACCACCACCCTGCCCCCCATCCCTCTCTATAAGTAGAAAGAACGAAAGAAAGAAAGGTAGGTAGGTAGGTAGGTTATACCAAGCAGTGGATTCATAGTGCAAGCAAAGAGTCCCAGAAATAACCTTGGTAATTACAATAATGATGATGATGATACTTGAGTTTTCTGCTTTTAACCAAAACATAGAACTTAAGTGTACACACACACACACACACACACACACACACACACACACACACGACAAAAGAAGAAGAAAGTAAGAGCATAATTTAATTTTCTTCTAGAACTTTTGTGGTGGATGTGGTGTGGAACTATACACTATATAATCTTACAATCTTAAAGCCTACTGTTAATCATAAATTAAAAAGATAAAAGGAAAACATTAATTCTTTTCTAAGTAGCAGCCATAAGTGACTATGTATTATATCTTAGTACTTTTTTTAATAGGGATTTTTTTTATTGCCATCTTAATGCCAACACAATGAATCTATCATTCTCAGCAGCCACCCCCCCTTTTTTATTACATACGGAAGAGAGAAATTGAGGGAAGAGGGGGAGATAGAAAAGGAGAGAGAAAGGTAGACATCTGCAGATCTGCCTCACCACTTGTGAAGCGTCCTCTCTGCAGGTGGGGAGTGGAGTTTTGAACCCAGTTTCCTTGCTCATGGTAACGTGCACTCAACTGGGCGTGCCACTGCCGGGCCCATGGGAAAGTCTTAACATTTGAGTATCTGAGTTATGTCAGACAAGTACAGTGAAATAACATAATGAATACTTGTGTCTTCATCCTACTGCTCCATTGAATTTTATCATTATTGGGGGCCGGGCATTGGTGCATCGGGTTAAGTGCTCATAGTATGAAGCACAGGGAGACCTGTACAAGGATCCTGGTTAAGCCCCTGGCTCCCCACTTGTGAAGCAGGTCTGCAGGTGTCTGTCTTTCTCTCTCCCTCTCTATCTTCCCCATACCTCTCAGTTTCTTTCTCTCTTATCCAAAAAAATTGAAAAATGGCTGTAGGAGCAGTCGATTTGTAGTGCTCTGTGTGTGTGTGTGGGGGGGGGGGGTTGGTTGGAGGGGGGAAAGACCAAGACCCTAGTATTGAAGCTTTCCTCTTCGCTGTAGTATTCCCATCTAGTGTTCTGAGGACTCGAAACCTGGTACACATGGCCAGACAAGTACTCTACCAAGGGAGCTATCTCTCCAGCCCTTACTTAAGCAATTTTTCAGAAGTCATTTTTATTGAGGAAACTTTTTGCAAGATTTGCTGTCTCACGTATGATTTCACATCTGCCCAAAATCTATCACCAAAGTGCCCTTATTCTTCATTGCGCTGAGTCTTCTTACTTGGTGAGATTCATATGCTGCCTACTGCTAAGGAGGTAACTGATAATCTCTGTCCTTTGTATAATGTCTTCCCTCCTCTTTTCTTATTGACCGATGGTCTGTAGGCATATTCCAAGTCTTTTTGCATATTTTGCTCTGTTTCTTCTCTTTGGCTCCTCAGTCACATATATGAGGGACCATCTAATATTTGTCATTCTACTTCTGACTTGTTTCATTTAACAGTATACTCTCCAGAAACATCTATGTTGTAGCAAAAGTAAAGATTTCTTCTTTCTTTCTTTCTTTTTTTAAAAAAATATTTACTTATTCCCTTTTGTTGCCCTTGTTGTTTTATTATTGTAGTTATTATTGTTGTTATTGATGTCATAGTTGGATAGGACAGAGAGAAATGGAGAAAGAACGGGAAGACAGAGAGGGGGAGAGAAAGATAGACACCTGCAGACCTGTTTCACTCCTTGTGAAGTGACTCCCCAGCAGGTGGGAAGGAGGAGACTTGAACCAGTATCCTTATGCGGGTCCTTGTGCTTTGCACCACCTGTGCTTAATTAACCCTCTTCGCTACTGCCCGACTCCCTGAAAGATTTCTTCTTAAAGCTGAGTAGTGTCTCATAGTAGATACATACCACAACTTTCTTATTTACTTACTAAATATTTGGACATTTAGTTTTGTTTTCAGATCTTGGCTATTGTAAATAGGAAATTATGAAGCTATTTTGTGGGTTAACTGATTACATATAGTGTAAGTGAAGTTTCCTCATAATATATTATAATTTCCTTTAGGTAAAATGTGTTTTTTTTGTTTTTTTTTTTTGCCTCCAGGGTTATTGCTGGGGCTCAGTGCCTGCACCATGAATCCACTGCTCCTGGAGGCCATTCCCCCCCTTTTTGTTGCCCTTGTTGCTGTAGCCTTGTTGCAGTTATTGTTGTTGATGATGCCATTTATTGTTGGATAGGACAGAGAGAAATCAAGAGAGGGGAAGATGGGGGAGAGAAAGACACCTGCAGACCTTCTTCACTGCTTGTGAAGCGACTCCCCTGCAGGTGGGGATCTGGAGACTCAAACCAGGATCCTTAAGCCTGACCTGATCTTGGCGCCACGTGCGCTTAACCTGCTGCACTACCACCTGACCCCCAGTAAAATATGTTTTTTTTTTTTTTTTTCCTCCTCCAGGGTTATTGCTGGGCTCGGTGCCTGCAACATGAATCCACCGCTCCTGGAGGCCCGTTTTTTTTCCCCCCTTTTGATGCCCTTGTTGTAGCTTCGTTGTGGTTATTATTATTGCCCTTGTTGACGCAATTCTTTGTTGGATAGGACAGAGAGAAATGGAGAGAGGAGGGGAAGACAGAGAAGGGGAGAGAAAGATAGACACCTGCAGACCTGCTTCACCGCCTGTGAAGCGACGCCCCTGCAGGTGGGGATCCGGGGGCTCGAACCGGGATCCTTACTCCGGTCCCTGCGCTTTGCGCCACATGCGCTTAACCCACTGCGCCACCGCCCGACCCCCGTAAAATATGTTTTAACTTTGGGATAGTCTAATAGGAGTTGTGTTTAGGAGGCAGTGTTGATTTGGGTTTCTTTTCCACCACTCACCAGTCTTGGGTCAGTTATTTAACTGCTCTGAATTTTAGTTTTTATAAGCTGTAAAGTAGAATAGATGAGATAATATACTTAGCATAGTACAGTGCCTGTACATTCAGGCACACAAAAAATGAAAATCACCATTATGTTGTTAACTTTTGCTACTTTTATTCCTACTGCTGCCACCGTCATTGTTATTTACACTATCAATGGAATGTTTATTCTTATTCCTTAATTTTAGTTGGTTTCTTTCCTTTTTTTCTTTTTGCTTCCAGGGTTATCACTGGGGCTCAGTGCCAGCACGACAAATCCACTGCTCCTGGCAGCTATTTTTTCCCCCCATTTTATTAGGTAGGAAAGAGAGAAATTGAGAGAGGAGGGGAAGATAGATAAGGCAAGAGAAAGACACCTGCAGAGCTACTTGGCCTCTTGTGAAGCTTTTCCCCCCTGTAGGTGGGGATCTGGGGGCTCGAACCCAGGTCCTAGTGTGGGTCCTTGGGCTTAGTACTATGCATTTAACTGGGTGCATCACCAACCAACCCTCATTAGTATCTTTTCTTAAAATTTATTTATTTTTGCTTTTGTAACAGAGACTAGTGCCCGAGACCAGTGCTCTACTAGTGAGCACAAAAGTTTCCCCATTTATCTTATAATCATTATTAAGTCATTAATAAAAATTAAAAATAAATAAAAATTTAAGACAACATTATCACTAGTGGTATGAATTTTCTTATGTATGTATGGGTGAAAATTGTGGCTCTGAAACTTTTCAGGCAAAAACAGAACCGAGGATATTAATCTGTAAGTTAGTGTTCACTGTTCATTTGACATGTAAAATATCATACCCTATTATTATATCTTCCTTGTACATACAGTTTAGATAGACTGTAAAATTCTTACTTAGTTTCAAGTAAACTGAAGATAAAACTTGTGATGTTGAACATTTATTTCTCCTTATTTACATCATATCTCAGAAACATGCATTCCCTGTCATGGTGAAGATGCTGCCTTGAGTCAAGATTAAAGGTAATTTGTTACACAAAATATTGTATCTGGAAGAAGTTGCTGCCCAAGCACCTTCATGTAAGAAGATTGTCCTAGTTAGAGCCAGTGAAATAGCCCAATTGGATAGTGTGCTGGTTTGCCAAGTCAGTGATCCAGGTTTGAACCCAGCCCTACTACACTGAAGGAACCTTTCATGTCTCTCTCTTTGCTTTTTTTGTCTCTATCTAAAAAAAAGATAAAAGAGAAGACCTACCTTAAATGAAAATAAATACCTTAAACAGAAAAACAGAAACAGAGGTTGATATGGTGTATATAATAAAGCAAGATTTTATTTATATAACAAAATTATATATACATATATATTATGCTCCTCTGCACTAGGTAGTTAAACTTATTTAACTTAAGCCCTGTTTTAAAAGAAAAATCTCTTTAATGTATCTTATTAAAGAGAATATTAAGATGACTAACTTTATCTTGGTTTAAAGTCATCCCTACAAACAACAATAGCATTGCTATGTTATACTCAGGGATAATTAAAGACTATCACTGGAATACTTGATCTGACAGTCAACAATTACAAGTTATTGCCTTTTATTTTCTTGAATATTCCCCCAAATAATGTACATGATGCTGGAAGATATTAGAATCAATAAATTATAGGATTGAGGAATGCATACTTATTAAAGTATATTAATACACTCACAGTATGGCGTAATTACTGGTAAATTTATTATTTGAATCCATTACTTGTCTGGAACACTTTTCATAGTGTAATTTATTTAATTTTAATACTGTACCTATATACATACCATTATTAGCTCTATTTTCTGGCTTAGAAAACTTGAAACACAGAGATAGTAGCCAGTAACATTCAGAGCAAAGGATATAATCTGGGCATAAAATCCTTCTTGTTAGCCACTGCTCTATATACTCTGTTTTAGCAAATAGTTGCTAATGTTTTTCCAGATCTAAAAGTAGTAAAAATGGTACAAGGAAACCATATCCTTTCATAATTTATGTCAAATACGTAACCAGCAATATTTCTTTCTTATTGATTGCACAGCATCACAAGCTTAGTATTCAGGCTGATTTGAGGCAGTGGGAAGTATATTTTTCCTATGTATATAAGTGTATGTAGAATAGTGGCAATAATACATGCACATACACATTTTTCAAGAAGATGTATGAAAACTTATAGTTGAAGTAAAAAAATTATCTCTCTCTATATATATATTTATCTATGTAAACTATTTTAAATGAGAATTAAAAAAAAATCCTGTGTAAAGGTCCCTGAGTATTAGAGTTTGCTGTTAAGTATTTTAGATCAGTATTATGCCATTATAGGCTCTAAGTTTTGACATAATCTATTGGACCCAAACAAATTTATAGTAAAGTTTGATTTTATGAAACATTAGTTTTAGAACAATGAAGAATACATGTTTGTCTGTTTTATGGCAATTAATCAATCAAACAGTTGGAGGGCCATCAAGATAGCTTACTCAGAAGTGTGCCTGCTTTGCCATGCCAACTCAGGTTGGAATCTGGCCCCCACTGCACTGATGGGAGTGTTTGCTACTGTGACTTCCCCCCTCCATCTAAAAAAAAAAAAGTCACTCTGTAGAAGTGAATCCATGTGGACCAAAACAAGAAAATGGGAAAAGGTCCATCTAATATCTATTTGAGTTCTGATCTCAGCTATTCCTTGTAAGCCTAGCCTGCTTAGTAGTACTGAGTCTTACTCTATTTATGTATAAGAACTTTAATTTTAGCTCAAGCTGAGCATATCCAAAATTCAGTTGAAATGAATTGGTGATCATCAACCTGCTTCTCTTAATCTGTGTTCCTGATGTATTCTCATTCTTTGGTAAAAACTCTTCAATAGTTTTTCTTTCATCTTACACACAAACTTCATTTCATATGATGATTGTCAGTACTCATGTCCTGACTTCTTTTTGACATAGTTTGCCCTTACAAATCCTCAGATTTTGCAAAACCCACTTGTGGTTTTCTGAATATATCAGTCATACTCCTCCCAGCTCAAAATGCTCTTTACCCTGTTTTCTACCAGGATTATCTCTTAAGACTTGTTGACTTATGACAACTTTATGAGGAAGCAAGTATCTCTCATTTTTTAATAGGACTTGACACTTTGGCATTCTACTTTTCCAAGCGTTGATTAAATTCTTCTGCAAATTAGAAATTGCGAAAATGAATTAGGTCCAAATAAAAATCTCTATTACAGTAGAGAATAGTTTTTAATATACAAGTTTTATTTCTACTGTAATGAAGGATAAGGAATACATCTCCAAAGAAGAGGAAAAAAAATACTATACTGAATACGTATAAGACTGAATATCAGGCAACAGAAAAGAAATGTTGGATGTGAGAGATAAAAAAAAGGTGGGGGAAAAGCAGGGAAGAGTTTCCTTGGTACCTAGGTCTTTTCATTCTTGTGTTAATTGTAAGAGATTTCCTTTGGCTGGAGTTCATTCGAGTTGATTTTTCTTTGACTTTGTTTTATTCTTGGCAAACAAGGGCAAAACAGTAACGGAAATACAAGTTGCTTATTTTCTGCTAGTTTGACTTTAAGCAAAGGAAATCTTCAAACAAAAGTTAGTTTAGACTTGATATTTATAAATGATAGCTATTCTCTTTTTAGTTCATAGTGAGTTAATTTACCAAGTTGAACTACTACATAGTTTAATGGAATAAAAATGTACTTTTAAAATTTGACTGCACAAGATTAATAATTTAAATTAAGATGAATGGTTTTCCTCAAATGTTAGTACATGAAGAAAAGCAAAATAAAAAAGCAGATAATTTGCATAAAAATTTTGGATACTTGACATTTATTTAAAATAGTTATCAAATGTGCCTATAGTATCTCTGATACTTCGGCATCAACTAGTAATAAAATGTATAAGGGATGGAGATAAGAGATTTTATGGGATAAAGAGGAAATAACATGATTATGATAGCTACAGTCTATAGAAAGCAGTATATTTGTAAGGTCATATTTCCTTGTTCAGTGGTCCCTAAACTGTACTGTAGTTTCATTTGCATTTTAAAATTCTTCAGGACTCAAGCTTTATGTTGTGAGCTTTTTTTCTTTTTTCATTTGAAATTTTAAATGTATAAGAATACATTGTATTAACAGAGTATAACAGGTCATGTAGATTCTGGAAAATTCTGAGAGAATGACAGTGAAAATGGCAATTAATGTGGTATAGTATTTTTACAAAAATAGTTTTGACCTTGCAGTTACCCTGAACTGATTCAGGGTAAAAATCCCAGGACACAACTTTGAAAACTGCTTCTGTAGTTAAAATACTTCTGTTTTGATCTCATTATTTTAAGTGGGCAGAGTTATTGAAGTAAAAAGTACAATCTTCAGAATGCATTTATTTTATGTTGAACAAACTTATGATTCTACATAATTATTTTCACCAGTGAGTAAAAGCAGTTTAATCATTTTCATTTGCATTTTGCCTTAAATTAAAAGACAAAAATAAAAGAAGTAGTGGAACGTGTTGATTCTGGGGTTTGGAGATCTAGTCAGATGGGATTGTGACTGTGGCTAGAAATATATTCTAGGTATCTCATCTATTATTTGTCATTTTGCTATATTTTGAGTCACTCGTCGTGGTTCACTGTGTTACTGTTATTTAAATTCTGTATCAGATAATTGAGAGACTATAGCTAGTAAGATGATTTTTAGCTAGTAGAATAATTTTTGTATGTAGGGGAGTCTTAGGGTCTTTCTGAACCTTGGAAATTTAAACATTTTGTTGTTGTTGGTAATACCCACTGAGTCTAAACTAGGGACATGTAGCTAATAGTGAAGCTGTACAATTTTAGTGAAGTCTTTTCTTAAAATGGTAATGTTTGCAGCCTTAAGTTTTAGATGTTCTGTTTATTAAAGAAATAGAAATAATTTTCCCCCTTTCAATTACGTGTTAGATTATCTATGACATTTTTTGCCTTAAAGAAATTCTGTAGTTTGGTTTAATAAAATGAAGTTATTTTGAGCTATGAATTATCACTGGTTTGTCTTGCAACAGACCCTTCTTAATGAAGTACATCTACATATTATTTCCTTAGGCTATACCATAGGAAAAACCATTATTGTATTATAAAGAACACACACATACACACATTTGTTTAAAGTATGTTATGAAACTCAACTTCCCTATTCCTTAAAGCATTGATAAAATCATTTAAAGTCTGAATTTTCTTCTCATATGGTTTAAAAAGTTTGATGAGGAAATTTTATTATATTAAGTATAATTGGTTAGGAAAAACTTGGTTTTATATGTAGAATTATATTTTGCAAGTACATTAATTTTTCAAAGCAACTCTCAGGCAGTAATAAACTAATTCTTTTTTTAAGGGTTAATTTGAAAGTGAGTATTTCCTTAGGTAAAGATTTCTACAGCTTACTTAGTATTAAAGTCAGGAAGCAATAATAATGGGGGATTTTTTTTTCAGCCACCAGAGTTATTACTAGTGCCTGCAGGATGACTCCACCATTCCTGGTGCCTCTCTCCCCACTTTTTAAAATGTGTGTGTGTGTGTGTGTGTGTGTGTGAGAGAGAGAGAGACAGAGAGAGACAGAGACAGACAGAGACAGACACAGACCTGTAGTCCTGCTTCATCTCTCATGAAACTTTTCACCCATGCAAGTATGTGAGGGCTCTACCAATAACTGGCCCCATTAATAATGTCTTTTTTTTTAAGTTGAATTTTGATTTGTTTGAATGCTTTCCATAAGTGAAAAGTGAATACCCTTTCATCTTTTGCAGAAAATATTCTTAAACTTTCATCACTTATTTATTGATATATTCTTCCAAGTATTTTTGACTAGTGATGACTTTGTTATGATATAGGGACTACCAGAACACTATCTTTGTCTATTTTAGAGTAAACTTTTTTTTTTGGATGTGTCAATTTAATCACATTGATGACATCTGTATATTAAGCTGAATTAGTCTTGACCTACGCTTTATTGATAGGTCCAACTTTATGGCATGTTTTTCAGAATGTCTTATGATGGGCTGACTCACAGAATTGTCATATTATAATCACGACATGAGAAATGATTGGATTGCCTGTCCTACTAGGAGGTATTCTTAAAATCAGTTATCCTCTTATAGTAATACTTATTATATCTCCCACTAAGAATGAGAAATATCTAGCTTTTGTTATCAGCATAGTTAAAATCATAGTATTTGTAAATTCATGGAAATTTTAAATTCATGGAAATTACTCTTATTAGAGTTAAATTTTTGAATTTTTTTATTCCAAATTTTATTGGTTGCCCTTAATATAAATCATGTCACTTAGTTAAAAGTAATTGTTAATTTACTCTTTGTTCATACTGACAACATTTCCAGAAAAAAATTTTCATTACTGTATGTACATGAATAAATGTCATTTCTCCAGTGTTTGTATTTTTTTCTAAAGGCCAGATCTTTGTTTTATTACCACACACACAAACAGACTTTGCTGTAATTAATTTCACTCAGATTGTAGTTAATATAATATTTCAAGTTTTTTTTTCACTTAGAAATGTAGCTTTAAATATCACATAAGGTGTAAGAATCTTGCAGCTGTGATAATTGTGCCCTAAAAAGAATTTAGTAAAATTATTGATTTAAAATTGTTTTGCAATTCAAGTGATACCAATAGTTCTTTGAAAAGATGAGTTATTTTATTTAAATTTTCCCTTTAATAATAAGCATTTTAAAATTCTTAAACTCTTTAAAATTACATTACTTATTTTATCTATTTAACTATGAGTCTTTCTTAAGACTGATGAATAATGTATAGTCAAAGGGCATAAAATTAGTAAGTGGTAGAAATAAAAGAATTCAGACATTTTTGAGCTTTTTGTCTATACCGTTTCTTAAATTTCATAAGCACAAAAAAATCTTATTAGATCTCTTATGCTTCATTGTATTTATGTTTATAGATTAATGTATTTTCTATAATTATAATATTTTAAACAAAATGTTCTAATACATACTTTATGTTGTTGTTGTTTTTTTAACTAATTGTAATTTTCAGTTATAGACCAAAAGAAGTCTTATATTTTTGGAGTTAGCAGACATTTAGCTTCATATATATATAACAGTTCATTATGTAGACATTCATTATGTAGATTCTAGGTGACAGGTTACAGAAATACAGATTTTTTTTCTTTTCTTTTTGTTGCCTTTTTTGTGTAAAAGCTAAGAGAGTTATTTTATATTTATATAAAAAGTGAATATACTTTTTCGTTTTGGAGCTGCTTTGCTAATTTTCTCAAACTTCTTAGCAAAATAAACCTCCATGAAATAAATACATGTTTGTATAGAGCATTGTTAATCAGATTTACAATTAAAGTCTCCATATGTAGATAATTAATATAAAAGAAAAATCGTTTACAGTCTTAATTTTTAACAGAAAATTTGGTGTCTGCATATTTAGTTGATGTCAGTGTACTTGATTTAAGTTAATATTTTACTTAAATATGCTTAATGAGTGCTTTTGATGTCTGCAAATCACAAAATATTTCTATCAAATGAGTTGATGATAATCAGATTTTTATTTAAAAAGAGATAAACCTACACCTTCAAAGAAAAAAACAACTGACATTTAATAATAATCTTATATGTAACATATTCAACCCTAAAGGCCAACTTATTAATTTCACTCTTTTCTCTTCATTTTAATTCACATTCAGGGAATTTTTACCTAATCCCACTTTCAGTAAATTATTTAATTTCTTTAAGGTAGGCCAGACAATTCTTCTTAATCTTTTTATTTTTTTTTGATAGTATACTTGTTTTGAAAAAATGTGCTTATAATCAAAAAAACTGCATATGAACAAAATAATAAATATTTTTTTCTAAATTGGACCACTTTAAAATAGAGCTTTTTGTGTGTGTGTATGCATGTATGCGTGTGTCTGTCTGTTTGAAGAAACTCCCATTTTAGATCTTTGATATAGCTGACTATCAAAGAAATATTAAATACATGTTTTCTGCTATTTTTAATTAAATAGAAGACTTTTATTGTCAATTGAGTAGAATTTAAAAGATTATTTTAAAGTTCTTAAATTTCATCAGAGATGTAAATACTGAATTATTAGTAATTAGCAGAGCCAATGATTAGGTAATTTTTTTAATATCAAGTGAATGTAGTTACCTATTTCTGTTTTTAAACATCAGACATCATACAAAAAACTAACAGAATTCAACTTGAGAAAGGACAGATTCCTACTGAGCTTTCAAAAACACTTTTTCATGAAACTTTTTAAAGTGTAGCTTCTATACTTGACCATTTAGGTTCATTTACCCATCATTTCAGATGATGCGTTGGGAAGAAATATCTAATGATTTTTCCATGACATCTACCCTTTTTTTCCAGATGCTCGACTGACATTTTATCGTGTTATTGTCTTCCACGCTATTTAGTTCTTCCTGGAGCCTTCTGAATTTCACATGCACTGCTTCAATCAGCTCCTGCAGAGCGGATAACTTACCTAGGGACCCAGGCCTTACTGGACAAGCAGCCAATCATGAACAGGGGCAGACTGACTTTTTTTTTTTCTTTTTAATTTATCAATTTAAAAAATTTTAAAGTATAGATATTTATTTTCATCAATTTGTTGGAAAATAAAAGCCAGTGCATTTTCTGTAGGAAACAATATATCTTTATTGAAAATGGAAGGAAGCATTAGAAATGAACTTATCTACTGACTTTACTTATTCAGTAATTTTTTTCGTTGTGACTTAGTATTTTTCTGTCTTTAAAAACTATGTTATGTAACCCTATTTATGTAGATATAATAAAATCAGCTTGAAATTATTCTGTGTATGTACCAGTTACACACTAACAGTATCTTGGGGTGTATCCAAGCACCTCAGATTTATTAAGGAATATAAGAAATATTTATTTAAGGGACTTTTAAACTAGTTACAAATTGGGATTTATGTGTTGCAATTGTATACCATAAAGGTACAACTCTGCCATCAGTTTAAAAAAAAAAAGCAAAATTTGGGAGACTGTTGTCACAGTGTTAAATAATTCAGTAAACTTCATTAAAAAAATTTTCTTTTTCCTTAATGTCTGTTGCCATTTATTTTGATCTTTTGAAGCCATTTTGTGTATGCCTTTTAGCCTTTACCTTAAGTAGAAAGAAGACTTGTAACTTGACTAGGCCAAAAAGTAGGTTGGGGCACTTTCTTTCTCAAAGTGCTATATTTTGAAATTTTCCTACAATATTTGCTGTTTCTTCTTTAGATCAAGAAAATTATATAATACATACTTCAAATTGTATTTTGGATGTCTGCACTAATTCTCAGCTTGGTTTAACACTGTTAGGATAAGCAACAACATTGCTTTTGATTATTAGCTTATATTTAGAATTCAGGTAGGGAATTGAGTCTTAAGACTTGTTTTTATAAATAAAGCATTTAAGTCATTAGAAACTTGAATTTCAACAGTAAACTAATTCTGTTTTAATTTGGCTTTTGCTTTTAGTACTTTGTAGCAAAGGATAGACAATATTAAATAGTATGAATTCTAAAGTTTAAGTTAGACTGGTATCAAATAGCTTAAAATCAATTGTTTTTTATTTATAATGAACATGGATAATTAATGTTCACTTTTTGCTACTGAATGATTTTTTAAAAATATCTTGACAGGATTTTGAAAACTTTCAGCAGAGTCTTAGGTGTGTGAATGGACAGTCAATATCAGTCTTTAAATTTCTTTTGCAGGACAACCAAAATTACTTTCTGTGCAAAGGCACAGTTAAAAGAGCTAAAGTGCTCTTTATGTATTGGATTTCATATTTGATTTTACTTAATTGGCATAGTCTGAAATAATTTTATTGTAATCCTTTGAATGTTTATTTTCTTTATCAATGGAGATTGAGTACCACCTGTTGGTCAAACTAATATATTTTAATTTGTGAATATAGAAGAAAAATCTTTCTTAATGTTTACATTATATAAAACCTACAAAGTTTTATATACTTCTGCTAAAGTACAGATGTGTCTAAAATCATACTTCATAATCCACCAGAATACATTTACTATTTTAGGTTATAACATTATTTACCTTAACAACTTTACTGTATCCAGTTGAAATAAGTTATCCCTTTTATGAAACTGAATTTTTATGCTCTGCATACTTAGTAAGTTAATAAAATACTGATTATTTTATCTGTGGTAGGTGAAAATTCAAACTGATTAAGAAGCTAGATGATTGATGCCTACTATTCTCTGTGTACTATAGAATGATTCTGCAATTAATTTTTTGAAAAGCAAGATATTTTTAATAAAAATTCAAAATAAAAATCTGATGTATTAAAACAAATAACTGTTTTTGCAGTTATGGTTTTGCAGTTTTAGACTTTTAGCATATTTCATTTCATTTAAAGTAATAAATAGACTAATAAATTACTTAAATGTGCATTTTAATAATGGAAATTTATGCAGATCTTAGTTATATAACTTTCTCAGAGCAAAACAAAATGCCTGAGTTCACATTTATAATCTGAAAGATTTTTAAAATATCTTTTCATTTAAAATCTATAGCTATGGTGTTTCTTCCACAGCTGACATCAAAGAGAGTGCTACAGTTGCATCAAAGTTTTGACCCTCATTTGTACAGTAAATAAACCAGTGCTATAGACTTTTAGGAGACTGATCTTTTTATTTTAGTGTGTGCTCACTAATGGAAAAAAAATTCCATGTTTAATATTATTCCTGCATGTGTTCATAGCTGAAGATAGTGCAGAGGCCAAAAGTATTACATTTAAGAAACTTAGACTGACATTTTATATTTCATAAGAGAAAGAAATTGACTTTTATATTGAAATTATGATGTACAGTGTCAGTGTCAGCTCTATTAGATCATTTCAAATCATGTATTGTATTTCAGTTTCTCTCAGCTCCTTTTGCTTTTCCCTATGTTTGTTTTAATATAAAATTAAGTTTCTGAGCTTTGAAAGTGACTTCTTTTCTTTATCCTGTTGTCCTATTTTTAATCTTTTTCATTTATTTAGGTAGTGTTATCACAAATATTTTTTCTTTTGACTCTCAGCTGCCCATTATGCTACCAAATCTAAATTTCTTGAAATGACACTTATTTGGACCATACAGATTAGTTTCATTCTGTCATTCTAGCCTTTTCTATTTTACCTTTACATCCTTTGAAATTAAATGTCATTTCCAATGTAAAGAGTCACTTTAAAAAAAATCAATCATACTGATTTAAATTTCACTGGCAGTTGGTTCTAATTCTAAGCACTTATCACTGGATGTTATCAGTTCTTTGACTGCAATTTCTGTGTAGTTTGTTTGAACTCTGTATTTGAAATTTCAAGGCACACAGGAAATAATAGATTTATAGTAAAGAATATGAATTCTGGAGTGAGATTTTTTTTTGGGGGGGTTTGAATTTCAACTTTCATGCTTCATCTTCTGGAGCAATTAGTTCTCTGTCTCCTAAACATAGTAATATATGTATAGTACTGAAGTAGTCTGAGTACCTATAGTCAATGCTCAGTAAATAGCATTTAAAAAAATAAGCCATTTAAAATATTTCAAATTTGGAAAACTCCACAATTTGAGACAAAATTTTAGGTTTAAATGTAAGATATATTTAAAAATAAAATGTTTTATTGAATATCTGGAAACCCTTTGGGTTTAAGGTATGGCAGTGGAGAATTGAATTGTGTAAAGGTTTAGTCAGTCTGTCTTTCAGAGATAAGAGTGTGAACATGTAATATATAGCTTCATAAAGTTATCTTTTAAAAAGTTTGTCTAGTGAGTTAAAGTTACTATGAATTAACCATTTTTTGAATATGCAGAGAAAATTGATTAGATAATAAAATAAGAAATTGCAGTCTTTTTAGCTAGACTTTTACATTTAAAAACAAGGAACTAGCATAGACTTAAAAATAGAATGAATATAATAATTACAGAAAATTTTAAGGATGTTCTAACACAAGGCTTATCTCAGAATTAGACTTGCTTTGTTTGACATTTTCTTAGAATCAATGTCTTATTTTTGTTTTTCACTTTTCTCCTGTCATGTATTTGGCCAATTTTTACATCATTTCCAGCCAAGTTTAACATGGAAATTTCACTGATTTTTATGATTGGTAATCACATAAAAATACAAAAGATATATGTGTATATTTATAAACACAAAGATATAAACAAAAATATGCATCTTATATTTTTATAATTATCTTTATTATATACATGTATAGTTAAGTCTGTTTTCAGTTATAGATTTATTCACAACTTGACATTGGTAAGATGAAGGCTAAAAGCATTTATTGGGATGTATATTTCTGAATGTAGAACTTAAAAGTTCATAATGAGAATCACTGAGTAATCTTAATATTAGCTTAGATTATAAATGCAAAATATTTTTAAAAGAGCTTATAACCTCTTAGGTTGTGAAAGGTAAATATTTCCAAATAGAGAATAAAAATAAATTTGATCCTTTTCTGAGCTGATCTTATATTTTGTAATAGAGTATTATTCACTATACAAATTATATAACTTAAAAAGTTGATGTATAAACTCTTTATGATTAAAGGCTTAGAATTAAGTATAGATTTTTGTTATTTGTTTAATATTATGTGTATGCTTTACTTTTTTCTTAGTAACTTAGATACATGACTCCTGATGTTCTTATTGTTGGTAATATTAATTTGTGTGGTTTACAATTACTAATTTAGCTGCAAATGTTTTTCTCTTTGATTTTTGTATAGTTTTTATCTTGCTATAAAATGTAATGTGATTTAATAAATAAATATGATTTAAAGGATTTCAGTAAAAACTTTGAAAACCAAGTATTCCAAGATTGACTTGTAGTGAGATAAAATGGTTTGTCTCTATATTTTAAAATATCTTTTAATTATTGGATTTATAATTTCATGAATAGGTAGCACTGGGTTTATGTAAAATATTTTAATTTTATATGTAACTTGTACTAATATGCAGCATTTCACTTTATAGTGAAATTTAATCATTTTGAGATGACTCTTAATAGGAATATTTTAATCTTAGTATATAAGTGATAGCCATATAATCAGAAAAGAAGCTAATATGAACATGCTATGTTTATCCAACAGATGTTTGTTTAGTAAATGCTGACACACTGTGTTTTAAATGTGGATATTTCCCAACTAAGTACTACTTAGAAAGTAAAAGTTGTATTAATGGAGAATTAAGATTTGTATTAATTCAAAAGAAATTTAAAGTAGTGCCTACGTCTTCATGGGAATGCAGAGAAGATTTTTTTTATTGGCTAATCATGCTTCAGTTTGTTATGAAGAGTATTTCCATATTACAAGAGAAGCCAAAAAATTTTAGGTTGATGGAGCATTAAGTGCAGAGATGTGGAGATAATTAAAGATCAGGACCAGTAAGAGGGGACTTTGGAGTATTAGGTTGATTGGAGATGTAGGTTACAGAACTTTTCATATAATACCCTATGAAATTTGGATTTTGTGTTTTCCTTTAAGCATTGCTGAGACATTAGTGATCTTTTAGCAGGGGAATAACTTGAACCTATTTACATTTTTGGAAAATTATTTTGGTCATACTATGAAGGATAATGGTAAAAAGGAATCAGTGCAATAATATACATTCCTGAATTAAGATGTGACAGTGATAACAGAAAGGATATTAAAGAGATTGTCAGCTAACAGGTCTTCTTTATTAATTTGATTATGGGTTCAGGGTTTTTTAAATCTAGAAACTGGCAAGTTTCTAGCTTGTTTTGCTGTGGAAAGAGGAATCCAACTTGGTTTTGGGAGTGGTGTATAACTTAAGTGATGAACGTATCATGCTAGTGATATCAGAGAACACTAGTTTAGGAACATACTGGGAAACTGTTGGATGTCCAAAATTGAGCCCAGGGGATAGAAAATTTGCAAGCTTGCGTGCTTCCCTACTCAAACTATTCTTTTGTTGTTGTTTATTTTATAGTGACTTTATAAGAAAGGGTAAGGTAAAGGAAATTTAGAATTTGGTTTAGATAAATATTTGAAAAATATGTATAGTAAACAGATAATAAATATAAATAAATATAGTAAGATAATAAATATAGTAAGATAAATATTTGAAAAACATGTATAGTAAGCAGCTGTCTGGGCTTCATTTCTATAACCAAGAAATTTTAGTTCTCTTCTAGCAGCTGTCTCATGATTAGTAAAGTTTTAAGTGAAAGAAGATCAAGTGATGATGTAGCTATTTTGGAGATATGTAGTTTTTTACTGTACACCCAACACCTGTGATTATTTGTGGTTTTCCATCATATATGTCAGTGTTTCTTTTAGTGTGAGCAGTTGAGAGTTCACAGAGTGAGAGTAATTATTTTGATGTCATTGACCACTTATAATTTACTTCAAGTTTTCATAAATGGAACTAGACCAATACTTAGTAAACTAACATTTTGTGTATATTGTATGACATTATTATGAGTAAGGGTTTTAGATACTATGTTCATTTTAGGACCATTTAAATCTGTACTTAAAATCTTTTAAATGCAGTTTTATGTGTCATGAATTTTTTATTTGGGTTTGAAATTTTAATATTTATATACTGTATAAATGCCTTTTTTAATTTTTAAATTTTGATGCATGTAAACAGAGAAGCAAGATTACATCTTAATATTAATCACATGTCATATATACTTGAGGTTACTGAGTATTATATTAATTTATAGGATGCAGTTTAAACATTTATAGTAATAAACCATAAAAATAAAATATCAGGCTAAATTCAACAAAAGATATGTAAGGTTTCAAGGAAAAATTATGAAGCATTATTGAAAAACATGAAGGAAAGTAAATGGAGAAAGATACTAAATGCTTTTAGATGGGGAAACAGGAAATGAAATCTACCAAATTAAATTTATTTAGTTTAATACATTTCCATCTTAGTGTGTACTAAGATACTGAAACAAATAGAACATCTCTTGCTATTTATGTTGTTTCTTTTCTTAAAAGATCTGTTTTTTATTAGTGATTTACAAAATTGTAAAATATTAAGGGTGTAATTCCATAGCGTTTCCACCACCAGAGTTTTGTGTTCTCATCCTGTTTGAAAACTGCAGTAGTTCTCCCTAGCTCACAGATATGGGCTGAAATTTTCTATGTATAACTATCTTTATCTATCTATCTATCTATCTATCTATCTATCTATCTAACATATATATATTTCTATATATAACTATATATCTATATATATTATTTTGCTCATTTTTCTACAGACCTACCTTTACTTCCTTTTTAAGTCACACCTATACCTATTACTACTTCTAAATGCCTCTTTTTCCTCTTCTATCACAGGTAAGAGGAATAGTGCTTGGCTTCCTCTGGTGTTTTCCAGATTTGTTTAACTTTCTGTGATGGTATAGCTGAGATAAGCCAGAGAGAGAAGAATGAATATGGTATGATCCCATTCAGACAGAAGTTGAAAAATAAGAACAGAAGGGAAAGAACAAAGCAGAACTTGGACAGGATTTGATGTATTGCACCAAAGGACTTGGGTCTGAGGGAGTGTTCAAGTCCTGTAATATGATGGTTGAGGGTGGGTACTAAAGTGTTATGCGGAAAACTGAGAAATGTTACACATGCACAAACTACTGTTTTTTACTGTCAGTTGTAAACCATTAATCCCCCCAGTACAGGAAAAAAAAAATATATCAAAACCCAAGATTCCTGGTGACAAACACTTTTGGTCCCATTGGATTCAGAACCTTCTGGTCTTCTTCCCCTATCCTTTATCACTAGGAACATGGACTAACGTTCTTTTTTGGGTGCGAAAGGTAGAAGTTCTGTCTTCTGTGATTGCTTCTCCACTGAACAGGGACATTGGCAGGGTGATCCATACCCTCGCCCTGTTTCTGTCTTTCCCTAGTAGGGCAAGGGTCTGTTGAGGTGAAGTTTCAGTACTCAGTGTTGAGGCCATCTGCCCAGGGATTAAAGATCGATTTTCATGGGATAGTAGGAGAGAGGAACAGACTATTGCTTATATATACATATAGTGGTGCCAGGGATGGAACCTTGGTCCTTTGGGGCCTCAAACATAAAAGGCTATTGTGCTATTGCTGCAGCAAATTATCCTTGTTTATTGGACCGATACACACACACACACACACACACACACACACACACACACACACACACACACACACACACACAATGTGATTTAGCTCTGAGTAACCTCCCTGATCCAAATATATAATTATGATCAAATTGTTGACTGGTATTTTTTGTGTAGCATTAAGCTGATATTAAAATTGACATGGAAGAATAAGGGTAAGAATAGCAAAACCAAAGCACTATTGGCAGACTAATCTACACTAAGATTTACACCCTGTCATATATAGCAGTGGTAAATTAACTGATGTGATAATGACTGCATTAGACAAATTTGGTCCTTACTCTTCTGTACAATTATGTGATAGCCAGCCTGAACCATACATTCCTATATAAGTTGTCTTGGAATTCTGGTAGTATGTTTTTGGAATAGCCACTATACAGAACCCCTTTCCCTGTTTTCTGTACTTCACTGACAGGGAAGTCCATTATTATTTCACGTTCCACTAAAAATGTTGTGAATTAAATAGATATATCATTTCTTACCCTGCAGGGGGGTCGCTCCACAGGCGGTGAAGTAGGTCTGCAGGTGTCTATCTTTCTCTTCTCCTCTCTGTCTTCTGCTCATCTCTCCATTTCTCTCTGTCCTATCCAACAATACTATTAATAACAATTATGACAACAGCAATGATAAACAACGGGTGAACAAAAGGAGAAAAAAATAGCCTCCAGAAGCAGTGAGTGAATTCATGGTACAGGCACCGAGACCCAGTGATAAACCTGGAGTTAAAAAAAAATAATTGCACAGCCACTTATTTGTATCTTTTTGTTAAATAAAATTTAAGAGTAACATCTACAGAGACTTCTTCCTAAATTTTCCCTTTCTGAAGTCTTTCTTAGAAGAATCAGAATTGTCAAATGTTCATCACTTAAGGATTTTACTTTGCCCCTTTGGCAACTCTGCAAGGCAGTTTTTATTACCCATACTTTATAGAGGAAATAAAGATTTTGGAGTTCAAGAAATTTTCTTTCCAAGCAAGTCAGGACTGGAGCCCAGATTGTCTTTCTAGCCCATGACATGTTCTGTCACACTTATTTGTCTTCCTCTTGGTCTCTCTTTACTGATTATAGTAAACAACTTGAGTGTAGAAGCCAGTTATTTTTCATTTTACATTCTTCATATATTCATACATATTCCTTAAATATAATGAGTGCTCAGTAATTTTGAGTGGAAGTAGAAGAGAATAGGATACCCCTTTAAGTCACATATTCTTTGATCAGTGTTTGTGTGTGGCAGGCACTAGCACAGGGCAAGTACAGTTGAAGCTAAATGATTCTGTTAATACTCCCAGATTAAATAATAGATGCAACTTTCTAATTCAATGAACCTTACAATTTGAAAAGATCTTTTCAATTAAAATGCATGTTTATTATAAAGAAATTGAATAATTACACATTTATTTAATAGTATTCCCTTTTGTGTTTTCCTGCTGGGGCTTTGTGGGGACTTCATGCCTGTGTGATTCTGCTGACCCCATTATACTCTTCTGCTTTTTTTTTTTTTTTTTCCTCCTATCTCTGATTGAGGTAAGCAGAGGTTAAGACAGAAAGAAGAGACACATCACAGCATGATTCCACTGCTTGTGAAGCTTACCCTTTTGCACATGGCTCTAGCGTGGTGCCCAGAACTCAAATCTGAGTCCTTGTGTATGGGAAAAATGTGTCCTCTACCAGATGAACTATCTCTCTGCCTCTAAGAATATTCTGTGTACTAAGCAACTCATGTCTATTGTCTCATTTAATCCAAAATATTATAAGCACTTAGATGCTCTTGTTATCCCTGAAACACGAGAAAACAGAGACTGTAACTTGTAAGTCATTTATCTTTGGTGCCATGGGTGTTAAGGAGTTCCAGTTTGCCTTACAGTTCTTAGGCTAAAGTTTATTCCTCTCACCCCCTAGCACACTCAACACCCACACCCACAGCCACATGCACACTTTCTTTTTCTTTTTTTCTTTTTCTTTCCACCAGAGCACTGCTCAGCTTTGGCTTATGGTAGTGCGGGAGGATTGAGCCTGGGACTTTAAAGCCTCAGGCACGAGTCTCTTTGCATAACCATTATGCTATCTCCCCATCTGACCCCCACACTATGTTGTTTTAGATTTGGTAGAAGTCATCAATAGTGAATTTAACAGTTGTATATTTTTCCCCCAATACTTATTTTTGTATTTTATTTAAGTTGATTCATGTACCACCACTTCATTCAATTTTGAAAAAAATCTGAAAACAGTGTAAATATTTTAAAATGTCAAAATATGTTAAGTGTAGAGTGAAAAAGGGATACTTCTCTAATTTTTCATTCTTTTTTTTTTTTTTTTTCCTCCTCCAGGGTTATTGCTGGGCTCGGTGCCTGCAACATGAATCCACCGCTCCTGGAGGCCCGTTTTTTTTTTTTTTCCCCCTTTTGTTGCCCTTGTTGTAGCTTCGTTGTGGTTATTATTATTGCCCTTGTTGACACAATTCGTTGTTGGATAGGACAGAGAGAAATGGAGAGAGGAGGGGAAGACAGAGAAGGGGAGAGAAAGATAGACACCTGCAGACCTGCTTCACCGCCTGTGAAGCGATGCCCCTGCAGGTGGGGAGCCGGGGGCTCGAACCGGGATCCTTACTCCGGTCCCTGCGCTTTGCGCCACATACGCTTAACCCACTGTGCCACCACCCGACCCCCCCCTAATTTTTCATTCTTAAGTAGAATTATTTAGTCTTTCTCCAGAGATTATTGACTTAGATTTTTTTAACTTCACTTTTATTTACTTCTATACTCTCCCCAAATATAAATGGCTATATCCTGATTTTTCAACTTTATGTTATCTTTCTGTTTTGAACATAATTTAACATTCTCTGTCCTTCCTCCAGGATTGTTTTTCTTTCTCTTTTTTCCCCCTTTTCCTCTCTTTTGGTATATTTATATTATTCAGTATATTATGTATTTATGACTGTATAATTAGAACAGAGCTGTATTTGCTCTTTGTTCTCTTTATTTCTCCTTTGTGTAGACTTTTTTGCGTGACTAGCTTTTTCACCATTTGCTAAGTTTTCCTTGTACTAATTTTTATCCTAAACTCTTGAGAGAACTCTAAATTCTTTCAGAGTGGCCAAATGAATAATATAATGAATGCCTTTTTTTTTTTTAACCTCTTAAGAGGCAGTAATTTTCCTTGAGCCCCAAACCCTACCACTTCAATTTAGATTTCTTTCATTTTTTTTCTGTTTTAGTTTTTTTTCTTTTTCTGACTTATATGTATTTCTCTTACTTGATTTATTACGTTCTCCTATTTTCTCATTTTAATTATTCTAATGTTTTCTTTCGTTTGTTGCCTCTAGGGCTATGCTGGGGCACAATGACTGCACTATGAATCTACTGCTCCTAGAGACATTTTTTTTTTCCCCTGGATAGAAAGAAATTGAGAAGGGTAGAGGGAGTCCTTGCACTTCTTACTATGTGTGCTTAACTTGGTGTGCCACTGCCTGGCCCCCTATTCCAATGTTTTCTTTAAAAAAATCATGTAGTTTACATCCCCCCACCCTTGAAATTTTAGTGTTGTATATGGGGTTACTTCCTCTAAATCCAATAAAATTTGATACTTCTTTTCAAACTACCCACTAGTGAGGAAATTGTTTCTTTTCTTTTTTTTTCCTCCAGGGTTATTGCTGGGCTGGGTGCCTGCACCATGAATCCACCTTCCTGGAGGCCATTTTTTCCCCCCTTTTGTTGCCCTTGTTGTTGTAGCCTCGTTGTGGTTATTATTATTGCCATTGTTGATGTTGTTCGTTGTTGGATAGGACAGAGAGAAATGGAGAGAGGAGGGGAAGACAGAGAGGGTGAGAGAAAGATAGACACCTGCAGACCTGCTTCACCACCTGTGAAGCGACTCCCCTGCAGGTGGGGAGCCGGGGTTCGAACCGGGATCCTTATGCCGGTCCTTGCGCTTTGCGCCACATGCGCTTAACCCACCGCGCCACTGCCCGATCCCCAAATTGTTTCTTTTCATTTTGTAGTTAGTTTGTGATGAAAAGTACAAGCTTGTTAAGACTTTACCCCTCTGGTTTTATGCTGTCAAAGAATTTGGGTTAGTTGAGCTTCCTAAATGATTAAGCACTAGGAGATTAGGATATGCATAATTAGTATAATTTCTTATAGAAAAGAGATAATGTCAGTTGTAAAGCAGTGTCATGGCTCTGTTTTCCTTGATATAATTTTATTGTTAGCTTGTCAGACATCATTCTTCATTTAAATCTTTATTTAAATGAAAGTAAACTGTAATACTTAAATGCAATTATAATCTAATTTCCATATAAAGATATCCAAGGTACAGTCTAACTATAGATTAAATGAAAAGTTTTTAAATTGCCTATGGAAAAAAATGACCAGAGTGTGCACATTGGCTTATCTTTTATGGTATTTAA
This sequence comes from Erinaceus europaeus, assembly GCF_950295315.1. Classification (NCBI taxonomy): domain Eukaryota; kingdom Metazoa; phylum Chordata; class Mammalia; order Eulipotyphla; family Erinaceidae; genus Erinaceus; species Erinaceus europaeus. The sequence continues at coordinate 32,074,139 of NC_080172.1, read as the reverse complement.
GTGGAAATTTTTCTGTTTCTGACATTGCAGAAAAGCCTTTTCACACAAATAACCTACCATAAATCATTTCAAAATGTTTAAGGGCCTGAATAATAATTTTTTTCCCTTGAGTTGTTTGCAAATGACATCTCAGTCATTAACTACTTTAGGATAAAAGCAGTTGCTAATGTTGAGCTTCACTTGAAATTCTTAACTTGTTTAGATTGGCATATGCTGTTTATAGTATTGTCTTGTTAGACATCTCTTTTTTTTTTTTCTTAGTAGAAATTTTACTGTTAGCTTGTCAGACATCATTATAAATGGGGGGATAAAATTCTGGGTGGTAGATTGCAGTGTTTTACACTGAGCATTATTGATCCATAAAGACTTACAATATATTATCCTAAGGTTGTCATTGCTAGAAAGGACTGAGGAAGGATTAAGAAACTACATTGACAGAAGTCATCATTTTAATGACAGGCAATTTAGTTTGAGGTAACTGAAGAAGGGAAAAATGCAATCAATCATCACAGCAAGGATTTTCACAAATGTTTACCAGTCTATAATGAATGTTGTGAAGATCACCAAGGTCATTTGATAGCTTCTCTGAAAGTAATGTTTTCATATTCTAATAGAGTACTTCAGATATCTTAAGTAAACTATGCCTTTATGTTCTGTGGTACAATGAAATACAGGGATTAAAATCAGGAAACAGGAAATAATCCAGCTAATTTATTACATATTCATTTAGTCTTTGGAATTAGGCATGTTTTCTGCTCTCCAGAGATAGTTTCTTCAGCTGTCTCCTTAAAGACCAACAAAGGGT